>NC_062561.1:238535125-239135125 GCF_022837055.1 Prionailurus viverrinus
ATCACTCGGATCCTACGGGATCCTGACTTTCCCTTTCGCATCTCCCTGATGGACACCCACGCTCCGCGTCTCTTCTGACGTCCAGGAAGCTCACTGCCTCCTCATTCCTCGTCTGCTCGGGGTCACCACGCCTGTTCCACGTGCCTCCCCGTTATTATTCACCCGAGGACAATGGTGCTGAGAGTGCTAATTCGAGCACAACAACCACACTGCCACCACCTAGGTTTGCCTTGCACAGGGACTCATGGAGGACAGACACACTGGCACGCAGGCTGCTATTATACAAATTCAGCAACAGATAGATGTCTTCTCGAAAATTTCAACTCTGCCCATCCGAACCCTGATAAAACAGTCACCGCCAAAGTTTCTCTCCTTGTCTGTTTTCCCATTTCAGCTTTATAACGGATCAGGTTTTGTAGGTAGGTGTGTACATATCCAACGCAAGTGTAAGGGCGGTCGTATGCGATATTCTGGCTTTGCTTTATTGTTTACCGTCAGCACGCTTTAAATAGACAAACAATATCCGAAAATGTAGACACCATTACAAGTCACACAGGAGCAAATATTAAAGGGAATATTTCAAGATTATTGCTGCGCCTTGCCTTACACCATCTTGGCTTCTCTTTGTGGTTTTCTTTCTAATGTCACTGACTATTCCCACAACAGACCGCATAATGTGCCCTCACGGGAAGGACACCTCTTTGTCAGAAAGACACGATAACAACACGTGCCGGGGGCTCACGCCTGCCACATCTGGTCGACCAGCTGGCCGGCAGGAGGGCCTCGGCTGAGAGGTGAGGGGCTTACTTTTGGCGGGCTCGGCTTTTTCACCTGCAACACGGAGCTGCCGATACCAAACCCCCCGAGCGTGGTTTGGAGACGTGACCTTTGTAACAGCCCCGGGTGTGCGGTAAGGGCTGAGCGAATGGCAGCAACGATGAGTAGGTCTACATTCTCCATGGCACAGCCCTTTGCATAGAGTAGGGGCCATCCAGACTCATTGGCTATCTTACAAGGACTTCTAGCCCTTCTCACCTTTGCCTCGAGTGGGCATTCAGATAATTCATTGCAGACCCACAGGACTCTATGACCGCTAGTGAGAGTCATACTGAGAGTGTTTCGGGAGTGCCACGCACTGTGCTTCTGTGCTTGCCATGTTAAGAACACTGGCCCATGCTTGGCTTGGATATAATTCTGCTGCCCAGGGTGATGACCCAGGGAGACGTGCAAGGGAGCCAGGCCCACGAGCCACTGAGAACCTGAGCTCACGCACATGCTTCGTGTCCTGCGGTTGAGTGTGGCATGAGATGGACGGTCTGCTTCCCGGCTGTGACAGGGGCAAGTTACTCAATTGGTGCAAGCGACTTAATCTCTCCGCCCCTCAGCTTCTCTATCCTCAAAATGGGATATAGCACTATCACGCATGTTGTTGTGTAGATTAAATGAACTGGAATGACAAGTAACGTTTTGCCAGCACATTGTAGATATTAATTCTCCTAAGTAGCATTAATAATGCGGCCGTTAATAATTAAATCCTGCAATGTCTGTCCAAAAAAAAAATCGAGGTTAATATGCACGTAGAAGGAAACACAAGATAAGGAATAAAATGGTCACTGAAACTGGCGTTCAGGTTCGATCAACCAGTCAGCACCGTGGTCTCTGCTCAGACCGAAGGACTGGTGAAGACAGGGACAGCGTGGCTGGGCTGTCGGAAGTATTCTGGGGACAGAGAGAGAGCCACTCCAAGATGTCGACTGCAAGTAGAAAGCCACGCTGAGGCTTACTACTTTTTATAAATTAAGTCAAAACAGCAAGAATGTCCAGTCTTTGGAATGATTGTTTCCTCCGTGATCTGACATTAAGCATTAGATTACCTTGGGCCACTGTTGTCTGTGGGCCATCTAGGAGAACTCTCTTTGGAACTTGGGTTTGCTCTGACAGCCTTTGAAGGCAGGGCTGACTAGTTCTGAGTAAACACGGAGCCTTTTCTGCTGCTCAGCTGGGTTTCCGAGCCATTTGACAGCTGAGGACAGAATGTATTTGCAACTTGGAATTTGGAAAATTTCGATGCCGTGACAACAAAATTGAAATAGAGGGGTTTCCGACACAACCTGGCTCATGGATCAGTAGCGTCTCCTGGTCAGGTGCTCATTCAGCCTGCACACTGACTGTTGTGTCTGACGTGTTTTTAGAAACACTTAATTTGTATACTATTGACATTTAGACTATAACTGTCGATGAGAATGTGTGTTTTAAATTAACATGCCACATAACCAGCATATTATACAGTATTTGGACAGGTTCATATGTAAGTAGTTATTGGTCAGATTTCACATCACAATGCGCACTTTCAATAAAGTTGGGTATTTCCTACTGAAAACTGATGGCCGGACTTTTAAAGTTAACTATTTACTAAAAATGTTGCATGTTCAAATAATCAATAAGGAATCTCATTATGTTGCAGAGCGTACATCATGTGGGAGAGAAGAGATGTTTTTCTCTTCATTTTCCGAAGTTTAATAAATGTAGCACAGCCAGAAATGAGTGGCCTGAACAATACGTCACCGTGAATTAAAACCTAACAGCATTTTTGTTTGGTCCTAATAATGCAAACATCTACCTTAGAACGCATATCAAAATTTAGAAGGCTGCTTCCAACCAATTCAGGAAGAACTTGTTGGATAAAAGAATTCCAGAATAGGTAATAAATTGCCAAAGAAAATCAGATACGTTTTTGGAAAGGGCCGTGCAAATATCTAGTTATATTTGTGGGTTTAGAAAAATAACACTGAGTGTGAACGGTTTCCAAGAGTTGGGTTCACTGCAGCCCTAGAGTCCTGAAATTGCTTGTTGTAGGAAATCGGGGCCCATGTGTTTTTGGATTGCAGTTCAACAAAGACAGATACCTGATCCAGAAACTTGTTTCCAGGAAGATGATATTGGATGCACCTAATTTACAATTTCACATCTATTAATGCCTAGTAGAGTCACCCTTTCTGCATATCTCAATCATGTACTTAAATTGTTTTACACCTTTGGACCACTGATACCTAGTGATCCATACCAAAGAAGGCCTGGGTTTAATTTAAATGCATTTTGGTGTGAAAAAAAATAATGTATTTAATACCTTTTTTCCCTAATGTAGAATAAACATATATATACACGAAATATCCACTTGTGGATTTTTCCTCTGGGGCCTAAAAGAGGTGCCCATTGTATATAATTCTCCTACACTTTTCTGTAACAATAAATGTAGACCTCATACTTTCCAATTAAGCTTCATTTTTTTTCTTTTTTTTAAAGTTTATTTATTTTGAAAGAGAGGGGGGTGGCAAGAGGGGCAGAGAAAGAGAGAGAGAGAGAGAGAGAGAGAGAGGGAGAGAGAGAATCCCAAGCAGACTCCACATTGTCAGCACAGAGTTGGACGCCGGGCTGAAACCTACAAACCACGAGACCATGACCTGAACCGAAACCAAGAGCCAGACGTTCAACCAACTGAGCCACCCAGGCATCCCTCAATTAAGCCTCATTTTCATCTTTAATTTTAAAATAATATTTTTGTAGTTTCAATTTGCAAGAATGCATGATTTCTTGACGTGAACGTGAATGGTTTCCTTTCTGCAATGCATTGGTAACTTTTCCCCATAGAAGCGTTGTCACTAATGTCTTCTTTCTATGTATGTCATAGAGGTAAAAAAAAATATGCAGCTGAACATAACTGTCTGGCATTTTATTTGTTTTTCCTTTGTAATAGGGTAAAATTATTTTGCTTCCAAACCTACATTGTCTGCCTCATGTCTAGTCTCTCCAACTCTTGGTGAGGAAATTGGCAAACAAAATCTGATTTACACTGAGATTTATGAGATCTGATTAACACCGAGGTTTAGGTACATGAAGCACTACTGGCTGTTTCTGACATCCGATGTGGACCCCATGATGCTAGAAACTGTCTCCAGGGTGCAGAGACAGACACCAGCAAATCTGCTCCTGAAGGCTCGGCTCATTATTGCAGAAACTCTCCTCCGCTTGCTTACCTTTCAAAGTAATGTTAACAGCCCTTGGTTCGCGGTGCCCAGTGCTCCCACTGGAAATGCTAGGGCTCCAGACGCTTACCACAAAATGGTCTCACAGAGTAGAGAGTCGGCTCTGTAGCCTTGGCTCACATTATGTTTAAGGTTAGCAGAAGCGAGGAATGCATACGATTAAACTTGCCAAAGCCCGGGAACATAATTAAGGGATACTCCTTGAGAACTGCTCGTTAAAGATCGTCTTTTAATTGCTATCTTGCTAGAAGAGACCAGAATGAATGAGGTTGTTACAATTTCCCAGTCAATCTTGCAGTGCTCCATTTTCCTAATTGCTGTAGAAAGGTTATGGGTTGGATTCCGGAAACTGCTTCCTTGTCCTGCCACAGGATGAGCCTTCCTTTCTCTTGTCTTCCTGCATGGGTGTGAAGTCTCCCCGACCACCCTGGCACCATCACCCTCTTTCTACCTTCCCCGGGCCCACGCCCTGGGAACTTAACCGTAGGGGGCCGTCAACCAGAGTCACCAATGATTCCGTGTCTTCCCGCATCACGTTTTCCTTTTCACTTATCCGTGTCAATCTCAGGTTTGGACTAACGTTTGGTTTAGCCAGGGATTGAGTTTGCCCAACACCGGTATCATTGCTATGTCCTATGCACAGGAACTGTTGCGTTAAAGGACACATCTAAATGTAGTTTTGTCCAATCCGTGCTCCAGTCCGCTGAGCAGTCAGACAATAGCCTACAAGTCAAATTTAGCGGCCCCCGCCCCCGCCCCACGCCAGTTATTTCTTTAAGGTCTTGGAACTAAGAATGCTTTTTTACCATTGTTGAACAACAACAGATCAAAAGAAGACTATCTTATGACACATGACAGTTATATGAAATTCAGTTTTGGGTGTTGTACGTTGAGTTTTATTGGAACACGACAACACTCATTTATTTGTGTACTGAGCGCGACTGTTTTTGTGCCACAAGTACACAGCTGAGCAGTTACAACAGAGACCACATGGCCTGCAAAGCCTAAAATGTGTACCAGCTGGTCTTTTATAGAACAAGTTTGCTGATCTCTGATCTACATTTACCAAGGCAGGCGAAAGGTCAGTGTGATCGAACAGGGCCTGGTAAGGATGGTGATCTGGAGAGCCAATGCCCCCACTCAGCCCACCCTAGCTGATTGTCACCGTGCAGGAAGTTCGGCCCAGCCGGGCTGAATTGGCCAAGTGTTCAGGACAAGATGGCAAATGTAATTTTTGTGTAATTCTTAAGAAGCATAAAAAAATAAAAAAAAAAAAAACACAACGTAAGGGAGACCCAATATACCCGTGGCTATGTGAATGCATGGGCTGCCGAATCGTAAACTCTGGCCCCGTCCAGCTGCCTCTAGGACTGGACTAGGCAGTGTATGAGACATCCCGTTCGGGGTGACTGGCACTCTTTCTTTAATGTTTGAAAAGCAGAATTGGAGTCTCTCAAAGCAGAACAAGAACTCTGTTCTCGTAGCTCCCTCCAGCTATGCGATGCATTGTTGTATTTTTCACGAATATGGTTCAACCTGGTGTTCTCAAGCTATTAATTAATTAGGATGGTTTTCAAAAATACGGCAGATATAAGTATATTATTAGGGTGACTGTCACATTAGTGTCTAAACCACTTAGCTAAAGGGTGTTCTTGTCATAAAGGGCACCATCACCTTCAGTTGGACATTATGAAATGTTAAACTCAAAAGATAAGTTAAAATATCAAGATGTCCCTATAATACATTTATGTAGACATTTAGTTAGCACTCCGCATACAGTTGATGAATGAGTATTGAATAAATATAAATGGGATCTATAAATCCACCTACATATACATTTTCACATATTTACCTGTTATAGCGCTGTGTGTGTGTGTGTGTGTGTGTGTGTGTAGGTGTATGTAGAGAGAGACAGAGACAGAGACAGAGACAGAGAATGAGAACTCAAGGCCAGAATCACATTAAACGTGTGGAACCCTGCTGTCGTCTGAATGTTCACAGAAAGATTTCCATCTAACTCCACCATCCCACAGGTAATTATGACATGTCTGCACGGTACCAGGCCTGTGCTGGGAATTGCGGATTTATCCAGTAAAATGATCATATTACGGGAACATATCAGAGTAAAATGTGCAGGCCACGACTAGGGCCCTCCCCTGGCTGGGCCCAGCCCTTGGTTCTGCCTCACTGTGGGGACCTGACCCCAGGGAACACTCAGTAAACATTACCAATCTCTATCATTTGCCAACGAGGTATGAAAGGCAGGGTCTAAAAGATTCTCTGGTTTCTAATGTGCACGGATGAGTGAGTGCGATGTCATTTACTAAAATGGAGACAATGGGGCAAGGTGGGGGACGTTTTGAGAGAGAAGCAAGGTGAATTTTATCGTGAAATGCCCAGCTGGAACTCTAATAGGGCACGCGAGTAGCATTTATCGAGTAGGAAGGTGTTTACAAGCATCTATCTTGTCAGAGGCAGATAGCTGATTGTCAGTGGGTGTAGGTGAGTGCCGAAGACAGAGAAATACATGAGACGCCTGAGGTCACAGGGGAGAAGGCGGGAGACTCAGGGTGGACTCTGGACAGCATATGCATTTAAAGCAGGGTCAGGGGAAAAGTTGCTGACAAAGGTCATGAGGAAAAAAACAGGGCAGAGCAATAGCATAGCAACAAGGAAGGACAGGTCCACAAAAAGACAATGGCAAGGACCCGATTAGTGTATAACCTGAGACGTGACTGGTGACAAGAGAGCAGATTCCAGGGAATTGGGAGGACAGCAGTCGGATCTTTAGGGAGGAAGTAAATACAGATAACAAGAGATCTATTTTTACCCCAGAAGTTTGACTACGAAGGGAAAGAAGAAATACGTTGCAGCATTCCAGACGGCGTGGGCGTGCACGTGTATGCGCACCTTGTAGATACGTGCCCCTGTTTAATTGTTTAGTTGGTGAAGAAGTTGGAGAGGATGAGTCCCCACGTACCACTTGCTTTCGTGACATTTGCGCGCTCTCAGATATGAGCGACTGCCATGTATGCAGAAGGTCAACGCCAGAGCAATCCATGAAGAACATGGTACCTGGAGACAGGCTCCAGTCCTGCTTCTGCCAGAAGTCAGTCGTATTACCTGGAAGAGTTCAGAACCACTCTGGTCTATGGGTCTCCTATCAGTCAGACAAAAATTCGTAAATAAACGGTGCTCCAGGTTTCTTGCATAGGTTTTACTTAGAATGTACTGTTCCTAGTACCTATGCATCAGTTGAACACATAATACTTTTCAAACTGAGCACACTGGTGGTTCCATGGCAATCCAAATGGGCAACCAAGTGGAGAATAGAATCGTCCTTCCCAGCACTCCTGCTCTTCCCGAGCTACTAGGCTGTAAGCACCAGGGTCCCCAAGAGTACTCAGAGTGTCGCTTGGCTCAGAAACCTGCGATCTCCAGCCTAGATTTGTTTTGTTTTCTCACTCTGCCCTGGCGCTTAGTCTTTGCATTTTATTTCAGACAACTCATCTTTTGTATTTTGCCTCAATAATTTCACTTAAGCATCATGAAAGCTTTAAATACAGACAAAGGAAACTGCATCTTGTTCTTGTTTTTTGGTTAGGCCAACCAGAATCCCAAGGATTGGTTTTATTTTTATTTCCCTCTAACATGATAGGAGGCAGAGACATGAGAAAACCCAAACCCCACACTTATAATCTCTCTCTCTCTCTCTGTACGTACACATGCTGTGTGTGTATGTGTGTACAACCAATGTTAACTTTGGAAGCTTTTCAAACTTTTGTTTAGAGATGGGGACATATAAAGCAGATGTTTCTGTATTTACTGACAGGGTCCTTGTGTGTTTTAATGAGGGCTGCCTCTCAAGCATGAGTTATATTTGTCAGTTAGTTCTGAGATTTCATCTTTATTTTTCTGAAGCAATACAGATCATATTACCCTCAACATGAAGTCAAAGTATCCCCAAACACCCAACATATCAGTGTTTGAAAGTTTTCAATCATCTCTGAGTACTCAAGTTCCCATATCCCAAGAACAATGGACCACATCATTTAAGGGAATTACCCCTGATGGACAGTGCTTACGTGTCCTGTCATTGTGTGCTGATCTTGTCACCCTTCCTTTTCCTGTATAGACCCCCAAACTCCCCAGTGCTTTGCCCCATGCTTTCCCAAGTTTAAAAATACTGTTTCTATGAGCCCAAGATATCACCTTATCAGTCAGTCATTGGTGCTGGTCCAGCACTAAAGATACTTTAATCACTCTCCCACTAACTGTCATGAGGCCAGACCAGATCCCAGCCCTACCTGGGTTTACCCTGAATTCTATTTGAATGTGTTCTCTACTTACCTTCTAGAATCCTCTGAGTCATGGCGTTGTTTTCCTTTTAAATCAGCTTTATTGAAGTATAATTTGCAAACCATAAAACACACAAATATGAAGTGTACCTTCAAAGGCAGTTTGAAATACAGTGAAACTATCACTTCATTTGTGATGTAGAAAATTTCCATCATCCCAGAAGGTGCTTCATGGTCCCTTCACAGTCGGTCCCCACTGTCTGTAATAATGGTTTCAGGAGTAGAATTTAGTGATTCTTTACTTACATATAACACCCAGTGCTCATCCCAACAAGTGTCCTCCTTAATGCCTGTCACCATTTAGCCCATCCCCCCACCCAACAACCCTCCAGAAACCCTCAATTTGTTCTCTGTATTTAGGAGTCTCTTATGTTTTGCCTCCTTCTCTGTTTTTATTTTTCTCTTATTTTTTTCCATCCCTTTCCCTATGTTCCTCTGTTTTGTTTCTTAACATATGACTGAAATCATAATATTTGTTTTTCTCTAACTTTTTTCACTTAGCATACTATATTCTAGTTCCAGCCATGTTGCAAATGGCAAGATTTCATTCTTTTTGATCAATGAGTAACATTCTCTTGTATATATGTGTGTGTATATATATATATATATATATATATATATATACTGCATCTTTTTTATCCATTCATCAGCCAGTGGACATTTGGGATCTTTCTATAATTTGTTTATTATTTTTTATTAAAGCCATTTATTTATTTTTGAAAGAGAGATTGCAAGTGAGGGAGAGAAAGAGAGAGAGAGGGAGACAGAGAAAATCCCAAGCAGGCTCCACACTGTCAGTGAATAGCCTGATGTGGGGCTCAAACTCAGCAACCGTGAGATCATGACCTGAGCTGAAATCAAGACTCAGACACCTAACTGACTGAGTCACTCAGCACGCCCCCACCATAATTCGGCTATTGATACTGCTGCTATAAACTGTGGGGCATATGTGCCCCTTCAAACTGGCATTTTCTATCCTTTGGATAAATACCTAGTAATGCAATTGCTGGGTCAGAGGGTAGTTCTATTTTCTATTTTTATTTTTATTTTTGAGGAACTTCCATTCTGTTCTCCAGAGTGGCTGCACCAGTTTGCATTCCCACAAACAGTGCAAGAGGTTTCCCCTTTATCCACATTCTTACCAACATTTGTTGTTTCCTGAGTTGTTAATTTTAGTCATTCTGATAGGTGTGAGGTGGTATCTCATTGTGGTTTTGATTTGTATTTCTCTGATGATGAGTGATGTTGAGCATCTTTTCATTTGTCTGTTAGCCATCTGGATGTCTTCTTGGAAAAGTGTCTGTTCATGTCTTTTGTCCATTTCTCCACTGGATTGTTTGTTTTTGGGGTGTTGAGTTTCATTCTTTATAGATTTTTGATACGAACCCTTTTTCCGATATGTCATTTGCAAATATCTTCTCCCATTTTGTCATTTGCCTTTTACTTTTGTTGATTGTTTTCTTTGCTGTGCAGAAACTTTTTATCTTGATGAGTTCCCAATAGTTCATTTTGTTTTTGTTTCCCTCGCCTCCAGAGACATGTCTAGTAAGAAGTTGCTGTGGCCGAGGCCAAAGAGGTTGCCCATTTTCTCCTCTAGGATTTTGATGATTTCCTGTCTCACATTTAGGTCTTTCACCATTTTGAATTTATTTTTGTGTCTGGTGTAAGAAAGTGGTCCAGTTTCATTCTGCATGTCACTGTCCAGTTTTCCCAGCACCATTTGCTAAAGAGGCTGTGTTTTTTTCCGTTGGATATTCTTTCCTGCTTTGCCAAAGATTCGTTGGCCATACATTTGTGGATCCATTTCTGGGTTTTCTATTCTGTTCCGTTGATCTATGTGTCTGATTTTTTTGTGCCAGTACCATACTGTCTTGATGATTACAGCTTTGTAATACAGTTCAAAGTCTGGAACCGTGATGCCTCCAGCTTTGGTTTTCGCTTTGAATCAGTATTGATTCAATATTATGTACTTTATTAGTTCTGTATAGTTGATGTTGTACCTCATTAATGTCCTTCTTCTGTTCCACAATTCCATCCAGGATACCACATGACATTTAGTCATTGTGTTTGCTTAGGCTTCTTTTGGCAATGACAGTTTCTCAAAATTTCCTTTTTTTTTTTAAACTCTGACAGTTTTTTTTCAATTTTTTTAATGTTTATTTATTTTTTTTTCAACTTTTATTTATTTTTGGGACAGAGAGAGACAGAGCATGAACGGGGGAGGGGCAGAGAGAGAGGGAGACACAGAATCCAAAACAGGCTCCAGGCTCTGAGCCATCAGCCCAGAGCCTGACGCGGGGCTCGAACCCACGGACCGCGAGATCGTGACCTGGCTGAAGTCGGACGCTTAACCGACTGAGCCACCCAGGCGCCCCATAATGTTTATTTTTAAGACAGAGAGAGACAGAGCATGAATGGGGGAGGGTCAGAGAGAGAGGGAGACACAGAATCCAAAACAGGTTCCAGGCTCTGAGCTGTCAGCACAGAGCCCGACAGGGGGCTCGAACTCATGGACCGCGAGAACATGACCTGAGCTGAAGTCGGATGCTTAACCGACTGAGCCACCCAGGCGCCCCAAACTCTGACAGTTTTGAGGGATGTTCTACAAAATACTTGACCAGTATTCAACATCCACCTCTCTATTGCAGGCACAACCTGTGTACAGAACATAGGCAAGGACACAGAGGAGCTGAATAGCACCATTAGCCAACTGGACCTGATTGAGATTTAAACCGCATTCCCCCCCGCCCCAACAGATAAAGCACATTCTTCTCAAATGCCTGTGTAACACTCACCAAGACCATATCTATGGTCATAAAAGAAACCTGAGCTAACTGAAGAGAATTGAAATAATGCAAAATATCTTTTTAAGTCATAATAGAATTAAACTACAAACCAATAACAGAAAGATACCAAGAAAACCCCTGAAGTGAAGCAATACACTTTTAAATAATCTATGGGATGGAGGGGAGATGTCAAAGGACATTAGAAATATCCTGAACGGAAATAAAATTAAATACGCCATATTAAATGTGTAGAATGTCCTTGTAACGGTGCTTTGAGGGAGATTGATAGTATAGGAGGTGTGTATGAAAAACTCAGAAAGGTTTCAAATTAGAGATTCATGCTTCAGAATCCAGAAAGGTAAGAGGAAAATAAACACAAATCAACAAAGGACAAGAAAATGATAGAAATGAGACAGAAATCCATGAAATTGAAAATAGAAAAACCATCGAGGAAATGGAAAAACTGAAAGCTGCTCATTTGAAATGATCAATAAAATTGATAAAGCTTCTAGCTAGATTGGCCAAAAGAGAGAAAAAAAATACTATAAATCACCAATATGAAGTATGAAAGAGGTGATATCACTTCACAGATATTATAGGAGTCAGGGAACAGTACAGGCAACTATGCACTAAGAACATCAACAATTTACCAAAAAGGGTTCAATTACTGAAAAAAAATGACAAAGGTAACTTCATCAAAATTTTTAAATTTGCTCTCTGTAAAAGAAGGCTAACTTAAATTTTTTTATGTTTACTTATTTTTGAGAGAGAGAGAAAGAGAGAGAGAACAAGAGACAGTGAGAGCGTGAGTGGGGAAGGGGCAGAGAGAGAGGGAGACACAGAAACTGAAGCAGGTTCCAGACTCTGAGCTGTCAGCACAGAGCCCGACGTGGGGCTGGAACTCAAGAACTGTGAGCTCATGACCGGAGCCGAGGTTAGACGTTCAACTGACTGAGACACCCAGGTGCCCGAAGAAGGTTAACTTAAAAGAATGACATACAAATGTGGACGAAGAGAAAATATTTGTAAATTATATATCTGAAAATGGAATTGTAATCAGAAATATATATATGTATATGTGTATATATATGTGCGTGTGTGTGTATATAGATAGATAGATAGATAGTGTAATATATATAAATAAAACCCCCCAAACCAAACAGAAAGAAAACAACCCAATTAAAAATGGGCAAAATAGTTGGACAGATGTTTCACCAAAGAAGGAACAAATAGCACATGAAAAGATGTTCCGTATCATTAGCTAGAAATGCAAAGTCAGACCATGATGACCCAGTATTGCCACAGCCAGAATAGAAAGCAGAGACAGCTCCAAGTGCTGGAGACGATGTAGAAGCCCTAGAATATGCATCTCTGGTTGCAACGAAAGCTGGTACAGCCTTTCTGGAAACCAGTGTATCAATTTCTTATCACCTTAATTGTGTATTTCCCACCTAAGCCAGCAACTCCCCTCCTGGGTATTAACCCAAGAAATGAAAATTTACGGTCACACCAAACCGAGGCACAAGTATATACGGTAATTTTATCTCCAATGGGTGAACGACGCAAGGAAGCCGAGTGTCCTTCACCAGGTTAACGGATTAACAAGCTACACTCTGGCCACATCGTGGAATACTAACTGCTCGGTAGTAACAAGGAATGGGCTGCTCTGACATGCGACAGCTTGAGCATCTCAAAGGCACTGTGCTGAGTGAGAGAAGCCAGTTTCAAGGCGACGTACTGTGGGGCCCCATTTATATTCATACGACATTCTCAGGCAGGGAAAACCATAATGACGGAGGAGGATAGATCAGGGTGGCTAAGGGTCAGAGTGGAGAGGAAGAGGCAACTATAAAGGGAGAGAGGGAGAGCACGGGGAGTTTTTGATGTGATGGAGCCGCTCTATATCGTGATTGTGATCATGTTGGCACACATCGACACACGCGCACACCAAAAAAAGGCAATCTTACCGTGTGAGAGCTTAAAGATGAAAACCAAGGGGGAAAAACCAAATGGCCAGTGGTGGTGGGTCGCTAGGTAGGGACACTGACACTTGCTGAAATATTAGAAGGATAATCATAAAGACGGCAGTCACCTGAAAAAGCAGATTAGTAATAATACGAAACGCAACGGGTTGTACTGTGAAATTGCGAATTATATTTAATCTTATATAAGATTTTGGCAAGGAACAAACGAAAGGGGATAGGCCAAGTGGTAACAGACATCTGTTTTGCAGGGCCATGGGTGATTTTCTCTCATGTCCTTTCCTCCAGAATTGTTAGGACGATGGTCTATAATGTTTTAAGTGTTAAAAATAATTGGGCAAATGGAAAGGATTCAATTTTGCTATCATCGGTAGAACACATACGAAACCTCAAACAGAAGCACACATGTGAAGATATAAAGTGCATCTTACGTTTAATGAATCATCAGCTATATAGGGCCTGGCATGAATAACTTTGTTTTTCCTTCTGGGATATGATTTTACAACATTTTTCACATCACGGTGATGAAATCAAGGTTTTACCAATAAAGTACCGTCTATAGGGACTTGAGACAAAAATGAAGAAATCTGCGAATAGTGAGATTGTGTCTGAATTGATAATTCTACAATGAATACTTTTAACATAGAGGAAATAAGAGTAAGGACACGAAAGCCTTATTTTCAGAGCTAAGGATTATTCAACATGAGCAAACTTGATTTTTTTTTTTCATTAGATAGGTGTAGAAAAGACTTTCTACTTTATTCTTTTGGGTGCTTATTTCTTCTGGAAAAGACAAAGGAGCCTGGGTAGTTGAGAGTCAGGGTTCTATCGTTTACTTTTCAATTCAGCTTCCGCCGCACCTCAAAATGTCGATTACCCAAGAATTCCCCACTCGGGCTCGGGGACAGGAGGTGGCTAGTGTCCATCAAATGGCACTTTGCGACCTCAGGGTCAGATCTGTGATGAAAACATCTTCTAAGCCACAAAACCAGGGGTGGCCACAGGGTCTTCTCTCTCGTTAGAGGGATAAATAACCCTGGCCAGTGTTGTGGAAGTTGTGGTCGCAGGGGAGTGAGGGTGTGTGATCGTGGACTCAGTGCGTGCATGCGTTTACACACACACACACACACACACACACACACACACCCTGCACATTCACAACGAGCGACCGCACAGACACTTCTGTCGCCGGGTCATCACAGACCAAAGCTGGGGACTAGGCCACTGAAATAGAGATTAATTCGGATCAATGGAATCACAGAAAGAAGAGGAAGGCACCTGCTTGGACCAGAGGCTGAGTCTGTAGACGAACACGCACCCCCATAAAACAAAACCCAGCAAACGTGGGCAGCCTGAGGGGAGCACCCCCGCGAGCCCCAGGGCAGAGTCTGGGGAGAGGGGACGACCCACTTAGAGCCTCCCGGGGGTCCCCGGGCTTCTCCCCTCCCGTCCTCTTGCTGGCCTTCCGTCTGACAGAGCGGTGTTGTGACCCATAATTGTGGCAGACCCGCAGCAGGTTTTGAGAGGCTTTCTGAGCCGCGGCGCCCAAGCAGTCTCCATCTGCCGTGGCCTCCTGTGCCTCCCACGGGGGGACCTGGCTAATTTTTCAGTCAATTAGCAGAGGGCCGCTTTTGTTCTGCCCGCGCACCCCCTGGGCTCCGCTGACACCGGGAGCTGGCGTTCAGAGGGGGTGGGTTTGGGGAAGCATATTGTGTTGGTTTTTTCCATGACCTTGTGACACTGTTGGGCAAACGTGATCTCAATAATCGCAGCGATTTGCTAAAAAGCCAGGCCAAGCTCCACTCTCGTTGTTGTGTCTGAGTGCGTGTGGGTGCGGGGGTGGCAGGGGGTGGGGGGGGGGGACACCGCCGAGGAGCAGTTTTAAATAAACAGCGTATTTGTATTTTGCGGCCCTCTACGTTCTGTTTCAAGTTTATCTATGTATTCGGTTTTTAATCCAGTTCCCTCGACTAGGACAAAGCAGGGGTTCGATGATGCAGGAACGGCTTTATTGGGTAAAAACAGTTTATTCCGTTGAAGCTGCCCGAGGCGGCTTGCTTCCCGCTGGCGTCGGACCGACTGCTGCTGCTCTGTGGTCTTGGCAACTCCCGGGCGAGCGGTAGGTCAGTCTACGTGACCCTCAGACCTCGGTCACCTCGTGACTCAGTTTCCCTGGCAAGATGGGAAAAGGTGTGATGTGGGACCAGGCAGGTGTGCCTCAGGGGGCCCCCGGGGCCCGGCCCACAGCTGGCAGGGCTTCCTGTTATGGGGCCCTGTCTCTCCTGTAGCACCGAATGGGGGACCCCAGCAGGTCCCCCTTGTCCCTCCTCCTGCCGCAGGGGCCCAACTGCCTGCCAGCCCTCGTCTGGCACATGATCTCCACTGGCCTTTCTCCTTGCCCAGCTGGGGACACACCAGGTCCCAAATGCCATGGCTTTCTCTACCCACATCACGACAGGTAAGGGATCCACCGTGTTTTCATTAGGGGTTTTCACGCTGACCACACATTTATGGCCCCTTCTGGGGCTACCACGCACAGCCAGCAGCGGGCCCTTCCTCTTAGGGTCTGTGACTCTGAAGTGTGCTTTGTCTCCCATTTTCCTCTAAAATAAAAGCTGTCAGGGCTCCTGGGTGGCCCAGTTGGTTGAACGTCCCACTTTGGCTCAGGTCACGATCTCACGGCTCGTGAGTTTGAGCCCCACATCGGGCTCTGTGCCGACAGCTCGGAGCCCGGAGCCTGCTTCGGATTCTGTGTCTCCCTCTCTCTCTGCCCTTCCCTCCCCCTCTCTCTCTGTCTCTCAAAAATAAACATTAAAAAATAAAATAAAACAATAAAATAAGATCTGTCTTTCTTTTCTGTTATGGTTAAAAATGGTAGAAATCCAAGGACATACTTACAGAGAGAATCGAGCCCCCAGGATCCTTCTCCCTCTATCCTTGGAAGCACTTGGCTTCCCCCCACCAGCCCCGGTGACGGTAATTGCTCTCAGCACCACAGTGGAACTCCCCTTCCTCAGTGGGAGGGCTGGGAGACTGTGGGCCCCCCTCCTGGGAAGATCCCAGGACCCCCTGTGCTTCGCCCCTGCCTTTTCCAGCTCTTGGCGTGCGCTCACCTGCGGGGGGCAAGCTGGCCGCCTCGCTCCCCTCTCTTCACCAGGCCCGGAGACTCTGTCTCTCTATAGTTAATAAATATACTTTTCCTCAGTGTTAAGCCATAAAATATTCACTGGGTCTGAGCTGGGGTTAACAGATTTCTGAAAATTTCATTGCGTGACAGCCTGTCCTGCATAATGCCCTCCGCTGTCTCGTGTTCCGGGGCAGAAACGATCTTGTGTGTCAGTATAACAGTCTAGAATTACACTTGTACCACTGTCGCCGGCATATGGGGCTGTGTATACCCCTAGGCCCGGCCCCTCTCTTCCACGGCTTTTCAAATGATAACATTTGGCAAACCCAGCTCTGATGGAAAGTGCACGCTCCTTCCTCGGTGGTGACAAAAGGGCCATCAGAGGCCTGACCGGTGGCCAATCGTGGTGCTCTTTACTGGGTAATGAGAGGGGCTCCTTCTTCTTAATAACGCCCCGCGCCCTGGGGGGCCGGGAGCAAGCCTCCACTTAATTATACAGTCTTCCTTGTAAGGGCCCAGTTGGCGGAGGGCTTCAGCTGCACGGGTCTTCTCGGGGGGCCCCCTCCCTGCTGGCCAAGCATACTGATTGCTGGACAGTGGCGGCCGGAGGATGTGGACGGACCGGGCCCGGGGAAGCGACGCGGGGGACAGCAGTGGGGCGCCAGAGGGGCTTTCTCGGCCACAAGCCACTTACACCATGGGGGCAGTGGGGGGGTGTGACCATGAAAAGGGGGGCGGGCAGGCAACACCCTCGGCTAAGGACAGGAGAGGAAACCGACCCAGGCGAGCTCTGAGAGTGTCCGACCGAGGGAGCTCCCGGACAAGTGAGGGGCCTGCCCCGACCTTGTGGCTGGAAAGCACAGTCCGTGTTATTTGAGGAGGAGGAAACCAGCTGTCAGAAGCAGGGCAGCTGGTGGCGAGGGCGCTGGGCTCTGCCCTCCCCGCCTTTCATGCCCGTCCCATTCCGCCTCCTCTTGGGGGGTGTCGCGTCTCTGTTGCTGTCCAGGGAAGGCTGAGCGCTGCTAACACTCGGCTTCGGGGGTGCCTGAGCCCGCGGTGACTGCCATCTGCCCAGACATTAGGGGAGAGCTGTAGCGGCTCAGGACTCAGAGCCCAGGAGGAGCCGGGCACCCAGGGCGTTCCCGCTGGGGTCAGGACAGGCCATGCTTCTGCCGTGACTCTTTGCAGAATCAAGGAAAAGTTTCATCCATCCCTCAGTGCCGGCCTGACCTGTCTTTGCAAGAAGTAGTCACGTTTGGGATTATTGCTCATCCAGCCGTCTTCTGCTAGCTGCCTCTTTGAACCTGTGGGTCAGCGCATCCTTGCGCCTTTTGTTGGCTCTGCCTTGTCCTTGACCCACTCTGCTCCCGGCGGTTTCCGCGGGTCTTCGTGCAGCATCAGCCTGGGTACGTGGCTGCCAGCTTCCCCCGTGGAGGGGTGTGTCCTCTTGCAAGCTGGTGTCGGGTCCACGCTGCCGGGCGCCTTTCCCGGTGAGCCTGTGTCGTGTGCTGTCCCGGGAGAGTCGTATGAAGCCAGGGCTGATGTGTGCTCAGCTTCTGGATCCTACGAAACACACGTGAAGGTGAAAACAGAGACACAAACAGGCAACAGCAAGGCCCTGTGGCAGGACGGACCGCGACGCACACGGGGCTTCTGTGCCAGGGTTTTGTGGCAGAGGTCGTGAGCTGACCTCACGGACTCTCCACTTTACGGGGTGCGCGCTGTGCACTTGAGATAGATTTCTTTCTTTTAAGGGAGGTCAGATGCGCACAGGAGTGACCACGTACAAGTGTGCGTGGCCTTTACTCCGTTCACAGTGTTGTGTAAACGGCACCTACCTGACTGAACTTCCAGAACAGTTCCCCTCTTCCCCAAGAAACGCCTGCCACCCATTAAGCAGTGTCTCCTGATCCCGCCTCCCCCAACCCCCCGGCGACTACTCATCTGCTCTATTTCTACGGATGTGCCCATATTGGACGTTTTGTATGAATGGAATCATACAATATATGCCCTTCTGGGCCTGGCCACTCTCACTTGGCGTGATGTTTTCGGGGTTCATCCGAACTGTAGCACGTATCAGGACTTCATTCCTTCTTATGACTGTATACTATTTCACCATACGGATAGACCACATTTTAGTTTAGCCCCTCGCCATTGACGGGCATGTGGTTTGCTTCCCCACGTGGGCCGCTGCGAATAACGCCACCGTTGACATTTGTTCACACGAGCACAAGTGTTTGACTCTCCGTTTGCAGCTCTGTTTGGTGTACCCCTAGCAACAGAAATCCTGGATCTACGGTTACTCTTTTTATGTATATATAAAAAGTTTATTTATTTCGAGGGAGGGGGGAAGAGGGGCAGAGAGAGAGAGAGAGAGAAGAGGGCGAGAATCCCAAGCAGGCTCTGCACTGTCAGCACAGAGCCCGACGGTGGCTCGAACCCACGCACCGTGAGATCGTGACCTGAGCCAAAGTCAGACGCTTAACCCACTGAGCGGCCCAGGAGCCCCTCATATGGTGATTCTACGCTTACCATTTTAAAGAACCTCGTTCGGAATATTGAGAACCTTACAGTGTTAGCTCTTGTTAAGGACAGACTTGCCCTGTAACCCCCTTGATGCTTCTGGGCCAGTGAAGGCTCCGGGCTGGGAGCACTACCCACGCCCTGAGCGAGCACGGGCTGCCTGCTCTATTAAACGTCAGCCGTGTTCTGGCTATGCACTCCTGGGTGCGCTATGGGATTAAGTCTGGTCTGTGTAGTCCAGCCTGAGAAAATAGTTGCTTCCTCCACCACATGTGTGTCCCCTGCTTCACGACAATGTTAGCTATATGATGAGAAAGTGGTCATGTGGGGATTATTTACGGCTTATGTGTCACTAGGGGATTGAATGGCCAGGTTCGAGAATCTGAAGGAATACAACCATAGCAATTCATAGCAAGATACTTACTCTTAAGGATATGGTGGTTTAGGGGCGCCTGGGTGGTTCAGTTGGTTGAGCGGCCGACTTCGGCTCAGGTCACGATCTCACGGTCCGTGAGTTCGAGCCCCGCGTCAGGCTCTGTGCTGACAGCTCGGAGCCTGGAGCCTGCTTCGGATTCTGGGTCTTCCCCTCTCTCTCTGCCCCTCCTCCACTCACACATGTGAATGTGTGCATGTGAGTGTGGCACTGCACAGTCTAACGCGACTCCTGCCCTGTAAGAGTGGAAATGTGATACGGGAGTTCACCTGGAGAGGATTAGTAGGGGAGATTCACCATTTAATCTGAATCTCAGTGGAGGTCATGACTATGGGCTGAACTGTGCTCCCCCTTGGATTCACGTTGAAGTGCTAACCCGGCACCCAGTTACAGTCTTCCCGAAGGTGATTACAGTTACATGAAGTCATGAGGGTGGATCTCTGATCCTGTATGACTAGGACCCTTACAAAGGAGGAAGAGACACCAGAACTCTCACTCTTCACGGTGGGAGGACACAGTAAGAAGATGGCCATCTGCAAGCCAGGAGGCAAGGCCTCACCAGACATCCAAGCCCTTCTAGCCTCCTGTGAGAACACAGAGGGCTGGTGTTCAAGCCTCCCAGTCGGCAGCACTGTGTCCCAGCAGTCCCAGCAGATTAGGATGCTCGGTCTCGGGAAAGGACATGACAGCTGCCGCTATGAGTGGTTCCCCACACACTCAGCCCCCCTTGTACTTCAGAAGCCACCAGCTGCATTTGCCTTTGCCTGAGGATGCCCCATTTTCTAAATACACACTGAAAGTAGCCTTCTTTTCCCCTGGACCTCATTCGACAAGTAGATCCAGTATCTTGGCGTGTGTCCCTATTGGTGTCAGCACAGGGCTGTGTCCTACTGAGGTCATTCTCCTTCTTCTTGGATTTCTTTTTTTAAATGTTTATTTTGAGAGAGAGAGAGAGAGAGAGAGAGAGAGAACAAGCAGGGGAGGGCAGAGAGAGAGGGAGACAGAGACCTGAAGCAGGTTCTGCACTGTCAGCACAGAGCCCAACATAGGGCTCAAACTCACAAACCATGAGATCATGGTCTGAGCTGAAATCAAGTCAGGTGCTTAACCGACTGAGTTCCCCAGGCGGCCCGTTCTTCTTGCATTTCAAGCAGAGAGTTACAGTCTGAGAAACAGTGTGTGCCATTTATGGGAAGGCAAGGGGCAGTCTTGGGTGGGTGTACGTGCAGCCAATATGGCGGTACTCTTGTGTGGGTCTCTTTCTGCTATTTTAATGCTGAGTGAATATATTTAACCCCAGTGGGAATGAAGTGCCATTGCACACGTCTCCTGAGTTTGAGGAGGCAGAATTACAGACCCCAAGCATTTGATCATAATAAGTAAATGGAAAAACCCCTCAGAGATTAGTTCCAGCCTGAAACCCTTATATTAATAGGCAAAAATTGGTGGCAGATCTGGGCTAAGTGTCTTGCCCCATGTCCCGGTGAGTCAGTGAAGAAGAGAGACTTCAGGCTTCCGGTGGGATCTTACCACCTTATAGGACGATGCAAACCTAGACTCCTCCAATCCCTACCCTACCAATATGCTGTAGCCCTTTCTTTTTCTTTTTCTTTTTTTTTTTTTGGACAGGATTTCAATTTTCTTTATTATTGTATTTCTACAGCAACTGAGTATTACACGTGCAATTAAAAAAAATAAGTTTGCATTTATTGATTGATTGATTGATTGATATCCAAGTTAGTCACATATAATGCAATAATGATTTCAGGAGTAGATTCCAGTGATACATCCCCTATGTATCACACCCAGTGCTCATCACAACAAGTATCCTCCTTAATGCCCCTCACCCATTTAGCCCATCTCTCCCACCCACAACTCTTCCAGGAAACCTCAATTTGTTCTCTATAAGAGTCTCTTATGTTTTGTTTTCCTCCTTGTTTTTATATTACTTTTGCTTCCCTTCCCTTATGTTCATCTGTTTCGTATCTTGAGTTCCTCATATGAATGAAGTCATATATTTGTCTTTCTCTGACTGACCAATCTCACTTAGCATAATACCCTCCAGTCCATCCATGTAGTTGCAAATGGCAAGATTTCATTCTTTTTGATTGCTGAGTAATACTCCATCACACACACACACACACACACACACACACACACACATATACATATATACCACATCTTCTTTATCCATTTGTCCGTTGAAGGACATTGGGCAGTGGCCCTTTTTTAACTAAATATCTATCCCATGGCTCATCAACATCAGCTTTCTGACATCAAAAGGTTTTGCCGTTACAGACACTTTTTTACTGAATTTATTCACATTCTGATTAGACTGATTTTTTTTAGCTGCATAATGGTTGATTCATACCCAGGACTGGACGTGGATGCCTGGCACCAATACTGAAATCTGAGGACTAGTTTAAACAAAGCTAGGGGTTCAGGATGCAAGCAGAAAGGGGTCCGCCTGACTGAGATCACTTGTATGGGGAGAAAAGGTGCAGCCATGAGCCTGTGACCCTAAAAGCGAAGAGTACGGCCAAGCCAGTAATAGGGGCCAGCTGACATCACTGGGCCCAATGACATCACTGCTTGTTGTGCAGAAGCACGCTGCACATTACTCTGAAACTTTTGACGGGAGTGAGACCGCAGCCAGAAGCCTGGACAGGAGTTTTGCAGTGTGTCCAGGTAAGCTAAAGCATTCTGGAGCAGAGGTGTGTCCCACAGAAAGGGGAGCACAGAGAGACTTCTGACTGACTAACCGATAGACACAGGGAGTCTGGATTTAGGAAGTGAAAAAGCAACGATGATACACAGTGTTCAAAATTTGCACACAGTCGCCTCCGAGGAAATAATGGGGAGTGAAGAAGATGAGCTCCCAGGAGGTCCTGTTATCAATCTGGTTTCATCCATCTTGAGCAGACGAGGCAGAGGGCATTGGGAAGGGGCCATTGGGCATGACTCATGGGAAGGAAGAGCAGACGCTCACTGTGTTCAGATGGATGAAAGATAGGTAGGAGGTGAGGGTGTGCCGTGTGACCACCGCTCAGGGGTAGTTGAAATTCTAAGAATGGGTGAGAAAAGTAGTGCCGTAGGGATAAATCATTTCTCCCTGGAAGTGTGATTGGTAATCTTCATCTCTTTTCCTGGACACGGTGGCATTGACAAGTGGGGATGTTTGTTAAGCTCTATTTTAGTGTCCACTTTGGGACGTGGCTTCTGCTCCAGCAGAATCGGTCACACAAGAAGTAGCAGCAGCTTCAGTCAGCACATAATCCCGTTACTTACGGTTCACGGTGTCCCCTTCACGTGTACAAGCACCTCTAATTTAAAAGCAAACATGCTATTTGTACGGACGAGGAGGCTGAGGCTCACAGAGGCAAAGTAGTGGTTTTCATCAGCGGGCATTAAGAAATGATTGCTTCCCGGGGCACCTGGGTGGCTCAGTCGGTTGAGCGCCAGACTTTGCCTCAGGTCACGATCTCACGGTCCATGAGTTGGAGTCCCACGTCGGGCTCTGTGCCGACAGCTCAGAGCCTGGAGCCTGCTTCGGATTCTGTGTCTCCCTCTCTCTCTTCCCCAACCCACTCGCATTCTGTCTCTGTCTCTCTCTCTCTCTCAAAAAAATAATGATAATAAACATTAAAAAAATTTAAAAAAAAAAGTAAATGATTGCTTCCAAACTAATGCTTTTCCCCAAACTCCCCAAACAACTGTAAGAACTGGACCCTCAAACAATAGGCTAATCTACACCTCCCATGTCTGGCATGTCATAAAGCTCCATTTGCAGGAAGCTTTACGTGCTTTGAGGACAGAATGAGGTGCAGTGAGGAAGGAGGAGGTGGCTCCGAAAAGCAGGGACCCACCGTTCCTGTTGTGTTGACACAGATGGGAAGGACCAGGGCAGCCCCAGCAGACAGTGATCTGGGGGTGAGCAAGTAGTGAACGGGCTTTACTGTCACTCATAGGCACCTGTTGTCCCAGCGCAGCGCACACAAGTGCACACACACACACACACACACCGACATGCGCAATTTCCAACTGTGGTTCCCAGGAGCGTGACCCGGTCCAGTGATGCTTTTAATAAACATAAAGCACCCTTCACATTTTTGTCCAGAAATACTAAAGACAAAAGTCGGCCACCTGGATTTATAGAAAACACGATGCGCGAGCATCATCGACAACCAGGAAAGGAGAGAGGAGTTTGCATGCGTGTGTGTAGGTGGGTGGGTGGGGTCGGTACCAAGACCAGATGTGAAATTTTGTTGGGATGTTTTCTATCTGTCAAATGGGAAAGTGAAGTTGGAAATGCACTTTCCAAATCACAAACATTTATATTTAACTCAACCTGGGTAACAACATTTGAAAGCTACATGTGCTACTTGGACCTTAAGATCACGAGGGCACATTAAGTACATTTCACGCTATTGTCTTGCTCTGCGATTTTGCGATTTCCGAGGAACAAGTGGAAGTGATAAGAAAACAAGCTTTTGTGGGAAATAAAAGGGATAGCAGTAGAAAGTTCTAAATGAAATGCCTATTTACCATTTTTGCTGTGTACCACTTGTTAAAAACATTTCTAAACAACCAAGGAAGTCGTTATTAGTGGCTATGCCTTGCTTTCTACCCAATCCTGAGGTCTGAAGAGGTCTCAATTGCAGGTAATGTCTTCTTGGAATCCTATCAGGTTCTGGTGGGTTTTAAAAATTGTATCAGTAGCCACGTAAGACAAAATGCAATGAGAGTCTGTGACATTTGACATCGACTCCTTGTTTTTTCACTTTGAAAAGAGGACGTAACACTTTAGAACAAGAAACCATGCTTAGGGTTAATAAGTTATTGGGAATTTCTGATCGAATCAATTGTTTGTTACGTGAACACTGCAGAAGAATTGCATAAAATATCTGACTCGTGGGTTCTTTCCCACAGTTAAGAAGACAATGACATCGGATTAAAGAGAGCAAAGGCAACCTCCTTTGGCACACACGCAAATACTGTAGAGATTCATTCCAAAGTGTTCAAATAAACTGCCATTTCCGGCGAATGTAATCAAGGGAAAAGCACAATTTGTATTATATTTCCAGGTATGTAAATCTGGACTTTCTTCATTTTCCCTATGAGGTAAAGGGGATGATGTCTCTGGTAGTTGAAAACAATGATTGGGGTGCCTGGGTGGCTCAGTCGGTTGAGCGTCCGACTTCAGCTCAGGTCATGATCTCACAGTTCGTGAGTTCGAGCCCCGCGTCGGGCTCTGTGCTGACGGCTCAGAGCCTGGAGCCTGCTTCATTCTGTGTCTCCCTCCCTCTCTGCCCCTTCCCTGCTCATGCTTGTGTCTCTCTCTGTCTCAAAAATAAACAAACATTAAAAAAAAATTAAAAAAAAGAAAGCAATGGGGATTATTGAACAATAAGACGATTTCATAGAGAGTTTTCTAATTTAAAAAAGTCTGCACTCCAAAACATACTGGAAAATATTAATAAATGGACCATATCTAAGTTTCCACCCAATGCCAATGTAATAATGCTCTACGTGCGCACCTTTGCGAGGCTGAGTCATGAGTTTGCGAGCCGTGATGGATTGTGGGAGGGCTTCGGTTCCACTTTGATTGTGTTGGAGGAACCAGTGGGAGCTTGGGTGGACGTTTTGGAGAGGTGGGAAGTGTCGATAACAAACAGGGATCGGCCGGCGACATTCAGAGTGCTGAGAGTCACGGTAAATGCTTTCTCTCAGGTGTGTGCCCTCCTGTGTGTGCCATGATGTCAGGGGTGGCATGCCGGCATTGCTGGGGGTCTATGATGCCACGTTCCCAAATCCCCGGGCCCCAAGAGTCCAGATGGCAGCACAGACAGACTCAGCCGAAAGCAAGTTCTCAAAGACTGGGAAGAAGGTTGTGAAGAGATCCATTGGAAGGATAGCTAACTGAGTCATAAAATGTATTTTGTTGTCAGATTTCTCCCCTCTGAAAAAAAATAAGGCAGTTAGCTTTTACATTCCTTTGTACCAACCATCTGAATTCAGTGTTGGCAGTGGAAGTTGCCTTAAGGCCCTTTCAGCTTTTGTTTTCTCAACTCTTAAAATTCATCCGAGTGGGTGGGAGACGGTGGGGACAGACACCAGGAGGGTGTGCTGGGCTGCTGGAGTGTCGTGCATGGGTTGTGGGGAGACTCCCACCTGCAAATGAACGAAGTCGGAGATGTCCCCAAGGCTAGCGGGGGGACAGTGGTTTGTGGTCCCTAGGGCAGTGGGGAGCTGGTTTTCTGCTCTCTGGTTGGACCTTAGAGGTGAGCAGCTTCCAGATCCAGGGGAAGGATCCCGTGTCACTGGACTTCCAGCTCTGGCAGATTTGCTCGCTCAGCACAAGCTAGGTGAAAACAAGCAAGGCCATCTACCCTCAGGGGACCATGTGGGCTGATCAAAGACCAACCCCCTGTCGCAGCCCAAGGACTGAACACTAGGAAGGCCACCTGTCCCCTAGTTCTAGTGGGAGTGAGGCCCGTATAGCTTTCTCAGGAATCTGGGAGGGAGAGGTATTTCCAGGAATTCCTGGATGGAATTTTCTTCCATGTAGATAACGTAAGTTCAGAAATAAAGAGCCTGAAAAATTTAAGTGAACTTAGAGATACACATACAAATATACATATGCAAACACATAAATGTACATACATATATATTCACACAAGTACATACACACATACATATATGTATGCATGTAAATAAATGTATGTGTGTGTGTAACAAGATGCACAGATCTTAACTTTACAATTCAGTGGGTTTTACACAATATCCAGATCAAGAAAAAACAAACTTAGGAGAATTTCCAACTATTACCCCCATCCCCCTAGTATTCTATTTCAACCTAATCACCCTTTTCAAGGTCATATAAATGGACTCATACAATGCGTTTTCCTTTGTGTTTGTCTTTTGGTCAATGTCTGTTGTTCCTGGTGGGCTAGTTGTTTCTTTTTATATTTATTGTATAAATATGCCAACATTTGTTTATTTATTCTACTGTTGATGAACACTTGGGTTTTTTCCATGTTGGGCTTCCATGAATACACTGGGGTTCCTACGAATAGAGCTGTATCAGACTTCGGTGCACTTCTCATGGGTGTGTATCCGTGAGTGGGTTCTGTGGTAGGCATATGTTTGTCTTTGCTAGATACAGCCAGACCAAGATGTTGTGCCAATTTGCACTTCAACCAAGAGTGCACAAGCGTGCCAGAGACAAACCATTCCCATCCACACATGGCATTCCTGGTCCTAATTTTATTTTAACCACTCTGGTGGCTACGTATCTGTTAGTATCACATTGTGGCTTAATCTGCATATCACTGATATGTAATGACATTGACCCTTTTGTAGCTTACTTGCCATTTGGATATTCCCTTTGGTGAAGTCATTGTCATAAAGTTCAGGTCTTTTGCTGACTGAAAAAATTGGTGGTTTTTTTGGCTGATTTGTAGGTGTTTTTATGTATTATGGATAAGCAGTTTTGCTGTATTGTAAATGTTTTATCTTGGTCTATGGCTTGTCTTTCCATTTTCCTTAACCGAGCATTTGATGAACAAAAGTTCTTAATTTCAGTGAAATACAAGTTATTAGTATTTTCTTCTGCTATTGTTGTGTGTGCGTGTGTGTGTGTCTTATTTAAGAAGTCTTGGCTTACCCCAAGGACTTGAAGATAATCTACTGTGTTCTTACATGACGTTTCATTATGCTAGCCTTCACAATTAGTTTTGTGATTTTTTTTTGAGAATAATGTTTGCATATTGTGTGAGGAAGGAGACAATGTTTTTCCCCTCTCATGGGTATATAATGGTTCTAGCACTATTGACCGAGAACTGCATCCTTTCCCCAGTGAATTGCATTGGTGGCTTATTTTGTTTTGTATTTTTAAATAAGTGTAGTGATTTGCGTGTGTGTGTGTGTGTGTGTGTGTGTGTGTGTGTCTGTTTCTAGACTTGCTATTCTGTGCTAATGACCTACCTGTCTATCTCTAGATAATATCTCCTTGTCTTGATTTCTGTGCGTTAATGGTGAGCCTTAATCTCTGCTAGCATAAAGTCATTAGCGTTTTTGTCCATTCAGGGTGTACTGTATTCTGGATCCTTTGCTTTTCCATGTAAACTTTAAGATCCGCTGTTGTGTGTATTTAAAAATAATGTTTCCCCTGCAGTTAAGCTTGGTGTGTCTAAGAGGCAGGCCCAGTTGTCTTACTGGGATATTCAAATCTCCTGCTTTTTTGTGGTTGTTGTTGCTTCCTTGTTGTATCAGTTACTGAAGGAGGAGTGTTACAATTCCGGTCAGGGGGATGTGTTTGTCTTCTTTTCCTTTAGTTCTGTTGCTTTGTGTGTTAAAAAATTGGAAACAGGGGCACCTGGGTGGCGCAGTCGGATAAGCGTCCGACTTCAGCCAGGTCACGATCTCGCGGTCCGGGAGTTCGAGCCCCGCGTCAGGCTCTGGGCTGATGGCTCAGAGCCTGGAGCCTGTTTCCGATTCTGTGTGTCCCTCTCTCTCTGCCCCTCCCCCGTTCATGCTCTGTCTCTCTCTGTCCCAAAAATAAATAAATGTTGAAAAAAAAAATTAAAAAAAAAATTTGGAAACCATGGTTTCAGGAAAGTAGGAATTTACGATTGCCGTGTCTACCCGTCGGCCTGAGTACCGTCATCTGGAAACACGGCTATTTGTCCCCAGCAGCACGGGTTTCGCGACTTCTCTTCCATCTGTTCTCGAGGTGCCATGCCATTTTATTTTGCTCAGTGTGTGTGGTGTGTCTTCTCCCATCATTCAATGTCAACCCAACTGTCCTCTTACATTTCGTGCGTATTTGGTATATTTTCATCGTGTTTCTTTTTTTTTCAAGACGACATCTTTCCTTCTTCTGAAAAATAGGATTTAGTTCATTCCCATTAAAAGTAATCATTGTGAAAACAAACTTTTTAAGTAAAAGTAATCATTGTGGAGTTTCCTCAAAAAGTTAAAAATAGATCTACCCTAGGACCCAGCAATTGCGCTACTAGGTATTTGCCCAAAGGATACAAATATATGATTTCACTCACGTGTGGAATTTACGGCACAAGACAAATGAGCAAAGAGGGAAGTGAGAGAGAGAGACAAATCAAGAAACAGACTCTGAATTAAAGAACAAACTGATGGTCACCAGAGAGGAGGTGGGTGGGGGGAGGGGTGAACTAGGTGATGGGGATTAAGGGTCGCACTTATGATGAGCACAGGTGCTGTATGGAAGTGTCGAATCACTATAATGTGCACCCGAAACGGGTATTACACTATTACCTAACTAGAGTTTCAATAAAACCTTTAAAAAAGTAATCATTGTTATAATTAAGGCTGTCTACCGTCTCAGGGTTTTCTAATTGTACTATCTGATTGACCCTTTATTGATTTGTTGGTATTTTGGATTAATCAAATCCTTCTGTTTCATTTCTTGTCCTCTCTTGTCTGGAAGCCACATAGTTTTACATTCCTTTCTCAGGGGTGCCCGAGAGATTTCAGTACGCATCCCTGAGTTATTCCAGCCTAATCAGGTTTTTGCTTCTCTAACATCCTGAATAATATAAAGATTTTTCAACAATTTAACATTACTACCCATGCCTCTTTTTTTTCTACTCTTATGTATTTTTACAAATATGCCAGCCACCCGTGAAACATAATTACTTTTGTATAAAACATTCACATTCTTCTTACATTTATACGCTTACTTGTCTCCTCCAGTCCTCTGTATTCCTTCTGAGGTACTAGAATCAACTAAGATCATTTTTCTTAATCAAGAAGAACTTTCTCTTTCTTTCTTTCTTTCTTTCTTCTTTCTTTCTAGCATTTATTATAATTTAGTTCTGCTGGAGATGAATGTTTGCCTAAAAACATATTATTTCATCTTTTTAAAGATTTTTTAATGGTTTATTTATTTTTGAGACAGAGAGAGACAGAGGGTGAGTGGGGGAGGGGCAGAGAGAGAGGGAGACACAGAATCCAAAGCAAGATCCAGGCTCCGAGCCGTCAGCACAGAGCCCCACACGGGGCTTGAACCCACCAACTGTGAGATCATGACCTGAGCTGAAGTCGGACGCTTATCCGACTGGGCTACCCAGGCGCCCCTATTTTGCCTTTCTAAAATCCAAATCTTCTTTATTGAGAAATAATATAAAGTCAATGAAATTTACCCATTTTAAGTAAAATCATCATCCAGAATTCTCCCAACAAGGCTCTCTTCTACCTTTCTGTCCGTGGACCTTCCTTTCCTCCCAGCTTTGACCACTACTGACTGAATGGATGTCAGCCTAGTTTTGTCTGGAACTTGATACAGTCTTCTTTCCTTGAGCATGAAGTGAGACCCATCCGTGTTGCGGTGAGTAACAATGTTCTATTGTGTTTATCACCGGTCAGTAGTATTTTGATGTGTGGGCATACCACAATTTCTTCATCTATTAACGAGTTAAATAACATTTGAGTTGTTTTCAGCTGGGGGCCATTATGAATAAAGTTGCTATGAACATTCATGGATAAATAATTTTCTGGAAATATGCCTTTGTTTCTCTTGGATAAATGCTTTGAAGTGATATTGTTTGGCCATGGGTAGATGTTAATGCTATTTTTTGTAAAAAAAGAGAAAACTGTTTTCCCAAGGGGGTGTATCATTTTACATTCTTACCAGAAATTTATGAGAATTATAGCAGTTTTTACCTGTTCTAGACAATTAAAAGCAGTATCCAAATGTGGTTTTAGTGGCATTTATTTAATAACTAGTGATATTTAACATCTTATATTTTTTTGATGGTGTATCTATTCAAAATGCTTCCCTTTTAAAAATTAATTAGTTTTGCTGTGCCTGGGTGGTTCAGTTGGTTAAAGCATCTGACTCTTGATTTTGGCTCAAGTCATGATGTCATAGTTTGTGAGTTTGAGTCCCACGTCCGGCTCTGTGCTGACAGTGTGGAGCCTGCATGGGATTCTCTCTCTCTCCCTCTCTCTCTCTGCCCCTATGCCCCTCAAGAATGAATAAATTAATTAAAAATAATTTTTTAAGTTATTTGAGAGTGAGAGGGAGAGAACGCAGGGGAGGAGCAGAGAGATAGGAAGAGAGCGAACCCCAAGAAGGTCCTGCAGTGTGGAGCCTGATGAGGGGCTCGAATTCATGAACCATGAGATCATGGCCTGAGACAAAACTAAGAGTCAGACACTTAACCTACTGAGCCACCCAGGCTCCTTGAATGAATAAATGTTTAAAAAATTAATTTGTTTTATTCCTATTTTAATGCAAGTTTTTTTAAAAATATATACTGAATACAAGTCTTTTATCAGATGTACATCTTGAAAATTTTTTCTAGTATGTGGCTGCCCTTTGATTTTTTGCCTTTCTATAACCAAAAAAAATTAATTTTGATGAGTTTTTTTCTTTATAGTTAATGTTTGCCCAACCCAAGATCATAAAGATTTTTTTCCTATGCTTTCTTCTGAAAGTTTCATAGTTTAGTTCTTATATGTTCTTATATATAGGTACATCATTCATTTCTGATTAATTTTGTGAATGTTTTGAGAAGATATTTGTTTTTCCCACACGGTTATCCAATTTTTCTAAGACCATCTGTTGAAGAGAATGTCATCTCTCCACTGAATTGCATTGGCATCTTTGTCAAAAACTGATCAGATATATGTAAATTATTTCTGGGCTCTATGATGTTCCATTCCTTTAGGTCTCCCTATGTCAATATTGCATTACCTCAGTTACTAACTTTATAATAATACTTGAGTTATGCATTATAAGTCCTCTAACTTTGTTCTTGATTTTCAACATTGATTGGCTTATTCTAGATCCTTTGCCTTGTACATAAATTTTAAAGTCAGCTTGTTGCTGATTATTCAGAAATTGCTGAGATTTTTATTGGGATTATATTACAATATAGATCAAGTTGCCAAAGGTGGATATATTAACAGTATTGAGTTTTGCACTTAGTTTGTTAAATCCTCCTTAAAGATTTCATACTTTCATATTACAGTAAATGGTACTTTCAAAATTTCTAGTTTCTAAATGTTTACTACTTGTATATAAAAATACAATTCACTTTTAAATATTGACCTTTATCCTAAGACCTTGATAAACTCACATATTAATTCTAACAGTTTTTTTTTAATATAATTTTTGTCAAGTTAGCTAAAGTGCAGTGTATACAGTGGACTCTTGGCTTCTGGAGTAGATTCCTGTGGCTCATCACTTGCATTCGACACCCAGTGCTCCTCCCAACAAGTGCCCTCCTCAATGCCCATCCCCCATTTTCCCCTCCCCCTGGCCCGCAATCAGCCCTCAGTTTGTTCTCTGTACTTAAGAGTCTCTTATGGTTTGCCTTCTTCTCTGTTTGAAGCAATTTTTTCCCCCTTAGAGATCAAGGAACTGACAGGTTGGTTTTTTTTTTTTTGTAGATTTCTTAGGAATATTACAGAAATAATTATAGTATCTGTGAAGACAGTTTTATTTACTTTCTGATCTGTATGCCTTTATTTCTTTTTCTTGCCTTATTGACTGGCTAGCATCTCTGGTGTAATACTGAATAAGATATGATGAGGGCAAAGGGTTTTGCCTCGTGTCACTGGTGGCAGAAAGTATTCTCTTTCACCGAGAAGTATGATGTTTGGTATAGGTTTCCACAGATGCCTTTTTTGGGGAACTGAGGAAATTCCCTTCTATTCCCAGTTTTCTGAGGTCTTTTTTATCATTATGAGGAAATTCCCTTGTTTTAGGTTTTCTTTTTTTAAAAATCATAAATGAATGTTGAATTTGGTCAAATTCTCTTCTGTATTTATGGAGGTGATCACTCTGTAAGATTTTTTCTTAAAATATTTTTTAGTCTGTTAATATAGTTAATTACATTAACTGATGTCCAAATGTTGAAACAGCATGGCCTCCCTGAGGTGAGCCCCACTCAGTTATAAAGTATTCTCCTTTTTATTTATGTCTGGAATCATTTAGCTAAAAGTTTCGCTAAGAATTTTAGTTTGTGGTTTTACTTTCTTGTAATATCTTTGCCTGGTTTGGTGTCCTGGTCATTCTAGCTTCATAAAATGAACTGGGAAGGAAGTATTTCCATCTATTTTATTTTCTGGAAGTTTCTGTAGGATTGTTTTTTTTTTTTTTCTTTCCCCTTTCATGTTTGAGGTAAGTCACCACTCTAACCATCTGAACATGGGTTTTTTTCCTATGGAAAGTTCTAAAACTACACATTCAGTTTCTTTAATTATTATATGGATATTCATGTATTCTTTTTTTGAGGAAATTTTGTCTTTTTTTGAGAAATTTCTTGATTTCTTCTTAGTTCATATTAATAGGCATACATTTGTTCTTATTATTCCCTAAAATCCTTGTATTTTTCTCTAGCATCTGTAATGATATCCTCCGATGTTGGTGATATCTATCCTCTCTATTGCTTTTCTTTTCAGTTGAGCCAAGGGTTTACCACCATTTTATTGATATTTTCAAATAATTAAATTTTATTCCATTGTATTGTTTCTACTTATTTATGTCTTCTATTTCATTGATTTCTGCTCTTATCTTTATTATTTTCTTTCTTCTGTTTACTTTGGGTGAAACCCTCTCTTTTTGTTGTTGTTTCTAAGATCTTTAGTGTAGAAGCTGAAGGCACTAATTTTAAGCATTTCTTTTTTTCTAAGATAAGCATTTTGCTTTTTTCATCTTTATTCGGTTTAAAATATTTTCCAATTTCTCCTGTGATTTCTTCTTTGACCCACATTTATACCGCTGTGTGCTGTTTAATTTCCAAACGTTTATGGATTTTTCCAGATATCTTTCTGTTATTTATTTCCAGTTTAGTTGCATTGTGGTCAGAGGATACACTTTGCCTCTTAAATTCTTCTTAAGTTTTGTTTTGTTTTGTTTTGTTTTACTTTCTGAGAATACAGTTTACCTGAGTGAATGTAAAACGGACATCTGAAAAGAATGTATATTCCACTGTTGCTCAGGGAGGTGTGCAAAAATATCAAATAGTTCAAACTGATTGTAAAACCCACAACACACTGCTGTTAGTTTTTTGTGAACACTTCATTCTCTTTTACACTATTAAAATATATGTAAGAGTGAGTGTCTCATATACTTATAGATATGTTTGCCATTTCTGGTGTCTTTAATCTCTTTCTATGCGTTGAAACTTCTCCCTGAAATGCTTTCCCTTCTTCCGGAGGCAATGACTTCAATACTATGTTTGTGCATGTCCGCTGCTCCTAAGCTCTCCAAGCTTCTGTTTATCTGATCGGTCTTTATTTCTCCTTTATTCATGAAAGATATTTTCACTAGGTAAAGAATTTTCAGTTGACAGTCCTTTTTTTTTTTTTCCTTCTCTCCTTTTAATACCAAAAGATATCTTAACTGTGTCTGGTATACACTGTGGCTGAAGAAAAATTTCTGTTTCTTTTATGTTTGCCTCTATGCAATGTAGTCTTATCCCTTCTCTGGCTGCTTTTACTGTTTTCTCCCTATTACTCTTTCCAGAATTTTGATTATGATGTTCTGTAGTGTAGTTTCCTTTAGGTTGACTTTTTGGGAGGATCTGTAACCCACCTGTGGTATCAGTGGGTTCATGGTTCTCATCAAATTTAGGAAAATATATATTTTATGTATTTTATTATATTTTATATATTTATGTATAAATATATATAATTTATATTACACACACACAAACACACACACACGTACCCAACCCAGGGTATTTTCCATTCGGATAGTTTTTTCCATATATGGCAGTTCTATATGCCTTTGGGGAATTCTATTGCTTTCTATCATATATATCATATATATCTTTCATATCTCTCATATATATGATATAGAATTTTTAAAAACTTTTATGATCATATTTTTCATAGCTCCTTCAAAGCCCTTTGTCTTCTAGTTCCATCATATCTATAATTCTAATTTTTTAAATTTAGCTAATTATTCTCCTAGTTATTATTTAATTAATTATTAAATTAATTATTTAAATTAGACATTAATTTAAATTAAATCAAACATTAAATTTAATAATTAAATTAATTATTAATTATTATGTAATTACTTATTTAATACTTATTTATTATTTAATTATTTCGTTAATTAATTCTCCTATTTCTTTGTACGTCTGGCCATTATTGAGTGGCAGATATTGTGATTTTTTTTTTCCTTTTTGACTGCTGGATTATGTTGTATTCCTTTAAATAGTGTTGAGTTTGCTTCAGGGAGGTGGTACAGTATGAAGCCAGTGGATCTTTCTGAGGTCTTGCCACGCTGTGTCCAGAGGGGCTGTTGCCCCAGCGCTCAGTTAGCGCCACTACAAAGGTGGTGATGTCTGAGTATTCCATCAATGCCTTGCCCATGATGAGGTCTGCTGGTGGTAGAGTGAAGAATTTTCAATCCTGTGTCAACTCCAAACTTGCTTCATCTGTTTCTTTTAGTGGTCTCTCTTCACCCCAACATAGTCCTCTGCTCTGGCCCAGCCTCCTTTGCTCTTAGAGAGGAAGAGGCAGTCTGTATCAAATCACCAAGGGCAGTTCCTTCACTCCCTGGGATGTGGTTCATTTCATCCTTAGTGTCCTTGCAGTTCTCAAATATCTTTAAAATATGATTTTTCACGTTTATCTTATTTTTATCTTGTTATAGTGAAACATTGGCATTTATGATCCAGTATAATCTACCTAGAAAAATGGGAGACTACTTACAAACCCAAGTCTGTAGAAAAAAAATTGTACTCACTATTGAGATGTGTCGTCGTAAAATATGTCAGTTATTCGACAATGTGGCGTTTATCTATAAATTCTTATAAAATAGCAGGGCTAGTGAGGTATCACTATATATATATATATATATATATATATATATATATGCCAGAGGGAATCAGAGCTTTCACCTTTACAAAGCTTACAGGGTATTAGAACATTATGGAAAAAAAGAAGACTTTCCACCTTGACCTTGCCTGTAGAACAGGGTAACCTACTCATGTTCCACAACATCAGAAACAAATAAAAAAAATCTCATGGCCAATCTTAAGAAATAGTTTCAGAAGACATTTTTTGTTTGTTTGTTTGTTTTTTATTTGTTTCAGTTTTGCCTTCTATCCTTCCTTGTCTCCTTGTTTTCTGTCCCATTCATGGGCTCAGCCGACCCCCGATCTTATTGGCTGTTTCTTGCTTCTGTGTCTTGTGCTTCCTTCAGATTTCATGGCTGGGTGTCTACTTTCAGTGTTTTTTCGACCTCCCTTATCCTAGCTTCCATGATCAACACCTGCTCACTCAATCCTCCCCCTTCACATCTCACCCAGCAACCACACCTCAACATCCCCTTCAAAGGCTGATTTTAGCTCATGAAGATGTGGAAATTGAACAGAAATGCTCTTAATGGAAGCAGAGTTTGATACTCTGGAGAAATACAGAATCCCAGCAATGTTAAATCAAAAGAAGAGGGAAAAAAGGCTTTATGGTTAAAAGAGTAGTGGAAATACTTAAGACGGATGAGTTGTGAGAGTCGTTCTCTACCGGTACATTTGAATGCTCTGAGGCAGAAAACCATCCAAGTGTGTGTTTCATTGAGTTCACAGTGGGGTATTCATTTCCACAGATGACTCACATTCTTAATTCAGTGTGTCAGTTAAAATTGTGCACTGCTCAGATTATCCTTGACAAAGCTCTTTATTATCCAGTAAAGTACCACATACAGGAACACTATCTCTTGGTGAGCCCAACATAGCGAGTTTCCTTCCAGTGCTGTCATAGATTCTGTATTTGAGTACAAGATGAAGTCACTGGCTTATGGGAAGAAGCTGTATTGTATAAAAACTATGTATCTAAGAACCAGACCAAAGCACTCTCAGCTCCAGGGTAACTTTGCAGAATTCACACATGTTTCTTGCATGTAAGTCCTGGCCCATCGGGACTGCTTAGGATAGACTGTGGTGGAAGACTGTGTGATTGGTGAGACCAATGGGGAGGCTTTCTTGACTTCCGGGTGAGAAGCACGTGAAATTTAGCTGTGGCACAGACGTTTTGGTGGACACAACATGTTAATTGGTTTGAGTGCTGAGATTTCAACAAAGCAAATGACTTGCATGTCTGGAAGGACGATGAAGCACCAGTCAGAAACATGGCTGCATTCTGTGGAGGGAGGGCGATGTGTTGGAGGTGCAGGCAGGCACCCAGGTGGAGATGCTTTGTGGACAGATGGACACGAGGCTGGATGCAGCAGAAGGGCTAGACCTGCAGACTGAAAGCTGCCTACACATGTCACATTTGGAACTTTATGGACTTGAATAAGAACTTATGGACACAGCTAGAGATTAATCAATGAGTTTGGATTCAGAAAATTCTTGGGAGAGTGGCCAGCTTCATCTTGGCCCTAGTGGGCTGCCTAAATTATGTTACCTAGATCATGGCAGGTATGAGCCAAGCCATCTTCTCCTTTCATCCTATAATTGCTCTTGATCTCTTCGTTCCCAGGGGGTATTCTTGTTGGGGATGGTTGTGACCCAGCTGATTCTGCCCAGATGTGGTCTCCATTACCCCAAGAGCTCTGGCGTGTTTCTGGAATGAATATATCAACAGAAGGCCAAGGCTAGGGCTACCTGATCCCCTTCCAAACACCAGCCGTGTGCTGAAGTACAGATCTAGGAACCCAACCAGCCCTCAACTTTAGCAGGTGTTTGAGTTTGGCTCCTCTGAAGGATAAGCCATGATTCCAACTTTATTTAACTGGAATAGTTAAGAGAATAATGCAATCATGTTTTATTTACACAACAGTACTTTTTAATACCCCATTAGGTATGCATAATTCACGAAGATTCCTGTCATGCTTTACCTAGTCTTTCTTTCCCTCCCGCCCTGGAAACTTACACAATTTATTTTTATAATGTTTAAATGTAAAACTAATACCATATTGTGAGCAAGATTTCATAGTTTACATAATATCCTTGGATTTATTACTTGTGGTTTCGTGTATAAATCATAGCAATATCACAAATTAGAAATTGCTTCTCTGCCTGTCCATTATATTTATAGATAGGGCCATAATTACTAAAGTATTTATTTTCAAAGTCTCTTGGTTTGACTCCAATCTCATTTATTATGGCTGCATTATTTCCATAATGCTGTTTATTAGTTGGTGCCAGTCAATATTATAACACGTCTGCTGTGCTTGCAGCCAAGTCACAGAGCAGACACAAAGTTCTAAGTCACATCCTTTACTAACCTGTCAGTTGTCTGTTAATGAAACTAATTGAACAATTTTTCATAAGCATTTATAAGAGGCACGTTTACTATGACGTGCACAGAGAAAGGGCTCAGGGACCTGGGTGTATAGAGGATGTTGTTGACATATGACGGCCCTTGTTTTCTTCTTTGTAAAATAAGACTGGCCTAGGTGGGGGGGGGGGGTCTTTGATCTACAGTTTGCAGAGCCCTGATTTTCTTCAGAGGTGACCTAAGGGAGGTGTCTAAGAACCTGAGACCCTTACTCATACGATAACAAGATCAACGCCCTTTTGTTTTGAGTATTAGGTATCCATGCATAATTATGTTTGGGTAAATATTTCCCTAGGCCTAGTCATCTGTGATTTCATGAGGCAACTACTTAGATTGCTATGGATATGACACAAACAATAGTTAGATCATAAGCACATGAAGCTTTGCCTGTGGACGCCTGGATGTGTGGAGGTGCCTGGAGGCAAGAGGGAAGGGAAGAGAGCATTTATTTTTTAATTTTCAAAAAATGTTTACTTAATTTTGAGAGAGAGACGGGGACAGAGACAGAGCATAAGCAGGGTTGGGCAGAGAGGGAGGGAGACAGAGGATCTGAAGCAGGCTCTGTGCCTACAGCGGAGGGTCCGATGCTCGGCTCGAACTCACGAACCCTGAGATCATGACCTGAGCTGAAGTCAGATGCTTAACTGACTAAGCCACACAGGGACCCCAGAAGTGAGCTTTTTAATGAAAGAAGCAAGGCTTAACACAGTCACTAAGCCATGCTTGCTGGGGGAACAAAAAGGATGGAGACCATGTTCCCAGTGTCAACAGTCTCCCACTTCAGGGGACAGACATGCAGAAACCAACACTCTGAGGCAGCCAGCTGGGCAGAAACCTAGGTGGTGAGGGAACACAGAGGAAGGCTTCTGAGCTGGCCGGGCGGCAGTGCCGGGGTATTGCCTGCCTGACGTGGATTAGAAGTTAACCATGGACAGTCACAACTGCCGCTGCCATCTGGCTCACCTTCTCGGGAACACACTGCTGCCGACTTGGCATCCACAGTGGATGCTACATTACAGAAGCCTGAATAACTCTCTTCTAGAGAAGTTTCAATCAATGCTACGTGGAAGATATTGAAGGGAAGAAGCCTGGGGAGACGCATGAAAGGGGTGGGGGTGATGGGAATGGGCTGGTGGGAGCAGACACACCGGAGAAGAATGCCCCTGAAAGGCCTGGGTTCCCCTGGGTGAACTGACCAAAGCCTCTGCAGACCTACCTGGGCAGGTGCTTGGCAGGAAGCTCTGGGAGCTAGGAGGTCCGGGTGTGTCCGAACAGCTCAGGAATTTCCATCTCGCTCTTGAGGCTAATTCTGAGACTGTGTGCACTCGGCAAACGTAAAGTGAAAGATGGAGACATGGTCCAGAGGATCCTGGTGAAGAGTTAAGGTTTGTCGGTATGTTATGACAGTGATCTCCATTCGTCAAGAAGTGGGAGGGGTATTTTTTAATGTAGTAGTTGCTTTGCACTGATTTGCAAGCTCGCTGAAACTTCTGGTAAGAAGACTTTCCCAGGCCACACGACCATGAGGAGCACTGTTTCCCTGGAATAGAGCAGGACTGGGGGCTCCCCGAGACAGGTGGTGGGGGCAGCCCGGTGCCCTGCCAATAGCAAGTGCCACCGTCCAGTGGGCGGCTGGCGTCCTCTGTCTCCACAGCCAGCAACAATCCACCATCCACACCTCCCACACCAAGCGTGCCCTCTTCTGCCCTGTCCCCACCCCCCAGCCACCTGCCCCTCCTGTGTTCTTACTCATGCTCATGTGGCATTGCCATCAACTCTGTCACCTTCTTACTCATGATCACGTGGTGCCACCTCTTCTATATTTGACATTTTTCTCTTGCCCGGACACGACCATCACACCACCAATTGGCTATCCTTGTTGCTTTCTTTTAAAGCTTCCGTTATTGGCGTCCTCGACCCTCAGGACCCTCAGGCGTCCTCACACTGAGACTGCTCCATTGCAGCCATGCCCTCCCCTCCTTCGGCTGGAGAGTGCCACCAAATCCACTTTCTAGAGCTCAGATTTGATGGTTGACTTTTATTTTTTTATTTCCCAATGAGTCCAGGAGAAAATAAAGCCTTCTCAACCTAGTATGCCAAGTGTTTCATTTTTAAGAGCCCACATGACCACAAACTTACCTCCTCATTCTTTCTGTCCAAGGACTTCATGCCTTAGGTGTCCCACACCATGCCTACTGCCCAGCGTTTCTGAATGTTTTTTTTTCCTTCATGCTTTTGCACCGGTTCTCTGCCCCATCCTGGAATGTCCGTCCATCTGTGCTGACCTAAATTCTCCCCATCAATCCTACCCTATCATCTCCTCCCAGCCCACTTCCCCTCCACGTACTGTCCTAGGACATTTGCCACCTGCACTACTCAGCCATCATATGCATTTCCCTTACTTGGTCTGAAAACACGGGAATAATCATGTTTTTCCTTTTTGGAGCTGAGAACATGCACAGACTCAGTCACCATACGTCAGAGGTGAAACCCATCCAAAGCTCTTCCAGCTTCTTCTGGAAAGTCTTGAATTACCTTTGTTAGGAAAATAGCAAAACAAAGATAAAGAATATCAACATTCAATGGCTCCAGCAGAAGAACAAGAAAATGTGCTGTTAAGGAGTTGTGTTTATGTTTTCAGGGTCTGTCTTTTGTTACAGAGATGGAGAAGAAACTAGAAGCTTCCAAAGGTTCTCAGCTGCTAACCGCTATAAACTTCTGCCTCAAGCATGTGATGACCACAGCGCTTGGAAAACACTGTGCGTTTATTTCATACAATCTGTGTGTTTGTAAGAGATGGAGTTTGTTTGCTTATGTTGTATGTGAACTCACCAGCCCTGTGTTAATTGGCCCACTTCTACATAATAGATATATAGATATAGTTATACATTGGACAGATTGTAGATCCCTCTGTTCACCTGGAGACGTGACTGTGATTTATTGCTCCTTCTGTGGGCATGCTTTATACAAAGGTGTGATGCTGGTGGGTTCAAGGTCAGTTCAAATCAAGCAAACTGAATGAAGTCTGTCTTTCTTCCTAACACTTCCTCTAGATGAAAAAGCAAAATTTAATTGTTATCCTTCTGGGGTTTTTTCCTAGCTCCTTAACTTTAACAATAATCCAAATCTTTCTTGGGGAGCCTTTTTCGTTATTTCCCGTCCTTTCATTATTTTTTTTTTCTAACCAGTCTCTTTATATTTGGATCATTCACAGTGAAGTCCCTCTTTCTTTTTCCATTTCAGCAGCAGCACGCTATGGTCTTTGTTCTGGACAGAAGTTTGGTGATCATCTTTTGTCATCGCTCCATGCATGTGCTGGAATTCTCAGCCCTTTGGTCCCCATTTGGGCCCCCTGTCTCCCACTTAGTTTTAATTTAGAACTTCCTATGGATAGTCTTCAGGCCATTACCTCTGTTCCCCTCTCCGGCGATCATCTATGTGTGCCTGCTAGTGTAGTGATTGTTGAGTGTGTCTGTCCTAACCCACCTCTCTGGGGACAGCTCCTCATGAAGGGTAGGCACTGGGTCGCCATCACTGGGACGAATACATTGGAAAATACAGAATGGAGTATGCAGACACATGGCACTTATCATGTATTCCAAAGTGACATGTATGAACCCGGGGACTGTAAGTTGTAGCAGATGGAACAATTTGGTGAGATGTTTGGTGAGCTGTCCTGATTACCAAAGGTGGGACTTCCGATCCTTGGTGCTATGGACATTTAGAGTCAGGTAATTCACCACGTTGGCTGACTGTCTTCTGCATTAAAGGATGTTAAACAGTGTCTGTTGCCAGTAACACCTCCTACCCAATGTGACAAACCAAAATGTCTCCAGACATTGCCACATGTCCCCACGGTGGGGGGTTGTTGGCAAGTCATCCCTGGTAGAGAAGCACTGATCTAAGATCAGGTTCTAATTAAGGACAGGTGTCCAATGCCAACATATAGGAAGGCGAACACAGGAAAATGAAAGGAATTTGGAGTCCGGCATGTTGACGACTGTCAGAATACATTAAATACATCACCGTATTCCCAGGCAAAATATTCCTTTTGAGTGATTGTGGTGTGTGTCTGCATAACAGCAGTTTCAAAGGAAAATAGTTTTGCTTGAAGTGGGAATTTATCCAAAGGTGTAATGAGGGGACGACATCCAACATTTGCCCTGGAAAGATCCAGAATATTCTTTTTCTCTTGACAGTAGAGGGAGGTTTTTCTTTCTTTCTTTCTTTTTAATTTTTTTTCACTTTTGGTCCACCAGGGATATCTCAGATTCAGAATAAAGTATTGATATTCCACAAAAGACAAGTAAAAAGGACGAATGTTCAAGCTCTCGGTTGCAAATGTTGTGCAGAAAGATTTCCCAGAGTGCCAAGAGGAGGAGATTTTTTTTCTTTTCAGCAAAAAGTGCAGGAACCTCAGTTAACTTGCAGAAATAAAAAGGAAATAGGGACCTGCCTGTCACTCAAAAATAGTTGCAAAGAAATCAGGGATCTATCACCAGAACTGGTTTTAAATAACTCTGCTCCATTTTGCTCGGACACGTTCCCCAGAAAAAAGCCTCACCAGGTCTTTAGTGGAAGTCAGACAAGGGTCAGGCTCAGCTCAGCTCTGTTTAAGGTGCCTGAAGTTCCTTGCGCAGAGGTGGGGACGGCAAACGTCATGGGGACATCGCTGCAGCCCACTGTGGCAGCAATAACACCTTCACTCTTCCTACTGGTTGATGTCTGCCTTTCTTTTCATCTCATGCGAGTGGCAGAATCCCGCCTCGTTCTCAGAGCCATGCTTGTTCAGATCCCGGGGTGAGAAAAAGATCATTGCGTGTATGGAGGCTGAGGGAAGTGGAATGAAATTATCTGGATCTTGAAAGCTGGGGCCATGGGGGGTGGGCTTCGACCGTGGCCAGGGGCCTAGAGCAGCCCAATCCTTCCATCTGTGACTGGTAATTCCCGGCAGCAACGTCCCCAAACCACTGCTTTTGGCTTTCATCCCAATTGATAATGTGAAGCCTTTTTCCTGCTTAAAGAAGGCTGTATTCATCACTTAGAAAGGAGAACGGCGCAGAGCTAAGGGAACATCTCTCAGTTTAATCAAATGCTTTGGATTTCACATCTCCCACGTTAGAACGCTGATTACATGGTCCTCTGCACAGAGAGAGTTTTTCTAATTCATGACTCCTTGCTTGGCTAGAAACCACAGGGTAAAGTCTCACCCACCTGAGGTGGAACCTGTGCACAAGTCCCAGCTGTGCCCTTCCAGAACCTTCCCTGATACAGACTTGTTGAGTTTGTTCTCAATACTCTAAGACTCTGACCACAGAGGGGCTTCCTGGAGCTTCCCTCTCGAGGAACACGTCTGATTCTCTTCAGTACCTCACACCGGACACAGAGCATGGGACTCAGTTTTCTGTCCAATCTGCTAGCCGCCCCCAAAGGTCTGGGAAGCTTGAGTAGGACTGCTCACTCTTCCTTTGCCAGCCACGGTGTATCCAAGATGATGGTCCTCTTCACACAGCTGGGCCTTAGCAATGACCAAGTTGAGGAATGTGTTCTGGTATAAAATGGAAAAGGTAGATGTAAGCCACAGTAGCCTGTACAAAAATATCCATCATCATCAATCTATCCGTATTCAACTTCAGAAAAGCAAATCTAGGGAGTCGGACTCAAGTTTGCCATGCAGCTATTGAAGAAAGGCGGGGAGCTTTCTGGGCCGAGCCTGGTTGCCTTTTTTCAAAAATTCAGCACATATTCACTGACCACCACTATGTGTTCTGTGAAAAGCTGGGGGAACAAGATATAAAGACTGAAGCCATCTGTGGTCAAGATGCTCAGAGACGGCCAAGCAGTGTGCACGTATGTAAACCCCTACGTGTTAATAGGGCCATGAGAGCAAAGCTCGCAGGCTGGGGGTGTAAGGAGAGAACTGGCCGACTAAGGCAAAGGAGTCCAGGGTGGAGGAGTCAAGGAAGGTTGGTGGGGAAGATAGGGTCAAGACCGCCCCTCGTTTGCTGACCTAATGTTTTCCTGAAGGTCTAATTCCATAGAATTCTCCATTGGAGCCAGTGCCCTGCAGAGGGCTTGCCAAGCAGGGGATGGGGAAATTCTGACAACAGGCGATGGGGGTTCTCCACCAGTAACCCCAGGCTGACGTGTCCTTGATGGGGAGGAGACCCTCACAGCCAGGAGAGTACCTGCATGCACATTGCTCCGTGGAAGGACTGGAAGATCTTTCAGAGCACTCAGCTGAGGCACGTCCACTTGCCTCCTTCATCAGCTCTTGACCCCCAGCACCTGGCCTGATGAGGCTCATTCTCCTTGTATACGACCAGGGCGTAGCCTTCTGGAATCTCATGGGTGAATCAGACCCCGATTCCCTTTCAGAAAACGGCCTTGCTTATACTTGAAACACAGTCTTTTCCCTCAATATAGGGTCCCCTTATCAGAAGTCATATTTTTTCCTTCAGGGTGGCCTGTCAACTTACACTCACATCTATCAGACTCAGCAGACCTGGTGAGTCTCCCTCCTGGGGTGGGCTGCCCAGAAGCGGCTGATGGGTCTCTTGCACTCGAATGCCATTAGTGCTGTTGGCCGTCCAGCATTACACCCTGGGTCCTCATTCCTCCGGCTTTATGTGATATCACAGGTTTTCCAAAGCTTTTATGGCTTCTGCCCAAAGGCCCCATCACCATGGCTTCCTTGAGACTCTGTGGAGCCCTCCGGACACCTGCCTGCAGGTCCTTCCGATTGTGCCTGGGGCTGGCAGGTGACCCGTCATATGTGGGCTGACAGCACTCAGGTATTGAACTTGCCCTTCTTTCCACATGACCACAATGCTTTGGGTTTTTCAGCCTCAACTTCTCTTTGGCAGAGAGCCTTCTGGAAGCTTGCTGTCACTCCTTCTCAGAATATCTGGGGGCACAGATCTCAAATTGCCCGAGGTCACAGACGCACTTGTCAAGGTAATGGAAGTGAAGCTGCTTGCAATGGACTACCTGGTGTGTGTGTGTGTGGGGGGGGTGCTAGATCAGAACTGGTGCCCTAAACTGCCTGAGCTCCTGGAGTAAGTGTCCGTGTTGTCTGCAGTCACCGTGCTCACCTGGGGCTGGCTCCTCTCTAGCCTGCCAGGTTCCTTTCCCTCTGCCCTACTTTCCATTCTTCCTTAATAAGCAAAAGAATGACACAGGAACAGACTGGGCATGAGCTTTGTTTCAGCTGCGTCCGTAGTCTTAGATTCAAAGATCTTTCCTCTGGGCATTGCAACCGGAGATGCACTTACTACATTCCATTTGTGACTATTATTTCTTTAAAATCTACATGCTGGGGCGCCTGCGTGGCTCAGCTGGTTAAGCATCCGACTTCGTCTCAGGTTATGATCTCGCGGTCTGTGTGTTCGAGCCCCGTGTCGGGCTCTGTGCTGACAGCTCAGAACCTGGAGCCTGTTTCAGATTCTGTGTCTCCCTCTCTCTCTCTGCCCCTCCCCTGCTCATTCTCTGTCTCTCTCTTCTCAAAAATAAACCTTAAAAAAATTAAAATCTACATGCTAAGTGTGTGTGAGGAGAAACCCAGGTCGTTATCAATATTCTAACCCACAGAGAAATTAGTCAGGCACCTACCAGTTATAAATTCTCCACTCCAGGAAATATTTGTGGCCGGCAAAGATGATCCTGATGTAATGGAAGCATTTAATGTAGAAAATGTTGTTCTATTTCTCTTCTTGATAGCACCCGACAACCAGGGCGTCGAGCTAGGGAGGGGAGCTGCAGAGGGGGGAGACTGCCCAAGGAAAGCAATATGTTTGCGAGGCTGATCATTAAGAAGATTAACTTAACCCAGTAGAAGACGTATCAATCTCCTTATTGATCAGTTTAGCAAACATATTAGTGTGCTGGCGTAGCGTTGCAGGCCTGTCCGGAATGCGCTTCATCAGGTCCGGCGTAGATGAGCTGTCCCTGGTGCTGGCCATGGGACCTCTCGCTTATGGCGCGTGCACCGATGGGAAAGGTCACCTCTCTTCTCTTCCTGTGCAAGGTTGTCCCCAGAGAAGGAGATGAATGGAGAAGCTGAATGTGTTACAGAGATGGCTGTCACGAGCTGGGTTCAAAGCCAACCTGCATGCTCTTGTTTAGAAAGGATTCCTGTGACTTTTCATTCAACAACAAAAAAAAGTGTAATGTGAGCCTGTATTTGTTGAACATTTAGAGCACGCTGAAAGAAAATTATTTCAAGTATCCCCATATGTGAGAGACCCTGTTGTGATAATTTAACGTTCTTTCTACTGGAGTGCAGAAACATAGATGGAAATAGTTCCTCTTCAGAATCTAGTGCAAGCACTTTCATATTTTATTTAAAAAGAAAAAAAACACAAAAATCAAACTATGCTTTGAAGTTTTTGGACAGATATCAAATACTTCAGTTTGAGTCATTGGTATGAAATAATGAAGATGTTTTTGAAGTGATGTTTATGTAGGTTTAAAACGTTTTATTTATTCATTCAAAAATATTTACTGTGCAGAAAGTCTCTTTCAGCTTCTGACGTCAGACCTGTCTATTCCATGCCACTAACAGTAAGCCCTTAAAGGGGAAGAGAATGGAACAGAATTAGGTGACATCATTTCCATGAGCTGGAGGGTAGCTTTCCTCTCTACTCATTCACAACACTAAGGAAATGGCAAATCCTGAGCTTAATTATTCACAATTAGTATTATCAGGAACTTGAGTAATTTTATTATAAAACTAAATTCCCTTCCTAGCTAATTCCATAATTGTTTGCCTCATTTCACCTCATTTCATAAAGGATAAATACTTGGCCCAAGATCAGTTGCCTCTTAGTTCCCTTCAAAACCTTTGGAACTGAAGTTCCATTCCAGAGGGACTCCGACACCATTACATCTTAACGTATTAGAGATGGGATACATGTACAATGCTTCTTACAGGGGGGAAAAAGTGCTTAGCTAAAAGGAAAAAAAAAGAAACGTTCATTTCTCACAGGAACTCTTGGTTCCTCTGGGGAATTCCTGAGAAAATCCTGGAGAGAGAGTCAAATGCTGGAGAATGTCATTGGCGATGTTATGGAAGAAACACTGAATGAGCGGGAACAGCAACCTGTGATAATTACCTTTTTATCTCATGTAATTTTCAAGGCTTAAGCAGAGAAAATGAAGGAATCACTTATTGGTTAATTCATTCAACAATATTTAGCGAAAGCTTCATATTTTGCCAAGAAGTGGGCCTGAAAGATGAAAATGCTTGTTCTCTGACTTCAAAAACATTCCGAGTCTAGACAGAGAGCGGGCATGTGGGGTCATGTCCTTTTAGGGGAGCATCTTCAAGGCATGCCACCTGTCCGCCTCGGGGTAGGGCCCATGATACACTCACCTGAGAGCGAGTTTTCCTCATGGGAAACTATTTCAGTGGCCTCCCTTGGTTGTGGGAAAGCAAGGCAGAGATCATCTTTTTTTTTTTTCTAGAGAAAGAGAAAGCCAGAATTTTAACTCATGTCTGTCTCCATGTGCAAAGCAGGAAGACAGTGTAACTGGCTGAGTGGGCTCAGGTGTGTGGGGACAGGTAAGCAGGAGGGACGTGGCTGGGGAAGTTCCGTGGCCCCTCGGGACCAGCCTGGGGCTCTGGTCATTCTCAAGTCTGCTTTAGCGAGTGCCTTATAGATGACCACAAAATATTCTGCCTGTCAAAATAAAACAACAAAATGAACCATCCTTGACCACATACCTCTTCTGATGGGACCATGCCTGGTCTTGTTTCAAATAATGAGCTTGCTCACAAATTCTGGTTTCTAGACTCTTCCTTAGACCTAAGGAAGCAAAGCCTCTGATGCTGGTGCCCAGAATAATGAGTTTTAACAAATGTTCCTATAATTCTTATGCCCTTCAATTAGAGGCAATTGGTTTAACAGGCTTACTCTGAGTTTGTTGAATGTTACCGATGTTTAGATACTCAGAAGTTGATATGTAACTGGTTTCTATAGTTTTAAAGTGTAGACACATATTCATTTGGTTATAAATCTGTCCAGTGAGAGCTTACAATCTTCATGTGAACTGGAGTTTGACTTAACACAATAGTGAGCCTGGGTAACTCTGGAGTGAAACCCTCAGACCATCTTCCTGGGGTCCGCTGGAGACTACAGAGATGGAGACCCCTAGCTGGATTTTGGCATCACCACCATGTTTCACGCCCTAGTGTGTAGGGATTACAGACTCAGACAGAGGGAAATTAAGTATCTGAGAGGCGGTAACATCACCTGGGGCCCACCTGCATCTGTGGAACTCGGGTAGAAGCCACCGTATGTGGTGAGCACACAAACACCGCCACGGAGTTGAGGCTGTTGTATCCTCCGTGATGCGTGTGTTCCTGGAAATGGGTGGGCATAGGGTTTAGGAAAACACGTGCCCTGGGGAAAGCTGGGAAGTGAAAATTCTCTTTCCATGTGTAGATTTGGATTTTCACATGTGAAATGAATCCAGAGAAGGATGCCCACACGCAGGAGATAAGTTAGCTCCTGACATAGGCAGTCTCCTAACTGTTGGTGTTTCCCGGAGAAGAGAGATCCTGCCTTTCTTACCCCAGAGGTGGTGCAGAGCAGAGGAGATTGGGGCACCTGCCGTCTGTGGGCAAGTTAGGCTTGGATGGTCCACTGACGGGAGTGACCTTCATGGTTCCTTCTAAACCTAAGAGATTATGATTCTGGTAAATTATTTGTGGGAAAAAGTACAATTTTATCCAAAAGCCTGTTTGTATTGTGGGTAGCTAACAAAGCAGGGAGATCAGTGCCTCAGTAAAGCCAAAGGTTTGGAAACATGATCGCCAAAGCTGCTTCTTACTGAGATGCCAGACTTAACGGAATGCCGGTCTCCTCCAGGGAGATTTATTTCTGGCCTTCCTGAACAGGGGACGTCCCTCAATGTGGGGACAACCATGCACTCGGGGCCTGCCGCTCTTCCCTGCTGTAATGGTGTTTTGCACTAAACTGTCCCTCCTCCCACACTCCGTTCCCCTTCAGGGTCAACGTCATACACTGATGGAATAACTAACTGTGCCAAAGAGGGTAGCTTTTGACCACGGAACTGAGTTTTTCTCTTTGCTCAGAGTTAATTGGCCATAAGGGGCCCAGGTCTCTATCCCGGTCTCATTAGCGCCAAGTTTTAACTACATGACCGGACTGACCCGTGTCCAGAGCCACCATCCTCATCAAATGGGGAGATGAAAGTCATCTGTGTGCTCATTGTTCATTAACATTTACATCATCATGCCCAGAATTCGGGGAGGCCACTGTTCTGAGGGGACCGTGCAGGAAAGCTTCTGAGGGTCCTTCCAATTTGCCACCTGCATTTGTACGCTAGGCCTGCAGAGCTCAAGAAGGAACTTACAGGGCAAGGAAAGCAAATAATCACACGCGATTTGACTGACACCCTGCCGTGGGTGCGAGATGCGCCCCAATCCAGGAACAGTAACTGAGGGGAAACAGTGGAGGCTCACCTCACAGAGTCTGCTGAGACACAGGACGGTTCACGTCTCGAAAGTGTGGGTGACCTGGAAAGGGCTGAGCAGCATGAGTTCCACGCTGTGGGGAGCAAGGTTTGATTTAAATATCTGGACAGAGGTGGTTCATTCATTCGTTCCTTCCTTCATTCATTCCCTGGCTCACTTGTTGCTGAGCTACGCTGTGCTAGATAGAGAGTGAGCCAGTGAAGGGATATGAAGCCAGACGGGAGGTTTGTTAGGAGACCTGGCAGATGCCCTGGGGGGGGGGGGTTGAGGGGGGGATGGACAGGCAGGGCTGGGAGGTCAGCCTACAGCACGGTGGCTGCTGCCCTGTCCCCTGGTCCCCGAGCGGGGTGACCCTCAGAGCTGCCCCCGGGGTCAGATCTGACCTTGGGTCAGTAGATTCTCTGGGCTTCTAGCTGGGGTGGGGGTGGGGTGCTTCTGCCCTGGAGAGGGGGTGTGGTGAGGGATCCCAGCATCCCGTGCAGGGATCGATATTCCACCCATGACGGATCGCCCTGCACCAGACTGCCGACAACTGTGACCCAGCTCCTGTCAGAAACCCTCCGGTTCCCATGGAAAGTCGGCTTGTTCTGTTCGAGCCCAATTATGGAGCTATCAGATGTGGCTTCCTTTTACTGAACTAAATATGGCTTTCTGTAACTGTCACCTATTACCGATGCAGGTGCGAGGGGGGACAACGAAGCAGCCCCCGTCTGTCCTGCCTCTGCCACACAATCTGTCTCCTCCTTTGCACTCAGAGCTCTTAAGACAATCGGCGGAGTTACTCAGTCCCTTTCTTGGCTGACTTTTCTTCTCTCAGCCAAGTGGAGGGCTCTGGTATGCTCAGAGTATAACCACATGGGTGTTAAAGATCAAGGAAGAAAAGAACTTCAGAGAAATCTTAAAAGTCACTCCATCCAGGGAAAGAAAAGGCCAGGGACTTTGGAGGACAACGAGAAAGGAGTGCGCAGAGCTGCTGTGGGTGCTGGTAGAGAATCAGTCCTCTTGTAGCACCGCCTCAAGTGTCTGACCCCGAGTGACGAGTGAGTGCGTGGCCGTGAATGTGGGCTGCTAGCCCCGCCCTCGTTGATACTAGATTTGCTTGCAGAGGTTTTCCAGAAGCTGCTTCCGTGAAATTCTCATCCTGCTGGCACTGACCAAAGCCACCACCTCTCGTGGTTACCTCTCGTGGTTCCTGTATGTGGCTGGGGCATTCTGTGATGCTGCTTCTGCAGAGCGCACATTGTGGTCAGAGGCATGTTGTCTTTTCTACACAACTGAGAAGTCCAAACAAGGAAGAGAGTAATAAAGTCTACCTCACAGGCCCGAGGTCAGGGCGTCTCTCTCCACCCACAGTTGAAGGTGCCCAACACGAACAAGGTCACCCAAAGGAAGGGTCTGGTGTGTCCCCTGCTGTCCCCGGGCTGGCTATGTGCACAGAGCTGTCCAGAATGTGGTAGGAAACAATCTCAACATAGCAGTCATTAAGGATGTTATTTCCATGGAAAAGTAGAAATGTAAATAGTCTAACTAAGCTCACATCTCTCCTCTGTACAATGAGGACATCGAAACAGGCGATGTTCAGGTGCCTTCCATTTCAAGATGCGAAAGAAAGAAAGATAAACACATTGTAAAGGAGGTCACTCCTATCACATAGAACAAACAAACCTTGGACAGACTATATCTAAACCCCAAATTAGAATATAATTTGTCAAAACAAAAGATTTCTGACTGTTAAATAACCATTTTTATTTTCAAAGTGTATGTTTTTTTAATTTTTAATTTTTTGTTTTTTTTTTAATTATTTCTAAAATTTTCTTCTCTTTCTATCTCTATGTCTATCTATCCATCTGTCATCTATCTATCTATGTATCTATCATCTGCCTATCTATCTATCTATCTATCTACCTATCATTTATCTACCTACCTACCTATCTATCATATATCTATCATCTGTCATCCATCTTTCTAGATTGTGAGCCATGGTCCTCACCTCGTCCTTTAAACTGGCTATCATCTCCTCGGTGGCCAGTGGAGAACCACACTCATTTGTGTTTTACAGATCCCAGAGGAAGGGTTCTGGCCGACCAGCATGGGTCCAGCGTGCAGCCAGGACCAGTGCAGGCACGTGTCACCCTAAGCCAGATGATCAACCAAGCCTATGAGGGTTGCAGGGGGTGGGGGCTCATTGCACAAAAGGCCATTCTGGGTGGCCAGGCACACACTGGCACACCTGCGGTGGTCGTTAGAATGTCAAAGTCCTTCTATACTGGCTGGCAGACAGAAGCTGCCAGGGAGACTGGGTGCCACATCTCAGCCAACAGGGTCTCTGATGCCCCTGGGCCTTCCCACCACCTAATAACCACAGGGAGCACAGCTGGTGTCAGAGGGCCCTCCAGGACATGCTCTGGTGTCCAAGCAGCATCCTTGTGGTGAGTAAGTGGCAAAGGCGTAAGACTGTCCAATATCGTATCTATTGCTGCCCAGGTGTGGGGGCGTGGAGGAGAGTGGGGCTGGATGGTGGGGGGTTGGGATAAGGCAACAGACAAACAGGGTTTCCATTTTCCAGTACGTCCAGCTGATCTGACTCTTATGGGTGCACCTCCACCAAGCTTTTTCTTCTCTAAACTCCGGCTTCACTCTCCCCTCCAGGGGGCTAATTCTATTGAAGCTGGGGGTGTTTTTAAACGTGCTGGGCACGTAATAGGCCAACGTAAGTGATCATTACAGGAATGTGGGTTTTAACAACCATGAATTCCCTCAAAAGAGACACATATGGACACCATGCCTCTCCGTTACCCCATTATTACCCGGGAACGGTAGAACTAATCCTATCAGAAACTTGAAGTCATTGAGAATGTCACTGGGAACCCAGAACTGTTACACTGATACAAATTCACGACTGGGCATGAATTCAAAACAGAAGCTCCACGTGGCTCCCCCAAGTGGCTTTCCCCACGGGTCTCCCAGCCATCACCATACCCTGTTCGTATCCTCAGGGTGTACCCCAGGCGGGTCATGGTTGGCTGCTTCATACCCATGTTCTCTGCCTCTTTCCCTGGAACCTAAATTTCCCCGGGGGGCAGAATTTGCCTGTTTTAGAAACTACCTGGATTCCATTACTTGCACAGGAACTGGAACCTGGTAGGTAGTTAACAAGTCTTTACTAAAAGAACCATTAAAAAATTCGAGTGCAAAATACTCACAAAATTACAAGTATTACAAGAGTGTGAAGGACAAGTGCCTGGTCTTAGAAGGAGGTGTGTCGCACACCTGGTGATCCAAACCTTCACGTCCACCTGTTTGCTTCCAAATGCTTAAGAGCAGCAGGTCTTTCCCATCGGCACCATCAGTTGAGTAACTGACATTTGCCTAGAATTGCTAAAGGTCTGCAAGATGCCGTAGCAAGTGGGTTCATGCAAAGCGCATGTAGGTCACAGACACCCCTTCTTGTCATCTTCTCCAGAGATTCCTGACCCTTCTCAGATGAGTCCATTCCAGCTCTTTAAATTCTTGCCTGTTGTGGCAATTTCTTGGTTTAGGGACGATCAGACCTAAACAGCGAGAGATTCTGGTAATGTTCTAGACACAGAGAGGAGTAGCACTAAGGAAAACCACACTAATATTAATTTGCTAGAGTATAACACAACCATAACGAGGCTCTTCATGGCCGTATCCTTCAATTTTATGACTCCAAATGTAGGGTTGCAGGTAATATCATCCCAGATGTTAACCAGCCACGCTGTCTGGACTAAGTTGCCTCATAACACACTTCTGGTTGTAGACTAATGAGGATTCTAAAGATGAAGTCCACCCATTAGGGAGGTGTTATAAACTAATGTTTTAAAAACACACTAAACCATTTGTATGCAAATCTATGCATGATCTATGCATATCTATGTCTAGAAAACAAAGTTGTTATGCATTTGAAAAGTATTTTACTTTTCTTTTGTAAATAAAATATCATTTCAGGGATAATATCCATTGTTTATAGGGAAGATACCAGAGATATTGGGCAAAATTAAGCAAACATGTTTATTGTTCAAGCAAGAAGTTCTCAGGTTTGTGACAGATAAAACCAGCTTTCTCTTTGAGAAATTGACTATTTGTAAAGTAGACATCAATTGTATTTTTACAATTACAAAGATAAATGAGGAATTCTTCAACTGTAGACAATTGCAGTATTTTAATAATACACAATGTCATTCATTCACAAGTGTTTGTGGGTCGTCTACAACGTGTTATATGTTGGCCAGCATGCTTGGACGCAGCCGTGAATGCAAGAACAAGGCCTGTCCACACGCTATGTCACTTGGCAAAGGCAGTAAGGTTGCAGATGGAACTGAGACTGCTTATCACCTGACCTTGAGATAGTGGGGGTTGTCCTGGGTTCTCACAGGGGTCCTTACAGTGAAGGTGAAAGGCAGGAGATCCAGAATCAGAGAAGGAAATGCACAACAGAAACAGAGTTTGCAGGAGTGGGGTTGCTGGCTTTGCTGATGGGAGGGGCCATGAGCCAAAGAGTGTGGGTGCTGGAATTTGAAGAGTTGTGTCCTCCCAAATTCATATGTTGAAACTGTAACCAGCAAAGGCGATGGTGTTAGGAAGTGGGGCTTTTGGGAAGTGCTTAGGTCATGGGTCGGAGGGGGCTCCTGATGGCATCAGTGCCCTTCTGAAAAGGCCCCAAAGAATAGCCTCATTTCTTCTACTCTGTGAGGTGTGCAATGTCTGTGACCCAGGAGAGGGTCTCACCCAACCCTGCTGGGACCCTGACCTTGGACGTCTAGCCTCTAGAGCTATGAGCAACGAATTCCCACTATTGATAAGCTACTCGGTCTGTGGTATTTTGTTCTGACAGCTCGAATGGTCTAAGATGGTGGACAGCCTCCAGAAAGGAACCCAGGCCTGCCACCCCCTCGAGTTTAGCTCAGAGACACCCACTTCAGGCTCCTGATGTCCAGAACTGTAAGCTAATGTTAAGCCCCTAAGTGGTATTCATTTGTGACAGCAGAAATAGAAAACTAATACAGTGAGGCAGACGGCTTCCACCCAACACCATGGGAGCCACACCTGCCACATTTCCTTCCTTCCTTCCTTCCTTCCTTCCTTCCTTCCTTCCTTTCTTCCTTCCTTTCTTTCTTTCTTTCTTTCTTTCTTTCTTTCTTTCTTTCTTCTTTCTTTCTTTCTTTCTTTCTTTCTATTTGAGAAGGGAGCAGGGGAGAGGGGCAGAGGGAAAGCGAGAAAGAATCCCAAGAGTGCAGAGCCCGATACCAGGCTTGATCCCATGACCCTGGAATCATGACCTGAGCCAAAATCAAGGAACATATGCTCAACTGACTGAGCCACCCAGGTGTTCCTGTTCATATTTTTTCTTAAAAAAAAAAAGAGTTTAAGGTAAACTTGTGTCTGTTCTAGTCTTTCATGTCCCCCTTGCTACTCTAAGGAGGCTACTCAAATTTAGACTTTGTAAGGACACTCACTGTAAAAGGCAGCTTTCAAGCAATTGTTAGCACAGCCAATTCAAGAAATCATGGACACTTTCTGTGGCGTAACAGATCTTGCAAACGTATGACTCTTGGATCCCCTCATGGGATGGTTTCTCCCTAAACAGTCTCTGAAGGTGAAAGTTGTCCCTGGCTGTATGTATGAGACCAGGTGGGACAGGCCCCTGGAAAGAGTGGCCCCACGCATGGGAGCTGCACAACGGGGGTGGTCACCGAAAATCTGCCTTTCGTTTCTAGCTCAGACAACAAACCGGTTTAAACTCTTTGGCCCAAGGAATGAGGGGTAATATTGCAGTTCTGAGTTTTCTTTTGGCCAACCCACGGGTAATTCAAGCCATTGGTACCACTTGGTGCTGTGTGTGGATCCACTCCACGATGCCCCCCTTGTTTTTTTTTTTTTAATTTTTCTTTTCAATGTTTATTTATTTTTGGGACAGAGAGAGACAGAGCATGAACGGGGGAGGGGCAGAGAGAGAGGGAGACACAGAATCAGAAACAGGCTCCAGGCTCTGAGCCATCAGCCCAGAGCCCGACGCGGGGCTCGAACTCCCGGACCGCGAGATCGTGACCTGGCTGAAGTCGGACGCTTAACCGACTGCGCCACCCAGGCACCTGATGCCCCCCTTGTATTAATACTTACAGCATTTTAATCTCTGATGAATACGTTTCTGCAGCTACTACTCTATCAGGTGACTCCACAAATCACTCAAAGACAGCCAGGATAAAGGATAAAGTGAGGTTGATGAGATTGTAACTGGAAACTCTGACAGGTTCCAATGGAATAGCACCTTCAAGAAAAACCAGCAGCCGCGGTGGAGGTCAGGACAATTCTCGGGGGGGTCTCTCCAGCGGTGGTGGCTGAGGGGCGCCCACAGAGAGAGGCGGAGCAGGGTCCCAGCATTTCAGCAGAGAGCCAGGCTTCTTTGGTGGGGGACAGAGGTCTGCCATTCCAGGTCCACAGCCCCCAGATTCTGTCCAAACCCCTAGAAACAAGTGGAGATGTGTCTGCCCCAGTCCACATGCTCCTGAGAGCCAGACCACTGCTAGCAACTTCTTCCTTCTGAAAGTCAGACAACTGGGAAGAGTCTGACTCCAATAAACTCGTCTCTGAGTGCCAGCCAAGTAGAGGACCCCCTTGCTGTAACCTCTGCCAGTCTGCCAGCCCCCAAGCCCCACTCTATGAAGACATCAGTCTGCTGTGCTTGGGGGACCTGTGTCTGAGGGCATTCATCTCCCCTGTCTCTGTAAGTAATAAATCTAGCTTTCTGTTCCTTGACAGTGAGGACCGGGGCAGGACTGACTCTGATTCTCTCACAGACAAGAACTGCTGTGCATCTGTGAACAAAGGGGTTGAGAAGACAAGAAGCCAGAAATCAGAAGCATGAGATGATGATTATAATAAACCTCCCGTCACTGAAGTGTGCCCTATGTCGAGTCCCGGCATGAAACCAAACGGCTATTTCTTGTAACTCTATGAGGAAACTGAAATGCCTTGAATGTGCATTTATATAAACTTTAATTATGAAGTCCTGAAAAACAATGCATGATGTTTCTTATTTCCCATACTAACGTAAAAGCCAATAGATTAATTACTATGCTAAATTTCAATTTGGCTTTGAGTAAATTTTGGTTATTTATTCATTCATTACAAAATAAAGATGGAATTTATACTTCTCTCTTCAACGACTCGGCATGGCCCTTGCTAGTTCCTTGGATATTTTAAACAATCTTCAGTGTGTATTTTGTGCTGTGTTCTAACTGTGGTTTCAGTGGGCTTACTTCTGGGGCATCTGGGGGCTCAGTCAGTTAAGCATCCAGTTCTTGGTTTTGGCTCAGGTCATGATCTCATGGTTCATGGGTTTGAGCCCCACGTCGGGCTCTGTGCTGACAGCTCAGAGCCTTGAGCCTGCTCCCAATTCTGTTTCTCCCTCTATCTCTGCCCCCCAACTTGTTCTCTCTCTCTCTCTCTCTTTCTCTCTCTCAAAAATAAACATTAAAAAAAGAAAATCTAATTTAAAGAGCTTCTGCACAGCAAAGGAAACAATCAATGAATTGAAAAGGCAACTTGCACAATGGGAGAAAAGATCCCCAGACCATATATTTGATAGAGGATTAAAATCCAAAATATATGAAAACTCATGATGCTCAGGAGTGAAAAAGCAATAATACAGTTAAAAGTGTGCAGAGAACCTGTACAGACATTTTACCAAAGACAACATACAAATGGCCAATAGATGTGTGAAAGGATGCTCAACATCACTCATCTTCAGGAAAATACACATCAAAACCACAGTGAGATACCACCTCCTACCTGTTAGGATGGCTATTATGAAAAAGACAAGAGATAAGAAATGTTGAGTACGTGCAGCAAAGGGAACCCTTTGCACTGTTGGTAAGAATGTAAAATGGTGCAGCCATTATGAAAAACAATATGGTGGTTCCTCAAAAAACTAAAAAGTAAATTACTATATGATCCAGAAATCACATTTCTGGGTACATATCCAGAAGAATTAATATGAGGATCTTGAGATATCTTCACCTTCCTCCCCCCCACCATGTTCATTGCGCTATTATTCACCATAGCCAAGACACAGATACAACCTAAGTATACACACACACACACACACACACACACACACACTGGAATGTTATTCAGCCATGAAAAAAAAAGGAAATCCTACCATTTGCAACAACATGGATGGACCTTGAGGGCATCATGCTAAGTGAAATAAATTAGAGAGAGAGAGAGAGAGAGAGAGAGAGAGACCAATACTGTATGACCTCATGTATGTGTGGAATCTAAAAAACCAAACTCATAGAAACAGAGGGTCAGGATGGGGGCTTTCAGCGGCTGGGGTGGGGTGGGGATTGGAGAGATGTTGTTTGGGGGGACAAATTTGTAATTAGCAGATACATAAATTCAGGAAATCTAAAGCAGAGCATAGTGAATATAGTCAACAATACTATATTATAAACTTCAAAGTTGCTAAGAAACTAGATCTTAATCTTAACTGGATCAAAAAATAAGTGATAATTATGGGATGTGATGGCGGTGTCAGCTGACAGTAAGGTGGAGATCATGTTGCAATACGTACATGCATCAAACCAATACAGTATACACCCTAAATGTGCACAATGTTTTATGTCAATTCTCTCTCACCCCCAAAATAAAATGCATTCAGATGTAGCTCATACATGAAATAATGTGTGAAAAAACCCATATATGTTCAACTTTAAAGCCCCAGGTAAAGGATCTTACAGATCCATGCAGCCAAACCCAGGCTCGAAAGATGCTCCCGATACCTGGCTAATCCTTTCCCAAGGATTGCTCCGTAAAGATCCCTGACTTCATCCATTCACCACAGCTCTTGGGAGACAGGACTCTTGCTTATTTACTGGAAGAAAAGAACATTCTTCTCAGTATGTAAATATTACTGGAGTTAAGGCGTGTACACGGTGCTTATGGGTTGTCACAGAGCGGTCCTCTTGATTCAAAGACTTACATTTTGCCAGCTCCCAATACTGATGGTGACAGCATCTGGAATCTGGTTTCGATGATGGCAGATACGTATGTAAATGGAAATATATGTTTCACGGCTCTAAGGGCGACGGGACATCCACAATGATGTGCACTCTCAGCAAGGAAGAAGTGATAAAAAGCCCCATGTAAAGAAAAGTGGATACAGGACCCTGGGATGTGGGATGAGGAATTCGGTGTAAGACAGGGCCGTGTCTGCCTAGTGGGGAAACCACCAGCTCGGGTCCGGGAAGGGGCAGACACAGAGTCTTACCCATGAACCAAGCAGTTAATAAAAGTCACATATGGATTTCATGAAGGTTTACGCAGTTCCAAGGTGGTCTGCCTTTATAATAGGTTTGTAGATGCCTCTCACATCGCTTAACAGGGAAGAGTTGCAAAGCGGGAATATACAAAGAGCAGCTGGAAAGCAGTAAGCAATGTGGCTTGTGTGTGCCCCCCCCCCACACACACACCGAGACCGCATCCTGGCCTGGACCCCGTGTCCACCTCCTTTCTGCGAGAGGCCGTGTGATTTCTGTCCTTCTTGGACTCGGAGTCCGGAGAGGTCCTCACTGGTCACATCCCAGTGTCGCAACCGTGGCTGGGGCATCCTGGCCCCGCTCTGCAGGAGTCCAAATAGTCCAGAATTAGAGCACTATTTCTATCTTTGCATTGATTTTCGCCAGGCGCGTTTGAAATGATGTTGCCTGTTCAGTTGTTTGCACAAATAGGCAAAGAAAATCCCCCCAAATCACTCCACGTGGCAGAGGATTTATGAAACATGTGGACTGGATAAATACTTCCTGTTCCAAAAAAAAAAAAAAAAAAAAAACCCAGGCAACTCCTAAATTGCCATTACAACACGCTAAGGCAGTTTAACTCAATTTAGCAACTAAGTCAATGTTTAGCCAAGCCGTCACGCGAGTGCCTTATTAAAATCCCCGTGGCTCTGGAGTGTCTGAGGTGGAAGGAAGGTTAAACTGCACATCAACGACTGAAGAAAGCCGAACGGATGTGCAGCCCAATTAAACCTTCAGCCCTGCTTTCGCTCGTAAGTTCTTCGTGCTCCTTGATTCCCCCTGGAACGCACCGCGAGGCAGCTCCGGAGTGGACCGCCGAGAACCTTTCATGCGGCGCCGCTGGCCCGGGGTCCGGCCGAGCCCTTCTGGGTGACAGGCGGCCGCTCCCTCTCTATTAATCATCGTCTGGCTCCCAACACCTGGGACTGACTCGGCCTCCCCCGGCTGCTATATTGACAATATTCCCTGTTGATTTCCTCATTTTCTCAGCCAAGGCGAGACTGACCTCTTTAAAATTCTTTATAAACGTCAGTAATTGCTGCATCCAACTTCAATTCATTACTTTCCCAGGCCTCATGTATTTTGATGATATGAAAGTTGACCACATTTACATGCAAATTGAAGTTTTATATTAATAAGGGCCAGTGAAAGGAGATCGCATGGTAATGCTCCATTATGACTTTTAAATACATTTGCCCATGTCTCGGCTGGCATTAGCATGGTCAGACCATGAGGAAATCATGTTGGTCTGATTGCAATTTTGTTTTCCAATTGAAAGTACAATTTCATCAGGTTTCCCTGTCATTTCTAATAATGACTTAAGTTTGCCTGCTAAATTGGAGAATTTCTCCGGCCTTCGGATGGGCTGGGAAACAGGTGAGGTGACAGGCGGCGCTTCAGCGTGAAATGCTTCGTCGCGGCGCGGCCACTGTCAGTCCCGTAGGCTCCTTCCGTGGCAGGAGCCAGATCACCGGAGGCTCCGTGCAGCAGAGGCTGATAATCCTAAGCACGTAAACTTTTATCCTAGGACCCTGAGAGCCCAGCGACACTGCGTTTGCTCATATACCTTTTCTGTACTTATTTGTTTGCGTGTTTATTTATTTTTGAGACAGAGAAAGAGTGCAAACGTGAGGAAGGGAGTGGGGCAGAGAGAGAATCTTCAGCAGGATGCACATTCAGCATGGAGCCCGATATGGGGCTCGATCCCACGACCCTGAGATCATGACCTGAGCCGAGGTCAAGAGTTGGATGCTGAACTGACTGAGCCCCCCAGGAGCCCAGGTCCTATACCTTTAATGTAATGATGGATTGGATGCTTATTTTTCCCCAGTGCAAGGCTGCTGGTTTCTGTCTCCTTCCATGTATTTGTACTTTGCAGCATTGAGGAGCTGATTACTTTTCTTCCCTCCTAGTAGATTATCTGTAGAAGCCAGGGACAGAGTTATGCATTACTGTCATGAGCAGAGCTGTAAGATTCAGAACTTGATCAGAAACAGCTCTTCAGAAAGAGCATTTTTTCTGACTTACTCCCCATTAAATTGAATGTGGATTGTGTACCTACGATGAGTCAAGATGCTGAAAGAAAGGTACCGATAAAATCTTTGCACGGTGGAGCCCGAGACACTGAACGACAAGGAAGTCTAATTATAGAAATTCCCCGAGACTCTAGAACAACTGTTACGCTCTCCCATGATTCAGTTTACACAGTTGTAGACTGGGAGAACGTGCATCTCATGCGTCTCTCAACCTCATCGGGACTCCACTAACTTACAAGGTACGATGGCACCAACGTTTGTCTCTTGTGAATGGTGATTTTGACGCTGGCTGATATTCTGGGTAAAAATACACACGTGCCAATGCGATGCCCCTTGCCATCACAGATATGCTATTAAATAGACTTAGGGCATATCACCTGACTTAGATGATACAATCACCTGTTAGCCAACAAATTCTTAGTGCATTCAACCTTTATCTGATCTGTTTTATCTCCACAGAGATAAGACACTGATGACAGACTGAAGACGTGGAAGGCCACTGCATGGACAATAGGATTCTATTGTCTCCGACTGGTAGAGTAGATGCCCAGAGAACTGTCCACATCAGCGCCTTCCATTCTCAATCACTCCCTTTGGCAGTCTGCAGATAAGCATGATGCAATTTATAAACAAGTCCAGGATTCACAGAGGCCAACGACACGCACACACAACACACTGACTATTTACGTAAAAACAGAGAGGATTGCTTGTCCGCTGACTGGTTTCTGGTTTCAAAGTCAGGTTAGACTCAGTGTGCATGGTTTTGTTTATTGCCTTTTGATTTTTTTAATGTTTATTTATTTTTGAGAGAGAGAGAGAGAGACAAAGACAGAGCATGAGCAAGGGAGAGGCAGAGAGAGAGGGAGGCACAGAATCCGAAGTGGGGTCCAGGTTCCACGCTCTTAGCACAGAGCCTGACGTGGGGCTGGAACTCATGAACCGCGGGATCATGACCTGAGCCGAAGTCAGAGGCTTGACTGACTGAGCCACGCAGGCACCCCCATTTTTTTTTAATCTTAGTAACATCAAACACATTCTAAGGAAAATATGAGATAGGTTGTACTGAGCAATGATACTTGATTGGGGGAAAGATGGAGTGTGGCCCCGTGGAGCTGGAGGAAGACAAAAACTCAAACACTGATTTGCTTTGACAACCGATGTTTGAGTAATGATAAATGCTCGCGGATCAATACAGCAAGTGGTGGGTACCATAAGCAGATGCCCACCTGCCACTGTGTGGACAGGTGTTTGTCATGCGGTTGTTCAAACAGTGGTTCTAACCTTTGCTTCGGGCTGCTAACTGAACATGCGGTGACTATGGATTTTCTCTCCAGGAAAAATCTTCACACGACATTGTGTGTGCAATTCCAAGATGTGGAAGCAGAATAATGGCCCACCAGGAAAAGTCCCCATCCTAACCTTGGCACCTGCGAATGGATATGGTGCGTGGCAGAAGGGAGTCAAGGTTACAGATGGAATGCATGTGCTAATAACCTGACCTTGAGATGGGGAGATTAGCCTGGATCACCTAGGTGGATCCAGTGTAATCATGAGTGTACTTAAAGGTGGAAGAAAAGGCAGAGGAGAGGGTCTGTGAAAGGGATGTGAAATCAGAAGCAAATGGACTGTACAGGAAGGGGCAGCCATCCAAGGAATGTCTCGGCCTCTAGAAGCTGGAAAAGGCGAGAAAATTGATTTTCTCCCAGATTCCCCAGAAAAGAGTGCAGCCCTGCTGATGCCATGGTTTTAATCCATCGAGACCAGCATGGGCTTTCTAACATACGGAACTGCAAGGTTATAAATCCGTGTTGTTAATTTTAGGCACAGGATTTATAGCAATTTGTTGTAGCACCAATAGAAAACTTCTATAACTCTTGGAGGCCCATCCAATGAATGCTTTCTTGAGGCCTCGGCGAAGTGTAGATGTGGTGACTCTTTACAAACATACAACACAGTGGGATGAGCAAAACTGGTGTTCCCAAGAGCACCAAGAAAGCTCTGTGGAAGGCAGCACAGCGCACTCACTGTGGACAGATTGCTTTAATGCCTACCCTGAGCCCAGACCCATACAGGGGAGCAGGTCTCCTGGGTGGGAAGCCCACCCCTGGGAGGCAAGCATGAGTGGTCCTTTAACTCACCCCAATCTGCTGTGGGCACAGGAAATGTAAACGAAAATGAGCAAAACCCAACTTTGTAATTACCTGTGATGAGGGTGGCCAACTGACAGTGGGGCCGACACGGTGCCTGGCTCAGTTCTTAGCGTTTGGACTCAGCCTCCTTTCCATTGCATGTTAGCTTTTTAGTGTCTTCAGTTATGTAGACTGAGTTGGAAAAACCTCACCGGGAAGCACGTGCTCAGCGACTGGGGGAGCAGCGGTGAACGCCAGGCACTCTCTTCCCTTCCTTCAGAGCTCAGCACACATCAGAAGCATCCTGCTTCATCAGACAGCACGGGCTGCCCCTTCTTGGTCTTTCTAGCCACCTTCTCTCTGATCCCGAAGTCCTAGAAGAACCAAAGCGTGGGGTCTGGTCTTCTTCTCTAACAAGCATTTCTGCCTGTGGGACCAGACGTGCCCCCTGGTCTCATCGCCATCCAGGTGTTGAGCTGCAGAGTCAAAGTCAACTCACCCTGGGTGTCTCCGTCTGGGCACTGACATAATGACCTGAGTCCCATCCCTCCCCTACAGCCGATCCTCTGCTGGGAACTCCCGCTTCAGGGAAGCCCACTGTCTCTCACCAATTCCTTATCCCAAGAACCTTGGCTTTTCCTCATTTCTTTGCCCTTATTCTACTTTGTCACAATCCCTCCCAACATTGCCCTCAGATGATCCAGATTCCTGCACTGCCCACCATTTCCTTCATCTGTTAGTGTCCAGACCCCACTGCTTCCTCACCTGACCCGAGCATGTCGCATGGGCCCTGCCCTGTCCATGCTCCTCTCAACATGTTGAGTCATCATCTGAAAAGTGATCTGATGATGTCACTCCTCTGCCTCAGACCGCCCAGAACTAGAGCAGAGGTCAAGCCTCTGCTCTGTGTCACCCCCACCCCCACCAGGATGTCTCAACATCCTCTTGAGTCATGTCCATTTTCATCGACTCCCATCCACTCTCACGTCCAGCACACCTGCTCACTCTCGGTGTCTTAGCCTTTGGCGGGGCTGGGGTGGGGGGGACTCTCTTGCCTAAAATACCCTTCCTTCCTTCCCCCTGGTCTTCCTGGATCTTTTAGGGCTCTTTTAGGGCTCTCTTCGGATGTCCTCTCCCCAGAGAAGCCATCCACGGTTCCTCCATCTCGAATAACCCTGCCCATCTCATCACCTTCCCTGCTCTTAGCTCTTAGTTGGCTTGTCTTCCGTCATTGCACGAATGAGACCAGGTCACCTCATTCCTTCATCTGCCTCCCCATCAATCTCCAGTTGGTTCAGCCATACCACCTGCTCCAGGAGGGGGAACCCTATGGCACTTCTTCTCTGCTGCATTCCCAAAGCCCCATTCACAGAGAGGACCCAGGCTATATTGTGCTGTGTTATTGGGGCACTGACAACGCACGTGCCTGCGTACAGGTGGCTTCTGGCAACACCACAGTCCCTCCGAAGTGTGTGTGCCTGTGGGTATCCCACGAAAGCGGCTTTATAGGAGTACGTGTGATGGGGTTGAAATACAAGGGGTAGGAGTAGAACCAATGACAGATCGGTCGTTGTCTTCATGCCTCTGTCTCTACGCTTCCTTCGTTCAAACAGCCCCCTCCACACCTGTCTGCAAATGCTCCAGTCTCGGCCGTTCTGCATCCAGGGTCCATGTGGTTTCCTCTGCTTCCCCCAGGTAGCAATTTCTCCTCCTGTCCAACCCACCCATGACTCCTTTGGGGTCTTAATCACCCTCCACCTGCATTTGTAGTGATTCTAGACAGCAAATCCTGCATATAGAATCCATATCAGACCACCCTGGGGCTGATTAAGTGCCCAAGAGTCATTCGCTGAATATTTAAGGAATAAACCCATCAATTAACTGATAAGTCGTTTATGACATGTGTCTGCAAGGCACAGAGGGTGACCAACGGTCCCAGCTTGCCTGGGACTGTCGGCCTGTAGCACTGATTGTGTTGTTTTCCAAGCAATCCCCTCAGCCTGGGGCAAGCCGGAACCCCTGGTCTCCCTAAAGACATGTGGCCTTAATACCAGCCAGTTCCTGGCTCTACCCGGCAGGTTGCCGTAACTGCCCTATCATTTAGAAGATTCAGAAATGGGATGTTCTGCGTGTGTGAAATGATTTGCCAACTGATGATCCATTTTCCCAGAAATGCAAACGGTCTTCCTCCCTGGAAAAACGGTATTTCACCCCTTCTGGGTCTGAATAAGCCACCAACAGTGAACTGTACTTTGTAGTGAGTCAGATAACAGAAAAGTCACTCCAAGAATGGTTCAGCTTATTTTCTTTACTTAAGTTTGTGCCGGAGACGAGAAGAGAGACCGGGCCACACATGAAGAGACTTTTGGCTCCTGTTCGGATTATTTAAGGGACTTTAATTCTCCTCTTTTAGTCATGGGCAGGTGCTCAGAAGAGGGCTTTCCTCGGGAGCGGAGTAATTACCATCTCAACCTCTCTTTCCACCTTCTTTCCCCTAAAGCAGTGTAACCCTTCATTAAAAAAAAAAAAAGCCTTAATCAGAAGCATGATGTATAAAAACAAAGCCAGTGGCCCTGACGGACACTGAGTGGTGGGGTGGCCAGCCTCCCGGCCCCTGGCCTCCCCCAAGGGGACCCGGCCTGCAGTCCCCAACCCAGTCTAAACCCTCACACGGAGCGCATCTGGGGAGGGCCAGACTTAGGGGAGGAGGGCAGGTCTTTCCTGGCATCTGAACGGCCTGTACTTTCCTGTGGCCTCATCAGGGCCCATGCCAGGCAGAAAGAGCCACATGGTGTAGAAATCTTCTGACCTTGTTTTTGTGTGTCCATTCTCTTACCATTAACTCCCCCTCCACACACACACAGAGAAAAATCTAAAACTTATCTCACGGGTTAAAGCATGAGGGAGAATAACGATTGTCTAAGCGGATTGTCTAAGGCTGTCGGCCTAATCCCTCCATGGAGGGATGTTGCCTTTACTGGGATAATTCAGGAGACAGAAAACACCCTGGGCAATCATTCTCCTTGGCCAGATATCATTTAGTAAGAAAATTAATAACCCATCGACTTCTATAGGACCCCAGTGCAGGGTGTAGTGTGGCTGTAATTAGCTATAATTTTTCTCCTTCCTTTCTTCCCTCCCTCCTCCCTTCCTACTTCCTTCTTTTCCTCTTCCTTCCCTCCTTCCTCCCCTCCTCCCTTCCTTCTTTCCTCCCTTCCTCCCTCCCTCCCTCCTTCCTACTTTCCTTCCTTCCTTCTTTTGTTCCTTCCTTCTTTCCCTCCCTTCCTTCCTACTTTTCTTCCTTCCTTCCCTCTTTCTTTCCTTCCTTTCTTCCCTTCCTCTTCTCTTCCCTCCCTCCTCCCTACCTTCTCACCTTCCTTCCTTCCTCCCTCCCTGCTTCCTACTTTCCCACCTTCTTACCTTCCTTCCCTCCTCCCTTCCTCCCTCCCTTCCTTCCTCCCTCCTTTCCTTCCTACTTTTCTTCCTTCTTTCCCTCTTTCTTTCCTTCCTTCCCTCCCTCTTCCCTACTTGTTTCCTTCCCTTCATCTTCTCTTCCCTCCCTTCTTCCTACCTTCCCACCTTCCTTCTTTCCTCCTCCTTCCCTTCTTTTCTTCCTTCCCTCTTTCCTTCCTTCCTTCCTTCCTTCCTTCCTTCCTTCTCTCCCTCTTCCCTATTTGCTTCCTTCCCTTCCTCTTCTCTTCCCTTCCTCCTTCCTACCTTCCCACCTTCCTTCTTTCCTCCCTTCCTCAGGCACTGAAAGGTAGCAACAGGCAGCAATAGGGCTGAGAGCCCAGACTTTGGGTTTACCCTCCTTCCACGCCAGTACAAAGTGAGCAGCTTGCGGGACAGGGACGGTTTCATTTTTGGCTCTGCTCTCAAGATAGCTCTACGTCTCCTCACTTGACTTTCCACTCTACGGACCACAAGAGAAAGCCAAACTTTGATTTGGGGGGTTCAAGTTACTCCAACTGCCCACTGACATTGGCCATGGCTACCCCTGCACCCTCCCTGTGTGGGACAAGCAGCTGATGGAAATATTTCCTCTGAGTCAGATAAGTGAATTTATTCAAAATCATTCAATTGTATTAAAAAAGTAAAACAAAATATTCTAACCAGTTGTTAAAAAATAGCTCGATAACGTGTTCCTCTCAGGATGCCACAAAATGTGGCTGAAGGCCTCCTGCACCCTGCACGTCTCTGTGTCCTTGTTCACTTTCTTCCGCGTGGAGTCGCTGGGTCATGTGGTGCTTTTGTAGTCAGTTTTCCCTCCGGAAACAACACGCTGTTTGCCACAGCAGCTGTACCACTCTGTGTTCTCACCACCAGCACAGGGAGGGGTGTTCCACTTGGTCCACATCATCACCAACACTGTTGCTAATGATAGCCATGCTAACCTGGGCACTGGTCTCTTGTGGTTTTGATGTGCCTGTCCTTGGAAACGCTGAGCATCTTTTCAAGCGTCTGTTGGCCATCTGGATGTCTTCTCGGGAGAAATGTCCATTCAAGTCCTTTTTAATTGGGTTGTTTGTTACTGAGCTGTAGGAGTTCTTTATATATTAAGATAGTAACTCCTTACCACATACACGATATGCAAATATTTCCTCCCAATCTGTGAGTTGACTTTTTCACTCTGTTGATTATACCCTTTTATGCAAAAAGTTTGTGTTTTTGTTTTGTTTCATTTTGCTTTGTTTTTTGATGGCTGAGGTCCTGAAGTCCACTGTGTCTGTATTTTCCTTTGTTACCTGTGTTATATCCAAGAAATCATTGCCAGCGTCAGCGTCATGAAGCATTTTCCTGTCTTTTCGCTTACGAATTTTACACTTTGCTCTTATGTTTAGGTCCCTCATCCATTATGAGTTAATTTTTAAAGATGATGTAGGACAAATGTCTAATTTCATTTTCTTTCTGCGTGTGGAAACCCAGTTCCCCCAGCACCATTTGCTGAAGATAGGGTTGTTCCCCCCGTTGAACTGGTTGGTCTCCTTGTTGAATCGTCTGACCACGTGCACAAGAGTTCTTCCGGGCCCTCTGCTCTGCACCCTTGGTCTATTGGTGTGCCTTCATGTCAGGGCCCCACTGTCCTTTTCCTGCAGCTTTGTAGTAAGTTTTGATTTTTCAAGATTATTTTGGTGCCCCAGGGTCTCTTGAGATTCCATACGAGTTTTAAGATGGATTTTTGTAATTCTTCAAAATGCGTTGTTGGGGTTTGGACTGGAACTTCACTGAATCTGTGCATTGCTTGGGGTAGTACTGACACGTCAACGTTGTGTTCCGACTCTCGAAAATGGGCCGTCCTTCCAGGTACGTCTTTAATTTCTCTCAGCAATGTTTCGTAGCTTTCAATGTACAAATATTTCGCCTCTCTGGCTAGGCTTGTTCCCAGGTATTTTATTCCTTTTGGTGCTATTGCAAATGGAGTTGTTTTCCCAATTCCCTTTTCAGATTGTTCATTGCTGGTGTAGGGAAATGCAGTTGATTTTTGTGCATTGATTTTATATTCTGCAAAGTTGTTGAATTCATTTACTGGCTCTGGAAAGTTTTGGTTTTGTTTTTGCTCTATGGAATCTTTCAGGTTTTCTCTATATAAGATCGTGTCACCTCTGGGCAACTCTATGTTTAGAGTTATGAACAGTTATACACGTTTATTGAAAGTAATCCTCAACGTGCTTTTAAACTAAGTAAGAGGACATAAACAGTCCCTCATGGGTCATCCTGTTTTGGGCGGGGAAGAGTTCATCCTAGCATCTTTATGCCCATGGAGGCCTTCCCTCATATTTATAGGGACTGGGGTTATTTTCAAACATCTTTAAGGTAGTTTAATTGGTTAATTCATTTCATTCATTGTTTGTATTTACGTGTTTGGTGTTCTAACAAAAAGATGATACCATGTGTCCAGAACACATAGATGTTGCCTTAAGCCATTTTGAATCAGGTGAATGGCCCGTTTTGGCTTTAGTTTCCAAAGCTAAGGGCCATCCAGCTTCAGAGCTTGCGGCCCCGACTTTGGGTCCCCAGGCGGAATTATTTGTATCGACTCTGGCCGCTCCCTTGCCTCTTGGAGATGACGACACACTTTGCACAGCTGACAATGGCTTCCGTACCCACAGCCCCTCTGAGACGCGGACTGTTACATCAAAGGTCTGCAGTGCGCCGCCCTCCCTATAATATTTCAATTGAAACGCCGCCTCACTGCAGCAAAGTCACATCTCATTTACACTGTGGCCTTTGTAGGAGACAGGGATCATTACGGGGCGAACACTGAAAAAAACAAAAAACACATTACAGCCGGCCAGGTAGCGGAAGGGAAGGAGACACCGCAGAATGGCAGTGAGGGAAGCGGGGGGCTCCCCGGGATGGAAGGGGCCGTGGGCAGAGGGGACCCCGCCGCTCCCAGTTGTCAGGCTGGATCCAGGAAAGCTGCTGACGCCCGTGGCACCACACCGCCCTCAGATGCAGCTCCCCCCGGCGTCTCCGGGTGCTGCAGAGAGGGCAACCCCCCTGTGCTCCCTGGGCAGAGATTGCCCTCTTTCATGGCGATTCCGCGTCTCGTCTCTCACCTCCAGACTTCTGTGCACACGTGGGAGGTGCCCCATGCGGGCTGTGGGCACTGCTCTTTCCCAGGCCCTGTCTTTCAGTCGCATTCATTGGTCTGGACAGACCGTCTGTCCAGGAAACGGGAATAATCTTTTGTTTGTTTGCTTTATTTGCTCTCCGGTCTCTGCAATTCACAGTCTAATAATTTCATTTTAAAAGGAACAACCGTCATGAGCGTTTGCTTGGATTTAATCTCCAGCTAGAGTGGCTCCCTCCCGTTCTTCCTTTGTCCTCTCTCTTTCATCCGCTCGAGAATGTTTTTCCTTTCTCCCCCCTCCCCTCTCTTCTTCTGAATTGCAGACGCAGAAATGCCACCAGGATGTGGCATAATTCCTTTAGGAAAAGTCCAGAAAGGTGTGTCATGGGGTCATGTGCCACGTTCCTGGAGAGAGCGTGGCAGTGTGCAACCCTGGTAGGTAGCCAGGGTTATCTGTGGTCTGGACTGATGGATTTGTGGATATCTGGTTTATTTCCACAAAATCATAAGTAATGAAGGGAAAAGAAAGTCACTCGTGACCCACAGCCTTCCAGCCGAGGTACATATTCAACTATCTAGGAATAAACACGGTGGAATAAACCCAGTCCATTTGCCGATCACATTTTTCACCTGTTCACATATGGTGGGTTGATTCTCAGGTCCCCAGATGCTTCAGGGCCACCGTGCTGGTGGTTACAGAGCCCCCCGCACAGGATGGGACAGGTCCCCACGGCCAGACCCAGGGGTGACATCCGATGCCCGGCGTCCTAGCTCTGCAAGCCCGAAGCCACCAGCCGGCCCTCCTGGCTGGCTGTGACAAGTCCATGTGTGGTTATTGTGAACCACTTGTGTCGACTTTCAAGGGTCTAGAGCTCTGACGGATGGAGTCGCCAGAGGGAAAGTGGGGACAGCACTTCCATCCACCGCAGCACGGGTGCTGGCCACCAGACGCTGTACATGGCCACCCACAGTCACCAGCCCGAGTCCTCCCCGCTGGCCACCGCTCTGCGTCCCTAGGACTCTCAGGGCGTCAAGAAGAGGGGCTCTCTGCAGGCACCCCTTCTCACCCCAGCCTCCCTCCCTCCCATCACTGCTCCCGTTTCCTTCTGTCTGAGAGCCGCGGGCAAACCCACGATTCTGAAGAGGTCATTGCGCCCGTGAACCTGACTCTTCCCTGTGTGGTGGGCACACACGTCCCCAGGCTTCTCCCCCCGCAGCGCCTTCTCCCCTGGATTTGCCCTTGCCATCACCCCCTCCCACCCGGCTGCCCTCCTGACGAAAGGACACAAGCATCCTCTAAGAGAACAGTGATGTGCGTTTCTTTTGGGACTTTGACCAGACTGGCGTGTTCCACGTTCAGAACACACGCCAAAGACACTTCGGTGTTAGGGCCCTGCGGTCTCTTCACCAAGAGCCCCTACTCCCCCTGCCCAGTTGCCGGGCTGGTCCCCGGCCTCCCAGCGTGAACATGCCTCCTCACCACGTGCAGCCTGCCTAGAGACTATGAAGAGGGGTCCCCGCTGGCCTCCTTCGTCTTCCCTGAGGCCCATCCAGGACGTGCCGGCTCCACCCCAGGCTCCATCGCCTTCTGAGGAGGGGAAGCAGGGTTCGGTGACACCCAGGCATGGCTGTGCAGGCAGGCACTGGGGTGGGGCGGAGGCTCCCGTGGATGGTGCACTCACCCTCGGGGCCGCGGCCACGGGGATGGGCTCCAGAGCAGTCCCCACCTCTGAGAAGTCGGCCAGTGGGGGACACTCCCAAAAGGCCCTGGATACACACTTAGAAACGAGAATCGGGAGCCAGAGAGAACACTGGTGCTGGACTCAGGAAGCTGGGCTCCAGGCTAATGACTGTTTCTAGGTGTCATTTCCTCAAAGACCATTTCATCTGTCTGAGCCTCATTTATCTGTTCACGTTAAAGGGTTGGAGGGGACCATCTTTGTTGCCCTGACCAGATCTGAAATCTGCGTTCATAACTTCAGTTACGATGAAAGGCCTCCGTCTCTCCAAGGAAGGCATGATGACAGAGGACGGAGGCCAAGCCCTGGGGACCGGCCGGTCGCCTGGGGCCACGGTAGCCACGGCGGGAGCAGAGGAAGCTCATCTTCACGTCTGAGAGCCGAGGGCGGTGTGGTAGGCCCCTGTCCCCTTTGCACCTGCTCCAGGCCTCCTCCCGGCTTCTCATGGGTCCTCGGCCGTGACTGTGGGCTCCCACCTTCACGGGGCACCTCCCTGCATATACGTCTGTCTCTAAACATCCCTGCCGGTAAGGACACCAATGAACCTGGACTGAGGTGCACCTTCCCCTTGTATGACCACATCTTAACTGGTTACGTCTGCAACAGCCTGATTTCCAGATCAGGTCATGTATTCTGAGGTCCTGGACGCTAGAAAATCTGCATCCTATCTCTGAGGGACACGATTCAACAGGGAGCCTGGTTGTGGAACAGCCTGTGGGGATAACACGTCCCCCTTAGTAAGCCCGCTCAAGGCTCTACAGGGCGGCAGAGCATGGAAGGTGCTGGAGGGGTTGCCTCTGGGCCCGTGCTGGGAGGAGAGAGATTAACTGTCCCCCCACAGCACAACTCCTGAGCCACCCTTGGCGAGAGGCAAATCACCTAAATAAAGGGCGGCCTGGTGGCGCTGAAACAGTGCATGTATCGTGCATTGATGCATTAGCCTCTATGGAGGAGCTCAGGTCAAAGGCATTAACATGTCAGCATATTAGAATGCATTCTGAGTTCAGTATCAGGTATGGAAAAGCATCAGTCTGAATATTTTAAAGCTTTCTTTCCTTTTCTTTTTGTTAAAATCCACCGTCTTCAAAAACACAGATCGCACGAATCACCTTAAAAGGGGGATTTCAATTTCCCACGTGCAGCTCACATCACAAGCAAGCTGAAACACCCATGTTCTTGATTGAGTTCTTAGACCTTGGCGTCTGTCTTTCCTGAGAATCATACTCAAATCCCTGCACACGAAAGGTTTAGACTTTCATTTTCAATTATTCATGAAATGTGCAGAAACACGGTCCAATGCACATTTGAGCAAAATTTGCTAATGCCCGTGAACAAATCATAAACACCTCACCGGGGGGCCTGGGCCGCAAGCCTCCCTTCCGGTAGGTGTGTTGTTACAGTCTGCCGTTGCTAAACAGACAGCGGGCCCAAGGTGACAGGTGCCCGGCACCCAGACTCGGGGAGGGCTCAGCTGTGACGTCCCTCCTGTCTCCACCCAGGGGGCATTGCTTCCAGCACTCTTCACAGTCTTGACACTAACACGGGTTCTTCTGTGCCGAAGAGGCAACGTTGCAAAGTGGCATATCTCAGCGCTGGGCCACGGATAAAGCTTTGCTTCCCATATGACCCCACACAGGACCTGCTTTGCCGTGCATTCGTCTGGCCACTAGCTCATCATTAGCGGTAACCACCAGAGACCCCAACTCCTGCGGGATGGGATGTAGAGGGCCCACTCACAGGGATGGTCTGAGGTATCGCTCTCGAGAGCGCATCAGATTGTATGAGACACTCAGGGAGAAGGAAAAGAAAAACGTCATGACACCAAAAGGGCATGAACTTGAACATGGCACCAGCACAAGGGGAACGTGGGAAGTGTTACGTATTAACTGACGGGCATAAGTTACATCAGAGCTCATCCCGTTAGCTTTGGAAGATACTTATTCTCATGAGTTAGCGTGCGTCCTTCCAGGTTCTGAGGATACAGAACATGCCAGACAAACGTCCGCCCCCCCCCCCCCCCGGGGGGTTCTATTCCAGTGGAGGGAGGTGGGCAAGCAAATCGCAGTACATCAGGGAATGATCAGTGATGGGAAAACACAGAGTAAGGTGGAGAGAAAGACCTTTCGAGAAAGTGGCATTTGGGCAGGGGTCTGGAGAAGGGAAGGCGTGGTCCACACCACATTCAGCTAACCGTGCAATTCAGGCAGAGGGAGGACAGGTGCTCTGGGCAGGGTCTTGGCAAGTTTAGAGGTGGTGCTGTGGGAGCCGAGCGAGAGAAGGGGCAACAATGGGTGACACCGACCAGAAAGGAAGTGGGGGCCGTGTCCCCATGTGAAGAGACAGGAGGTCCTGTCAGCGGAGTACATAGTCTGTTATCTGGTGGCCGACTTTTTCATGCAAAATTATGTCTCTGAGACTTGTCTGTGCTGTTGTGCAGGGCTGTATCCCGTTGTCTTTTTATTGCTGTCTGTGTTCCATCGTGTGGCAATGCCACAGTCTACCTATTCTGCTGCTGGCAGATGTGTGGATGGTTTCCAGCTGTGCCTGTTGGGAATAATGCCGCCATGAACATTGCCTGCGTCTTTTGTCATCAGCCTATTTTCATTTGGGCTCAGTATTGACGCAGAGGCAGATACAGGATGTGCACATTCAGCTCCAGTGCACTCTGATAGCTTCTCCGCCAGCAGCATGTGATTTCCTTTTCATGGCTCCATATTCTCAACAACCCTTGGTATCGCGAGTCTTGGGAAACGTGAGCATTCTGATGGGAGTAGTGTTAACTCGGTACGGCTTTCTTAGGAAATAAATATAAGCGAAAGCACCTTTTAAAACATTCTGCTGACCATTCTGCCATCCTATTTTGTCTAGTATCTTTTAAATCTCTTGATTAATTCACTATTTGATTGCCTCTCCTTTTTTAATCTGTAGAAAATTTTTGTATGTTCTAAATACAAGCTCTTTAGCTGGTGTTTTTGATGCAAATATCTTCTCTCTCTTTCTTTTCCTGGCTCCCTTCTTCTTCTTCTCTCTCTCTCTCTCTCTCTCTCTCTGTGGTTGCTTTTAATTCTTTTGATAAACAATAATATTAAATTTCAAGCTGGTGCAGCTTATCAGTGTTTTCTTCCACAGATACGGTGTATGTTTTTTCCTTATCCCCACCTCACAAATTTATGTTTCTATGTCATCTCCTAATTATTTTTACCTTACACTTTTATGATCTGAAACAAGTAAAAAATAACTTACAAATATGGCAAGATGTTAGTCTAACTGACCAAATTATACACATCACAACACACATGCATACATTCTGCTGGAACTTTTTATTAGAAATGCAATAAGTCTATAGATTCATTTGTGGAGAACTTACATATTAATACTAGTTAGTCTTCCAATCTATGAACATGGTATGCATTTCAATGTAGTTTTATTTTCTTATATTTTTATCAAAGCTATAAAACTATATTTTTTTGGTAGAAGAATTAAGTATTTTTTGTTATATTTCTGGGTATATGATGTGCTTGATGCTATTGTAAATACTATTTTCTTAAAAAAATTATTAATTTATTTCGAGGGATAGAGAGAGCACAAGTCGGGGAGAAGCAGAGAAAGAGAGAGAGACAGAGACTCCCAAGCAGGCCCTGTGTTGTCAGCACAGAGCCTGATGTGGGGCTTGAACTCACGAACCATGAGATCATGACCTGAGCTGAAATTGAAAGTCAGAGGCTTAACTGACTGAGCCACCCAGGTGTCCCTTGTAAGTACTATTTGACATGAAATTCTATCGATATTTGGTATAATATCGATAAAATCAATATCGATAATTGGTATAATTTTGAATATCACCTTGATTATTCTCTGACAGCACACTGTGAGAGGCCAAGGTGGCCAGCTGGGATATTACTTCTAGAACTTCAACAAGACATGACAAAGGAGAAGTAGTTGAAATCTGGATATAGCTTGAATATAGAAAGGGCAGAATCTTATCTTGAGTTACCTATGGGGATGGGGTGGGGTTCAGTTTGGACTCTAAGATCTTGATTCAAGAAATTGAAGAATGTAGCTATATTTTACCAAGTTGGGGAAGAATATGGGAGAAGAAGGTTTGAGATAAATATTAAGTGAGTTTTAAGACAAGATTGAGATGTTTCTTAGACATCTAAATGGAAATGCTGAGAAGGCAGTGAATTTACAGGACTATAGATCAGGAGAGGAGTCTCGGTTGGAGGTATAATCTGTGAATCATCAGTATATAAGTGATGCATTACAATAGACAGGTGGGTATTACCATCAAGAAAATAAAAATAAGAGGGACAGTGAGGTAAAAGAAATGAGCGTAATTTTCCAAGACCTCAGTGAAGAGAGTGCTTTTACAAAAAGGGCATGAACAACTATCATCAACAGTTCAGATAAAGTGAGATCAGAGAACTGCCCACTGTTTTGTGGCAAACATTGCTCATTAGTGACTCAACATCAATTCCTTTCTTCTCTTCTGAAACTGGTTCTGTTTGGGTGCCATGTACCTGACTTTGAAAGATGATGCATGATTGGCTTTTCCCCTTTGCCAGTGACAGTCAGGGGCCAAGTTCTGGTAAGAGATATAAGAGGACATATGTTAGAGGAGCTGGGAGAAAGCTTATTTTTTGATGGAAAGGAGACGTATGAGGAGTCAGCCCTGACATGGCTATGCATCTCGCTCCCTCCTTCAGGCGCTGTCATGTCAGTGAACAATGGCTTCATCTTGATCTACTCAAAATCAAACAACCCGTCTCTAATTCCCGGGCTCCAGGAGAAATCACAATGGAGCTATGAAGAGGCATACAAAAATTGTACATTGAAAAAATAGTAAATCGTAATGAAAAGTACAACTTAGGGAATGCAGCCAAATAATATTGTAATAACTTTGTATGATGACAGATAGTAACCACACTTATGGTGGGCATTGCATAATGTATAGAACTGTCAGCCATCATGTGATACACCTGAGACTACTATAACCTTGTATGTTAACAATAATAAACAAAAGTAGAAGATAATAGTAGTAAGTAAACAGTAAATCTAACTTTCAATAATTTTGATACTAAAAAAAATAGTAAATCAAATTTAGCAGAAAATGTTGAAACAAAATTTAACACTCCTTAGGGAAAGGTAACATGAAGCAGAGTCTCTACAATGTATGATATAGAAACTCCAGATGCATTTAAAACCACACACACACACACCCCCCAAGAAAAAGTGACATGGAATCAAGAGATAAAATAATCCATAGAAGAAGTTCAAGACCTAAGTCAAAAATAATTATTAGTGGATAAGGATACCAACATAATTATGAATAATATGTGAAATAGAATACAGAATAATACAGACAAATGAAAACACAAGAGTGAGCACAAGCAATCAAATAGGCATTCTAGAACTACAATGTACATTATTTTTTTTATTTTTTTAAATGTTGAGTTAACTTAAAAGTTACAGCAGAAGAGGAACACCTGTGAGGCTCAGTCAGCTAAGCATCTGACTACTGATTTTGACTCAGTCGTGATCCCGCAGTCTGTGAGTTCGAGACCCACATGAGGCTCTGCGCTGACAGCATGGAGTCTGCTTGGGATTCTCTCTACCCTTTGCTCTCTGTCCCTCCCCCCTCCTCTCTCTCAAAAATGAATAAATAAACCTAAAAATTCTTTTAAGAGATGCTAGTGGTGCTACAATACAATAAAATGACATTTTTAAAAAAAGTTAAAGCAGAAGACAGAATTTGTAAACTGGAGGTCAGTCTATAGTGTCCAAACTCAAGTACAAAAATCAGAAACTATGGAAAAGATAGACTCAAAGATAAGAGAGAGAAGAGAAAGATCTGAGGGAGAGAACAAAACAGAAGCAACATTGAAGAAATAACAACCCAGAACTTTCCAAAAGATAAAAAGCATTGACTCATAGCTTTAAAAAATCAGCAAACTCAAAGCAAGATGTGGAGAAAACGGAAATGAACCATATCAGTGTCCAACTATTTAACATCAAAGACAAAGGATTACTGTGTGCAGCTGACGTGGAGGGGGCATCCATGAATTTGGGGTCAACATACAGGAGACAAGCAGATGACCTCATAAAGCTCTGAAATTCTATACCCAGTGAAAATAGCACTCGAAGATTCAAGGGAAATAAAGATGAGCTGAGAGCATGTGTTTCCATCTGATTTCACACGATTACAAATATTAAAGAAACTTTTTCAGGAGCAAAAAATATATACATATGAGAAAATATATTGAAAAAGAAACACATAAAGAAACATAAAGAAGATATTAGGCTGTTTACAATGAAAATAGTAACAATGTCTCAGGGGGTTATAACATAGAAATGAAATATGTGACAATAAGAATAAAAAGGCAGTGGTGTGAAATTTAATTAAGTTGCTTTAAATATTTCCAGTATTTGAAATCTAGACATAAATTAAGGTAGGCAACAATAGATTAAGTACATATTTAATTTTTTTTGGAGGTAACTATTACTGAAAGAATGACACTGAACATGAAGCAGAGAAATATAATGAAGCAAGGAAAATAAAATAACATAATACTTGGTTAATTAAAAAACACATTTGGTGGTATATATAGAAATAATACATAATTACCAAGTAGCATTAATCTTTGGGATGTGAGGATGATTTGACATTAGAAAATGTATCAAACTGATTCATCCATATTAATATATTAAGAGAGAAAAAAGGAAAACATACAATCACATGAAAGGCAGGGAAATACCACAAATTTCAATATTATTCAAGGAAAAGAAATGTTCAAGAACTAAGCAGATGCCCTCATTCCAGTAAAACCATCCACCGAAAGTCTAGAGTCAAAATCCTTCTTAATGAAAGATCAGGAGACTTTTGTTAAATGGGAAGAAATCAAGGTAGACTGTTAGTTTCACGTGTGCTGTTTTTTTATCTCACCTGTTTTACTGTCCCCAAATCGAAGACACAATAGAAGGAAAGAGAAACATCATAAATAGGCACTGGTAATGATGAGACACTGTTTCCTTATTTGTAGAAGATTCAATTATCTAAACCGAAAGTCCAAAGAGACTAACAAACGCTCATGAACTACTGTATAAGAGACTTCATCGAGATTGCTGGTTCAGAAACAGCATAACAACAAACATAGTGGTCACGTTCACTCCCTGCAAGTTAAAGACCCACATTTAATTTTTTTTATGTTTTTTATTTTATTTTTGAGAGAGAGAGAGTGCCAGTGGAGGAGGGCCAGAGACACAGGGAGACACAGAATCGGAGGCAGGCTCCAGGTTCTGAGCTGTCAGCACAGAGCCCGAAATGGGGCCCGAACTCACAAACCATGAGATCATGACCTGAGCCGCAGTCAGCTGCCTAACCGACTGAGGCACCCAGACGCCCCAAAGACCCACATTTTATAGCAGCAACAAAACTCTAAGTCTCTGGGAACAAGTCTGTCACAATTGAACTAAGGGACTTTGTGGGACAACTTACAGAGGTGTATGGACGTGTGTCAGACCCACTCAGCTGTGCCCTCACCTTGGGGGTGTCTGAGTTCTGTGGGAGGAGAGCAGAAAATGTTACTGACAGAAAACGTCATCACCAGCAAGGCAGGTATTCGCTGTTTCTGAATTGGGGACTGAATGGGATGTGTCCCCACACTGCCCGGGCTGAACATCACCTCGGCCTTCTTTCTGTCTCAACTTTCTGTTCCAGAAAATGGTGATAATCGCATCGTCCAGAGTAAAAGCATGATGATACACAAAACACGCTTACTTCGGTGCTGACCTTCTGGAAGTGTTAGTGGCTCTCACCAATCCTGCTTGAGCTGCAATCAGTCCTCAGTCCGTGCTCAAAATCAGGTGCATTTTCTTCTTACCTCGGAAGAAAAGGTTCCAAAGTTCCCCGGAAACATAACACGAGGCGTCGGCAAGAAAATGTTGACAAATGAGAGTGACAAGTGAGTCCTTGTCACTCATGATTGGCTGGCGTTGCCTATGAAACAGCTCACCAACGTGCTGACGGTCAGTGGGACAGAGCAGACTCCAAGGCGGACCCTCATGTGGTGCAGTAACTCGTTGTATGGCCCAAAATGCAGCAAGCACCCTGAGGAAGGAAACGTCATCCAGAAAATAATTTCCAGAAGTAAGTATTTGGGGAAAAACATGACAGAAACTCAAATTACAACCTTTGAAAAAATATCCTTCAAACAGATGAAACAATTACTGTACAGAACGGATTTTGTTTTCTTTATCTGATCTGAGGAATAAGAAAGTGAAACACATTTAACGATGGAAGAGCTCAAAGGTCATGGCATCCAAAACGCCTGAAATGGAGAAAAAAAGATGTAATCTCTCTGTCAGAAAATTATTTCAAACACCTAATTTCTGCTAAACGTCAGTGAACAGAAAGCACCAGCAATAGAAACAGAAGAAATGGAAACACCCAATAAAGTTGTGACATCATTGGCCAACGTGATTGTATCCACGTCCAAGGAAGGCTGAATCAGCAAGTTTCGTCTGGTCCCTTGGTGTCCTACAGGCAGCGCTGAGTTCTATCCAGAAGAGCCTGAGCCTCCTCTTTCAAAATTTCAGTGGAATTTTAAAATTTGGCAGGGATTTTCTGTAGAACATTTTGACGATGTGTGTGAGAGTTTTAGCATGTGCACACAATTAAGGCCAGCGATTCCACTGAAGGGGTGTCTCCCAGGGAAACTTTGGGGTGCAGTCAGTATTCTAAGCTGAGATCATGGTTTTGGCCATGTTTGCAAGAGGGAAGCATGCATCTGTCCAAATTTCCCAGGACAGAGAAACTTAAATGTGGGAGAGTATATTGGAAAAAAAGGAGATGCTCATAACAATTGCAATTTGAATGTGTTCAAGAGACATCTCTGCATTTAGAAAAATAGGAAGTGGGGTGCCTGGGTGTCTTAGTCAGTTGACCGTCCGACTTCGGCTCAGGTCATGATCTCGTGGTCCGTGGGTTCCAGCCCCGCGTCGGGCTCTGTGCTGACAGCTCCGAGCCTGGAGCCCGCTTCGGATTCTGTGTCTCCCTCTCTCTCTGTCCCTCCCCCACTCACACTCTGTCTCTCTCAAAAATAAATAAATGTTAAAAACATTTTAGAAGAATAAGAAGGGATGGGGGAAGGGAAGGGGAAAATAGTTACAAACAGAGAGGGAGGGAGGCAAACCATAAGAGACTCTTAAATACAGAGAACAAACTGAGGGTTGATTGGCAGGGGGGAGAGGGGAAAGTGGGGGTGGGCATCGAGGAGGGCACTTGTTGGGATGGGCACTGGGTGTTGTATGGAAGTGATGAATCGTGGGAATCTACTCCCAAAGCCAAGAGCACACTGGATACACTGCATGTTAGCCAACTTGACAATAAATTATATTAAAGAAGAGAATAAGAAGGTATGTTTCAAACTTTAAACATGTTTCCCTCTGAGAGATGCTCCTCCATTTTACAAGAAGATTCGTAATTTTATAATTTAATAAATATTATTATAATGTCTTAAATTAACTTTTTACTTTAAAAATAAACATTGAATTTCTTCTTTTCTTTATTTTTCAATGTTTTTTTTAATTAATTTTTTTTCAACGTTTTTTATTTATTTTGGGGACAGAGAGAGACAGAGCATGAACGGGGGAGGGGCAGAGAGAGAGGGAGACACAGAATCAGAAACAGGCTCCAGGCTCCGAGCCATCAGCCCAGAGCCTGACGCGGGGCTCGAACTCACGGACCGCGAGATCGTGACCTGGCTGAAGTCGGACACTTAATCGACTGCGCCACCCAGGCGCCCCGATTTTTCAATGTTTATTTTTAAGAGAGAGAGGGAGATAGAGCACACGAATTGGGGAGGGACGGAAAGAAGGGGGGACACGGAATCTGAAGCAGGCTCCAGGCTCTGAGCTGTCAGCACAGAGCCTGAAGTGGGGCTCCAAACCACCAACTGCAAGATTGTCACCTGAGCCGAAGTCGGACCCTCAACCAAGTGAGCCACCCGGGTGCCCCATACATTGTTTCTTGAAAGTCCTACCTGTGGGTGCATGTGGAGGGGGGGAGAGGGATGGCACCCAACAGAAGAACATGAGCAATCATGCCCCAGTAAAACCCAGGGCATCATGGGAACAAGGGCATGCCTGTCCTGGGGGCACTGCTGTCCCAGAAGGCAGATGCCCAGAGGGCTCCCGGAACATCCCTGCCTCCTCTTTGGGCCTCTGCTGTACACACAGCAGGAAGAGACAGGATTTATTTACTTTGTCGTCTCTTCAGCGGGTCCACATCTGGAGCATCGATCAAGGACCAGGAGCCCAGCGAGGGAGTAGGGGTTGCCTTCCCTTGGCAGGCCTCGCCTGCCCTCTCGAAAAGCCCTGTGTCTACCTTTGCTGCTTAGTCTCTATTAATACACCTGCAGGACTGACCGGCATGCCGCAGGGCTGGGAGACGGTGGCCACAGGCGTTAGGGAACAGCTAGCATCCCCGACGGAGACCTCAAGTCGTTACAGAAGAGCCCATGGCATGTTCCACAAACCAGGAGTCTGGGCCATGGCTCAGTGCAGCTGGGTAATTATCGAACCAACCCTTGAAATTGCCGAAGGACTATCGCTTCTTTTCTAAGATCTGACCTTTGCCTGCCTCTCCCTGGAGCAATGTGCCAACCCCGAGGAGGTGTGGTTGTGCAGCCCGAGCCTGAGGGGCCCTGTGCACGTGGGCATGAAGGATGAGGCTGTGGATTAGCTCGATTGGGCGTCAGCGCTCGCTCCTGCCTGCAGGTGCCTGGGACCTGTGGCCTCCCGTCCCGGGAGCGCGTGACGGGTCCATGGGGCAGCAAAATACATATGCACCGGCTAAATCAGGGCACCGGGTCCGGCTACCTTATGAAAATTGTCCCATATTGTGCAACGCAGCGAAAAGCAGCTGTGGCAAATCTGTTTGTCTGTTGAGAGGACAATTTGCAAATGAAGAGTCACGTGGTGGTCAGTGGCTAGATGTGTGGAGATAGAAAGGTGTAGCAAACACATTGGCTCCGCAGGGGGACAAAGGGGAGGAGATTGGAAACTTCCTTCAATGAAGGGATTTGAGGCTTCCCCGCAAGTAGGAGAAATGAATAGGTTCCTGTCTGTACCTCGAATGGCAACGCGTTAAAGATACCAACTTGCTTTTTTATATCTAACTGTTGTATTTCACTCTCTGCTCACAGTAACCATTCTCAATGAGCTATTGTCAGGAGAGAGGACTCAGAAGGTCAGGATGCAAGAGGTTCATATGGATTCTCACGCCGTAAAAAAATAAGCTGGGAATTTGTTAAAATGCAGATTCTAAGTGCTTGGTCCCGCCTTACGCAAAACCTCCGATCGTGGAATGTAGGAATCAGGGCTTTTGTCGCGTTGTTTGGACAGGAAACACCACTAAGAACAGATCATGTCACACTTCAACAGGTTTGGCTATGGCAAGTGACAGTAATTCTAATATTTGCAAAATGCACACAACCATTGATTTGATTTATTTAAAGACTATTTGCAAAAACTGGATAATTAAAATCATATTGAAGTCATCGTCATAAATCTCTGTCTGGATCTACATGCAGAAGATCACCTGTGAATGCCCATTACAGCCACAAAGGACGGGTGGCCTCATTTGATTCACCTTCTAGCAGTTTCTCACCTGTCACCCATGTGATCTTTCCTGCAAGGCTACTGCTGGAGTCAGCAAGGGTGATTTTGTACAGTAAGTGGCTCAGAAGTTGGCTCCGTGAGGAAAGCTCTGGTGTAGAGCAAGAGTATAAACCCTGGAATCACTCGTGTATATACGCAAGGACATGAGACAATGTGGGTGCTTACAGTACTTAGCACAGGTAGGCAATCAATACTGCCGTGCCATTTCCGTTATTATCACTGTTATGGTGATAATTCTGTTGCCCATTCTCACGGCCACCATCCCATGTAAAGTCTTACCATCTCTCCCTCAGTCCCTTGCCACGACCTTCTCGCTCACCCCACCCGCCTCCTATGCCTCCCTAGCCCCTGGAGGCTGGCACGTGCCGACCCAGGGGGTTTGTGCCGAAGGCTGAACTAACCTGAGCTCCCTGAGCCGTTTGTCATAATTGTCACTCGTTCCGGCACTTCCTGTCTCTCCATCTTAACGCACAAGTTGAAGACCGATCGCTGCAATAAAATTTCTGGATTTACCTGCTCTTTCAAGCACTCCCACACCTGGCCTTCAGCCTCAGACACCTGTCTCCTGAACAGTGCGGTCTTCTAGCTGCAGATCTGGAAAACATAGCCTGGAGCTTTAAAAGGAACTCCTCTTTTCTTTCTGAGACCACCCCATTGTTCAAAGTCTTCGTCAGCTCGAGCTTCCTCCAGGGCCGTACCAGGATCGAACCGTCCTTACCTTCTCCTTTCGTTGGTCTATTATCAGTCATGCATCTGCACAACGGATGTTTTGTCTTCTTTAGGGGATCCGCCTTCTCTTGTATTGCTCTCCTGATTCCTTTTTGCATCTGTCCCCCATGTGTGATGACAGGGTCTGTGTCTTTCTTTTACATTTTCTGTGGCACCTGCACCAGAGCGTGACACATGGTAGGGACTTAGCACACAATACGGTTACTGTTTACAAGAGCTCACTCTCTTCCTGGCATTAAGACACACTTCATGAGACAGGTGCTATTATCATTCTCTTTTTACAGATGAGGAAACAAGGCACATAAAACCCAGATGGCTTGCCCAAAGCCTCAAAGCGACAAAATACTGAAGCTGGGGTTCCAAGCCGGGAGTTTGACTGCCCAGCCTGGGAGTTAACCTCCTTATGGTCATCAAATCGTCAATCATCTCCAGTGTTCACATGCAAATCTTTAATTCGTGTTCGTGTGATGTGCGCACTGAATCTTCTTGCTGTGTGGTTGCACACAAAGGGAGGGGGTGGCTTCAGGAGAGCATGAGTTTGCAGGTTTCCATGTAATACTGGCCCATTATGTCCCTGTTCTCCCAAATCCCACAGCCCGTCTCCCATGCCCGGCCAAGAGTGAGCTTCCACTGTGGTACTGAAGTAGAACTAAGCACTGGAAGGAAATGTGGGTCCTGGGTCCCCTTAGCACAGAGTGTGCCTGTGAGGGAAGATATGTCAGCCACTCATCCACTGTCACCCGAGAAAAGAGGGAGTCACAGAAATTTCCTATGGATGACAAGCACGCTTAAGCCTGACAAGAGGACCCACACTGCCGCCTTGTCCTCGTGGGCTCTGGGTTACAGATGCCCAGCGGCAACCCAGGCAGCCGATCCAAACTATTCCCGCACCGTGCCCTTTCCTGATGAGGGCTGGGAGCTGGGGCCTCCTCATTTCCCTTCTCCTGGCCCCTCCCCAAGGACGCCGAGAAATCCCGGAAACTCGCCTCCCAGTGACCCACCCACTGCGGTAGTTGAACATCTCCTACGGACCTATGGGGGTCCTGGAGCTAGCCTGGCCTGAAACCCTCCATGCAGGGGCTGTTTAGAATTGAGAGATGTTTGTGGGAGGCCCTCACAAATGGCAGGTAATATTTCAATTGGATTCTAAAGACTGAATACAAGTTACAGGAAAGCTGAGTTGCCTTCACAAACAAGGCGGAAGCAACCTAGGTTCACAGCCCAGCTACACTGAGATTGATCATTAAAAAATAATCCCTAAGCTTCAGTCATTTTTGGTGTAAGTCCTTCATTGCTATTCCGGTGGACTCAGTCTTACCTCATTTTGTGGACACTTCTGCTTAGCCCTGTGAGGCGGTCAGGTGCTGGCCTGTGTCGGCCTTGTGGCGGTAGGTTGTCCTCAGCTGCCCCATCCCTCTGCAGCCTGATCTCAGCTCGGCTTTATCGCCTCGTCCTTAGCTGCACACCCACCAGCATTTTCCAGGATGTCCACCTCCCTGTGTCTAACCCTCTCGGGACAGGAGGCAGGGGTGTGGCAGAGATGAAGGTCCCCAGAGCCGGGCACCGGGGGGTATGATCTCACGCACATACCTTGCCTCAGTTTCCTCAGCGTAAAATGGAGATCGTGATAAGCCCACCTCCCAACATTACTGAGTTAATACGGGTGAGGCGTTTGGGACAGACTATGAACACAAGAAGGCAGAATGTTTGTTACTCTCTTGGTTCTCTGTTTTCACCTTCTGCCTGTACACACACACACACACACACACACACTCCCGTAGATCTCCAAAAGTGAGAAATTTCTAGAAGTTTCTTACCTACATATCACCGGAGTGCCTAGCGCCATGCCTTGAACATGGCAGTAATTAAATATGTAGGAATATGTATTTTTTTTTCTATGAGGATATAATCTTTCCGCAAGAAATAACCCGGTGATCTGAGTTTAGGTAGGTAGGTTATATCTGAATGAGACTGAGAACCCAAACACTGACCTAGGTTGTTCTTCCCAGGTCATACCCCACCGACAAAAGGACTCTTTATTTCAAATATTTTATTTTGTTATTTGCACCTCCATCAGGAGTTTGTGAGCCCCCAGCGAACATAAAACGGTGTATGGTAGATGTATAGATTTAAGACCGAGGCCAGCGTATCCGTCTAAGCATTGCATCGGTTTCTGTAATCTAGGTAAATGCTATGGTGAATAGTTAACTAGGCAGGCTTTAACAAGGAGCATGAAATTTACAATGGAGACTTGTATTGATTTTTTTCCATTCACTAATCCTACTTTAAAACAAAGCACAATATATCTGGGTTTTGTCTCTCGTTTTTTCTTGGTCCTTCCTAGGTGATAAATGTATATTTAGCAGTAACATAATAAGCTATTCCATTCAGGGAGATGTGGGTTGTTCTGCAGGTGGGTAGATTGCATTTCTTCTACATTTGGGGAAATTAACTCAAAAACTCTTAATTACCATGAATGCCTAGTCAATATTTATTTTAAAGACATAGCGTGATAAATGTAAATCAGAAAATAAACAAGGATGCAAAATAATTGTGGTAACCTTTTCCACTAACTAGATCATTAATCACATTTTTACTTCCATATTCTTTGCTTTTTTTTTTTTTCCTTACTGATATGCGATTACAAATATTTATGTGTTCAGATGTCTGACGGTACATTTCGGGATAATTAGAAAACAGATTGCTACAACGATTAACCTTTCAGTACAATGGTTACAACACACAAGTACTGTCTGGGGTTCTTTACCATAAAAGCTCTTTAGTGCAATGGTCTATATTCTTACACTGTTTCCAAAATATTTGGCAAGATGAAAAATCATTCATCGTTATTTCTGCTATCACAGAATTTGCTCTTGGTGTTGTAACTATTTAACAAAGACAGCTTAGATGAGGCAGATACAAAGAAAAAATACATAGTAGCTAATTAATTTTTCCCAAGCGAGCTCCCGCCCAGAAGCAGGGCAGGTAGCTCACCGGCTAACAGAACCTTCAGTAAGCTGCAGCTCAAATGTATTTGAAACACAAAAGCAGTTCCCTCTCTGCTGGCACCTGGGCCGCCCACACCAGGGTGGGCAAGCCACTCTCACCCACAATAACTCAGATGGGAACCCCCCAGCCCAGCCGATTCCCTCTAATTCAATGTGGGTTCATCACGTCCTTTCCCCAACCAGGAATCTTCGACTTTTTTTCTTTTCTCTCTCTGTTTCTAACTTGTTTGCCGTCACTAATTAAAGAAATGTGCCATGTTTGAAAACAAACAGAAAATAAATTGGGAGAAAAGTTGCCCGAGAGATCATGCCACAAATGTGTGGGTGATTCCAAACGAGTGGCCCCCTTCCTCCCCCTCCTTCTTCTGGCTCTCTCTCTGTCTCCCGGTTTCAATAGCTATTTTAAGTTTTATGCTGAATGGGCAAAATGTGGCAGAGCCCACCCGCCCGGGCGCCCGTCTGAAGCCCAGGGCCAGGCTCGCCGGACTCTCGTGTGGCCCCTGCGCATCTTGATCTAAGGGCACTGCTGTCAGCTCGCAGCCCACTGCCTTTCTCCCTGTCTGCAGTTCGCAGCGGAGGAGGTTTAATTCTGAACTGTGAAAAGATTCAATAAGTCACCACAAATCGCCCCGACTAAAGCCCAAACTGAGTAATTTACACAACACTTTGTGTTCTTCAAACAGTTTGCAGCGGGCAATTATTCATGCCCGACATGGGGCCGCTGGGTCCAGGCTCCCTGTTTGTTCTAAGGCCGAGGAGAGGTGTTTGAAAACCGCCAGAGACGGCCAGGGGCCCAGAGATCACGGCTAATGTGACACCCCCAGGCCTAATCTCCTTAGAGCGCTGGGATAAAATAAGTATCCATTACAAAATCGGCATTCATCCTGCCCCCTTCTGAGCCCAGCCACTCTGATAGCGGCCCGGAGACAATCGTGCGATTCGAGACTTAATCAGGTATTAGGAGCTGAGGCCGGAGGAGAAGGGCTAATCTCCATATTTAGTCCATCTGTACTCGTGGACCTGACTTGCCTGCCCCTGATAGATCAAAAGGAATTGGCAAAAATCAGATTAAGGCTGGAGAAAAGGGGGAGGTTCAAGCCGTGTAACAGCCACATTTTTTTTTTTTCTCCCTGCCTGGGATGCGTATACATTTATTAAGACCGTGCGGTTAATCCCATGAGTTTCAATGCATTGTGCTCTCTTTTCTTCTTCTCCCTGCTTTCGGCAGCAGGAAAAAAAAAAAGCCATTAAAGGGAAATATTGTATTAATTTTAAAAATATGAGACGTGCACACCCAGGGCCGGCCGCGGCGCCCGCACTCGGAGGAGCCCAGCGACGTGGGCGCCCGGTGCCGACCGCGGGCTCGCCCCTGCACCCTGGAGGGGACGCGGGCCCGGCGCTCTCCGGGACGGGGACACACGGCGGAGCAGTGTGAAGTCAGCGAGAGAGAGGATGCTAATTATTAGCACAGGCTGCCGCGGAGTCAGGCTGTGGCGGGGCAGGTGTAAGAGAGCGGTGACATCTGAGCTCCTGGCGTCTACGCGCTGCAGCCCTCCGTGATGGAGCCCGGAGAGCATATGGGATTCGCCAATTAAACCGACCCCGGTCTCCTCCTTCCAAAAGGGCTGCCACGTTAGGCGGAGGCGGGTTGTTTCCCGGCCAGCCCGGCCGTGCGACTTCTTGTGGGGGCCGCCACCCTGCCACTGAGGTCCCGGCGGCCCCATCTGCACGCAGCCGCTCGCAGCTCGGGACACGCGGACAGACAGGTAAGGAGAAGGGGGCGAAAGGGACTCACACCCTCGCCGCTCGTGGCCGTCACCCGCTGTTTGTAAACAGTGACATGTGGTCACCAGCCGTGTCCTTCGAGCTAGGAGACGCACGCGTGCCGCTAGGTCGGATGCGCAGGCAGACGACCTGCCCACCCAGGGACGGCCACGCAGCGAGCCCCGGGCACGGGTGGCGGGGGGCTCGAAGGCGAAGGGCGAGGGTGCGGAGGGGCCCCGGCTGCCCCCCTCGGGGAGGGCTGGCGAAGCCCCTTCCCGGCGGGCTCCTCGCAAACCCCACGCGGTGCCAGAAAAGAGCCGTGTGGCCGCTGGACTCTGGCAGTGGAGCTCACCTCATTAGAGTGGATTAAGTCGTGATGCTGAGAAGGATAAAAGGTGAAAAGCAAAGTGCCCAGGACGGCGGCCCTGTGTCATCCGTGTGCGGGTGCCATTATTGACTCGCGCCCATGTGGTTCACACTTTTCAATTACCGTCTGCCGGAAAGGTGGCCGGATAATTGCAGAGGCTGATGCCCGAGCCGCCGTGTCGGGGGGGCCTCCCGGCCCTCGTCACCTTCTCTTGATGCTCGACTCCAGGATGTTCAAAGGCAAAGGTCCAGAGCCTGCGGGTCTCCCCGAGGACCCGGGGAGAGGGCGATGTCATTAAGAACGTTAATAAATAGGAAACTCACCCAGGCTCGCACATGGCGGTGAGATCGGCCACTGCTGTCTGAACGGGGCCGGGTCTCCAGCGTGGGCACCGCGCCGCCGATGGCCTGCCTTTGATTCCCGCTCACGAGGCTCTCGCAGAAATGTTGAAATGGGGACAGACTCGGCGTCCCTCGGCGTCCTGCCTGCCGCCCACGGTCCTGCAGGAGCCGCTTTGTGGGCTGAGGCTGGGCCCGCGTTTCTCCCAGACGTGGCTGCGTGGCAGGCGCCCCGTCAATCTGGACGCACCTCCCTTCCGCTCACACCGCGGGCAGCCAAACACTCTGCAGATGGAGGTGGCTCGCAGAGCGAGGAGGGAAGGCACTCAGGAGGATTTTGGGTCGTGGGGAAGGCAGGGCTGCTCCGGGGGAAGCCCAGTCGTTGGGGGCCGGGAGGGAAGGAGAGGGCAGGAGACACATTTGGGAATAAAACTGAGCAAATGTGGGACAGCTCTTCTGACTTTTGCCCACTTCCCAGAGGCATTTTTCTTTCAACCGGAGGTGGGAGCCCTCACATTCCTTGGAAAGATCGGTGAGAAAGCCCCCCGGTGCCCTGAGCAGCTCGCACGAGGGTCGGCGTGTGGTTGCGAGGAGCCGTCACGGGGGTTTTCGGACATGCAGGGGATCCTCAACATGCCTGGTCCCACGCCTCCCACCTGGGAGTTTCCACATCTGGAGGTGAAGAGACGCAGGGCAAAGCTGGCCCAGAGCTCGTCCCTCGCTCTCGGGAGGACGTCTGAAATCGCACTCGGCTCAAGAGCGTGCCGGTGCGTTCCTGCAAAAAATAAAAGGGGCTTTGGCGTGTGTTCAAAAGTGTCCTGTATCATCAGAAATCTCACCTCCACAGCCTAAGTAAAGAGCCTCTACCTGGGTAATTTAGTTTAAGGAATGGGCGTTGTTGGCTGTTTACTGGAGGCCAAGGTGAGATCCAGTGTTGGACCATCGCCCGCATACTGTGCCCCAGGTGTCAGGGGTGGACTTTCTTCCCCGTGTGTCCACAGCGTGTCTAAGACTGGTGCACAGAGCTGGGGGTACTGCCTGGTTTCTGGAAAGGAATAGGTTCGGGTCACCCAGTGCCCCCTGCTCTCCAGCACCAGTCACACAGGGTTCCTACAAGAACCCTCCTTCTTCTGAGAAGGAGGCCTCTCATGCATGTCCCTTCCCTGCGTCTGTGCCTTTCGGAGGGTCACCCACCTCTTCGGGGGCCTGTCATCTCTGGGGGAGAGATGGGAGTCGACCTGACCACACCTGTTTTCATTCCTGTGCCGCATCTAGAATTTTTGGTCCTCGTGTGCGTTCACAGGCTCGTCCCCATCACTCCTCGCAGTGTGGAAATAATTTCTTCGCTCGATAAACACGCGTATCTCCCACGCTCTGTACCTTCTCGCTCTGAGCACTAGGAATGGTGAGACATAATTTAGGGCACTGCACCCTCTAATGGAGAGAGGAGGGTCCGTGATGTCACGGTCTGCACCTGTCACACGCACTGCATTTCAGAGGGACTGGGCACGACCTGCGTCGGCCCGTCCCCCCCTTGGATTCTCGGGAGCCCTGCGATCCTGTTTCACACCATCATCTACACGTAAGGAAACCCGTTCGTGGAGGCCAGACACACTCCGGTTAAGGCACAGAAGCTCCGCACGAAAGCGGAGGGTGGCCCCTGCTGTCGGGGTTCTGTGGGCACAGAGGGTCACGGCAGAGGGACAGTGGAGAGACAGCCCCGTGCCCGCCGTCCAGAGAGCAGAGCTCTGAGACCAGAAGGGCTCCTGCCAAGCAGAACCATTTGTACGTGGGTTTAGATATATGCTGATTGAAAGTAACCACTAATTCTGAAACCCTGCTGTGTTCAACCCTGAGAGTCACGTAATTCCATTTCCCTTTGACATAAAACGGTACCAAGCCTGAGCAAGTTCCATTAACAGGTCCGAGGCGGTGAGTGCTGGCTCGGAGCCCTCCCCCCCCCCCCCCCCCCCACCCAGCGCGTCCAGACGCCCCCTCGGGGTAGAGATGAGCCACGTTCCTCAAATGGAACCTGCAGTTGAGAAGTGGTGAGACCACGTCGGCCCCAAAGAGGTTACCAGCCAAGCACAGGCTTGCCGGGGCTTCTGCTACTGGTTTTAGCTGAGGACGGCGTAGTATTATACCCGCCGGCCCAGAGGCAGCGAAGGGACACGCCGGGAGGCCGCCCGCGGGCCCCCTTCCCGACTCCCTCCTGACCGGCAATTATAGAGGGTCTTCAGCTGGTTTTCAATCATCCGTCAGTGATTCAGCCGACCTGCTGGCTTCTCAGTGTCCAGGACCCCCAGCCGTGCAGCCATCTGAACGTCCATTCACACGTCTATAAAAAGGAGAAGCCGTGAAAAGTCAATCCATTCAGAGTCACTGGCTGCTCACATGTAAGGTTTGCTGGGGAAGCGAGTCACACGGAAGTCGGCCCAATCAGCGGGGCCGGTTACGCGGGGCTCTGCGCGGCCCGCGGCCCCATCGCGCATCACCTCCGCCTCCCGCGTCCGCAGTGGGTTTATTTCTGGGTTGTACGGAGGAGCACAGGACACGCTCCGGCCCCCGCGCCCGGGAAGGTGGGCAGGTCCCGGACGGGGAAAGGTGGGCGCTGAGAGCCGAGATTCTGTCAACACGGGGAGGACGACTTTCGGGAAGGTCACGGCCGTGAACGCATTAGCGAGGTGGTGTTGGCGGAGCACGGGCCTCTCCTCCAGCCCCAGGGGCAGCTGCAATTAGGCGACACCCCTCTCAACTGCTAAGTGCTCCCGCTGCCGTTTTATCGGCCGGTCGCCAGCGGGCTCAGGGGAGAAGCGCTATCTCCTATGGCCATGAAAATTGATATTGAACATGGAAGGGAAAATCTCGCAAGCTGATAGCAATTAGCTAAAAAGGATTTGCGACTCCATGATTCATCACGCCAGGGGACCAAAGTCATTTGCAGACGCTGCTCCGAGAGTCCCTTTGCACAGCTCTGAGCTCTGCCTCTGTCTTTCTCTCACACTGGGTGTGACATTTTCGGCTTTCAGAGCCCCTTCCAGAACAGAAGCTGCCGCAGCCGGGTGGTTCGCTTTGTCACAGATGCTTTCATGAGAAGGTGCTCCAAGTGGGGCTCAGATTCCTACTTGAGGCAGGAAAACGGAGCACGGTGTCTTTAAGAGTTTGTTGTGTCGTTTTCGCAGGAGAAGGTAATTTGCGACTCTGGGTCAATTAGAAAATTATACCTAAATTAATTAATCAAAAGAGCAGTGTGAAGGCGTCCGAAGTGTCCTTGAGGTTTTTTTTCACCAAGAAGCACTTGGCTCAGGTAGCTGCGGCCTTACTCTGCGCCACAGAGCGGCAGGGGTACGGGGCGCGTGGCCCCCAGGCCCACCTCGTGGCGGCGTTTGCTTGCAGGGCCGGGCCGCTGTCTCCCCGGGACTGTCACCTGTGACTCCGGGCCACCCAAGCCGTGCCAAGCGTCCCATTATAATAACGCACCACGCTGTCTCCATTTCTTCGACGGGCGGGGGTTTGGTTGAAGTTTTCTCACAAACGGTGCAGAAAATTATGTGTCCGGGGCGCCTCCCTTACGGCTGAGACCCAGACCTGAAGGTGAGGCCAGAAGGATGACCCCGGACAAGGGGAGGGCTGCCCGAACTCACCACGCGGCAAACGCCACGGGTCGCAGACAAAAGCTGACTTAAGTACTTTGACGGTATTTGTACATGTGAGATGAGTAGTTTTTTAAATTTATTTTTGGGACAGAGAGAGAGAGAGACAGAGCACGAGCGGGGGAGGGGCAGAGAGAGAGGGAGACGCAGAATCCGAAGCAGGCTCCGGGCGCCGAGCTGTCAGCGCAGAGCTGGACGCGGGGCTCGAACCCACGGACCCTGAGACCTGAGCCGAACTCGGACGCCCCACCGACGGAGCCACCCGGCAGCCGCAATAGACTATCGCTTTTAATTTCAATGTGCGTGTATGGATATGCTTATGTGTGTGTATAGGCACACTGACATGAAAAGCTTCTTGATGAGAAAAAAACACCGTAAATGGACCAAAAAAAAATGGCCCCATACAACCTCATCGCCAGTTAGGGAAATAGGATCCAAACAGGGAAGCATTCCTATACCCCACCCATGTGACCGCCATATGACAACACGTCCGGTCACAGCCGGGATGAGGGCCAGTGGGGGGGGGGGCAGTGCCCCCCTCTGCCCTGTCCTCCTCCAGCTGCCCTCAGGCACCAGGGCCCCCTGCAACCCCACCTCGGGGTTGGGGACACGACCACTCATCCAGCTTTCTCCCCTTGCCTACCGAAGCCATCCTTGCTTAACTCGTACATGCTTGTTTGTTTGTTTGTTTGTTTCTAGAAGGCCTGTGCAGCCAAGCATGTTTTGCCAGTGATTTTGTGGCCAGCAGGAAAGTCTCAGCGAAAGAGGGTGGATGAGAAAAGGAAGGACTCGGACATACTGAAACACTTAAAGAAACGCAGGTACCTTTGTGGAAAGGTGGGGTCCGGAGGAGAGACCGGATCAGGAATGAGCAGCTGCAGAGTCTAGGGCTTGTGGGTCCACTGCCTCCCCAGGGGACAAGCAGATTCCTAGATGTGCCCCCGGGAGGCTCTACAGCCGCCCTCCTGCGTCAGAAGCAGGGCAGCGAGTGGCTCCAGAGCACTGGTTTCGGCAGCGTCTTTGGTGAGACTAGAAAGGGCTTTCTGTTGGGGCTGTTCAAGCTGGTGGGGAGGTCAGAGCATGAAGGGAGTCCCGAGGGGCGACGGCGTGGCGTTGCATGCGCAGCGGGCTCGGTGTGGTTCAGAAGGTCTGTGTTTTGAGAGCCCCTTTCGAGTCTATCAATTCGGCAATCAATTACATTCTGCTTATTTTCATATCATGATGATGTTCCTTAATTACCTGTCACTTTGTAAGTGCTACAGATGTGGGGGGGGGTCATCTGGGTAAAGCCCTGGCAGTTTCAGGGTCTCTCAGTTCCTGACTTGCAAATTCCATGCCGCCAGGGAATGTGGGTGTTTGTGGAGAGACCCCCTCCCTTCCCACCTCTGTCTCCATCTCTGCTTTGCTCCTTTCCCCAGGGGACAGACGCTGCTCTTTGGTGGCCCCTGTGGCTGGACTCCCCACTAATTACCTTAGACGCGATCCCAGGGTGCCGCCCCCGCGGCTCCCCCAACTGCCTCCCGTTCCCGCTCTGTGCCGTGACACGTCCCCTCCTCGGGCAGGTGAGGTGCCGCCCGGGGCTCCCAGGCTCACGTGGGCTCGAGAGCCACTTCCCCCCAAGCCAAGGATGTGCCGGCAGCTCCTGGTGAAGGGCTCTCATCTCATCAGATGCCCTCCAATGAGATCGCCAAGTCACCCCAGCGTGTCTGTGACTCGGGGACGGAAAATCCCACCCCACAGAGCAGGGGGGGCAGGGGGCGCGGGATCACGTTGCAGGCGCCGCATCGGGACCGAGCGCCGAGTCTCGCGTGCCCTCTACACCCCGCGGTCCCCCGGAACACGGAGCCGCTTAGGACGACCCCTGCTCAGCAAGCCAGACCAAAACTGCTGACGGCTCACAATCCTGGCAGGACGCGTGACAACAGGTAAACGTATCCGGGCTGGGAACTGGATCTCGTGACCTTGTGTCTCGGAGAGGTCAGAGAGTACGGTAGAGAGGAAGGGCGAAACACAGCAGAACCCACTCGGGAGCGCGTCCGGGGAGGGAGAGGGCTGGGCTCGCGGGGCACGCGCAGAAATGTGAGCCGCGGGGGGGAAGGGGGGCGCTCTTCGCTGCTCTCCAGTCCCAGATGCTGTCCCCAGCCCGGCTGCTTTGACCTTGAGAGGTCAGCTCCCCGGTGTCACCTCTTGGGTCTCAGGCTGGGAACCTCAACTGGCACCGATGATCACCGGCGAGGTGGGTAATGTGCACGGGCCGGGGTCCCCTGGTGCCCAGCCAGTGAAAGGGACACCCCGTGGGGTGGGGCTCTGTGAACCCTGCCCACCCCCCCCGCACACCTTTTCTAGAGACACATGCATGTCCTTCAGGATAGGACTCGGAGCCCCACTTGTCTGCTCCCATTGGCATTTTCTTCCTTTTCCAGGAGCCCTTGCCACATGCTTTCTCCACATAAATCTCTGCTCACCTACCAGCCTTCACGTTCTTCCAGAGCCGTGGCCGAGAGTAAGGGCTGCCAGTGTGTCTCCAGGCTGGGCAGCCTGGCTCTGTGCCCTCATGCCCACACGGGCTCGCTGGCTGGCCCTGGGCACGTCCCCTCTCTGTTCAGGTATCTTATCATGAACACACCTGAGTACCGCACCTGTCAGAGGGTCTTACGATGAGTGATTTGACCCTTTTTGGCAAAGTCCCCAGAACAGTGACAGACACACACATCTACAGACACAAGCCACTCATTAGTGGGACGGAGCTTGGCGTCTTCCTGTTCCTGTGGCCCCAGGGCCATGCACAATGACTGCCCAGTCTAGAAGCACCACATTGTGCCCTGGTCTCTCACCGTCTTCCAGATCAGGGTCAGGGCCGGACCTGGTGGCATGGAGAGGCTTCAGGGGGGCCCACGGGGTCACTGCCCAGCCCGGCTGGAGCACAGTATGCTGGTCAGCTCTTGCACCCCCTCAAGTCTCTGGGCCCCACTGGCTCTAATTCCCTCAAGCCCTGTGGCCTCTGGTCCACAAAGCCTCGGCCCAGAATTGTGGCCTGTGGCTGCCTGTACCCCTGGGGACGAAGAGATGTTCTCCTCCCGTGGAGGGGCATTTGGCCAACGGGGAGCAGGCTGAGTGGATCCACTCTCCGTTCCCCTCACCCCACCCCAAGTCTGGGTCGTCAGGCTCCTTGCGGAAGACCCTGCAGGGTTGACGTGCCATGGCAGTCAGTTCGGACCCGCTCCACAAGGCACGGTCCCTCTTGCTCCCCGGGCACTCCGTCCGGACTCTGCTCTCTGGAGAGCCTGGGCTTCAACAGGCCTGATGCATCCTTCTGAGGTCAAGTAAGCACAGAGCAGTTGATCCTGTTGGCTCTGGCTTCTCGGAAGAGACGGGTGTAAGCTGCGCACAAGCCCAAGAAACGTGCGCGGTACGAATGCGCTCCTTGCGTGGCTCAAGGCCCACTGGGTGACCGCTGTCCTCGGGGAGGAGGTGTGAGCCCTCGTGCTGGGGCTCCAGGGTCCAGCCTCCCCAGGAAGCCTCGAGGCCTGACCGAGGGGCAGGGGCAGCGTGGAGGGGCTTCCTCTGGGGACTGGTCAGGAAGGCGTGGCTTGGGGACTGTCCATCTCCATCGTGTTCTTTGGTGTCATCTTGGGTTAGGACTCTAAGCTGGTCATGGATGCTGCATCAGCTTCCTGGCACAGGGGTAGCAGAGTATTGCACACTGAGGGCATTAAAGCGAAGGAAGTTTGTTCTTTCACATTTCTGGAAACTGAAAGTGTGAAATCCAGGTGTCAGCAGGGCCACATGCATCCAGAGGCTCTAGGGACAATCTGTCACAGCAATCCCAGCCTCCTGCGTGCCAGCTGCTCCGGGGTTTGTGGCCCTGTCACTCCTGCCTCTGCTTCCACCTTCTCCCGGCCTCTCTCCCTCTGCGTCTCTCTGTGTCTCAGGTCTCCCTCTCTGTTCTCTCATGAGGACACCTGTCACTGCATGTAGGGTCCACCTGGATAATCCAGGATGTCCTTATGTCCTTAACCCCATCTGCAAAGACCCCTTTTCCAGATAAGGTCCTATTCACAGGTTCCTCTGGCTAAGACTTGGCCACCACTCAATCCACTACAGATGTCTTTGGAGCCACGGAGGAAATGGGCTAAATTTGAGCAAAGTGTGTTATGGAGAGTTCGGGAGACACCTGTAAGCTGTAGCTTGGCCCCTTTGGCCCCAGAAAGCACATGATTAGAAGCCATAGAAATATGGAAGAAGAAGGAGGCAGAATAATTCTTCACAAGGTTTTAGTGATTTATTTAATTTTTGTACAAAATTCTTTTGAGTATTTTGCCAAGCCTTATTTTTTATTTTTTATGAGTGTAATAGAGGCTTAGCATAAATCACGGTGCGTACTGGTGCAATTTGCTGATTTTGCAGAGCCAGTGAGCTTGGCGTTCACAGAATTTTGATTGTTTTGGAGCTACATTTACTTTATGCTTTAAACGAGCAGAAAAAGCAAAGTCCTTGTATCAGGCAATGTGCTTTTGTGACTGGAAAAGAACCTGTCTTCACTGAGTCCTTGCAGAGCCCTCGGCCGGCTGTCCCACTACGTAGGGGCTGGTGAGCCCTGCCCTCTGTCGAATGACTCCTTATGGACAGGGAGTTGAAGCGGGAATCGTGTGGGAGATGTGGGTGGAGAGTAGGTCGCTCTGGCTTCCGGAGACACAGGTGGGTGGTTTTCAGGTTTTTCACTGAAGAATGCTGGACTTTGAAACCTTACAATTTTTTTTAATGTTTATTCATTTTTGAGAGAGACAGAGAGACAGAGCATGAACGGGGAAGGGGCAGAGAGAGAGGGAGACACAGAATCCGAGGCAGGTTCCAGGCTCTGAGCTGGGGCTCGAACTCGTGACCTGAGCCCAAGGTGGATGCTTAACTGACCGAACCACCCAGGTGCCCGGAGGACTTTGAAATATTCTAAAGCAGAGAAGAGTCAGAAGTAGATGAGAAGAGAGATAAGACATTTCAGTTGTGGGGATGTGTTTTGGTTTGAATTTATTCCCACAAAATCCGTGTGCCTACATCCTTTTTGGAAACAGGGTGATTGCAAAGGGTAAGTCATGAAGAGGCCATCCTGGAGAAGGTGGAATTGTCTGCCAAAAAATAGGAAACACAGGGGACAGAATCAAGGAGATCTAAATAAATGGGAGATAATGCACATTCAAGGATTGAAAAACTCAATGTGGTGATGATGTCAGTGCTCTCCAAATTGATACACAGGTTAAGATTTTTTGTGTAAACGTGGACAATATTTTTCTAAAACCTAATGAAAGTCCAAGGAAATAGAGTAGCTAGAATAAATGTCAAAAAAACAAAGCAAAACACTCTGCCCTATTTGAAGGCTTCCTCCTCACCAAGACCAGGTGATATCCATGGAGAGGCAGAGACAAAATTTATGACACAAACGAGGAGAGCCCAGAGAAAGCCCCACACACGTTCAGCCAGCTGGTTTTGGACAAAGTTGCAGACACAATTCCATGGAGGAAGGACAATCCCCCACAAAACTCGGCGCAATCCCCCACAAAACTGCCCGTCGATTTCCACGCTGCAGGGACTAAGTTTGGTGGAAAGTTCTCAGGCATGGTCGAAAGCCCAGTTCGTACAAGGAGAAACTCAATCCACTGGACGTCATCAGAATGAAACATCCCTCTCTCTGGTGAAGCGTGAGAACACATGCACTGCAGGCAGGGGACACGTGTGCACAGCACTGGCCTGGAAAGGACGCCTAGGCAGAAAACACAACGGATTCTCCAAACGCAACAAGTCAGGAACAAGTGATCCAACGGGAAAATAGGCCAAAACGTGAAAAGAGGTTTCCCTGGGAGTGGGATGCGGGGCGAAGGGGTACATGGGAACGGGCCGGCTGTCGCTGGCCGTGAGGGGTATCGGGATCTGCCCCTCATCGATGGTGACATCCATCATGACGGCCACGCCCGCAGCGAGGACCGCGAGACGCAGGTGGTGGCGGGAACGTGAAATGGGACGGCCATTCTGGAAAACGGCGGGACAGTTTCCCAAAGCACAAAACCCCCAAACCGACCAAAACCCCACTTCCAACACAACCCCGCAACAGAATCCCCGGGCACGTAGCCCAGAGAAAAGAAAACGTACAGCTGTTCACAAAGCTGTGCGGGGTTGGGCGAAGCAGCCTTACCTGTGGGAGTTTCAGACTGTACGCAGCCCGCACGTCCCTCGGCAAGTGGAGGGTTTGACGCCTGGGTCCGTCCTTCCCGGGCGTCCTGGAACACGGGTCAGCAGTACCAAGAAAGACATCTCCATACACACAGCCACTTGCACGGACCCCCAGGGTGCCATGCGGAGGGAAGACGAGCCATCTGAAAAGGTAGCATGTCGTATGACGTTCTTGCCATTAGGCAATGATATGTGGAAGCCCAGGAGCGGCTCTTCAGATTTAGGGGGTGTGAGACTGCAGAAGGAGGTGTGAGGGAGCCACCTGGGGTACTGTCTCAGACCTGTGTCCCCAGGGTGCCGTGGTCACAGACATCCACCCCCGTGATGGGGACACACGCACCATGCACATTCACTGCATCCACGCCAAATTCCCGGCTTTGAAATTGCATCATTAGGTGACACGCAGTCACTGGGGACCTGGGGGAAGGGTCCAGAGCACTCCACTGTTTTTGCAACTTCCTGGGAGGGGGGCGATCTCTAATCCCCCTAGGGATTTCAAAATAAAAAGTTAAGAACAGAAAAAAAAAAGAAGCTAAAATAAATGCATTTGAAAGTTTGTTTTTAATGTTTTTATTTATTTTTGAGACAGAGGGAGACAGAACATGAGCAGGGGAGGGGCAGACAGAGGGGGAGACACAGAATCGGAAGCAGCCTCCCGGCTCTGAGCCGTGAGCACAGAGCCTGACGTGGGGCTTGAACCCACGGACTGTGAGATCATGACCTGAGCCGAAGTCTGATGCCCAACCGACTGAGCCACCCAGGTGCCCCTAAAATAAATACATTTAAAAATGAAAGGAAAAGGCATGTCTGGGTGACTCAGTCCGTTAAGTGTCTGACTCTTGATTTCAGCTCGGGTCATGATCTCACGGTTCGTGAGTTCAAGGCCCGCATCGGGCTCTGTGCTGGTGGGATATATTCTCTCTTGGGACTCTCTCTCTCTCTCTCTCTCTCTCTGCCCCTCCCCAGATCTCTCTCTTTCTCAAAATAAATGAATAAACATTTTTTTTAATTAAAAATAAATAAAAGAAAAATGAAAGGAAAAAAGAAATCGAGCCCTCTTTCTCAACACACGGACCTCAAACACGTGATGTCGAGTCGCAGAACAGATGACAGGAGGGGAATGTGTGTGCACGTGTCATATAAAGCGCACAAGCTATGCTGTATGAAGTCACTGGCTCAGCCTAAGTAGGGAAGCTCGGCACTGTGCACGGGGATGGTCAACACTGCATTCAGAGTGGAAAGGAAGAGGGACCAAGAGGGAGTCCGAAGTCATCCCCAAGAATTTTACTTCTTTAGAAACTGTGGACCAAGTATAGAGAACAGAGAGCCTTTGGAAGGTGGTCGATGGAAGCCTCGCTTCTATTTCGCTGTGCACTTTGCTGTAAACTTATTTTATAAATACTGAGAAAGAGCCCCGGGGCCAGTGACGGGCAGGCAGGGGAGGCGGGGGCGGCGGGGCCCTGATGCAGGCGGAGCAGGAGCGGGCCCCACGCCGGCCCGAGGCGGCTCTGATGGAGGTGACACACGGAGAGAGGGGCCAGCGCGCTGAGCTGCCGACTTAACTGCACTTTGCTTTGAAATTGAATGATAGATTTAGAGTGATTTCTGATTCAATCAGAAGAGGCAAGTGTGGATATTGTGTGGGTTTAGTAAGAGAAACAGAGGGCACGTCTCTCCCTGCAGGCTGCGGCCCCTGGTGACAAGGGAAGAGGGAGACACGGCTTTGTCGCCGGGCCTGAGTCAGGGCCATTCTGGAGTCAACGGCTGGGCGTGAGCAGGGCACGGAGCCGGGGATGCCAGCAGCCTGTCGTCGAGGGCTCGGCCCCACTGCCCGAAATGCCCCACAAAGTGTACAATGTGCCATCTCTGGGACCTGTTCTCAGGGACTTTTCCTTCCTATCTTCACTATGAGGTTTGGAATTGGGGACCCCAAACTTGAGGGCCCCTTGATGCTATGCCTCTACAACACAGCCTTAGCCCGAGGTACATTTGTGGCCCACAAACAGTGTTCCCCTGTCCCCGAGCAGAGGGGTCTCCCCAGCTTTTGTCTCTACACGTTAGGTTGGTCCACGCCATTGGGTAGGGATCATATTTGGTCCTTTTAACAAAGCGATTTTTTTGTTTTTTAAAACATTTTTAATGTTTATTTACTTTTGAGAGAGAGAGAGAGAGAGAGAGAGAGAGACAGGGTGCGAGTAGGGAGGGGCGGAGAGAGAGGGAGACACAGAATCCGAAGCAGGCTCCAGGCTCCGAGCTGTCAGCACACAGCCTGACGCGGGGCTCGAACTCACGAACTGTGAGATCGTGACCCGAGCCGAAGTCGGACGCTCAACCGCCTGAGCCACCCAGGCGCCCCGCGATTTTCTGTTTTTTTTAAATCATGGCCTGTTGGCTGCCGGTGGCTGCAGACCTTTGAATGTGTGCGTCCCCACTAAATCCGTGTGCTGGAATCGTAACCCCAAGATGACGTGTTAGCAAGTGGGGCCCCGGGAGGGGACGAGGTCACGGGGCTGGGGCCCTCGAAAGTTGAAATTGCCCCTTTTTATTAGAGTCACTTGTCCCTTCTGCTACGTGAGGACACAGTGAGAAGACAGCCCTCCATGAAGCAGGAAGGGGGGGCCCCACCAGACGCCAAAGCCGCCAGCACCTTGCTGTCGGACGCTGAGCCTCCAGAACCTGGGAAATAAGCTTCTGCTGGTCCTCAGCCACCCGGCCGGCGGTGTTAAGGCCGTCCTGCCAGACTCAGACGACAGCACCGGAAAGATCCTTGATTTCAGCTCCCCGCGTTCACAGAGCAAGGAGCCGAGCCTCTCCCCCAGGAGGGCCACGCTCCCGATCTTCCGGGTCTCCCACGCGGCCGCCCACCCTGCGTCTCCTGCAGGGACATGCCCCAGCACCCTCACAGGGCCCAGCAAGACCCTGAGCAGCCCCGTCCAGGGGACAGTTTGGCTTAGAACTCAACAGTGGGATAGAACTCACTGTAAAAGTGAAAACAAATTTGTTGGCAATAATTTACGGTTAGAAACCATTTGATTAAAAAACAGAGTTCACTGCCCGCTATGGCCACTTCTGCAAACTGATGCCAACGATGTGCTTTTCAAACACTGGGCGTGGGAGGCCCCCGCCCAACAGCCCTTGAGATCCGAGGTGCCGGGACACCCACAGAGGAAGCACAGACGGGGTCCTGCCCCAGCTGCCCGGGGACATGACCACAGCCCTCCAGCTCCATGATTCCAGCCTGAGAGCCACCCGCAGCCAGGCCCAGCAGAGTGATACCTGTCTACAGAAACAGAGGCAGACAGGGGCGCCTGGGTGGCTCAGTCAGTTAAGTGTCTGACTCTTGGTTTCAGCCCAGGTCCTGGTCTCACAGTTCGTGAGCCCCTAGTCAGGCTCCACGCTGTCAGGGGGGAACCTGCTTTGCATTCTGTCTCCCCGTCTGCCCCTAACCTGCTCATGCACACGCGAGCTCTCTCTCTCTCTAAAAGAAATAAATAAACTTAAAAAAGAAAAGAAACTGAGACAGTAGATGTTCATTACTTTAAGTGACTAGACTTGGGAGTCGCTGTTGGCAGTAATTGGGAGTAGCTTTGTAAGAACGAAGTATAAAAATGAAATGTAAGTATATACCTTAAAATCTTTTGTTACCTCTCTCGCTAAACTCACTCACGACTTTCCCTGGCCGGAATAACTCATGAGAAAATTACCCGATTCTATAGGAAGTCTCCTCCCTCTGTGACCTCATCCCTACACTGGATATTAAGACAACTCCCGACTTTGAACGAAAGAAACACTCAAATTGATTCTCAGGCAGCAAAGGCACCTGCTGAAGTATGTTCCTGGGCGGCTTTGTCAAAAATCACAGGGGCGGATTTGATTTGCTGGGCAGCCTCCAGTCCGCCTGATGTCGGAGATGTGATGTTTAAGTATTTTATGTACACCCAGAGGCCCTTTTCTGAATTACAGAGTTTTTGCAAACACTGAAATAAATACACAGAAATGCCGAAAAAAAAAAAAAAAAACTAAAGAAAACATTTCCGCCTCCCGCAGCTCGCTTTCAACTTGCTGCTGGGCTGAGCTGAACAAGCAGGCAGACGTACATGCAGTGGCCCCCGCACAACCCAGTCTGCAGGGCTGAGCGCTTCTTATCAAAAGGTGTGCAAAGGATTCTGGGCAGTAGATCAAGCGGCTGGAATTTGACAATCTGACTTTGCTCGTTTAAGCCACCATGAACTAGATGTAAACAAAGAAGCCTATGGGAGAGAAAGTGGCTTGTTTTTTACAGCTGGGCGTCTGTGGAGACTCAAAGCGGCCGGGAGGCAGTGACCACTGTCTGTCCCCATTGGCTGTCCACGGACTCACCCCGAAGGCGAGCACACGGCGGTGCCCAGGTCTGGTTTCGGGGTTCCGAACCCGAAGGAGAGTCCTTCCTGTGGCTGCTGGGGACCCAGCTCCCCACCCCAGCCTGCTAGGGAAGGGGCCACGGGGTGGGGGTGGGGGGTGGAACCATGCACCTTGTCTGGCAGAAGACCAGTAAAGAAGCCACAGCACTGAAGAGGCGGGGGGGGGGGGGCAGGGTGCACGGCTCTCAGCTCAGTGGTAACTCTCATGTGAGTCCCCAGAAGCCGACCCGAGACAGGGGCTGGGGTCCAAGTCATGGGTGAGGACCACAGGAGAGGAAGGGGTGCGGGGCTGGGGGAGGGAGCCGGCGCGGGGACCAACAGGCAGGTTCCCAGCGCGGACACCCTTATCTCGGTCCCACGGGGAGGGCCTGGGGCACAGTGCGCACCACGCGCACACACACCGCGGAAGACACAGGGTGGCACCCCGGGAGCCACTCCTCCTGTGCCTCCAGCCCGATCCTCAAGTGGGCCCAGCGTGCTCCCAGGCCGGAGACAGACCTCGGGCGCAGAGTGAGGGCTTAAAGCTCTCAAGGCTTACAGAAAGAGTGACGCCCGGGGGGAAATCACAGCATTGGCCACCTGGCTCGTGGCCAAAAGTCTAACCAGGGTTCTTTCTTCATTCTGCTCAGCCATCTAAGCCTGGGGGCGCCAGGAGAGGTCACAGTGTTCCCGCCATCCAGACAGCCCAGCGAGAGAAGCCTCCGAAGGGGGCGAGGGCTGGGGATGGATGGGGCCTAACGGAGCCGCACGGGCGGCCCCTGGGAGGCTGTCGTGTTGCCCACTGCACGCCTCCTACCGGCCGTGCGACGCCCCCACACAGTAGGCGCTCAATGCGTGTTTCTGCCATGGGAGAGGAGACAATGGGCACAGAGAAGGCTGGCTCCTGTCCGGCAGGGTGGTGATGGGCAGCAGCCCCACGAAGGGCGGTCACCACCTGTGGGTGCTCTGCGGGAAACGGGGTTGGGGACCCTGAGTCCTGGCGGCTCCCGCGGGGCTGTCCTGAGGTTTGCCATCGCAACTGTGAAGCATCTTCCTCCATTGGATCCGCGATGGAAAGACCCCTGGGAAGCAGGGCTTGCTCGCTTGTGATGTTTAGGAAAACCCCGACGTAAGTAACGCTTCTATTTGCTGGACGACTTTGGAAAGTGACAGTTTAATTTAATTTTATTTTTTAAATTTTGTTTGAATGTTTATTTTTGAGAGAGAGAGAGAGAGAGACAGAGTGTGAGCAGGGGAGGGGCAGAGAGAGAGGGAGACACAGAATCCGAAACAGGCTCCAGCCTCCGAGCCATCAGCACAGAGCCAGATGCGGGGCTCGAACTCACGGACCGCGAGATCACGACCTGAGCCGAAGTCGGACGTTTAACCGACTGGGCCACCCAGGTGCCCCGTGACAGCTTAATTTTAAACAAAAAAATCAGAGTCCAACATGCATCTGTGTCGCCCTTTTTTGAAGAGCTAAAAGTACCTATGGTCTTGTTTGGGATGGATAAGCATAGAGAAGGCAATTTCAAAAACACATTCCCGGATCTTTGCTCTGTTCCCTGGAAAATCCACGTTAACCACATCATTACTTGTATCTGTTTTCCTGACCTCTTCCTTTCTTCCTCCAGATGGGCTACCATGAGGAAACACCTTCCTTCGGTCTGAGGAACGACCCTTCAGGGTGTTTTGCAGGCGTCCAGGAGACCCAGCTTTTCTCTAAGTTTCCACTGATCTGAAAATGTCTTTCTTCCACCCCAATTGTTGAAGAATGGTGTCACCTGCAGAATTCCTCCCCCGTGGCCGCCTCCTAGTGACCCTTCCTGCCACCAGGCTGACTGTGCCTCTGCTGGGGGCAGTCCCTGCCTCAAATCTGCGACCCAGGAGAGGCCCTAAGAGGCCCGTGGGAGGAAGAGGTGCCCCCGGGGCTCCTGCGGTCCGTGAAAGTGTCCCCAAGAGTGCACAGCAGCGTCAGTCATGGGGACCCTTCCCAAAGGACACTTCCAGAAGCTCGTCGCGTTCTGTGGACTATCACGGTGAAGTTCAAACCAGAGCCGATGCAGGGAGGGGACTTTGAGGGGCAGCTGCGGAGGGTCTGCAGGCCCGATGGGGTGGCAGCTCCCCCTCACCCCTGCACAGAGCCATGTCCTCTCCACCTCCTGCAGACCCAGTCCGTCTCTACCCCACACACCCCTTCTTCCTCTTCTCCCTTCTCTTCCCGTCTCGCTGGCCCTCTGTCCTTTCTATGTGATTGTTTGTGTTCGATTAAATTTTGGTTTGCTGCAGAGGGACACTAACTAGCCTACACTCGATGCGGGTAGGAACGTCCGGGCTCCGGAGCCCCGGGTCCCCCGGCCCCTTGCTGCCGTGTGAAACCGCAGTCCACCCCTACCTCCCAGGCCGGCTGTCGCCAGTCAGCACCCGTGCCCGGTGGCCAGCTCCAGACCTTCAGCATTTTCTACGTGTCCTTTCCTGGTATTTCACTGTCCGGGGGTCTGCTTCTTCCCCCCATGCATCACAGTCTCCATGGGGAGAGGAGGGCTGAATGTAGCCGCGTCTTCCCCCCGCGGGGACCCGAGGAGAAGGTAATAAAGCCCGTCCTTGTGCTACAAAGAGATCGGTGTTTTAAAACTCCTCTGGTCCGCTTTCCATGGGACTTTTGGCTTCTGGGGGCCAAAACGCTGAGGAAGCCGTCTATACCATTCGATACAACCCCCGGTGTTGCTCTGAGACACTCACGGCCTCCTGGCGTCCGAGGGGGGAGCAGACCTGAGCGGCGCGGCAGGCTCACAGCAGGCTCTGTTCACGGCACCCTTCCCTGGGGTGGGCGCGGCCTCCAGAGAAAGCCCGAGACCCTGCTCACGTGTGTTGGGAGGTCCCGTGTGGGGAAGAGAGTCCCCAAGTCGTATCAGGAGAAGCCAAAGAAGATGGTGGTTTGTCCTCGTCCTGCCTTAGCAGCCGCACCCCCACAGAGCCCCCTCTCCTTCCCACCCTCAGAGGAACTCCCCCATCCCCCACACACACCGGTGTGCCCTTCTAGTAACTTCCAGTACCTGCACAGACCGCGTCCCAGGCTCTGGGTCTCGATCGGGCCTGTGCTGGAATCCCCCCGGGCGGCTTGTTAAATCACCCTGCTGAGCCCCAGCCCGGAGTCTCTCCTTCAGTGTGTCAGGTGGGCCCCTGGGAATTCTAGCAGGTTCCAGGCACCTGTTCTGCTGGTCTGGGAGCCCCGCTTGGCACCAGCGTTCCCCAAAGTCTCCCCAGTACCAGACGCAGAGTCTCTCCACAGCCCCCGATTCCCACACCGTCAGGGCGGTCCCCAAAAGCGCACCGGCCTGTCCGACTCTCCTTCATCATTTCTACCCCGCCCTCCCCAAATGGATACATTCCCCCCAATTCAATTGTCACCCTTGGGTCTCTCTTAACGGTTCCCTTTGGAGAAAGAAAATGTCTCTTCCACCTGCTCGTTTAGGAGATGTTTTCTGCCTTGTCTCAGGTCCCCCTAATTCCAGTTTGAAAATATTGGTAGTTTTCATGAATTCCAGTCGACGCGTAAGGATGACACCCAGAAGTCTAGCGCCTTTATGCCTACCTTGCCGTCTCTGCACGGTAGGCGCTATAGACACAAAGAAGCATCTTCATACCGTGTTATCCGTATTTCTGTTCAAGGACAGAACATCCTAGGAGCTCTCAAAATCCGAACCCCCGTGCAATAATCACGTCCGTAGCCACGATTGTGCTCGAGACTGATAGCATGGCTAAGTGTTTGACAAATTTCCACCCGTCTTCCAATAAGGCCCTACCCCATTTTCCAATAAAGCTGATGAAACCTGATAAAAAAAAAAAAAAAAAAAAAAACGTTGGAGGAATCAAAAGGCCCCCAGGCTAAGTGGAATCACATCTCGTGAATTTCCACATTCAGCATCATCTATATTGGAAATATTAAAAAATTCATATATAGTGAAATGATAGATACTTATGTCACTATTTTAAAAAGTTATGCTGATAGAGCTGTCCCTCGCTCCTCACTAAAGATGTGCCTTCCGGAATATATGAAATGGCGTTATTGACCTGCGGGCCCTGCGAGGACACGCTGCGCAGCCAGTGGTGATGGATCTGCCCTGAACCGTCTACGGCCCCTCGTCTGATCAGCGGCTGTGGCTGCGCTCACACGGAATGCAATCAGGGGCGGCTAGGGCCGGGAGGGCCCCCCGAGGTGACAGAGGCTGTGCGCTGTGAGGTGATACAACCAGGGGTCAGAGCAGCAGATACTGAAGCCCAGGCTCTTACTCCCAGCCCGCGAAGCTACGACGTGTCCTTTACGCGCTGGCCGCGGGTTCAGCCCGCCTCCAACCGCCCCGGGGTGCGGCGAGCGGGAGATCTTGGGTCTGGAAGGTGCTTGAGCCCCTTCTGCAACAGCCTCATGAGCCCTCACCTGACTTCGTCCTCGGTGCTCCCCGGAAAGAGAGGTCTCTAGCTCGCCGAGGGAGCCCGTGACGTCACTGGCTGCCAGCCTGGGGGGGGGGGGGGCTCTCAGCTCCTGGTGGCACCATTCACCGTCCTCCCTCTGCTGGGGTTCCCCACGTTCAGGATGACGCTCAGACACCCCACCCCTCCCTTTTCTGCTTCCCAAGCCCCAAGTGGTCCTTCTTCAGAGTCCCCTCCCGCCTGACACGTACGTATTTTACTCTCCCCTGCCGCCCCAGAGCCTAGACGGTAGGCTCTGTGAGGGCAGGTTGCATCCTTTCCCCGCAGGACGCCCAGGGCGGAATCTGCAGTCCCCCATCTGGCTGGACTTCCCATCGCCTGGACACCTCAGCCCCCGCGGCCCAGACCACCCGCCTCCGACCTCGCAATGCCTGCCTTCCTCTCATTCCGTTCTCTGACGAAATGTCACCTCCTCTGAGAGGGCCTCCCTGACCCTTCGTCTCTCTCTGTAATTATGAATGCTTAGGGTGGTTTATTATCAGTCGTCCATTAGCTCATAAGCTTGAAGAGAACAGGGGCCAAGTCCGAAAACAATACACTCTTCGCTGTTGATGGGGCATTATGCAGGGTCTGTCACAAGGTGGGATCGTGTTCAAAGCCAGTCGCCTGCTGAGTGAAGTAGACACAGAGGGGTGAACACAGTGCTCAGAACTGCCCAAGGGGAAGCAGTCTGGGGGTACACGGGGTCATGGGGGAACTGACAGCCCTTCCCACCTTTAGGAGAGGATCATTCTTGGTGTGACAAAGAGGTCGATGTCAAACCCTCCCAGTAGATACCCAGGAGAAGGCTGGGTTCAGCTGACAATGATGACAAATTCTCTAATAGTTGAAAGGAGAATGGAACTTTCTGGAAGGGAATAGGTCCGGGGTCACCCAACACCTCCTGCTCTCCAGCACCAGTGGCAGAGGGTTCCTACCGTAAGGACAGGTTCGAGGAGTCTGAGGCTTCCTGTGCATGTCCCTTCCCTGCGTCTGTGCCTGTGGGGAGGCCACCTGCCTCCTCTGGGGCCTGTCACCTCTGGGGGAAGGGGGTTGACCTGGCCGCACCTGTTTTCATCCTTGGGCCGCTTGCAGAATTTCCGGTCCTCGTGCGCGTCCACAGGCTCCTCCCTATCGCTCCTCGCGGCGTCGAATTAATGGCTTCACTCAATACACTTACGTATCTCCCAGGTTCTGTACGCTGTCGCTCTGAGCACAAGTCCAAAATGAGTTGATAGAAAAGGAGTGGGGAGGGGCTCCGTCCTCGGCGGGACGGGTCTAGAGCATCTGTGTGGACTTCGTCTCATCCTCAGAAACACGGTGCCTGCTCCCCTCCCGGGTTTCCTTCTTTCAGTGGCTTCCTCCGCCGAGCAGAGTGTGCAAAGTGTCCACGTGCAGGACAGTGATCAGAACGGGTGTCACCCGCTCACTGCACACGTAGTGAACTTCATCTGCACTCGAAAACGTTACACCGTAAGGGCGATGCACACGTCCTAGCGTCCGCCTTTTGTTTGGGAAGCCGCGAGGCCTGAAATAAGTCACCTGCGTATCGACATTCCTAGGCCATTCGGGAGTTCGTATATAGGAATTTAACTGACGAGAAAATAGCCTGACCCTGTGGAAGGAAGACCCTGTATGCACCTCAGAAAACTACAGCGTCGCTTCCGTTTCATACAGGTGAGTAGACATTTCAACATTTAAAACCGAAACCTGGTTTCAGTAGCAGTCTTCAGTGTTTGGGTTTGTTCTGTGTGGGAATGAGGTCATGCTGGGGAGATCCATGTGGATTCTGGCCGGAACTGGAGCTGGGGTGAGGGGGTGAGGGCGAGAGTACAGTTTGGGCCTCGGGGGAGGGGGGGCTGGGCTGGCCTTGGGTGCGGGTCCCTCCACAGTCACGTGAAACGCAGGACACCCTGTCTCCCAGCAGCTGCAGGGAGATCCCCAGGGGACAGAAGCCACGAGTCCTCAGGCGGAGGGCACATCATGTCGGCACCCGGGATTCTGTCCGCAGGGGCACTGCCATCTGCCGCCGTCAAGGTTTCTAGAGGGTGAAGGTGGGGCCCTGACGGGGCACCCTGCAGTGGACCCTCCGTGTCCTCAACCCCGGCTGAGCGAGCCCAGCAGGTGACCCGGGGGAGAGCCCGTCGCACAAGTCGCCCTCCCCCTGGCCCCCGGTGAACAAGGCACTACTCAGCAGGGACCCGCTGCGGGGCTCGGGGGAGGCGCTTCAGTCTGCCGACGCGGGTGTGGGGCGCACGCGGCAGGGGAGTGGCCGCCCTCCGTCCCCCAAAACGAAGACACCCCCTTTCCTCATGGGGAGCAGGCTGCATGGTGGCTCCCCGAGACGACACGTCTCCCAGAAACTGAGCATCATGGCATTCGAGAGAAGTCTTCGTGGCTCTGGTTAAGGATCTTGAGATGAGGCATCCTGAATTTGGGTGGCCCAGTGACAGGACGGGAGCCGGCGCTCGGGGATCAGCCAGCTGGGGCGGCCGTGGTAAACACACCGACCCAGGGCAGATATTTAATGTCAGCTCCTGAGGCCTACCGGATCCAGGCGCTGGCGGATTGGGCTCCTGGCGAGGCCCCAGCAGGTGGCTTAGCTACGGCCCCCTCCGACCTGTGTCCCCTGCAGGTGCAGAGAGAGTGGGGAGCCAGGGAGGGACGCGGGGCTCCTTCTCTGCTCATAGGACATGAGTCCTGTTGGGTTAAGACCCCACCCTCATAACCCCATTTGACCTGAGCTGTCTCCGGAGGACCCCACCTCAAATGCTGACCCAGTGGGGGGTACAGGGTCAGCCCGAGTGCAGAGGGTACAGGACTCAGTCCACGCCAGCGCAGGTGGGAGGCGAGGTGCGGGAAGAGGCAGCTGAGGGGCAGAGGTCCGGATGAAGGCATGGGCCTGGGGTGCTTGGGACATCTGTGGGGGGGGGGGTGTCCCCTGGAGCCTCTCGGGGGTCCGACAGTACATGGGCTTCTGTTCGAGAGCCCCCAGGCTGAGAGGGTGTGTTAGGAAAGCTGCGGGGAACTGAGGCAGCAGCGACCTCGAGGCCGACCTCCTGTAACGGGACAGGGGGGACAGACGTGTTTCCAGTTTAGAAAGGGGTGATCCGCAGGTGCCAGAACGCCGCTGGGGCTCTGTCATCACATCTGCCCGGATTAACAGGTGCCGGTGCGGGGAGGCCGTGGTCGGTGCCCCCCAAGTGGAAGCAGGTCGGGTCCGGGTCCGCCCCAGGGTGGGCCTGGCTCTGGGGGTCTCCTGCAGAGAGACCCCCCGCTGGCACATGAACAGAGTCCCCACAGAGGTCAAGAAGGCAGCTGGCTCCCCAAAGCCACAACCACCGGGAGGTCCCCGCCCAGAGCCTCTGAGGTCCCTGCTCCATCCAGGTCAGAGTCCGCGGATTCGGATAAGGCGGGTGAGCAGAGTGCGTGCCGACCCCAGGTGGCCCAGCCCCGGGTTCCCTGCAGCCCTGGGCCACCCCCGCCCACCACACGGCCACCAGCCTCTCCCTGCCCTGCCTCCCCTCTGCCAGCGGCTTCGTGGAGCAGGTGCTAAGCAGGGGCCGGGACCCCCTGACCCGCCCGGGTTCTCGGGTGGCTGATGGAGGGGACACCCGGTCCCTGTCACCTTCGGGCTGAGGGCAGCTCTCTGTCGGGGAGCCCCAGGAGCCCGCCCCAGAGCGGCTGCCTCTGTGGGGCTTCCGGGCTGTAATCCTGAGGATAATTAAGCAAACGACAAACAACAAACCTCTCAGCGCATTGTTTCCGCAAGGCATTTACTAAGTGCTTAACTGTACTTGGCCTTCTTCTCTAGATGCAGAAAAATTATTCCTGCCCTTTGGTCACAGGCGCTTTTTTCCCCCTCAACATTTGGTGTCAATTCTGGACCCTCTGCAAAAGAGAAATGCATTTGCACACCAGATTTGGCCTAAAATATCAGGGAGTCTTTGAAACCTCGGAAGCGGATCTAAGTATCTGTACTTGGGGGCATCCGATGTGATCAGAACACGTCACCACAGAAGTCCTGATGTCAGGATGTCCCTATCCCAGCAGCATCCCAGGCTTTGCTGAGATACTTCTGTAGCCAAAAATGGAGCCCCTCCAGGTCGTGTCTGAAGCACGGAGAGCCCCGTAGCTGAGCCAGGGAGAGAAGGAGCCAATGGTCTGGATTTCTGAGTTGACGCGGGTGAAGGGAACAGTTTAAGAAGATCTAGGGAAAAGAACTGTCCGGAAGACTTGGAGTCATAGTAGGTGAGCTGGCAGTAAGGAGAGGTGGAAGGGAAGTGAGGCAGCGTGGGGAGGCCTCTGAGTCTCAGCGTAAAGTCATGGAGGTTGTCCCCAGGGAAAGGAAAGACTGGAAATCATGGAGATGGTTCCGGGACCACAACCCTGCAGCTTGCAATGTGTGCACGAGAGGTGGGATGGGTGGTAGAGAGTGATACACCGTGGGCACGCTGCAGAAAGGAAAGTCGGTGGCTTGGGTGAGGACAGTCCCCCCAGAAGAATCTTGTGGCCACTTCATAGGCAAGGGCGACATCATTTCTCCACTAGCTTGTTTCATGGAGTGGCAGTGAGGGTGCCAGGAAGAAGCCTGGACCGTGTTCCCAGAGGTAGGTCTGTCTTCAGCGGGGCAGCGCCTCACCCACAAGGTAGAGCCAGCAGGGGATGAATGGGGGGGTGGGGGTGACTCTGGGAACCCTTCTTCCACCACAGGGCACATGCACAACCACGAAAGGGTGCTGGCCTGCTAGCTGCCAGCCTTCGCGATATTTGCAGGTTATCATCGGTGGGGGTTCCATGACGTGGACGGGTCAGATTCTACAGGTGAAGGATTGGGAGGTCACCCAAACCGCAGGGACCAGACCGGTCCTGGAAAATGAGCTTTGCAAACTGCCTCTGGAAGTGGCTCCAGCCTTGACATCAAGGCTAGATGAACCCAAGGGAGTTAACGTCCCGACATCTGTAGCCTTCTTTTTATACCCAGAACGACTGTCCCAAGAAGAGAGAGCAAACATGGACGGAGAGGGTGGGGAAACAGGGTGGGTGGTGCTGGGGATGTGGGGATTCTCTGTCCTCTGTAACTTTCAAATTATTCCACCATAAATGTTTGCTAAGAACAGAGGGTAGAGGGGGCCGGGGTGGCTCAGTCGGTTGAACGTCTGACTCTTGGTTTCAGCTCAGGTCGTGATCCCAGGGTCCTGGGATGGAGTCCCACGTTGGGCTCTGCACTGAGTATGGAGCCTGCTTGGGATTCTCTCTCTCTCCTCTCTCTCTCTCTCTCTCCTAAAAAAAGAAAACTGAGGGTACAGCAGGAACAAAAGTGAAGTGTCAGCTAGAGCCTCGCTGTGGGTGCTAAGTTCAGTCCCCCTTACCAGTCAGTGCTGCCTCCCTGAAGCCCTCTTCTCCTGAAAACAAGATCTGCGTCTCCCAGGGACAGACCCCCTCCTCCCGGGCAGACCTGGGCCAGAGACTGATGGGCATGGGGGGGCGGGGAGCACAAAGGGCCGGCCTCCCTACTTCTCGTGCCCTCACTTGGGTTGCAAGTGTGCCTCAGGGCTCCCTGTGAGATCAGTCGTGTTTGGCTCTCTCCCCCACCCCACTGCCCCTCCCTTCTCTTGTGGGAGCACTCGCAGGATAGATGGCACACAAGCATCCCACACCTCAGCCTGGGCTTGTAGGGGCTCCGCTGAGGCGTCTGCGGTCCGCGTCTTCTCAAACTCTGATGTCCGGAGACCCAGTGTGGACACCACTCCTTCCGGCTGCGAGTGGGGTCCAGGGCTGTCTCCCTCTGCCACTCAGCACGGAGGAGCTGGAGGGAGGACTCCCTTGGTGCTGCCGCTGGTGGGAAGTCAGCACTGAGTCTAGGACCTTCCCGTGGGCCAGAGGGATTTGACTTTTGGTCTTGGATCTCTTTGCTTTTTTCGCATAAGTGGGCTTTCGGCTTCACAGCCCTGAAATGTGAAGTTATGTTGAGGTGTTCTCACTAGTCCAGTCAGTGAGCTGTCTCCAAGTAAAGCCACAGCCCCGAACCCTGACAATGAGCGTCCTGACGTCATAGGAATGTGGCCATTAGCTTTTTGTCATCTGGCCTATTTCCTGCAAATACAGAGGGTGCTCTTAAGAACGTGTTCTCCTGACTTGTGTCCAACTCCGTTCCGAAGGCTTCCTTTAGGGATTGTTCTGTGGGTGAATGGGCCTCACGTTAGGCTAGTTCTTTTCCTTCCCTGCTCACAACAGCCTGGATCACCCATGACAATTTCTCATCAATTCTCCACGTTCTGTCTTGTGCAATCACTTTTTCTTCTTGATTTTAACTTGACTGGCACAATTAAGTTGCCCCCGAAAAGATTGAGGTGGCCACACATACAGTACCTAGTGTGTTTTTGTTCGGCACAAATCTTTGGCAGAGTTTGTAAGCAGGAGACCTGTGCCCACACACACATCCAGTTCCAGATCCCAGCACAGCCATCCCTAGAGACCTAGGGACCCGAGAATGCTAGGTCTCAAACCCATCCAGACCCCAGCCCCATGGGGTTTCTGCATCCTGACCTGGGATTGGTTACACAGCCGCCTCCCCACCCCCACCAACGCGATGCTCATTTTGGTGGATTTTCTCTCCGTGGATATGTGCAGTGTTGGAGGAAAGAGCCCACGGGACAGATGTGTCCCTGGATGTAAACCTTGGGCACAGCCCTGCCCATACTCTGTGTTGGGCCTCAGGATCACTAGTAGAGAGTGGGAGAACCTTGCAGATGGAGGTCCCTGGCTCAGGTGGCAGCTGTGGGGCTTTCTCCTGGGCCCTCCCTACCCTTTTCTGAACCTCCCACATCATCAGCCTTCCAGTAAATTCCCATTTGTGTAAGTGAGTTTCATTTCTTGCAGCGAAGGACTCCCTGCTTTCCCAGAAGACCATTCTGTCTGTGGGCCCCAGGGTCAGCCACCCCTCGCTTGTCCTTCAGTGGTACCCAAGCCAGGTCCTGGGACAGCCTGGGTGAACAGCAGCAACCCCATTTTCCAGATTCTGAAGATTCTCTAGACACTCAGGGGGTCTACTCATGGCACCTGGGGGTGGAGCCCCCATGCTGGACACAGCGGCCAACGGTCCCCACTTGAAAGAACGTTTGCTGAGCCCAGACTACACTACCAAGTCTCTCTAGACCAATTTGGAGGGAGACCAGTAGGCCCGTGTGTGCCCTGTTGGCATGGGGGCTGCTGGTAGGCACTGGGGCGGGCGCCTGCTCACACTGGGGGTGCTAGGCACTACCTGAAGACACCAGGTGGGGTGTGGGGAGGGGGGCAGGCAGAGCTCACCCAGAGCCAGGGGCAGGCGAGTGTCAACCGTGAGCCCCTTGAGTCATCTGGGAGCCTGGAGAAGAAGCGAGGGCAGGGGGTGCAGTCAGAAGGGGAGAAGAGCCTCACCCAAGAGCCCCCCACTCTCAGTGGGAGCCTAACGAAGCTAGAGATGCTGTCCTCCTGTTGACGTTCAGCATCACCACACGGTAGTGTGTACCCGGACCCCTGTTCCTCTTTCTCCTGGTGTCTCCCGTCCCTGACTTGCCGGGCACGTTGCTGCGGCCCACATAGCCAGGGATGAGCTAAAGGGCCAGAGGCCCCAGGGGGGGACAGCAGTTGATGTCTTTTGATGCATGGACGGGAGGGGCTGTAATGCTGCTTGGAGGAGAGTGTGGACGCCGGGACGCTAATGATGCATATTTGTACGCTTACTTTTCCTTGTGTGGCTGTTCAGTGGGTCGTGGGTCTTAGCTCTTAAAATCGGGGACACCGGACATCAGAGTAGAACGTCCTGAGCACAAAGGCTATGCTTGCTCCTCTCCTCTTGGTCCGACCACTGGATGAGTCAGGTTCGAATGCACCCCTAACAGGGCTGACGGGTGCGTACTTCAGCCCCCATGGGTCACGGCAGCTGAGCTGAGCGCTAACCTCTTCGCCCTGAGGTGAGAAAAGGTGAAGGCCGCCTCCTCCCTGGGCCACTCTTCAGACTCCCTGCTTCTCTGTCCAACCCAGGGCTGTGGCTTCCACCACGAATACGGCCGTGCTGAGTACTCCCTCTCCTGGGACCAAAATTCCCTTCGCCCCATTCATGCGGCCTTCCCAGCCTGACCCTCGGGGATGAGGGCCACAGCTTTCAAGGGGACAGGCTTGAGAGCAGCCAGGAGGCTCTCAGGCCCTGTCTGGGTGGCCCAGGTACACCTGCCGGTGAGAAGTCCCAGTTATTTCCACACCATGAGGCCCTGTGAGTTCCGGACAAGAGCTTTATTCCATCGGGACACAAATAGTGACTTTGATTCATAGACTTCACGTCATAATAGTAATAATAATAATAATGATAATGATAATAATATATTGCCCCTACATTATTATTATTATTATCATCATCATCATCATTTTGGTTGGAGACTGTGAAACTTTTGGCTCTGAGAAAACCCATCATGAGTCAGGTCTCTGGTATTGAGCACAGAACTCCTAAAGTTCAGACACACAGACACTTAATTTAATGGAAGAGACTCAGTTTACCTGTGCAAATAGTGATGAGACAGAGGCTGCAGGGAGCAGAAATGCACACTCAGACGTCCCAACCCAGGCCCGGGTTTCCTGTCTTGGGGTCCTGGGCAGAACGGTCCCCCAGGATATGTGCGGAGAAAGGGATTTCTCTGTGTGGGCATTTGGGACAGCAGACGGGTTGGTTCTGAGGGCGGTATTACAACACGATTGAACTTGAGGCCGGTGGTCTCAAGAAAGCCAGAATCCCGCCCCTCCTCTGAGGTAGCCCAGGCGCACACACCCATAAACCTGGAGGCCAGCAGGGACACAGACGGCTGTGAGCTTTGGGGTCAGTCCCACGCGTCCTCTGTTTGGGGCATGGCCTCCACCTGAAGCTGGTGTCCGTCCTGATCCCAGGAGCGGGCGCCTCCCTGAGAATTCACGCAACCCTGTCTCAGCACAGAGTGCAGCCTGGAGGGCGGAGGCTTCCAGGCCTCTCTGGCTGACACCCGAAGCCCCGGGCTGTGTTTCCAGGGTGGGGTGCTGAGCCCCCGGGGCCTGGCACAGCCCCCTGCTTCCAGTCGTCATCTGCTCACTCGCGTCCAGGTGCTCCTGGGTCCGGATGCCGAACCCAGCTGGGAGCCCAGCTGAGGGCACAGGTGCAGGAGCCTATGGCCCGGTGCTGCTCCCGGCTCGGTCCACGGGCTCCCTGACAGTGAGGCCTGGGCTGCGGGCTCAGCGAGGCCCCACAGCAGGGCTCCCCCGTGGACTCTGCCAAAGCAGAGAGCCTCTTGCAAAGGAAGGAGGGCACTCGGCCAGGTGTGTAAGGGTGGGACAGGGGTGCCCTCCCCCGGGTGAGATGGGGTGCCCTTCACCAGGTAACACTGGGGCACTGTCACCCACACGAGACAGGGGTGCCCTCCCCAGGTGAGACTCGGGCTACAGGTCACATGTGCAGCATGTTCTATGATGCAGGTCTGGATGAATGACTCTCTGGTGTTCGGATGCAGGGGCCGGGACCCCCAGCTCCCCACTGTCTAAACTCCCGCTGTGTCATTGGGCCAGGCTCCTGCACACCTGTGTGGTTCCACGTGGCCTGCAGCACCCACTGCCCCCCGACTTCTCAATTCCCCGGTTTTCCTGTCACGGAGGTCGTTCAAGAAGCTTCTGTCGCTTCTGCGTGGCACCGCCCCTTCCCGGGGACGCCGTTCGTGATCAGGCGGCCCCATCGAGGAGACGGGAGGAGACTCCACACCCACCCACACCTTGTCACCGTCAGCACGTCCACGAACAAGTGCGCGCAGCCAGTTCGGGGCTGTGCAGGTGAATTCCGGAGAGGACTCCTGTCCCCAAAGGTCTGGGGGCTCGCCCAAAGTTCCAGTCTCTTAAAGTTACTTCTCCTCAGGAACTTCTTTCAGGGTCTCGGTGAGAAGGCAAGCCTGCCCCCCGAACAGCCAGGCCTCCCCGCCAGGTCGTGCAATGAGCTACCAGCCAGGGGTCTGGGGAGAGGCGTATTTGTTTCCCTCCATTGCCATATCAAGTGACCACGGGCTCAGCGGCTGAGAACGACAGTCTTACTCGCTTATAGTTCTGGAGCGCCAACGCCGGTGATGGGTCCCACTGGGCCACAGTCGAGATGTCAGCCAGGCCGTTATTCCCGGCTGTAAAGGGCCGTGACAGTCACAGAACCCAGACCTGTCCAGCCGAGTCCCGCCTTGGGGTGCTCCGGCGAGGAACGGCTGGACCTCTCAGAAACCAGCGCGGTGGCACGGTCCCCGACGAGCGCATGCCTGGGACGGGGCCGGAGGGACCCCCAAACACGCCGTCTCGCCAGAGAGCCAGAGGTGAGGCTCGGAGGACTCCGCCTCTGTCAGGCAGTAGGCCACGGGGACGGCGCTCAAAGGTTGGGTCCCTGAGGCCTCGAGGTTTGGTGGCTGCTTTGGAGACACACGGCTTCCCACACGGGACGGGCAGCACCTGCGCTTGGGGCAGACGGAATGCGGCCTTCTCCGAGGGCTGGGAGCCCAGTAATTGCCAGCAAATGTGATTTTGTGGCATATGGTACGAGCTACTTTAGGTAGATGAGATCTATCCTCCGTTCGTGGGCTTCCAGTCCGAGAAAATTGCATTTCCGGAGAGGCTTGAACAGTGGACTCTGGACCTGGACTTCCGTTAGCCAGAATATTCCAGGACGAGTGTCTGCGTTGGTTCTCTCGTGTGACATACGGTGCAGATGGTGATGGTTACAGCCCGGCCAAGTCCTCATCGTTCATCAAGTAGACGTAAAGGAAGGACGCAAGCCACCGGTTAAAGGTACGTGTGAACATGGTGGAGGTGAATAGTGAGACGGAGCGAACGCTTTGCAAACATGCTGGCATCTTTATTCCCAGGTCAATTTTTGACAAGTTCACGTTTAATTAAACCCCACAAATTATTACCCATACAACGTTTTCGTACGTTACGTGGTAATATATGGTATCGTAAGTATATCTTATGTGTCATATTTAATTATTATAATATACCAGCGCATTAAAATGAGGATAAATCAAGTGGTCGGATTATGAGGCACGCACACATCTGTGTGCTTTCTGCAGGTGTCCTGCTAAACAGCCCGGTGTTCCCGTGTAGACGTGACCCATAGAGAGATGCGTATATCCAGACGTCATACCCACGTACGGAGAGGCTGTGATGTGCAGATGGGGGAAAGTTCCTCTGGTGGACAGACACGACGCGTCCCCTGTCTGGGGAGTGGGCGGCTGCTGGCAGAGCTGGGACCCGACCAAACACTGCGGCCCCAGGAGCAGCGGGGTCTCGTGGTAAGAGAGCTGAGCACTGTGTGCAGAGCAAGCAGGCTGACGGCCGGTGAATTCCAGCTCGGCCCGCAGCGTGGCCGTGGCCTCCGGAAGCGGGGGCGGGTGGGGAGAAGGCTCCCTGATGGGGGAAGCACCAGGCAGAAATACGTAAAGGCTACGAATAGCACCGATTTTCGGGACGGGAGCAGAGGAGCTGTCTTGTTCCTGAGAAGGCATTAGTGGTCTGGAAACGCCTGCTTTGCCATCGGGCATCGATACGCCTCGTGTGGCTAGATCGGCAACACAGCCGCTTCTCCCTGGCTGTCCGTCCCACAGAGGACACTGCCTCTTTATTCAGGTTGGTCTGTTCTTGCAAATATATACGGCCACAAGAAGGAGGTATCTGTCTTTCTGAACTTAAGACCACATTCTTTGCCGACTTTCACAAGGCCCATCTAAACGTCAGCCTTCCGTCTCTCAACCGGTACTCGTGGGCCCGATGCTGCTGTGAGCAGCTTATTCTTGGCAGAAGTGGAAGGAAGCGTGCCCGAACTTCCCGCAGACGGCCTCTTTCAGGTCATGGGTGCATCCGATGGGGCGCCTCGGTGACGTGGTCGCAGCCTCCCAAACACAGACGGCGGCAAAGCATCAGAAAATGCGCACCGTTTTCCTTCCGTGCATCCACGTTTGAGCTACTTAAGGCTACCGAGACATGTCCTGGCAAAACCTTTGTAGTTTTCTCCTATAAACTAAGCATAAATTCCGTGGGAGATGACAGATGACTTCATATACCATGCAAGCAAGCTCAGACAATAGCTTTAGCCATGACTGATTGCCTCGCTGTAACCCACTTGATGTTAAATGCATTCTTGCTGTTCTATTCCACCACTGCAATTTTGTTCTTCTGCATCCCTGGCCCTCTGTGGACTAACCAGGTTCCTGCAGTAATGATTTCTTTTCTATTGTATTGTTTTCTGCATAATCAAGTTGGTAGGCGGGGGTTTGGGTGACACGGCCATCTGTCAAGTTCATTTGCTCTGAAAATGCAAGAAATAATGGCCTCTACCACTCGGGGCCGTCCGCCGGAGGAGAGGACTATTGGCTGCCACCCTGTGCTCTCTTATTTCTCCAGTGTTCTTCCCCTTTCCATACACGGCACATACACCTCCTCCTACGTGATGGGCTGTTTACATGTTTGGGCTCTTTTCAGAGGAAAAAAACCCCATATTTTCCCCTATCACTGGTCCCGCCTGTCTTGCAATTTATGCAGGCAATCCAATTAAGGAGATGCGCTAACATCCAGACTAATGTGCCTGTCTCCAGACTAAAGACGCTGCCACCGCCTGAGCGGCTCAGGAGCTCCTTCCTGTCAGGCTCCCGTGACAGGCGGTGGCTCCTTCAGGCCCGAAAAATGCAGGAGCGCCCGGGAGCTGGTGCACCAGGGAGCGGAGAGGCGGTATTCTCTTCCTTCCTCAAAAACAAAAAGCTGGTAAACTCTCATTTTATCAGATTTACTGGCTCCGTACGCTGACACCTTCCCAGACTGAAACAGATGAGCGGTGGGAAGCTTTTGGGGGTTCCAGCCTTTTCCCCTTTGAAGGAGGTGGACAGACACATGAAAAATTACTTGCAAATCTCTTTTCTCAAAACATGACGCGGATAAGATGAGAAGCCAATAATGGGAGAATGAATTCTTCGGAATGGAACTGTCGTCTTCACAAAAGTTCCGTCGACGATGGGGACGTGTTCAATATGTTTTGTAACATTTTGCTGCCATTCGAATTATCGCCAGAGATGAACAGGACCAAACAGGACCTTGGAGCTCTTTCTAAGCTGCTCCTCAGTCTTGGATTTACGTGTAAAAGCTCGGCACCCTGACCCCAAAGCTGGGAGGCCGTGGTCTCTTCCTCAGGGCTAAAGCCTATGGGGCCCTCCTCTGCAGTTTGGGGACTGTGGTCGATGCCACATGGGGCCTGCACTGCCCAGAGGGGCTGGCTCGGTGAGCGGCTTTGCAGATGTGCTCAAGCAGAGCTCTGATGGGGGTGCAATTGTCAGAGTTCTCCGGAGGAACGGAATCAGTAGATGTCTGCTTGTCCATCATCTATGCGTCTATGTATCTATGTATCTATCTATCATCTACTTATATATATATCATCTACCTATTAACTGTATATCTACCATCTACTCATTATCTAACTATCTATCTATCAGAGATAGAGAGAGAGAGCAGGGGTGGAGGGAGAGAGAGAGTGTGGAAGGGAAAAGTGCTGTAAAGAATTGGTTCACGGGATTATGGAGGCCAGAAGGTCCTAAGATCTACAGTCTACAAGCTGGAGACCCAGGAAAACCAATGGTCTAGCTTCCATCTGAGTCCAAAGGCAGGGTAACACCGATGACCAAGCTCGAAGGCAGTCAGGCAGAGGAGAATTCTTTCTTATTCAGTCTTTTACTCACTCAGCCTTCAGCTGGTTGGATGAGGCCCACCCACCGTGGGGAGGACAATCTATTTTACCCAGTCTGCAGATTCCAGTGCTAACGTCATCCAGAAACACCCTTGAAGGCACACCCAGAGTCATACTTAACGAAAAACGTGGGCAGCCCATGGTTCGGTGCAGGGAGCGCATGCAGTTGGCCCTCACAGGCAACACTGTGCTGGCGTATCTCCACGCAGACATCCAAGCAGACCTCTGCTTCGCTCGTGGAATACGAGCACGTAGGGGACTCTGACGTCACACAAGTGGGGGGTCTCAGACTCCATCTTACCTGAATAATTGCTGCTGAGAACAGGGAAGGTGGGGGGAGAATTTGTGCACGTCGGAAAGGGCCCCAGAGGTGCAGACACCCCCTCGGAGAGGAGAGAGTGGTTGAGTTTGAGGAGAAGGCCCACCCCGCCCCTCGAGGCGAACTCAGCCCCGTTGTGGGGCCAGGTGTTTCCACTCTTCTGGGGGAGCTAACGAAGGCACCCTGGGGAAGACAGCCACCTCCACACGTTCGTGACACGTCTGTCTGGCTCTCAAAATGCTTCCTTGTTAAAACCCGAAGTTAGGCTAGAAGCAGAGTTCCTCAGAAGACATCTTTGAGTAGTAGTGAATCCATATAAAGGGAACACGGAATGTTTTTCTCACAGAGCGGGTTTTGTGAAGTGTTTTCCACGCACTCAAAGTAATTCTTGCTGGATTTTATGAGCTCTAATCCTGTGACAATTGAGTTATAAATTTTATTTTCTTTTTATCCAGAATGAAACATCACTCAGAGAGATGGGCTATTTTTAGCATTTGACTTTAGGAGGAGCAGGGGGGAAACCAGCCTACAGGTTTGAGGCAATTCCTAAGTAACAGACCCAGAAGCTTTGCAGTTAGGTCACAGCATGCGTCACGCATTATAACGCGGACTCCAGATCCATGTTTTGCTTGGTTATAATTTCATAGTGGATGAGCTGCTCAGGTCATCAATTAGCCAGACTCTTTTAACGTGTATTTTTATTTTTATTTTTGATAAAGAGAGAGACAGAGTGTGAGCATGGGAGGGGCAGAGAGAGATGGAAACACAGAATCTGAAGCAGGCTCCAGGCTCCGAGCTGTCAGCACAGACCCCAACGCGGGGCTCGAACTCGTGAACCGCGAGATCATGCCCTGAGCCGAAGTCGGACGCTCAACCGACCGAGCCACCCAGGAGCCCCTGGCCAGAATCTTTTAGATGTTTTATTGCCTGAATTTGTGCTGATAAACATTTTCCCAGGCAGTTTTAAAGTCTTTAGAGATGAGGTCAACTTTATGGACAGACTTGAAAATCTTGTTCAGTAGTGTTGGGAACTTGGAGGGAGAGAACCTGTCAAGCAGCAGCTACGTGTTGGATGAGGTGGCCAATTCATCTTCCTGTGCACACAGAGGAGCCCTTCGGAGAGTTGTGTGTTATCCATCTAGAACATTCCTCTGGTGTCTCCTGGCTCTGCAGAGACCATCTGTTGGATTCCAACATATGCCTTTAGCCTGGGAAGTGTGCGTGCTTATAGTAAAATATTTACATGACATACAAAAATAAGCACAAACATTGGGCATTTCTCGACATGCCCCCACTGAACACATGCATCATACTTTGCAAAGAGAAATAGAAGTCCTAAAATCCTATGTAGCTAGAACCCCTTGGGGAAGGAAAACTGTCTGGCACCCACAAAATGGGGACTTTCAAGATTCCTGAAATTTCCCCTTGAAGCCTGACAAAATGCACCAGTTGGACGATTTATCAAAATGAGTCCATTTTAGTTTGCTTCTCCTTCCTTGATGTCCTGCGTTCTGGTGTCTTTGCTCAATTGACGGATAAGGACAAGCATAGGCAACATCACATACCTTGATGGACCCCACTCCTTCTTAATCATTCCAAAAATGCCCAACTCCCATCACGATAAATCGGAGGACAATGAGGTCCGTTAAGCATCCTGTCGCCAAAACCCATCTTACCTCATAGCAGTTGCTTGTCTTGCTGGCTTCTCCCCGTTTGCCCCCCCCCCTCCCAAATCCTCTCCTGGGCTTTGGGGACACCTGTGCAGACCCTGTGTAGACTGGATATGGATTAATTGCCCAGCACCGTGTTGCTGCCAATGCAGATCCCCGACCTCTGGGGCCCTCCCAGCCTCTCCTGCCCCAGGAGCTCCCGAGCTCTCCTGCCATGCCCAACCTGGCCTTATTCTCTCCAAAGGACTCTGATTTGCCTTTGAAAAGCAGTGTGGGCCGTGCCCCCATCATGTCCCAGGGCTTCTACATCTGCTCATTCAGGTAACTCAGAGTAAGTCCCAGACACAGCCCGCCTGTAGCTTAACACACGGCAGCCAGACCACAGCCACTGGGACACATGGCACACCCACCACCCCCCGACAGAGAGTCCGGATGCTGCCTGGAGACCCCAAACCCTCACCTCCTGGGATTTCAGCACACCCCGAAGAGCCGAGAACGGGAACCACTGGAGGTGCCCACTCAGGCTTGGTGCCAGCCTCACACGAACCCTAAGCGGAGACGGGCCCAGTACATCCTGCACCGACGGTTGCCCCAGAATCACCAGAAGCCACCCAGTGAGTCTGCTCTCCCTCTGTGTGGACAGCTGTCCTCCCTGACCGACCCCAGGCATCTTTCTCTGAGAGCTCCAGCCAGTCTGGACTGCTATGCCACTTAGGGGTAGACTTTCACATGCTGAGCCCAAGAATTCTCATCCTGTAATTTACAAATAACCAAAAATAGGACGGAAACCCATAGACATTTATGTCAGAGTTCCTGATGTGCTCAAGCTCTCCTCCCTTCCACTCTCCCTGATGAAGCCCACCGTCCCTCTGGAGGGAACGTTGGAAAGGTAACCATAACCCCCCACTGCAGGGCAACGCACACATTACATGCGTGGATATTATGTGTAGGTGGGTGTAACGGGTTGCCCGCTCCCAAACAATGTGCCCAACAGGGACCTTGAAGTGACTTTATTTGGAAAAAGAGTCTCTGCAGATATAATTAAGTTGAGGATTATGAGTGGAGATCATCGAAGTTGAGTTTAGATCCCTGAACCTGGAGTGTTCAAACTTGGACTTTGAAGGTCACAGTGGAGACGGTGCCACGTCGGCTGCATTCCTGAGAGGCGGTCACAGATTACACCTTTCTCAAGGGACAAATGATGGCCTCCATAGCCCTCAGTTGATGGCAAGGGACCCACAGTGGGGAAAACCAAGTGAGGGTAAGGGCAAAAATCGGAGCCCCACAGCCCCAAGCCCAGGAACAACTTTAGGCACCGGGAGGTGAAGGAGGCAGGAAGGACCCTCCCCTGGAGCCTTGGAGGGAGTGCCGCCCCTGCCCACACTTGGTTTGAGAACTCCGGCCCCAGAACTGCCAGCGAATAAATGCCCGTTGCTTTAAGGCCCCCAGTTTGTGGTCATTGGCTATGGTAGCCACAGGACATGAGTACAGAAGGTTTACATGTCATAAGCTGTCATTTGGTGGCTCCCTCTTAGACTATTCTTTGCCATCATAACTACCGAAAATCTGTGAAGATCAAAGTCTTGCATCAGAAGCATTGCCACAGCCCCACTTAAAGAGCTACGCTCTGCAGAGAGGCGTCTCTCTCTTCCCTTGCAATGCTGACTTGGTAGAGAAGGTTCCGAAGAAATGACAGCATTCTGCGGTCAAGTTTCCTCCAGCCTCTGTGTCTCGCCTTCCAGAAGCAGCTGGCGGGTTTGATCCCAGGGAGATAGCGGCTGTGCTCATGGATTCCTGGGCCCCTGCTCTCTGCCACGTGTGGCCCCCCACCACGTACACACACTCACCCTGCCTCCGGCCTCACATGCTGCTGAGCCAGATGACTCTGGTCGTGTATCTACCTGCCATCCCTGTAGCACGAAGACTGCCACACGGGGGCACGGAACTCTCTAGAAGAATGGAAATGGACATTAACAAGAAAAGCATTTGGCAGAGACAGGTGCCCACTGGATGATGCAAACCCTGTGCACACGCTCTGTGAGGTGGCCGTCCCCTGGCCGGCAGCCCTGTTCCCCGAATCCCGGCCCACCCCGCCTGCCCCTCGGCCTCCTTCCTACAGACACTGCAGGCTTCTCCTGCTCCCTGGTGAGCTTTGCCTCTGGAGGAAACTGAGATAATCGAGCATTTGTTTCCTGCCCCACAAAGCTATCATTTATTTATAGCGCTCGGCCAGGTTGGCCAAGACGTAGTCTCAGCGGCCGAGTCTGAGCAGAGACCTTCGTCTGACGCATTAACAGGCTCGTTGACTGCAGTGCGGGTGACGTGTGGCCGCCCTGCTTTCACACACCGGCCTCGCTCTGGGAAGAGGGCCTGAAGGAAGGCAGTGGCAAAGGGTGTGAAAGTCAAAACTGCTGTAAGGACCCTCCCCGCCCACAGCGCCATAGGTCGTAGCTTAGATCCGAAGGAACGTGAGGGAGACAAAGACGCGGATTTTCAGCGAGCCGCTATTCACGGGGCAGGCCGCCCAGGTAGTTTTGAGCAGGTCACTTTCTGACGGGGTCAGCTTTCTTTCTTCATGAACCCGAGATCCGCATCATTGACCTTGACCTCTCTTTGCGGTGCATTTGCGGGGAACCTCAGGGCCCGGTCCTCCCTCCGCCTCTCCTGGGGCTAAAACTGGTAAAGACCGGATTCATCCAGCCATGAAGCTGAGGTCTGAGTGCACGCCCTAGGGGCCCAAGACTAGACAGGGAGACCCCAGAATGCAAAGGTCCCACCAGACCCCCCTGGGGAGGGGGGTGAGAGGCCCAGGTGACGGAGGAGGTGATGCTATTTAGAATCGGGGGGCAGATGTTGAATGAGGCAGAAAGAAGGCACTGCAGGTTTCTGAGGATGCCCATTTCCCGGTTCTGTGAGGACCAGCTCTGCTTAACCTCTCCCCCGACCTGTGCTCCGTCAGACTGAGGGGTCGCACCACCCGGAGAGGGTATTTTCGCCTCCGCGACCACAAAGGGAGCTTCCGAGAGAAGGAAGTACATCAAAAGTAATAATCGCCCATGACTGCACTTAGCGGGATGACCAAACTTAATTAAGCAAGTGGTTCCATGGCGTCCGGTTGAACGATATGTTCAAACTTCTTGGCTTTTTGGTGGTCTCATGTAGATTTTCTACCTTGTAACTCTGAAAAAGATGTTCTAATAACATCTCATCAGAAAAAAATATGAAGGTTTTTCATCCATATGGCTGTGGGCGCCTCGGCTCGGCCTTCACGTTTATGTGAAAAGAGCCAGTGTCTGAATGCTAACACTGAATCAACACCAGATGCTCCTTACTTGTGAGGCGTCCCTTTTACAGGCAGCTGTGAAGTGACCACTGCTTTTGGACCACACAGCCGTTGTGAGACTCGGTTACTGGCCAACGACCAGAGTCGTGTGGGCTGCAGGGTCCCTGGCGAGGAGTCAGGGGCGATGCACTTTGGAACGTTCTCACCCACCCACCACGACCCCGCCCCGCATGCTTGATGGGAAGCCCCAACACAAAGCCGTAGGGGACTGGTCCCGTGACCTCCGGGAGGTCCACAAACAGAGCGGCACACACAGATTTAACCAGCAGGGAGAGCCATCGGCCCCCCCAAATTTGGTGGAAGGAAGCTTTGCTGTTGGGCTGTGTGATGGTTGGCTTCTGCTCTGCAATGCCTCACCTTAGGCGTGCGGGTCCGGGCTTCTGCATGACAGGGAGGGCCGTCTCCTGTACGACCAGGGCCAGAGATGGGTCTGTAGGATGGAGACGGTCTGCCCCGTCACCCTGCATCCACCACAGGATGGTGGCTGACACGGCTCGTGGAACCTGGTGAGCCAGGGGCTCTGACCGTCCTGCCACTCTGCTCTGTCCAACCAGATAGGATCTGCCCTAATTTGCAGGACACAGACGCAAAGTCAGAATAGGGACGGTGCAGCCCGAGTGGAAGATGCGTTTCCAGCCTGGTGGACAGCAGCATGGAGTGAAGAGAGGGGCAGAATTTACGCCGTTCCCACAATGGGGTCCATTTCCACGCCTAGTGCTGGCGGAGGAAGGGTGGTCTCCCCACACGCGCCCATCTCAGCCACTTGCCACTTTCTCTAACCGTCCAGGGAAGCCACGGTGGCTGCACTCCCTCTGGCACACCAGAGTCCTTGGTGGCACCGGTGAGAAGAGACCGAGGCCACAGGTGTGTGGGGAGGGTCGCTTACAGGCAGCGGGGGGTGGGGAGGGGGGCCGGTGCTGAGTCCGCGTGCCCACGCTGCCCAGCAGGGGAGGGAGCATGGATGCCCACCTGACGGGCAGGGAGGCATTGAGCAGGGGCTCCTCCTGGCCGGTGGCCCCGCCATTCCCAGTTGGGACAACAGCTGGTCACGCTGCTCTTGCTGGGTGTCGTGGTCATCTGGGCCACGGCCCTATCAGGGCCGACATTCAAATCCAACCAGAAGCCGAGCGCCGGCCTTGCTCGGGGGGCTGCGGACTGGATTGCGGAGAGGGGTAGACACCGGTAGCTTGGTCATGTCGCCCGAGTCTGCCACATGCTACATGGGAGACAAGCTGCTTTTAATCCATCCATCCATAAAAATGGAATTGCTAATGATCTGGGGAGCTGCCCGTTTGGGGGAGCGTCGGGGCATCCGCTAAAACAGGCTGGGTGAAAACGTAGCGGCCGGCACGTACGAAGGTTGGTTTTCTTGTTTGGCAAATCGGGGTCTCGTGCCCTTGTCATTGTTTTTATTTCGTGCTCCCAGGAACTGTTTCACTCTCGAGTGTCATCAGAAGATCATCAGTCAAGCCCGAACTGGCACCAGCCTCCCCCACGGGTTAACGGGCACCACCAGGAACACTGGCCCCAGCACTCCGGGGCTGCGGGACCCATTGATCTTGCCTAGTTAAGTCATGTCAAGTCAGCAGCTTCACAGGGCCCCACACCAGGGGTGCCTTCTAAGAATAATATGGCCATTTATAAACCAAGGCACCTTCCATTGTTTTTTCCCTCCCTCTTTTGAAAAGGCTGAGCCTCGTGGGGACTTTCCATGGACGTGGAAAGGAGCTCCCTTAGGAAAAGAACATGGTCATCTGTTTAGTATCCACTCAGCAACATTCTGAGCCATTTAGGGCAGGGAAAGCTTCTCATTGTATTTATTCAGTGCCTTCCTCGGAATCTTTTGCGAGGACCTCATTTATCCTCCAGACGTCTCAGGGAGGAAGGTAAACTGTGGGGGCTGGAGGCGGTTCACAGGGAGGAGAGGGGAGAGCAGAGGGGTCGAGGGGCTCCCCAACACCAGGACATTGCACGTCTAGGAATAAGCTCTACATTCCGCAGTCCAGGTTAGTTGTTAGAACGAGCCGGAGTGCCACCTAGGAGGAGAGAAAAGAGAACACTTTATAACAGGTCAACGATTGTTGCCCTGCATGGAGAAACAGTTGTAGACACTAGTAGATCAGGTTAGACTTAGAGACGTGTCTACCTCCTCCCATGATGGGAGACGGCTCTGTCCCCATGCTTGGCCCATCACAGGCACTTAATGAGCATTTGCTGAGCTTAACCCCCCTTTGGGGAGACCACAGTGGGTGGTGCCCAGAGAACACACCCCACCTGCTTTCTGTACTATTGGAAGAGCTTCCATTGTATTGTGTTGGAGAATTGCCAAACAACATTTAAATCGAAAGTGCCAGAACTCAACAAAAGTGGTACAGGCCAAGAGCGTAAGGCGGCCCAGGTGAAGTGTGATCCCCGGGGGCCGGACAGGGGAGAGGCTGCAGGGAGCCCGGGCTCAGCTAAACCAAAGGAAAGAAGGTTACCGATGACAGATTGAGGCGCAGGTCTCCAGCCCAGCCCGGGAGGTCCCCAGGGAGGCCAGTATGGGAACAAAAGTGAATTTATGTATTGACCAGAAGGTCGAGAACGACATCTATGTGAAGAAATCCAGTTGAATCCAGTTGGAAATTGGAACCACAGGCCGTATGATCTCGAGAGATATCAGTAGTGCTGATGTGTCTGTAAAGGAGACAAAGGATTTCAGTAAGTAAATGAACTCTGGAGGGAAGGGCAGAGAAAGAACTGGTCAGTACTGTGGCGGAGTCTAGAGATCATGACAACAGACAAGGGGAGAAAAGGATACTATTTGCACGTGACGTACTAGTAAACGTTAACACATAAGAAGAAACAGCTTTAAAATTATAAACAATGAGAAAGTAGTAAGGAAGTCAATTATTGAGTAAAGTCTCAAAATGAGTATTTCTCTATGTGATAGAAACGACCAGTTGCTGTGAGATAAAGGAATGTCTTTATAATAGCAATGACAATGATAAAATATCCAAGAATAAATTCAACTAATGAAAACCCATAACACATTTACTGAAGGACATTTGAAACATTGGATCAAATGGGAAAGTGTATCTTCTTGGACAGCCATTCTGCTGCTGCTTGGACGACCAAGCTACTCGTGACAGAGGTCTAAACATGAGGTGGCCTGGGGAAGGCAGATGTTGGTGCGGGGATGGGCCAGTTCCGCTCCAGGTACAGGGACCAGCACCTTCCTTGCCTTGCTAGGGGTGTTGGTCCACCACCCCACTCCCCGTGGCTGGCTGGGGGGAGCGGAGGTAGGAATCGGGCAGGCAGCTTCCACGGGGGAGGTCTGACCTGGCATCATGCTGTTTGCATGGATCATCCCACATTGAGTCTCGGGTTGCGGCCAGCTGCACAGGGCCCCAGCGGGTGTGATGGCCCTGGAAGAAGACTGTAAGAGGAGGCAATGGGAAACACAAGTCTCCATTGTAAGAGACCCATCACCTTCCAAGGGGGTTTAATGCAGTTCTAATTCCAATGCAAGCTGTCTCAAACCTGGCACAATCCTTCTAGAGGTTACCTGCAAAAACAAACATGAATAGCCAAGAAAATGTTTTAAGAGGTGATGAGTTAAGGTGTCCTTTACCAAACCTAAATAGTCACCAGACATTCACAAAACTATGATACTGGTAAAGATTAGAAAGAAGTAGAACAAATCTGAAAGTCAAGGCACCGATGTACATCAAATAAAGATTATATACATTATCCATAGTAATGTAGTTCCATATCTAAACATGGAGACACAGAGAGACAGGGATGGAAAGCCAGAGGTGAGACTTGGAGAAAGACTGGAGGAAAGAAACAAGAATGGAGAAGGGAGACCGTCCACCTCCCGACTCCATCCCCCACATACCCAAACATAGCTGGGCCAGGGCAAGAGAAGCGTGCACCTACATCCCCATGAAAAATATGCAGGAGATCTGTAAATCACCTGTGTAACGTGTATATGAATCAAGTACAAGATGAAAGTCATTTCAAGTCAACGAGGTATACCAGTAATATAGAAAGATAAAGATTTGAAAAATATTAGGTTAGGTTCCTACCTAGGCACATAATCCAAAATGAATGCTAAATGGAATAAGTAAAGACGTACAAGTTAAAAATGCAACCATAACAACATGGCGGAGAGGATGCATGCTCGGGTGGGTAACTCCAGTCACCGAAGGGCCTTGGGGACACCAGGGACAGCAAGCCGGGCCTGGGGTACAGAGAGCGATGCTCACTCGGAGTCGGGACCCAAAGGTCTTGGGGCTCCTAAGGCAGCAACCCACTGTTCAGATCTATCACAAGGAAATGGCCCCATGGGGACCATGAGAGGTGGCTGTGAAGGAGCTCACGGCAGAAACGATGACTAACAGTGATGATAACACCAGCTCCCAGGGTACACCGGGCCGGCAAGAGACTGGGGCGCCTGGCCCCGCAGGGCTGAGCTGTTGTCCATGTGGTGCATATCAGGGTCAGGGGGGACAGAACAGGCAGTCGGGGTGGACAGGGGACGTCTGTAGCTTCTGGCCTTCAGGGAAACCAACACGGCAGGGGATCACTCACGAGTGGGAGCAGTCAGGTCCATCCCGCAGGTGTCTTTGGGCAACCACAGTCCTCTCTTTCCCCCCTGACCTTGCAGACTCCAGCCAGCTGTCCCCTCCCCAGACCAGTGTGTGTGTCCTCCAGGCAATACAAGATCTGCTCTCTCCCTCCTGCCTCCCCTCTCCCCTCCAGTCCCCAGGTCCTCGGTCCTCGTCCTCCCCACAGCCCCTGACCCAAAGGGCCTGTTAGATGGTCGTTAAATACAACGGCTGTGGTGGCATCCAGGCCTCGGAGAGTGGCTTCTCATAAAGCGGCCCCTGCCAAGTCCCCCCGGGGGGGGCGGGGCAAGATGCTTTTAGATCATCTGCTTTCACGTGCTTTCATTTAAAATGTAAATATATGGAGCAGCTTTTTTGAGATAAAATTCATAGGCCACCACCTTTTCTCATCACTATCCACGTGAGGAGCCCCTGTAGACTTTCTTTTACCTAATTACTCCCCACCCATGAAAATTTAATAACACATATATGCTATGTGTCTTTGTATTGTATGTGTATCAGTGGTTAATGCATGAAAGGATTAAGACTTTTATTCCCCAAGAACCAATTTCGTCCTCTTGGGATGATATCGGTCGTGTTGAACATGCATAATTCAGATCCAAGTTTTCCAACTTGGATACAGAGACTAGAATTGTTGGGCCAGCTTTAAATAAAATCATGGCTGTGGATCAGGACCCACTGGGGAGGCCACCCCTCCCGGCGCCGGGGGTCAGCCCTGCTCCCTGAAAGGCCCTTGGTCTGTGTGAAGCCAGCGGGGAGGGGGCCCAGCTTCAGCCGTGCAAAGGGGCTGGGGAACGTCGGGGTGGCCCTCCTGGGGTTGCGATCGCCGAGGACGCCGGAGAGCCAGAAGGAGCAGCAGACCCTGTGTCGTTAGTGTCGATGTGGAGCAGAGGAGAAAGAGTGACTTTGCAGCCGTCCAGGGATACTTTCGCGGCCAGAGGGGACACGCCTTTCTCTGTGTCACAGGAGAGGAAGAGGCACCACGGGTAACAGGCCAGCTGCTGCTGCTGTACATGGTCCAAGCCTGTGCCTCCCAACAAGGCTGGAGAGGGCCGGGGAGAGGGGGGCCAGAGCCCTGAAAGCCACACATTCTCACCAGACGAGAGTCTCTTTCAAATAACTCGCTTTCTTTCATTTCTGTTCCAGGAAAAAGAAAGGAAAAGGAGAGGGGCCTACAAAAAAAATAGAGGGAAGAGGGGGAGGAGGAGGGAGCGGGAGGAAGGAAGGGGAAGAGGGAGGGGAGGGGCACGAGGGAAGGGGGAGGCACTCCGGGCAGATCGGAAGGCTGGTCCAGTCTCTGAGAACAGAAGAAACATCTGTAGTGGGTTTGGTTTCACATATTTGAAAAGTCAAACGGAAAAGCCCTTCGTAAGCACCCCTCAGTCCCATCGTTTGGTGACATTAGGACCTTGATCTCTGAGAACCCGAAGGTCTCGGAGACTCCCTGTCCAGTCCCGTCCGGGTGAGGCAGCCTGTGGGGCATCAGCCGGGACCTCGTGCCACACCTGGAGAGGCTGTGAGAGTCACGGGTGTGTTTGTTCCCCTGGGAGGGTGAGGGCAGTCGGGATGGTGATGGCCCAGACCCAGCCAGGCATCGGGGTGTGAGCCTGGGGGAGACACTCACAGGGACCTGGGCTCGACCCCCAGATCCTTAAAGGGGCACTGGGAGGAGGGGGAGGGAGGCAGAAAGTGGGGAATGGGCGTAAGGAGGGCCGGCGGGGGCCACAGACACCTGCCGCCCAGGGGACCCCGAGCCCACCCTGGGGAAGACCTCGCCAGCGGGCAGAGGTGTCCGGGGACAGACTGCCATCTGGGCCAGGGCGTGGGCCGGGATGCCGTAGGCGGGCTTGAAGTCTCTCTCATTGTCGCTTTCTCTGTCCTGTTGTGTGTGGAGGGCTCGCCCCCTGGGGTGCTGCGTCCAAGCTCCCGGCCCCGGGGGTTCCGGATGGTCCGGCCATTGGGAGGCCACGGCGGGAGATCGGCGGTGGGAGGGAAGAAAGTTGGGGCTGTCTTCTGTCACTGTGGGCGAGGCGCACACAGAGACTGCCAGACGCAGTGTTCTCAGTCTTTAATCTTGGGAGAAATAGACTATAGAGGAAATGGGGTGCCCAGTGTTGGAGACCACAAGGCCTGCAGGATGCATGGCCCACTGTCGCCCAACTTCCAGAAGAAGGGAGGGGCGCGCTGGCAAGAGCAGAGCCCCGGGGATGTCACCGCCCCCTCCCCTTACCCACGCTGGCACGGACCGCTGACCCCCATGTGGGGCCGCCGAGTCACTGGTGAACAGAAGTGCCGACGAGTTCACAGTCTGGACGCTCCCGGAAAGGGCCGTGGGTCAGAGGGAGGGAAGCGGGGCTGCGGGAGGGGTCAGGCCTGCGGAAGGACGACCTGGGCAGGACACCGCAGTCCAGCCGCATGTCAGACCTGCGGTCCCTGCCTGCTCGCCGTCTCTCTTCCCGGTCTATTCCCAACCTCCTCCCCGATGAGCCTCTGTTCATCAAAGGCAGTTTTCATCCAATTCTAAACATGAATTTTTATGATAATTTAAGTCACGTGTTTCTGATTCACGGCCAATGAACTCACCAAACATTTTGGCAACTGCCGTCGGGATGTCCCAGCAGTCTTGCCAGTGTTCTGTGTGTTTACCCTTACACACACACACACACACACACCCTCGAAATGCAAAGCAGAGGATGTTCAAAGTGGTTTCAAGACGAGCCCAGCAGAACTGCATTTCCTGGTTTTATCCCTCTCGGCCGTCTGGGGAGGGTCACAGCCTCCAGAAGCGCGACCACCGACCCGGGAAGCCCCCCTGGAGTCCCAAGACAGCACAGCGAAAGTAAGGCAAACACCCGGTTTCCAGGAGCATCTTTGGCTGTTGGAAGACGTAAGTCGCTGATAATGAATGTTGTTGAATCCAGGTAATTACCGCACTGAGGCCCTGCGTCCTCGCCTTCTGTGCTCTGTGCGCCTGGTATGTGGGGAATCCCCTGGTACTTTCTGTTCGCCGAATCTCTTGTTTTTTAAGTCCTGTTCCAAGTGATCTGGAGCAAGATAGCGAGAACAGCAACCCCACCTGCCCACCAGCTCGCGTTCAAACTTCTGCCCCTTACAGGTCCTTTCTGCCCGGACTCTAATTTGTCTGAACTATGTTTGCTGTGACTTCCTCCCGCCACCGCCTCCCTCTGGCTCCCTTAACCCCCCTGGTGAGCCCCTAAGCCCTCCCCCGGGCACTGCAGGGGTGTCCGGGGGCTTCCCTGGGATCCACGCAGGAGGCGGGTGCAGCCAGAAGAATGAACAGACCCTCTCTCCCTGTTTCAGGGGAAGAAAAGCTCCCCCTTGCATCTTTAATTCCATGTGGTAGACATTTGTTGTGCATCTGCTGCCTGCAGGTCAAGGTCAGGTGCTGGGGGAGAGACGTTATGGACAGCACGTGGGACTGGGCATTTGCACCAATCATAGCCACCTGGAGTGGGTTGGAACCCGGGGATCAGGAAATCTAGAGGGAAGGAGGGGGCGCCCAACCGATGACTGGGGGACTGGGAGCTCCCAGAGCGTGGGTGCCGGGAGACCGAGGGGAGGCCAGCGTGTGCAGGCAGGTGGTGTGGCTGGGCAGGTACGCTGGGTTCTCGGATGCCAGGCTGAGGAGTGGACAGTGAGAGGCACCGTGATCATGAGAAGGGGTGAGGGGAGGCCGGAGGAACCTCAGGGAGAAAAGTACGCCGTGTTGAGTGGAAAAGGGGAGTAGTCACGAGGACACAGACATCTTCCTGGGGCCTGTCCTGGGCTGTGTGTCTTGGGCTGAGAGGTGTCAGGAGGGGTCAGGTGCAAAGGTGGGGCATAGGGGGTCTGAAGTCACTAGTGATGGGGACAGACTGAGGGTAGAAGTCCCAGGAGAGTCTTCAGGGCCCCTCTGCCCCCACCCCTCCACCTCACTCCTGGTGCCAGGTGGGGCACCCGGACAGAGTCTCCCTCCCTCATCACCTGCCAGCTCCATCCATGACTCCTTCCAGCTCTCATCCGGCACTTTCCAGTCCCCCCAGCACCCCTCCCTGGCCTGCACTGGTTCCCAGACTCGGGGACAGACCCCCTTCCAGAGCTGCGCTCCAAGTGACTCGAGTTCCAGTGTGAGAAGAACGGAGACCCCTGTCCGAGCCCCGACCGCCGAGGGAGCAGAGCACAAGACTGGGGGTGAGCCGGGTGGCATCTGAGGGACGAGGGAGGGCAGACGTGACTCCCACCCCTATGTCCCACCCCTTCCCCAGGGGTGTGAGGGGGCAGGGGGTCCTTGCAGGCCACACCTGTCCTTCCTTGGCCACATGGTAGAAACCAAGTGGACAGAATCACCTTAACTTAAAATTCTCACAGACAGGGAATTAGATAAGATGGCACCTACCTGAAGACCGAAGATGCGCGACTTTTTAAGGACATCATCAGTTTAAAGTGTTATCACAAGATGCACAAGAGTGTCCTCTGTTCACCCCCATGGCGTGGGACCTTCCTAGGAAATCCACGATTTGCTTGAAGACGACTCTTATCTCTGTTGCTGTAAACATCTTTGCAAGCCTGATGCTTTCCTCATGGAGCTTGGTCCCACCCACGAAGGACTGTGCTGTCCAAAGTGGGGCTGAGCAAATGCACGTTTCCACACTCCCTGCCCGGGGCCCAAACAGCTCAGCCGCCATCCACCCCCTCCTCCCACGGCACGGATGGGTAAGGAATGCCTCGTTCAGAATGTTGTGAGATCTCAAGCTTAGTTTTCAAATTCTGAGGCAAGGAAAATTCCTCGCTGTGCTTTGCCAGAGACTTCTACTCATGTGTCAAATCCCATGTGAGTTCAGGGAACCGTGATCTACGTGTGTCTCATTCACTTGTGCTGGAATCCTGAAGCTTGGGAGCCAGCACTCCGTGGGCGGACGCAGGGAGGGGGCCGGGCGGCGCGGCAGCCAGCCCTCAGCTGTCGTGCCCAGATCACACCAGAGCACCTGCCGGGGTGGTCCTCGGAATGTGGCATCACCGTGACCACGAATGAAGCAAGGACCAGACACGGGCTCAGGGTAAGGTCTACCGTGACGGGCTGAAGAAGACCGGTACTCGTGGAGCCGAAGGAGGAAAGGAGAGGCAGTGTGGGGGAGCGGGCATTGTGGTCAGGGCTGGGATCGATCCGCCTACACCCTGAAACTCTCTGAGGCTCCTTTGCTCCTCTCTGAAACGAGCAGTGACAAGACCTTGCTCCTGAGTGTGGGTGTCTGATACTGTCTTGCATGGCGAGTGTGTCCTAACTCACAGCTCCTGCTCTGGGCTCTGGAGGGACAGGAGCACGTCCATCCTTGGACTGCGGTGGCAGTGGGAGGAAGACAGGCTCTTGGCGGGGTGGGAATGTTGCTTTTATAACTTACTAGCCGGGTGGCTCTCGATGGCAGGGTCACTTCATCACGTTACGGTTTCTTAAGTACGAAGCTTAGCTCATGTGACCTGGCCTCCGGCAGGCCACCAGCTACATCTTTGAGTATGTAGCACCACGCTGGACCCTGGGTGATGGAAGGCTTGGGGCGACGCATGTACGGGGCTCCCTCAAAGGGGACTGCGTGGGACTCGAACCTGGACGTGCCTTCTCTCCGGTAGGTCTGCCTGCCAGAGGGGCTCTCGGGGGGCCTGCCGTTCAGAAGGGGGGCTTCGTGACCCCCAGTGCCTCCCTGAGCTTGCCGCCCAGCTGCTGACTCTGGGGCAGCATCACAGCCATGGACACCTACGGACCCAGAGAGGGTGGGGACTCCTCCGTCCCCCACCTGCCGGGTCATTGCTCACTACTTACCGCCTTTTCATCTCAACAATTTCAGGCCACAAAAATAAAAATAAAATTGTAGCTCAGCTTTGCAAGCTTCCCAAAAGGATAAAATTAGAGAAGACACAGAACACGCATCGAAAACCGTGTGAGGTGCCATAGACATAAATGGTGGACGTGCCTCGTCACGCACACGGAGGGTGGGAGATAGTTAAAGGGGCCGGTCTTTGAGACAAGTAGTCCCCTGGCCATTGGCATCGGGGCAGCAGCCGCCCGGCGTGTGTGGGTCCCTGGCTGGTCGACTGCATTACCGGCTCGGGCAGGAGCTCAGTCCCTCGAGGAGAAGTCCCTAGGCACCTCAGGGCCCACTCGAGGCTCCCTGTCCCCCACCCCCGTCCTGGCTCGGGGGCAGGACAACAGGGCAGGAGCAGAAGCGTCTTCACTAGACATAAGTGGGTGTGAAATCTTTCCACGAGACTTTAGGTTTTGATATTATTTTAAACTTTCAAACCCAAAAGATTTATAATTGACTAATAGCTACAAATTCGCAAAACTAGGGAGGATCAAAATCAGACCAAATGTGCCGTCATCTGTGAAGAATTATTATTTTCTTCTTTTCTTCTTATAATCATCAATTTTAGGAAGCAGATTGCCCAGAATAATTATTTCTGAGTTAAAATTGTTTTTTGTAATTCATCAATCTCACAATTGTGTGTAATAATCACGTCTATTTATTTTTTCTTAAGTAATCATGGTATTTTCATCAAAATTCATTAGAAGCTGCTTCTGGAAGGACATGCTTTTAAAATATTCAAATTTATAGTTAATGTTTTATTAACCATATTTAGCCTATAATTATTTTTCTAATGAAAATTATCCTGAATGCACCATCTGATGTTACGAGGCTAGTAGTTCAAACAGAATTCAGAGAAACATTTATGCACGGAAGCCTGTGTATTAGTCATTTGGAAGGAAGGATTTATGTGCTATATAATTAATTGTTGCCTGAGTTTGACAGTCCATTTTTACTTGAATGCATTATTTACACTGGTGGAGGCTTAGGGGTTCACCCTTCAAAAGGTTAGGAAACGTACAAATACACACATTATCTGAGTAGTGGGTGCTTATATTGCAATGAACAGTGGGGTGAGAGTGTGTGTGTGTGTGTGTGTGTGGTTCGCATATAGAATGTACATATGTACACCCCCTATGTACACAATGTGTATCCTTTATATGTGTCTAATGTAGTCTACACATTATAGATACTACAATGAAGAAGATGTGAGCTTCTGTGTGTGCATGTGGCTTGTATGTACAATATGTATATTCACTCTATAGAATTATATATTCCATAGTATTATAGAATACTACAGTATGACTACAGTGATTAATGCTAATGCCAATAACATGTGCGTGTGTGTGTGTGTGTGTGTGTACCCTATTGTACTAATCACTCTAGTATTTGACTGGCTGATGTCTTTTGGGGATCAACAAAATAAATAGGTGACGAACACTCGGTGATGACGAATTATAACCAAATGGCCACTGTCATCACCAGAGGCAGTTAGGAGGGTGAAATGCTTGCCCCTGAGAAGATCAAGGCTGGGAGCATGTAGATTTGGTTTCCAAGACCAAGTAAAAACAATACTTATTTTTTTAATTGGAGCGTAATTAACGCACATTATATTAGCTTCCGGTGTTCCGTATAGTGACTCAACACTTCCGTATGTCAGCCGGTGCTCATCCCAGTAACTGTAGTCCCCACCTGTCACCAAACAACATTATTACCCTCTTACTGTCTATATTCCCTATGGTTCACTTTTCATCCCAGTGACATGTATGTTGTACCTAGTAGTTTCTATCTCTTAAGAGGTAAAAACAGTACAGTTTGGATGCGTGTGTGTCTGTACGTTCTTTTTTAAATCTTCTTCCACGTCAGTTCAGAAAGTCACCACTGGAGTTGCAAGTGAAGTGTCTTCAAGGTACAAGTTCTCTAACCCACTACCCTGCTGAGGATGGGGAGCAGAACGCACAGGGACAGCCCTATCCTCATCGCGCTCACTGTAGGCACCAGGGTGTGTGGGGACACTTAGGGGATCCCCCTTGATGGCAAGATGTGGACAATGCTCATGAACGCTCTGAATAGCCTTTCAGACCAGGGGAGATCTGTTCATGGTCTTTTTGTCCGATTGAAGCAAGTGGCTACTTGCATGGACACGTAACTTGTTTAGAAAGAAAAGTTTCAATGCCTGAAGAACGCAGAATCCTGCGGCAGAAACTACCCTCAACCCAAACTTACTATGTAACTGACTGACTTACAGTGTCCAGGCGACGCCCCCTCCCCAACTGACCGCCACCACCACCCGCAGAGCAGACAGCCGAATCCCAAACAAGGCGTCCTTCGTGGGCTCAGACTGAGCCGCACAGCCCTGGCCTTGGACACAAGGACACCGTGAGCCTGTTCTTGGAAGCCGTGCGCCTGATGACGGGTGTGTGCCACCCTCAGACCACGGTCTGGCCGCTCGGCCAGTTCTAACGACAGAGCTTCTGGATGCCAGCAAATCCCCTCAAGACAGACGCAAGATGGCACAGAAGCAGAGTGTCCCCGCTGGGGGCTCGCTCTCCCCGCCCCACCCATGTGCGAAGTCTGTCACCTCACAAGCCAAATTTAACCTTCCCTGGGTTGGTAGAAATCCAAATATTTCTCTGGCCAGGTTTTGCTGGCCAACGTCACCTTACTCCTCTTCCAAGATACATTTAAACCAAAACATCTCTATATAGGGTTTTAGCATCACCTAATATAATCCGCTCTGCTATTTTTCCAAGGACACAAACATTCCAACAAAATTCTTCAGAACGTACGCTTTTTTTTTTAATTTTTTAAATGTTTATTTATTTCTAAGACAGAGAGAGACAGAGCATGAGTGGGGAAGGGGCAGAGAGAGGGAAACACAGAATCCGAAGCAGGCTCCAGGCTCCGAGCCGTCAGCACAGAGCCCAACGCGGGGCTCGAACCCACCAACCGTGAGATCATGACCTGAGCCGAAGTTGGACGCTTAACCGACTGAGCCACCCAGGCACCCCCAGAACGTATGCTTTAACAGAACACGCTCGACCACGGTGGAAGGGTGGTCGGAGTGTGACCGAAGATCATAAAACGAGCAGGTCAGAAGCCCAACAGGACAGGGATGTATTCTGAGCCGGTCCCAGGCTGAGGCTCAGCATTTGGGAGCAACCGTCCAGGCGAGTCCCAGGAGTAGGGATGCCCGGCTTCTCACTGACCTTCTGACCAAATGCCCTGACACCGCCTCCCCTCACGGCCCCGCCGTGGACATGGCCACCACAGACTCCCATCAAAGACACTTGTGTTTGAGCAATGCGTTCATCCAAGGGGATGAATTTCAGCCCAAGAGAGTGGTGGTAGAACCATCAGGGTCCCAGGGTCCCGGGCTCCCCGCAAATCACTCAGGGCTTTGCTTATTATTATTATTTTTTTAAATCTTTGTCACCTGTGTTGGCTGAGTTGGGCACTTAGGCTGTGGGGGCGGCAAGGCCGCGGGCTTGGGCCTACAGACTTGGAAAGGGACGGACTGCCATGGGGACAGGGGCACACGAGGGGGGGGATGCCCCTGCTGTACGGAGCATTGTGAAACATCACGTATCCTTACAACGTTGCTGCAACAGCGACAACAAATAAAGCAAAGTCTGCACCATCAGGAACTAATGAGTAGAGAGTTCCAGCACTCACGGGGCCCGTTGGGGGGGTGCCCTGCACTTTGGGGAGCTCGGAGGGAAGATGACGTTTGCAAAGTAAATGTATGTTTCCTACGGGCTGTCTTGCTCTGTAAACCCAACCTCTCCCCGGTGCACACGATGGCGTAAAACATTAGGAGACGTCACGGGTCGGGGTCCCCCCGACCCAAATCCTGTGCAGGGAGCGAACAGTATTCAGCCAAGCATTTGAGACCGGGTGCTCCAGATGTAGCCAGGCAAGGAGAGGCTATGAGGCGCCCCACCCAAAGTACAGAGAATTGTTCTATCCGAAGATGGCAGACTGCTTCCTCAGGACTCTGGTGGTTGGTCTGCAGAGACGATCACAGTTAGTTTCGGAGCCCGAGGGGTCAGATGGCGAGAAGGGGGCAGGCTGTGTGCGGGGGACGTGATCGCGAGCCCCAGGCGGAGCAGTGCCTAGAGCTGGGCGAGGCGGGACCCCACGCGCACGGAAGGCCTCTCGGTGGAGGAGCTCAGGGAGCCATGGAGCACGTGTGGGGCCTGGAAGAGCTGGGGGTGGTCGGTCCTGAGCAAGTGTCCCCCCCCCCACCTGGGAGGGCTATGTGCTGCTCCCTGAGCACACACGGCCTGTCCCTGAGCATGCACTGACTGTCCCTTCACATGCACGGCCTGTCCCTGAGCACTCACAGCCTGTCCCTACACACATGGCCTGTCCCTGGATGGTCCACACACACGAGCACCCCTGGAGTCTACACCAACAGTCCCGCATCGGGCCGGTTACATGGGCCCACACCAGGGCCACGAAGAATGGTTACCAGCTCCGCCCTGGGGAGAGAATGGAAGATGGTGCCAATGTCCATGAGCCCGTGAGACATGGGATATTGTCGTCCCCCCGGGTGTATGACTGCCCTGGACCGGATGGCGTTCTGATGCAGAGGAGGAGGGGAGGGGACACAGGCAGGCAGCCGGCAGCCCCAGCTCTGGGCCCACCCGCAGAAGAGGAGACCAGAGAGGGCGGCCTGGGTCTGCTCCCCGCTGGTCTGTGGCCCAGAGAGCCTGTTGGTGGGGGGGGGCAGGGCCTGAAACAGAAGACAGCACCAGCCCGGGTGCTCCAAGCAAGGACAAGGGCGGGAGCCAAGAGCTGCTCAGAAGGGCTTCCGTGAGACTTAAAGGGAAGAGGCAGGGACATCATTTGCCCACGTGTCCGGGCCCCCAAAGACCCCGCCATCAGGAGCCACGAGCCAAAGCCCTAGCGTAGACATGGATTTGTGGCAGGTGCCGCTGTGGCCGCGCCCTGGGCAGCGGGCATTGGCACAGAGGCCTGCAGAGGAGACAGAGGCCTCTGCTGTGTTTTTGGCAGGGACCAAGTGTGCCGAGAGCCCGTGGGTGGCCTCCTGGGTCATCTAGAAGCAACGATGCAGGGACACTTCCGGAGGGGATGGGACTCCTTCTTAGGTAAGAGACGGCCTGGGTGGATGCACAGGGACCAGACCTGGGAGTCGAACCTAAACACCGGGTGTCCCCACATTGTAGGTTCCGGCTGATGGAGTCCCACAATCTTCGTTCCAGACTGTTGTGATACGTGACGGGGTATCTGTCATCGGGGATTTCTGTTCCTCCCAGGAAGATGTTTACAGGGTCTTCATGGTCCCCATGTGCAGGTCACGGCCAGGACCTCCCTTCAGCAGATGCACAGGCGGCCACTAAGTGTTGTTAGATAATTAAGCAGCCTTACGTGAGACGCACTCCCCAGATTCATGATCCTCAAATACCACCAACTTGGGCACCTGCCACGGACTGAATATTTGTGTCCCCCTCCCCCAAATTCACATGCGAAAGCTTTAACCCCAACATGATGCTGTTAGAAGGTGGGGCCTTTGGGAGGTGATCGGCTGTGAGGGTGGAACCCTCCAGAACGGGCTTGGTGCCCTTGGAAGAAGACACAGGATAGAGGCGATTTCTCTCTCCCTCGTGTGATGACCCTGCGAGAAGGCGGCAGTCTGCAGACCAGGAAGAGGGGCCTCACCAGGAACCAGGTCTTCTAGCACCTTCATCTGGCACTTAGCTGCCTTCAGACCCATGAGGAATCGATGTCTGTTATTTAAGTCCCTCACCAGCCACACTGGCCATGAAAGCACCCCAGTGGACCGAGGCCACGTTGGTGTGCCTTCCTCAGTGCTACGGGTGTCGTCTCTGATGGTGTGATAGCCACATTGCCCACGCTCCCGGCACCCCATCCGTCGCTCCTTGGTGTCACAGTCATGAAGTCAGGAAAAGCTGGGGACTGTCTCAGTGGTGGCGGGAGGAAGAGCTGCCGGGGGAGAAAGGCCGCGTCCTCAAGTAGGCCGCCCCTGCACCCCTCTCATCATAACTAGTGCTAAATTCAGTGTATTGAAAGTTGATATGTTATCCCGGCTTTGAAAAAGCAGCATAAAAAACACACGAAGAAACCAACTCCAGAAGACTCGTCGGAAGACTCACAGGACGTGGCATCTCAGAGATGTCGTGGGTCAGGACAAATGCTGGGCACCCGCACGGCCGTGTGCGGCAAGGACAGCCTGGTTCAGGGGTGGCCGCCCCCCACCCCCACGATCCTCGGCGCCTGGGGACCCACACGCCTGCGGCCCCGTGGGAGGACGTCTCTTCTCTTGGAATTGTTTGCCTGGTGGGTGACCAAGAGTGGTGACCGGGGTCCGCGCTCACATTTCGAGACGTGCTACTAAGCCTGATCGAGCGGATCCACAATACGGAAACCACCGTCTCCAGCTTCACAAGAGCCACCGTGAGGCCTGGGGTGGGACGACTGTGTGTCCTGGGTGACCGGCCCCTGTGGAGGGGAGTTTGTCCTTCTGTTAAGGGAGAGCAGCACAGGATAAACACGCTGAGCCATACGCTGTGCCATGCTGGACACCACACTGTCTTCTGATGAGCTTGCTGGAGACGTAACCTCCTTTACACAACAAAGGGTGCTTGGTGGTGCTCATGGACAGGAAGTCCAGGGGCATGGGTTTCAGGAACAGTGGCTACGGGAGCTCTAACCTGAACCAGGACGCAAAAGGCACGGGCTCTTTCTCATCGTCCCCAGCTCCGCCTTCTTCCGTGACGATTCCTTCCCAGGTGGGATCTCCTCGGAATCCCCTCCCTAGGTGGGATCAACGTTGGAGAACACAGTGTTCCTGGATCTCCTCGCTTATGTTCCCACCCCCTACAGCGGTTCCGAGGAAAGGGAATTACTCTCTCCTGGAACATGCAGAGGAGCTGGGGTGGGCCCGGGTCCGGTCAGGTGCACGTCCCTGAACAAGTCGCTCTGTCCAGGGAAAGGAAATGGCCAGGCTGGATCACGGGGAGAGTCTCCCCCCCCCAAGGAGCCACGAGGCCAGTAGTAGTAGCCGGGGGAGCAGTTGTGGCCAGCTGGGCGATGGACCCCCAGAGATCCCATGTCCTAATCCCCGGAGCCCACGGATTTGTCTCCTCACGTGGCAAAGGGGACTTTGCAGACGTGATGACGTTAAGGGCCTTGACATGGACATTACCCTGGATTCGCTGGGTGAGTCCAGTGTCATCCTGGGGTCCTATCCCAGGTAGGTGGGAGGGTCAGAGTGAGAGACAAAGAGCTCAGGACAGAGAGAGGCCTCGGAGGACAGAAGATGGCACGTGAAAAGGAGGCGGGGCCACAGGCCGAGGGTGCAGGGGTCTCCAGAGCCTGGGAAGAAAGGCAAAGGATGTGATCTCCACTCAGCACCCCAGAAGGAACCAGCCCTGCCTACCTGGTGACATGGGACAGAAGCCACAGGAAACCAACGCAATAATAACGGGACGGCACCGCTGGCCAGCAACCTGGAGAAGAGCCGCCCGCACTCAGTCCCTCCTCCTGAAATCCAACGGGGGAGGTCCTGTCCTGATCATCTCCACTTTGCAGATGGGGAAACTGAGGCACAGAGAGAGAGGAAGTGGTGTGCCCAAAGCCAGACCTCCGACGTGCTGAGGCCCAGCCTCCACCGCCCAGGGGGACGGGATGAGAGTCGGCAGGATTCAAGTTTCTCAGCGGAGGGAGTGGCGCCCCCCCTCCCCCGACCGAGCATACCTGTCTCTGCAGAGCAGCCCGGCCAGGGCCACACGCGCACGGCCGGCCGGGGCCTGTGGGTCGGGAACAGAGGCCACAGGAGGCGAGGCCGGTCCCAGGAGCGAGCGTGGTGTTGAGAGTCACGGCGCCCTCGAGCCCCGTGGGAGAAGGGTCCCCCCGCTGCACTGTGATGTGTACAACCTTCACAACCGCTTGCGAGAGGACACAAAGGAGCCACGGGAGCACGCAGCCGCCTGTCTGGGACGCCCAGCGTCTGGACAGAAGGGGCGCCGTGCCGGGCGCTGGCTCCTGCCCCAGAGGAACCGCTCTTGAGACACTCGGGACTGCCTTTCGTGAGTCGCTGTCCCTGGAAGTGTCGAGCTTCTTGTTCATGTTCCGCCAGTCTCGCCCTCCATAAACGCGGGGTTTCGCCAAACGCGAGCGCGCACCGTGGGGACACATAAGGAAGAAACGGACAGCTGTAGAGTGTGCCTCCGTAACCTCTCTGTCTCCCGTCTGGCGGGACCGCGACTCCGAGGGCGCAGCTGGAGCCGCTGTGTCCCCCTTCTGACGTCCTGGAATCCAGGTCCAGGTTGTGCCGCCCGCGGAGCCAGGAAAGCAAGGACGGGCCCCCGCCACGTGCCATCCGCCGAACTTGGACACCGTGCCCCGGGTTTCCCGTCGGGCACAGCTCGCGGACCAGGCGCCTCGTTCCTGCGGACTCTGTGCCTCCCTCAGCAGACACCCCTCGCCCTTGGGACACACTTGCCGAACAAGAGAGGAAAAATCATGACACGGGACAGCTGCTTGTCACCTAGCCTCTGGGCTGCTGGTGAAGAGTTTAGATCGCAAAGCACCTTCCTGATTGTGACGACGATCTTCAAAGCGCACAGGTCCGCACGGGGTGGGTGTCTCACGGGGGAGCAGCCTGCCGAGCCGTGGTGCCTGTGGCTTCTTGGCACGAAGGGCCCCCCCACCCCCGCCCCGGACTTCCGAAGTGACCTCACACGACGCTCGTCAGGATTTCTAAAATGAAGGGCAAGGCGGAGAGAGCTTTATAGGCATCTTGACAGAAGTGACCCGATGTTTGATCTCCACGTAAACACTGAGCACGAGCTACATAGGCTTCCAGCAAACCTGGCGGAAGGTTCTCTTAAGACTCGTGATCAGAGATGTCAGTGTGACCCACAGCAGGTTCCCACGGGTCCAGAGCCTACCCCTGGGACGGTGAGGGACACAGTGCAGTCACAGAGCCACGGTGGACACGGGGGCCACGCCTCAGACGTGCAAGGACCCGGTCTGTTCTGGGCCGGGCAGGACCACCCCCCTCATCTGTGACCACTGCAAACCGTCCCTCCGGCCGTTTGCAGACACAGACCTCCGGGTTGTGCTTTGATTACTCTAACGAATGCTGCAATTTGCACAAAATCATAACTCAAACCCATGTGGACGTTGGCCCATTCCTCACAAGGAAAATTAATGGCAAACAGGCCTGGTGCCCGGGCTCGTGCACGATTGAGGAATGATTTCATGGAGAAGCATGGCCCGGCTTTGTGTTCGCAGCACAGGAAAGGAATTTATTTGCAAATTCTGCCATAAATGCTCTTTAAAATAATGTCAAGTGGCCTGGTGCTCATTCAAAATGAATTTACTCCAACTAGAAAACTGCCAGGGGCTGAGACTACACACACACACACACACACACACACACATACATGCTCTTGGGAAAAGAGACATTCACGCACTCATGGCCAATATATGGACAGGATTTGGTGGTGGTGGTGTGTGTGTGGGGGGGGGGGGGTACATCTTTTGCAAAGAGCACAAAAAAACAAGATTCTAAAAGTAAGGTCCATGAGAAAATCGCCTTGAGTTCTACAAGAAAAGTCGCCAACTTTGGGAAGAGCCAGCCCTATCTGGAGCTTTGCTGTGATGGTAGTTGGACGTGAGGGTGAGTCAGAAGGGGCCAGGTGCGGGCAAGCCGGTGGATCGGTGAGGAAACCTATCCGTTTCCCCCGGTTATTGACATGACCTCCCTAAACAAAAATGCAGAATTGTCACATTACTTGGTTCTCCTCCCAGATCTGCTGCAGTGGGTCCCGGACCGGGGAGCAGGGCCGCTGGGGCCCTGGGGGCGGGGGGTTGTGGGCCGCGAAGAGAGGGGTGGGCTCCCGGGGCACCGAGGAGGAGCGCGGCTCGGCCCCGTCTGCCTGTTCCGGAAGGTGTCTGCCTGTGGTGAGCGAGCACATTGTTGCAGGCCAACAGACTTGTTAGCTGTTTTCCTTTCCTGAATTAAAAAATTGAATTATACACTCAGCCTAGTTACCGAACCTGTAAAGTTTATTAAAGTTTATCGACCGTGTGTACACACGTCAGGATTTAGCCCCAAACGCCGCTCTCAAGCTGGAACATTGAATTAAGAGGCAGCGCCTTGCCGCGGCACGGTGGACTCCAGCCGGGCTACAGGTAGCAGAAGTCTCCCCCAATTAGACATAATCATCACTCACAGTCAATAATTGTGCTAAAGGCTGCTTTCAAATCTGTGAGGGATTCGCATTTAATGTACTGATTCAGCTTGTCTGAGCCAAATGCGCTGTGTACTAAAACCAAAGCAATTCAGTTCTTGCCTACGGCCCTTCTGGCAGTTCATCCAGCGTGAGCTCGGGGAGGATTGCAAAGGTACAATTTAATCTGAGACATCTGTGCACAGACAGGACCTTCTCCTTCACCGAGAGAGACGGGCGATGGCTAAGCTCTAGTTTTACGTGAAGAACCAGGCCTTATCTCGCCCCTGAAAACGAAAGCATTCAAGATAGAGTAAAAAGCCAAATCAAAAAAATTTTTTTCCTTGGGTTTATGAAATGCACACTGCAGCTACTAACAGCTTTCCTGCTCCGACCGGCAGAAAACACTTGAGCCGTGATCCCGGGATTAACCATTTAAGGATATTACGCTTATCACTGGCTGCAGCTGACAGAGATCTTTATTAAATATGAAAGGGAAATGGCTCACTCTTTGTGAGTTTGCAGAAATATTGAAATGCCTTTATGCACGTCTCCTGCCTTGTGGTGGTCCCGGAGGACGGCTGTTTATCGCCCGTCTCACGCCTCTTCCAGTGGGCGAGCCCTTCCCAGCGTCTCAAGGCAAGACGCTCCTCTGTTCATCTGGCAACAGCGGCCGCGGTATTTTGAGGCCGTCCAGGAAGCCGCGTGCGGATCGGCTCACCTGCCAGCCGTTAAAATGACAAGCCGGTTGGTCACCGCGGTCTGTGACTAAACTCGCGGTTACTTTAAGAGGCCCTATTGTTGAAGTCCGACGCCCGATAGTGCACACAGCACGGTCCATTTTCTTTTGTTTTGGTTTTTCAGGAGGGATGTGGTCACGCAGATACTTATCACATGCACCCACCACGGCAGAATTGGGGTGGCTTTGGAATTTAGTCCACTGTTTTTATAAAAGGGAATGTGGGCGGATTTTGCAGACACATCGAGGTTATCCTCGAACTGAGAAGTCTGTGGGACGAAAGCAAACAGCACAGCAGCTCCGGAGACAAGCCCCCGCCCGACCTGGCCCTGGCGAGGGCATCTAGCTGGAGGAGCTCTGGGCAGGGTCCGGGGCGGGTTGGGGGGGGGGCGCCAAGGAAGGATAGGGAAGGCCAGGTGCTGAGGTTCTCGGTTTCCGGAGTCCAGTCTTCGAAAGATGTGTCTGTTTTCTGGTCCACGGGCTGGGCCCCGCGGATGATTCACATCGGGCATATTTGTGCTTCGGGGATGAACCAGAGACGAGTCCCCTGGTGGCATGGTGGGAGCCACCTTCCGTGCAGGAACCTGGCGAGGGCAGGGTGTGGTGTCCTGCGGGCCCCGGGGAAGCAGGGGGCAGAGGGGCGCCTGGGTGTTCCAGCACAAAGGGAGGTGTGGTGATGGGTCCAGCCTCTGAGGGCACAACCCCACCATCTCCCCCGGTAGAAATTACACCGCTGACCCCATCCTGACGTGCTGACCCCATCCTGACGTGCCACAGCGGCTCTCAAGCCTCGCCTCACCGGGTTTTCCTGATCACCCTGTAAGGAGTGGTCACCGTTACCCCCAGTCCGCAGCCCAGCAAACTGGGGCTTAGACAGGTAGGGTGACATCGTCCAGGGGATAAGAGGGGGCGGGACTAAATTTGCAGCGGGGACCTCGATGCGCAGCGGGGTGGGAGGGAACAGAGTGGCTTCGGGGGCACCGGGTCCTTTCACGAATGATCCGGGTGAAAATACCAAAACAGGGCAACAGTGACCCTCAGCCTCATGGCCGATGTCCAGTCCCTGGGGCAGTGAGATCCAAGTTAACATGTGGAAACACATCCACCCCAGGCAGCACGGGCCCACTACCCCCGGGACTCTGCCCACACAACACACAAAACAGGTGACACCCAACACACCACACCCGGACACAGACACAGCCATGCCCACACACACTACGCACACACACGTGCACATAAATACACGTGCACACGGCACATCAAGCATTGCTCACATGTGGACATACATATGCATGCATACATCACACATAGAGACGTGTGCATACACACACCACACGCTGCTTGCACACGCACACACACACGTGCACCACCAGAGACGTGCATGCACACACATGCACGCACAACACACATGCATGCACACACACATGCGCACAGCGACATGCATGCACACACACACAGCACACCCTGTGTGCACATACACCGTTCACGGTCTCATGGCCCCTCCAGCCCGCAGCCCACCTCCTTCCACAAATCCTGGTTCTGGTCCCCGAGAAGGAGCTGCTCTGTGCTCGTTTCCTCCAGGGCACGAGGAGCCTCGCTGTCCCTTCCCACTGCTCCCCCAAATCCCCTGCTCCCGCGTCCCTGCCGCGCCACATGGGAATCCAGGGGAGGGCCGAGGCAGACAGTCCTTCGTCTGAGCTCGCCCATGCTCCCGGCTCGTGTCCCGATGGACCCGCCGTTCTCCCGGGATCGCCACGCCTCGCGAGAATCACGAGTGTGCACGGCGGGTCTGAAGTTCGCAGGAAATGTGGTTTACCCTTAGCAAATCACGGCCCCGTCACTTACGGCTTTTCTGGCCTACTAATTTTTATTGCAGGGCCCATTTTGGTCTTTAGTTGCTCATTTTGAGACCCTGTGACAGCGGTTGCAAGGTGGTGCATGGACAGGATCACTGCAACTTCATTATTAACTTCATTTCTCTTAATATGGGCTTATTAATAGAGCAATCACGTACAATCCTCAGACAATTTACTGAGCGGTTAACGACCAGCTGGGGAAGCTCCCTCCTCCAGAGTAAAGCTAGTGGGCCTGAACATTTTGCCCGGTCCGAGATCTGAGGCAGTCCGTGCAGCCGAACGTTGTGCACAAAAGGTACACGGCATGATCCACAACTGGGTCTCTCTCCTCATACTTCTACATCTGCGACCTATGAAATCACGTGCAGTCAAACGAGATAGAAGCAGACTTATGGTGAATCCCGAAAACATGTTATTATGTCTGCTTCCCATGATCATCCCTGTAAGCCCTGAAATCAGCCCTACAAGAGATATAGTTTTTTCTAAGCATGTGAAAGAGAAACGCGGGGTCAAGAGTATATGCACATATACGTGCACGTACTCACGCAGATGTGTGTAGATAGGTACAAGCCCCGTCATTTATTACGTGCTCGGCCTCGGTGGAGACCCAAAGATGTGGGCAGATCCGTGTGTTCGGGCAGGTGACAGCGGCTCACGCGTCTGGGCGGAAAGCGTTCAGAGGTCGGCGTTGACGTCAACGAAAGCTACCTGCAAATGGATATTTAAAAAGAAAAAAAAGAAAGGAAAAAAAAAAGAACAACCCTTGGTGCAGAGAAACAGCCCCGCCCACATGCCCCGCCCACTCATTTGACTCTTGCAAAGATGCCTCTGATGGGACAGAACCAAGATGGCACTCAGGACACCAGATAGCATATTTTAAATCTCATAAGACCTACGAGCAGGGCAGCATTTCCTGCCGGGTGCTCAGCCTCTAGGAGGAAATCTAGCTTCCTTGTGCCCTTTGTGAGGTGGCCAGGGGATGTTTCTCCTCACAAAGATAAAGCTTGGGCCGGTGGCACCGGGCTGTGGTCTAACCCGTTGTTAGATGCTCCGTCTCCAGGAGTGTTCTGTGCCAGGGCAAAATTCCAGATTCCGCCCACCAGGCTGAAGGCCGGCCTGCCACCGAGACCAGGGCCACTCCGCTGGCTCGTCCAGATGCCTCGGAAAGGCTCAGGGGTCCTTGTTCCCGGGCAGCCGCCTCGTCTCGGGGACTCCTGCAAGGTTGCACGGACTAGTAAGGGAAGGAGCTCCGGGTGCTCGCTCTGGATGCCAGAATCAGCCAGGAGAAGTCAGCTCCTGCCTCCTCATCAGGGAAAGATGCAACACCGAACTCCTCAAAAATGAGTTCCTTTCCTCCATTGCTGTCCCAAAAGACTGAAGTTCAGGTTCAGAAGACGGTGCTGCAGAAACCCAGCCTTCTCGTGGAGCAGCTGAAGACAAAGCAGCCCATCGCCTTGAACTTCTGGCTCTGTCACCCAGGCAGAGAATGTGGAACCACAATCGAAAACAAACATACCAGGGTCTGGTTCCCAGTTTTCAATAATAGCCTGCTTCTTACACGGCTTTTGTCTTCACAGAAGACTTGTTAGGCCCACCGTCTACTCTGGAGACAAGAAGCAGCGAGCACTTGGAGGCCGGCTGTGCCTCGGTGGTACCCCTTCAAGCCCTGGCCTATGTCTCCCCTCGGCCAGAGGGCAGGCCAGCCTGTGGTCCTCAAAATGTGCGACGTTCTCTGCTGGCAAGTACTTCCTACTCAGGAAGAACAAGAAAGAAACCTCCATCCCGCCCCCCCACCCCCAAAAGAAAAGATTTCCACTCGTCCGCTCTCATGATCTGGAAGTTCCAAAGTAACACACGTAGGACAGGTATGTGTGATGAACTGAGTAGAATAAACGCATTAATTCATAGACAGGTGGACAGATGCAATCAATGCTGTTGGGCCCCCCGCGACGCTCTCTCCAACTTGGGAAAATTCGAGCGATGCAATGGAAAACGCGGTGCGCGTGCAGCCTGGGTGACGATGGTCTGCGTAAGGGCAGGATGAGCTAATGTGTGATTCCTCGGGGGCTCCAGGAGGTTAAACAGGCGTTTGACGGGTGTTTCCCACGGTGACCTGGGGTTCCTGCTGACCGGCCTGCAGGGGTCGGTTTTATCAAAACAGCAAATATCACGTGAGCTTTATCTCCCTGCTTCTTGACTCGACTCTATCTGGGCGATTAATTTCTTTATTAAACGTTTTCTTCACTTTTCATATGGGAGCCCTCCTGTGGCGAGAATGTTCCCTGGAAGATGGCAGGCGTGTGGACCACACACTCGGCCTGCTTTGCTGCTTCGGGCAGGAGACATTGAAATTTCTTTGGATTTCTTCGGGTAAATTCCTTGAGAGATTCTTTTTTCTTCCCTCAGCATCACAAGATAATTACTATTTGGCGATCGTGTCTAATTGCACTTAGATTTGCTGACATTCTAGAAGTATCTCCCATACAGTGGAGGAGAGGCAACACACTCCTGTCCAGGGATCTGGACGTGGCCATGATGTGTGGCACCCTGTCTAGCTTCCTATGAAGGGAAATCGTACTTCACTTTTACAGAATAAACTATTACCCTCCATGGGGTAAATTTCAGCTTCAGGGGTCAAAGTTACCTGCCTCGCTGGAAAGTGGGTGAAAATAAAACTCAGTTGAAATCTGCCTTATTTCGAAAGGCACCCTTGTGGCATCACACACACACACATACGTAATAAGTATAAGTATTCTTTATTTTTCTTTCTTTTCCTTTTTTTTTTTTTTTTTTTTTTTTGCTTCAGGACGGTTGTGTTATTGAAAACAGTCATGTCAACAGTAAAATACCACTGCTATTTTTTTTTTTTTTACTGGAAAAAAATGCATGTGTTAAATGCTGTCCTAATATTTCTCATCTCATTTTTATGGTTGGTTACTCAACTTGTTTTTGCGGATAAAAGATGATAGCACGCGGGCAAGAATGTCATACAGCATGTGACTGCTGATTTTGAGGGTTAAGGGAATTTCTCCACAATAGATAGACGGCATCTCTGGCCTGGTTAACACAAGATGCTTTGGACAGCAGGGGTTTGAACCGGTTGATGGAAAAAGGAAAGGAGACAGTGAAGGAAGCACGGACATGGCAAAATCGGGCTCATAGCCTAGGAAGCCCCTAAAGACAGAAAACCAGGCTCACTGACACACTCAGGAAGGAAAGCGTTTTAATTCCGTAAAAGCGTGTGGATATTTTATTTAAGATCCTCAGCTGCTATAAGACACGGGAAAGCGCCATCCAAATGAATTCTGTACGAATGGTGACACCCATTCATATTTATGAAGTGATTAAGTGCAGCTTTTGCAACCCAGGAAAGAAAATGAGTAGCCGGAGGAATAGCGGGTCAGAGGAGAAAAGGTCTTCGCTCAGCGGCCCGGTGGACAGCCGGCCGCAGTCACACTGCGGGGTCAGAAATACCGGCGTGCAGATGTCCAGCCTTATCCCGGGCTGTGCCACCGGCCGCACTGGGGTGCGCGGCTCATTTCCACCACGCCCGTATCGGCACCCGTGCCACTGCCCAGCCTGAGAGCCGGGAGCACCGACCTTTGGGTTAACGATAATTGGAGCCTCCTCTAATTAGGGAAAGTATCAGCTGACTCTAATAGGCAGCAAGATCATTATCATTAGGTCAGCGCTAACTAATTGATGTTTGTGTGGAAGAGAATTTGGGATTACAATACATTCAGTTTAGCAAAACAAACTAGGCTGACCTGGGAAACCAAATTGCATCATTTGGGGCGTTGCTACATGTAAATATCAAGGCTTATCTACAGGGCTTTTGTGGTTTAAGAACCAGCTCTATAATGAGAGCTGGGATTTTGTAAATTCAACCTCTTGCATCTGTCATTAGGTAACACTAGATGTGGAACCAGATCTGAGATACTGTACCAGCCCATCCTATGTAAAATGTGAGTTTTCAGAAAGCTCTCCGGGACGATCAGGCAATTAAGCCCGTGTTTTGTTGTGTTTCTTCGGCACATTTTTTTCGTGGCAGGTAGCTATGTAATCACTCTTTCACATCTGAAATTGTCAGATCAAAATTACTAACCGTGCCTTCTCACTGTAGGTCAAATTTCCAGCTTGCCATTTACCAGAGTTTGGATGTCAGTTGAGTCTTTTTTATTGACATTTGATGTGGAAAACTGTAGATTTGTGAAGAGGAAACAAAAGAAAAAAGTAACCTACGCCAGGACCCAAAGGGAAGAGAGCTGTGGCAAATGGGGACATTTATCGCTTTGGTAGTGACAACCATTGGGGCAGTTACAAAAAGAAAGGCCTGATATTTAGTTGTATAATTTTCAGAGGACAGTTTTGCCCTAGGTAGTCAGCATGCAGTGTTGGCTTTCTTACTCTCCTATCTATATACAGTTCAGTCCATCCCCAAGACACTTGGAAACGTTATGCTGTATTTTAATAAGCTGTTGATTCAGTAAGTATTTACTGGGAACATATTGTGGAAGGGTACGCAGAAACACAAGGTGAAGCGGGAGAGACAGACACTGAAGGGTCCTCACAGAACCTGAGCCTCAAAATGATAGATACTACACTAATCACACGAATGGGAACGGTACAATGGATATTAGGGTCCAGGAAATTCTGGATCCAGTGGGCCACAAGGAATGAGAGCATCTATGCTCATGGAGAAGGTAGGGGGAGGTCTCCCTGAAGAGGGGATATCTGAACTAAGATCTCAAGGGGTAGGGAGACAGAGAAAGAGGGTGAACGGCCAACGTGAAGTGAGGCGGGTGCTCTGGGCTGAGTCTCAATTCACACGCCCATCGCCCATCTCTCCCCCAGGCTTCAAGATTGAAAAATCCTGCTTTTCCTTGACCCCTCCGCCAGAAGCTCAAAAGCTAGCGTGTACAAAAGATATCACTCAAGTTCTGTTTCCACAGGAGCCCCTACCAGCCCACTGATGGCTAAAGCAGCGACACGTCCCTCTTTCCGTCTTGTCCCCAGTCCCACCCGTCCGCAAGCTCCTAGGTTCTTCCTCCAGTGGTGTCACACGCCATCTTTGCTTCTCTGTGCTTCTTGCTGCCCACAGCCTGTCACCCCTCGCCTGGGCAGCTACGCGTACGTCCTCGTTGGTCTCCATCGTGCCACCCCAGGGCAGCCAGAGTCCTCTTTTCAAAACGTCCGTCAGCTCGGGTGGTGTCCCTGATTATAATGTCTCATAGGCCACAACACACTCAGGAGAATGGCCAAAATCCAAAATACTGATGGCACCAGATGCTGGAGAGGATGTGGATCAACAGGATGGCTCATTCGTTGCTGGCGGAAATGCGACCACTCTGAAGGCAGCTCGCTCCGTAAGAACGGAACTGAGTATACTCTTACCGTACAATCTAGCAATCGTGTTCTCGTTATTTACCCAAAGGAGCTGAAAATTTAGGACCACGCTAAAACCTCTACGTCAATGTTGAGAGCACCTTCACCTCTGAAGGATGAGGTGCCCTGTGGTAGGTGAACGGACGAACTATGGCGGCCCACACAATGGAGTGATGTTCATGGTGGAAGACAGAGAGGGCCTCTGATGCTACAAAAAGCCGTGGAGAAAATCTAAACGAAAATCCCTGAGTGAAGCCAGTATGAAAAGGCCCCACACTGTATGATTCCAACTCTATGACGTTCTGGAAAAGACCAAACGGTAAATTGAGCAGTGGTTTCAGGGGTTAGGGGCAGGGGAGGAGGAACAGGTAGAGCACAGAGGACTCGTAGGGCAGGGAAGCCACTCGGTGTGACACTGTAAAGACTGAGACATGTCATACTTGTCCAGAATGTTCAACACAGAATGAACCCCAGGGTAAGCTGCAGACTTTGGTTAACAGTAACGTATGAATATTGGTTCACCAGCTGTAATAAATGCACTCACCGAGATGTTAATAGTAGGGATAACTCTTGAGTGTGTGCGTGCCTGTGTGGGCATGCGCATGTGTACATGTCTGTGTGTGTGATATGTGTGTCGTGTGTCTCTGTGTACATGTGTGTGCATAGACGTGTGTGTTTACATGCGTCTGTGTGTGCATGCGTGCATGTATGTGTCTGTGTGTGCATGTGCATGTGTGTATGCACGTGTGTGCCTGTATGTGAGTGGGTGTGGGTACATGTGCGTGCACGTGAGGGCTGAGGGAGTGTAGGAGAGCTGTGTGTACTCGGCACTCCCTCTTTCGACAACCTGAAACTGCTCTAGAAAACAGTCCGTTGAAGGGAAAATGCCCCAGAGGCTTTCCGTCGAGCCCAGGGTGAAATGCTAAGCCCTCGCCATGATCACCAGCCATTACGGTGACCCCCTGAAGCCCAGGGCCCCGGTCCCAGCTGCAGTGACTGACTTACTCCTCACGGGAGGCCTCCACCAGGTCCGCCCTCTCCCAGCTCCTCGAATGGTGGACTCCACTGTGGACTCCACGTTTATGTGCTACAACCTGACCCCAGCATGGCGGCATGCGGAGACGGGGGTCTTTGGAAGGGATTAGTTGATGAGCGTGGAAGCCTCAGCAAGGGGGACAGGAGACAGTTGCTTTTCTCTCTAACTTTCCGCTACCGGAAAAGACCTCGGCAGAACCGGGCCCTGCCGGCGGGCTGATCGGGGAGGTCCGGCCTCCAGACTGTGACAAATAGGGTCTATTGTTTACGCCGTCTGTCTGGGCTGTTTTGTTAAAGCAGCCGAACGGGCTAAGACTGACTCTTCCTAACTCGTCAGACCTCAGCTCCGGCATCTTCTCCCGGACGCCTCCCTGCCCCAACTCCAGCGCCTGGTCACCAACCTCGGCACGCGCTACACGGCCGGCCCGTGTGCAGTGACCCGAGACTCGTCCGCCGAGGGACTCCCACTCCCACGCAGGAGAGCTCTGTGGAGGGCGGGCTGGCCCCTCTCCGGGACAGAAAGGGGGTGAGGGCGGCCCTGCGGGGAGGTGGACTGTGGTGGGAACTTCCAATGACTCTGCTCCATGGAAACAGGCTGTGAGCCCGGGAATGGTGGGGGGGAGGGTGACACCGTGACCCGAAGTCGTCCGCCACAGCAGAGACGGACGGGACCTCTACCTTCTAGCTGAGAATGGGAAAACGAATTTAGCAAGGGCTGATGGAAGTTCATATCCAATATTTAAGTCTGAAAGAATGGACAATTCCTTCGACAAAAAAAGCTGAATTGTATTAATTTGGGCCACGACAAAACATGGCTTTCAGACGAAGTACAAACACCAGCTCGTTAGGTGCTCCGCTCACTCAGGGAAAACTGTGGTCAGGTACCAGGGCCGCCAGGACTGACGGAGCATCCCCCGCCCTCTCGGAGTTTCTGGTCTAGGAGGAGCAGACGGCAAGCACGGAGGAAGGCGCTCTGGCTGGTTTGCTCTCCCACGAGGTGGCCTGTTGCACTTCCACAGTCCCGCTGGCGCTGACTGTGGGCCCATGCGTGACAGGAGCAGAACTTGTCCGCGGTACCTGCCTGCTCCGGCTGGCCGCTGTCCCCTCCCTGGGGCTGCAGCCATGGCTCGGGCCTGGGCCACGGTTTCAGCTCTGGCTGAGCAGAAGCACATCCCAGGCCGGTGGTGGGAGGTGGGCTCTGAGCCCATCTCCTCACCGTGCTGGTGGCCGTGCTCACAAAGCCCCCCGAGCCGCTCTCCTGGGCGTGCCGCACCCAGTGCCGGCACCGTGGCGGTTCCTGTTCACAGTAGCGGCCCAACCCCGGACACCGCGAGGGCGGCCACGCCGTTACTTTAATCCGCGGAGCTGCATCCCACCCCTCTCCACCTTCCCGGTGCCTTCTGGAGCCGTCACTACTCAGGTGACACTGGGTCAGCAGCCAGTTGGGCGTTGCAGTCCAGCTCTTCTGGGGAAGCAGCTAACAGTGCTCAGGTCACGCCTCCATATCCCGGGAGTGAGAGGCTAAGACAGCTGGGGATGAAAATGGTTGTGGAGGCTCCCTGTGAGCACACAGCCCCCACTGCTCACTGGGGACACCCGGGGCGTGTTGGTGCTCGGGGAACCCCTGGGACTCCGGCTGACGTTGGTGTGAGAAAGTGCTGAGGGAGGTCCTCACGGGGCCGTGACTCACGGGGGGAGAGATGCCTTGGATGATGCCACCAGAGCTGGAGACAGCCCCCAGCCGTGGGGGTAGAAGGCGGTCCTGTCTTCCGAGGAGGAAGTCGCAGGCGCCAGGCCTCAGAGCTCACTGAACACCAGGATCTGAGCGAGGTTCGACAGGTCCTCCAGGCTCTTGACCATTTAGAGTTTAATTATTACTGTTTTGAAGGAAAACACAAAATGCCGTAGGGCCGGCAGCTCCGTGCGGAGGGGGACACGGCTGCTCCCGTCCAGGTGCCATGGCGTTAATCCTCCAGAGTGGCCCGGTCACTCACACGCCTCGCGGAGCCCAGAGCGACAGGTGGAGAGAGAACAGGGCACAGAGACTGGAGACAGAGACGAGCGTCTGGAGACAGGAGCCCCGTTACTGGAGAGCCCGCGGGGGCTGGGGAGATGCTGCCTCCAGGTATCACCTTCACCGTAGAGCTGCCGTGTGCGTAGAGGGCAGGGAAGGAGGGGCGCTGGGGGGAGAGGGAGGTCGACAGAGACGCAGGGAGGAGGGGAGGGGCAGGGAGGGCGAGGAGGGCAGCAGGCCTCTGGACACCCTTCCCGACCTCCACCTCGCTGAGGGCAGCTCCTGACCTAGGAAGCCCCCCAAATACCGCGCGTCTATTATGTTCAGGTGACCTCGAGTTCTCGGACCCAAGCCCCTGCCGCCCCCTGACATCCTGCGAACGGGACACGCTCATCTCGCCGCCGAAGCCACCGGCCGCCGAAGACACAGGCTTCCGCCCGCGGGCGTGGGGCCCCCGGGTCTGGTTCCCAGGAGCCGCCCCGCCCGGGACGATGCGCCCTCACGTTCCGTTCAGAGCGCCCTGCGCCCGAGACCAGCCCCTGCGCGCAGCCTGTTGCTGCCTGCCCTCCAGAAGCGAAAACATTACTAAATCTGCACCACGGGCGCGGCATGAAGGGCTTTATTGTTCCCAGGCCCGCTGACAGCACCCGTACTGTCTCCGCTGCGTGGGCCATGCAGCTAACGCGCCGGCTTGTTTAACCATTAACCAAGTGCGCAGCAGGTGAGTCACCGCTGAGGCCCGGCTCCCCAGCCTGTTGGGCGAAGTTCCACGCCAGCCCCTCCCCTTCGTCGAGATGGAGCTCCTTTATTTCGGGCGGTAATTGCTACATGTGCTCACAAATGATTTATTGTTGTTGATGGCAGCTCACTCCCGGAAAGTTTGCCAAAGGGCGCGGATGGTCATTGATATGTACATGAAGGTGATAAACAAGGAACTGTATCAAATCGCTACCGGGGCGATTAGCTGCCCCCTTGTTTCAGGCTGCGGGCACTGGGAGGGGCGCCGTGGCCCCGAGCGATCCGAGCATTCCTGTGCGCTGAGCACGGGCGCTCGAGGTGTTCTTAGACAAGTACGGTGATGCCAGGCGGTAATCTGGGGGCGATTGACAAAGACCCAGGCTCGGATTTCAAAGAGCAGTGCAGACACCCACGCTCTGGCACACTTCGCTGAGTCTGTGGGGCCGACGGTTTCGCATTTTCTCCTCTTAATTACGTCTCTCCTCCGAAAACTGGCTGTCGCAGGCCGGGGAAGCGCTGGCCTGTTATCTCGACAAGATGACACTTCCCTTAGCTTTGGGAACGGACGTCCTACCCCGTCTGCCCTGACTGGACAGCTCACGTCCGGCTGGACACGGCAGGACAGGCGTTCTTGGGGCAGGTGTGCACGGTTTGCAGGTGGTAAGGACAGAGCCTGCAGCCTCTGCACGGGAGCTCAGTGAAAACTCCAAAAAGAGAATCGAGCTCCCTCGGGCAGAATCTCCTGATGACTTTCTTTCGAAAGACCTTTCAACTCAACACCAGTCTTTGAGTGAGGAAGCAGCAGAACACCCAATATGCCGATGTTACGACACTTATGGTCACTCTGCTCAGTATGCTCTGGAAGCAATGACCTGTCCTGCCTGCCCTTCGGGACAATGCAAAACAGAATTGCACAGTCTGAACCTAAGAGGGCTTGTAGCACACACTCGAATTTTCCATCTAGAGGTAAATGTAGCTCTTCCCTCCCAACCTACCGGTTCCACGCGTGAGGAAACTGAGGCCCACAGGTGCTCAGCGCCTCGTGTGGGGGCCACGGCCAGGGAGTAAATGACAGACCCAGGGAAGCAGGGCTCAGCGCCCAGCGCCCCTCACTGCTGGCCCCGCCTCGACACTGGGGATGTTCACCTGCTCTCTTTCTAACAGCACACGCTAAAGCACCATTTCCGATAAGGACGCCTCAACTTGCTTCTGAAACATAAGTGGGAATACAAGACAATGCTCTCTACATCAGATAAGGATGAGTTATCTTGGTTCATTCGCAGGACTTGAAAAGTCAGTCCTCGCCGAACGGGACTCTTCAGACACGAGCATGCCCGGGCCGGCTGGCTTCTGAGCCGGGCGCTGACCGGCTCCCAGGTCGCTGCTGAGTGCGCCCTCTTGTTTTCTGAGCTGCACCGGGACGCAGGCACACATTCCCCGGAGCTTAGGCCGTTTTCGTCTTCCTCCCGTGTGTGCCGGAGACAGGAGGGTTCTTTCTCCACATTGGCCCATGAGGAACTTGAGCCCTAGAGACTCAGGGGACTCATTTGAAGTCCATCATCACGAGAGAAGGAGGGTCGGTTCCAAGATCCATATCTCTGGACTGCCTGGAGGAGAGTCCCCACTTCTAACCAAGTATTAGTTCTGTTTTCGTAAGGTATCTGGGATTTGTGTGAATCTGGTAAGACACACAGACACAGTATGACTGCCCTGAGGAAGACGGGTTTATGCTCACAGCTCTCTGGACACAGGAGGTAGATTGTACCATGGGGGGGGGGGGGCACAGGTGGAGGCCCCAGGGACAGTCAGGGGGCCCCAGGGAAGGTCAGGAGGCCCCAGGGATGGTCAGGAGGCAGCAAGAACAGGAGAAAACGTGGCAAGACCCTTGACTGTGGTTTTTGTGGGGAGGAAAAGAAGGTAAGCGGAGTCAGGACAGGCGGGGGTGAGTGATTTCAGCAGGTCTGGAGCACAGGGGCATCCCTAGCTGTCTGGTGCCTGCCCTGAGGTGATTAGGGCCACGGGATCACGGTCTGGAATGTTCAAGCTCAAAGAAGAGGGCGCCTGGCTGCGAGCTCTGATCCCGCCAGTTAGCGTGCGGAAGGCGCTTGCACAGACGAGCTCTTGGCGGTCCCTGGCCGTTAGCCAGCCCTGGAAAGGGCAGCTCCTCCAGGGTCAGCAGCGCCCCAAGGTGGCAGGACATCAAATACAGAAACTAGGACATGTGGTTATTGCAGTTCCCATGATCCCAAGATGCCCTGACTCTGCCGCTGAATGTTCCCGTCTCAGACGGCGAGTGTGGGATGCCCCCTGGAGCCATCAGCGATGCCTCATCCCGCGACTCCCCGCCCTCGAGGCTGATGTGGCCGTGCCGGTTCTCCGCTGGACGCGCGGTGTCTCAGCCTTCCTCACAGGGACTGGTGAGTGGAGGGATCCGCGCTTTGGGGGACCGCGTGTGAGGGCAGAGCACGGGCCCCTGGAGCGGGAGGAGTTTGTAAGACTGCAAAGGTGCTCCAGACGCCGACGACAAAGGGAGGAGACAGTGAGGAAAGGCCTGGGGCTGCAAGGCGGGGAGCAGGGAAGCTTAAGAAAGGCCCGCATCTAAGTGGTGGGAAGTCGCTTCTTTCGTGCACACAATCCCACTGACCCACCACGTGCCTCCCCAGAGTCAGTGAAGGGAACTGCGGCCGGAAACAAAGAGCCCGGGTGTGCACGACCGACCGGGGCCTGGCTGCAGGAGCAGACGCCCAGCCGGCCCCGGAGTCGGGAGAGTGAGCCTCAGGGCTGGGGGGCAGCGGGCTCATCCCGGCCCCGGAGGCAGAGACAGCCTAGCCCACCGCCCGGACAGCTGGGGACAGACACACCCCGAAGACGGGCTGGCAGTCCAGAAGTCCAAGGACCCCCTTTCCTCCCGCTCTTCTCTGTGCGAGTGGAGAAGGCCTTCCTTCCTCTGGACGTTTCTACAGACCAGCAGTCACTGACTCTGCAGACGTGCTCTCTGCTCAAGTTCTTCTCATTCCCGGACTTGCAGAGAAAGTAGGGGAGAAGCCAGCAGCCCCCACCGCCAGGGCTGGTTCCCTGCGGTGGCGGGGGGGAGGCGGGGCAGATGACCTCACACTGAGTGGCTCGCCGTTGTGAGCACCGTGTCCCTGGGCCAGGGGCCTGGGCATGAGGAGCTGGGTCCTCACGCGGGGTCTCAGCAGGCTGAAGTCCGACCGCTGCCTTCTCACCGGGGGGGCCCAAGGAGCAAAAGCCCTGCTTCCAGGCTGCTCGGGACCTTGTGTTCCTGGGACCAGGGCCCTCCGCCCCAGAGGCCACCTCCCCCCCCTCCCCCCGCCACCCTGGCACAGTTCATCCTCCAGGCACAGAGTGGGACAGAGTCACTGCTCCCCATGAAGGACCCAGGCCCTCTCCCACGGCTCTTGTCTGGTTAGGTCAAGCCCACAGGATTCTTTCTTTCTTTCTTTCTCTCTTTCTTTCTTTCTTTCTTCTAATTTTTTTAATTTTTTTAATATTTATTTTATTTTCTGAGAGACACAGAGAGACAGAGCACAAATGGGGGAAGTGCAGAGAGAGAGAGAGGGAGACACAGAATCCGAAGCAGCTCCAGGCTCCGAGCTGTCAGCACAGAGCCCGACGGGGGGCTCGAACTCACAAACCAAGAGATCGTGACCTGAGCCGAAGTCAGAGGCTTAACTCACTGAGCCACCCAGGCGCCCAGGATAGTTCCTCTTTTAATTAACTAAAAACATCAATTGATTTGGAACCTTAATTATAGATGCAAATCTCTTCATCTTGGCCATACGTTCTGGGCTGAAATGTGTCCCCTCAAAATTCATCCACTGAATTCCTAACCCCCAGGTCCTGAGAAGGTGACTGTACCTGGAGACAGGTGATTAAGGTAAAGTGAAACCATAGTGGTGGCCCTGGTCCAGTCTGACCAGTGTCCTTATAAGAAGAGGGACACAGACGTGCCCAGAGGAAAGACCAGAAGGGTCACAGGGAGGAGCTGTCTACGCGTCGCAGAGCAAGGACTCGGGAGAAACCAGCCTGTCCACACCTTGATGTTGGATACCCAGCCTCCGGGATGTGGGAAAATAGCGTCTCCTGCTCAAGCCCCTTGCGTATGGCGGTCTTTATTCTGGCGGCCCCAGCAGACCAGTGAGCTGCACAGGGACGACTTTTTGTGGGGGTGAAGTCGCCTCAGACTCACACACAAGGAGGGGGTCACACCAGGTGCACAGAGCAGGCAGCACGGATCAGGGGCCGGTCCCGGACTCCCCCACCTCACCACCAGGAGCCCCCAAGTATCCCGTAGCTGCATCAGGTGGTCCCCGAGCCTGGCTCTTCCGAGGTCAGTCCCCTCGATCCAGAACCCCCTTCTCCCCCGTCCCTCTTACAGCTCTGTGGAAACTTGGCCACCAGCCTCTCTTGCTCTGACATCACCCCCAGGTGTAAGCCGTGGCCATCACGGGCTGCGACTTTGGTCACTACTGGAGGCAAGGATGCCAAGAAAATTCCAAGGCAGGTCTCGGCGTTGAAAACAGACACCTCTCTGGTGAGCACAGGGGGGGTTTACGTGGTATGTGCTGATTGCCAAGTGCAGCCTGGTGGCTGGGGGTGGGGGGTCCTACAGGTTGCTGAAGTAAGGCGTGCAAGGGTTAAGCAACATTTTGCAAGACAATGGAGTCGTTTGAGAAGACTGGAACAGAGAAGACAAAATTTGCGTTGCAGTGAGGCTTAGACTCCTGCGGCTCTCCCCGGCAAGCACCAATGCAGTCAGCGTGCCCGGGGGCGGGTGGCCCGGGCGCAGAGCACCCCCGGGACGCACACCCGCAGTGAGCCTCTGGGCGCATGTCAGGAGGTGTGGGATGCCCTCGACACTCAAAGGCGCCCGGGATGACCAGATGTCACCCAGGGGCCACTTTGTAGCCACGTGCGTGCCAGTGACTGTGTCTGCAGACTGTGGATCTGCAGGGCACTGGAACAACGATGGGGAGAAGGCGTCACCCCAGAGATGTGGCAAGGGACCCCCTGCTACCCGCCCCGGCTCGGTGAAGACACGGAGACCCTCCAATGCCCAGGGAGCACAGGGGCACAGTGCCCTGCCTGCGTGGGTATCGGAAGAAAGCGTGTTTCAGAGGAAAGGGGTGCACTTGCCCAGTGGTTAGCCTGACACACAGAACGGTGCTCCCGGGGCTCCCTGTCTGCTGGCTTCCGCCGCGGGGCCCCTAAGGGTGCAGTCGGACGTAAGGCGCAGGATCAAGCAGTCAAGCGGCGTCTCCAGGCTATCCAGTCCTGGGGGTGACAGCTTCGCGACACTGGCAGGTGAGAACCTCTAAGAGGAGGCCCTGGACGGTAGAAAGAGAGAACATCAGAGTGAGGGGAGGGGGTGATGGGGGAGCAGACACCGCGTGCACGGCGTGGGCAGCTCCCGGGACGCATGACAGAAGGAGCCGCGCTCGGCCCCCGGCGGAACCCGTGTGCTGGGAAGTGGGGAGGGCTGATGACAACTGGGACTGACCCTCAGCCGGCCCCTGGGACCTGCGGAGGCTCCGGGCCGGTCAAGGCAGCACGTCCTGCGTGGTAATCCAGGGCTCGCGTGCAGACGGGCCAGCGTCCCCGGGAGCGTCCTGACGGCCGTGATTAAGAAATGCCTCCCGCCCAGCGCCGCCTGAACACGTGGCACCGGCTGGTGGGGGAGATAAGCGTGAAGATTTATCTGCACATGTGGGCAAAGCGCATCCAGTGGATGCTTGTTCACTGTGCTCAGATACCTGGGAGATAGCGGCTCTGCAAGGAGATGGATAGATACCCTCTCTCCGCTGCTGCCCGCGGTTCCCTTCATCTCCCTGGGCTGGACGAGGACAGGGGCCCGCGCCTGGGCTCACCGGCCAGGGCTGGCCACAGCGATCTTCTTGCCGGAGCTGAGAATGACCTCTCTCTGCTCGTTGCTACCAGTCAGATCTTCCCAAAGCCCTGAGCTCATCAAAGAACTGCCCCCCAAAAGGCCTTGGGCATCTCCCGGCAAGTAGGTAAGATTATCCCCGAGCCCTGCATGCGGCCACTCCAGCCATGCAGGTAGACGTTTCTCCACGGAGACCCCCCTCCTCGCCCGCCCAAAATGCCCTGTGTGTGTTCCCAGACCCAGGCTTCTGCGTCTGTGCCTTCTATCTCGTAAGAAGCCACGTGATCTCGTAAAACACTCCCAGCCACCCCGAGTCCTGACTCTGTTTCCTCGTCCTTCCAGATACTTTCCCAGATCCTTCCACCCGTGACTCCGCTGAACAGCCAGTAGGACCCTTGTTTTCGTATATGGACACGTGCTGTCTTGACTTCTTCCTGCACTGAGTCATTTGCTTAGGTCTTCTCTCCTAATCTAAATGATCAACGTGCACTTAACTCACAGACTGTGCATAATATACCCTGTGTTGTGATTCGGTCACAAGGCCCCACCATGCTGGAGGTACTTCTGAGCACAGCGGGTGGCTAATAGATAAGGACTGAATCAGTGTAGTTTTGATGAGACTCAAAAATCTATCCGTCACCCTGTTAGCAGACTGCATCCCATGACAGGACCCTAAGCTTCCAAGAAGATGCTAGAATCCACCCCGGGGACTTAGGTCAATAGGAAGCAGCCTTTGGAGACTTACAGAATTTTGGCAAACTCCCAAATGACCCAGACCAGTTTCCTACGGCAAAGACCCCTGGGTGGTCAGAGATTGCATTCATTATAAATTATTTCCAACAGATACACAGGTATCTGTTAAAAGGCACGGCTATTGGAAAAGAAATAATTTCCATAGAAACTTGGAGCTTTCTCCTGGCTTGTTTTCCTGACATTTCCTACCTCTCTCTCACTGGATCCTATGCTAATAAATAATGGATAGGGCCCCATGGGGTGGCATGGCTCCCTAACATGGCCCCACCAAAGGGGAGTGAGTGTGGGGGCTCACCCTGACCTAATGGGAACAAAGTTTCTACACTTCTAACTGCCCCTCCCTGTCGTCTGTTGTCTGCCCCACGCAGGCCTGATGGACACAGGGCCACAGCGTTCCCTGCAAGGTTCCCCGGGCCAGGATGGGCCCCATCCCACCAGCAATGTGCTCATCTGCCGTTGGCACCCAGGAAGTCCAGGAGCCACAATCGTGCCTGTCCGTGCTGCCCTGAGGCACAGTGACAGAGAGGGGACGCTGGGGGCCCCCTGAGGCGGGAGAATCAGTTGTGTCTTATTCCTGTGGGTGTTCACCATTACTCGAAACGTGGACAAGCACTCTCCTTTCCCACAAATACTGGCTCTTCCTGCCATTGATTACAATCCTCCCAGCACCCAAGGCAGGACAATGGTGTAGGGCTCACGGGTGCACACACTAGCATGAGAGTGTATGCACTCCACTAAGACCCTTACTGGCCACGCCAAGGGACAGAAGGTGTAAAGATTGCCGGATCTGGGCAGCAACTCTGGGACCGTGAGTCTGGACCCTTGCCTGGTGTGGTGGCTCGCCCACGCTGCCCCTTGTCTCTACTCGCAGACTAACTCACAGATTGTCACCAGTCTCGACTGTCCAGGCTGTCACAACTCTTTCTGAGTGCCACCCCTTATGTAATCCTGCCGTTTGCATGTGTCCCGCGTGGACCGGAGTCCCCTCGGTGGGACAGGGGCCTCTGCCTTCAGTGTAACTCTCTACGCCTCGTCCTGGAAGCAGACACAACACATCCCTGTTGATAGAGTTGGCTTTGCAGCCCCAGAGGCCCCCCAGGCATTCACCTGAAAGGGCCACGTCCCTCCTTTCCGGTAGGTCTGTCATCTGACATTCTTGTTTTAATTTTTTTAATGTTTTTGTTTATTTTTGAGACAGAGAGAGACAGAGCACGAGCAGGGGAGGGGCAGAGAGAGAGGGAGACACAGAATCGGAAGCAGGCTCCAGGCTCTGAGCCATCAGCACAGAGCCCGACTTAGGGCTCCAACCCGCGAACCGTGAGATCACGACCTGAGCCGAAGTCGGACGCTCAACCGACTGAGCCACCCAGGCGCCCCTGTCACCTGCCATTCTCTCCCAAAAGGTCCCCTTAGAGTCTCCCTGTGGTTGACACGAATGCAACACGTTTGTCGTGTCAGAACCATAGCTAACAGGACAGAGTCCCTTGAAGGACGCCTGTGTCCACACCAGCATCAGAAGCAGCCTCAGGGGACAACGGTGGCCCTTCTGTGCAAGCCGGCATCTCATCTAAGCACGGACCCCAGGGCCCCGCCCTGCTGTGATTCACCCTCCCCCGCCCCAGTAGACAGCATGTGCCCTGTCACACACAACACAGTTAATGCGACAAAGAGGAGGCTGCTTTTTCTTTATAGTAGAACTATCTAGAAGGGACAGCATCCTTACCATAAAGGAAGGGGAAGCTGCAGGTAAGGGGTCCTTCTGTCTGGCTGTTCTCCCCCAAGCCCCACACCAGGTGACAGGAACCCAGGCAGTCTGTGGGCCCCCTTGCCGGCCCCTCCTCCAGAGGGGATAAATCACACTCTTTCCCACCATTCACACATCAGATATGATGTTAGCACTTTCACAGATCGAAAACTTCAAGCCACTGAGACCACAAGACCTTTGAAGACAGTGAAAATAAAAGAGCACCCTGGAAACTTCTCAGCTGCCTACATCACAATCAGAAGGAGCTCAAGGGATGTGACACGACGTCTGCACAGGGGTCGGTGTGGGGAAAGGTCATTCAGCCCGACGTGCCCTAGGCCATGCGGTATGTCACCGAGGAATCGGACCCCAGACTGTTGACGTGCATTCTTCCTGTGCTGTGCATTCCAGGACAGTCTGAATAACCTCCTTTCTACAGGAGGGATTGCCAATAGGACAGCCACCCTGTATTCAGGCATAGGTGCTCCTTGGCAGGCAAGACGGAAGGAAGTGAGCCTTTGCTTTCTTTGGCTTGAAATCAGAGTTAAACCACAGTGTTGCTCTCGGGGTGTTTTGTTTGTTTGTTTTTAATAATTTTATTTCTTCCAGGTTCAAAAGACTTCTCGGGGTAAAGAGCTCTCCAGACCTCATTATTATGACCGCAGCTCACTTAGCATCAAAATATGAAAAATACGTCATATTTTTGAAGGGCCAAGTTCATGGCAGGAAATGCTAATTAGGATGGAAACTGGGTCTAAGTGATTCCAACTGTAGCCAGGCTACTTTTTCTCTCTTAGTTCCCAAAAGACAAGATACCACCAATATCACCTACCCTCACGGTGGCCACACTTTTTATGATATTCCGTATTACTCAGGCAGAAGCAGGCACCATCATCTTAAGCCTACACACGCAAGCCACGGGTGGGAAACCAGAGGAAAGAGGACGTAGTCTTGCTAGGGGTCTTTACTAGATGGTTGTCATATTTTTAATCTCAATATTTCCTCTTTAAATAAGACATTCCCAGAGATGGCAAAGTTTCTCCAAACCAATGCTTTCGAACACTGAAAAGTAGCTTTGAGGCCTGGCCTCTGCATGGATGTTGACATGCTCACTCTCATCCGTGAGGCATCCCAGAGGCTCAGCATTGCCTCCAGGACCGAGAGGGCTCTGTAGGTGGTCGGAGCAGAGAATGAGGAAAGTCAGAGCCCGAGGTGAAGACGTAGAGGGTCCCGGATTCCCGGGACCCCTGCAGAAAACACGGGAAGGAAGCTTCCTATCAGAAAGGGCCTGGTTCTTCTTGTCTACGGTCGGCCTCTGCGTAGCATCCCAGACAGGGCCTGACCTGCGGTGGATTGGGTCTCCCCCATGAAAGTTACATTCAAGTTCTAACCCCGCGACCTTCTTGGAGTTGGGGCTCTGCAGATGCCATTAGTTAAATGCGTATCACACAGGGACAGGGTGGGCCCTAATCTAGCTTGCTGGTGTTCTTATAAAGAGAAAAAGAAAGATGGACCGAGGACAGAGAGCAGAAGGGCACATGCCACAGAGGCCGAGATGGGAGCAATGAGTCTACAAGCCAAGGGACACCAAACAGAGCTGGGAACCACCAGGAGCCGGAGGGAGGAGCAGGGAGCCTCCCCCGGAGCCTTCAGAGAGAGCGTGGCCCGCGACGGCCTGATGGCAGACTTCTGGCCTCCAGACTGGGACAACGAGTCCTGTCGTTTGGAGTCACGCCGCCTGCGGTCACTGGTTTCTGCAGACAGAGGCAACTGCCACAGGCCAGTTCCAGAAACCTTCTGCACGAGACCTTTCCTGCCCTGGCTGGGTCCTCTGGGTCATTCCCCCCCCTGCACCAGATTTGCTCTCCTGGAAGCCCGTGGTACGAGACGGGCCCCAACAGGTGCTGGTGGATGGACAGCATCCATCACGGTTCCCGAAACCACGCTGACAGATCACGGGAGGACAGCAGTCTCGCGGTTTCAGTGTCCAAGCTGGCGGGTCCTGATGCCAGACGAGGGAGTGTGGAACAGCGTAGCTGTGTGGGAAACATGGTTTTTAAGTAAGTGGGGTTTGTCGATTCTCTCCCTGCCAGAACCAGCCTCTTTATTTCGGAAAACAGCACTCGGGCTTTGCTCAGATTTACCTCCCAGTGTTTCCCCCACGCTTTTAAAAGGAAAAGAGTGTGGAACCCCGGGCAGCTGTCCCCGGACACCAGCTCACACCCACGGAGCGGGAGAGGGCTTCCGGCTCGTCCGCCTCCGCGGGGCGAGCCTGGAAACACGCTCGGATGGCTGTGGCACCACGGGGGGGCAGCCTGACTTCTGTGCGTCCGAGCCCCCACTTGGGATCGACTCTTCCCGGGGCCCCGGGCGGCCGCATTCCCGGCCGCCTCCCTCCCTCTGCGGGGCCTTGCAAGGTCCCCGGGAGCAGGCAGGGTCGCTTCAGGAGCCTCAGGTCAGGTGGAGTGCTAGTGGGGCAGCCTGGGGTCAGGATGATCCGGGCGGGGACAGGGGGCAGGGAGCCAGCATATTGTTCCCAGCAAGAGCCTTTCTCGGGCCCGATGTGTCTTCGGTCCTGGAATTCGGCTCCCCCCCCTCGCACGGGGAGTGTTGCTAGGGCGCACACGGCAAATCAAGGCAAATTTGAGGCCCAGTCATGAGAGCGGTGGGTCTATTGTTCCTGGTTGTGTAATTGGTGATCAAGGAGGCCGTAAAACGGCGGCCGCAAAGGGCGGGGCGTTGAAGGGGGCCCGTCCCCAGGCAGGCAGCTGTGTGGAACAGCCACCTTCACCCTCCCGTGAACCAGGGTTTATGGAAAGGCCTGATGGCCGCCTCTTGTCTCGCCTCCGGGAGGAGGCGGACGCAAGAAGAAGGGGAAAATCAAAACTAAAGAGAATTAATGAGCCTTCACATATTGTCCTGTTTCTTCTGTTGTTAAAAAAAAACCTCTGGGTGAAAACGAAGAAGTCAGAGGACAGTGTCTGGAGACGAAACCATTAATATCAGGCTGTAAATCCCACAAAACATTAACTTCATTACATGGCGATCACTCCGTAATTGGCAGGAGGAAATCCCGCCTCTCGTCGCTTACCGTTTGTGTGGGAGTCAGCACCTCTGCTTCTGGCAAAGGTCACACCCCGATGACAGGTCCCGGTGAGTGTGACATGAGGGCATGTGACTCTCTTTGCCAGTACCCACGGCATCGGGCACTCGGGTGTCTGGGTTTTTCTCCGGGTTTCACATGAGACCTGCTATAACTTGGGAACAATGTGATGCAAGGGTGTGTGTGTGCAAACGTGCGTGGGGGTGTGCACATGTGTGGGAGTGTGTGCCCATGTGTGGGGGTGTGTGCACATGTATTCGTGTGTGAGCGTGCATGGGAATGTGTCCACATGTGGGGGGTGTGAGCGAGCATGGGAATGTGGGGGGGGGTGCATTGTGAGGGTGTGAGTGTGCATGGGTGTGTGCGCACATGTGGGGGTGTGCATATGTGCAGGGGGTGTGCATATGTGCAGGGGGGTGTACATGTGGAGGTGTGTGAGCATGTGCGGGTGTGTGAGCGTGCATGGGAATGTGTCCACATGTGGGGGGTGTGAGCGTGCATGGGAATGTGGGGGGGTGTGCATTGTGAGGGTGTGAGTGTGCATGGGTGTGTGTGCACATGTAGGGGTGTGCATATGTGCAGGGGGTGTGCATATGTGCGGGGGGGTGTACATGTGGGGGTGTGTGAGCATGTGCGAGGGTGTGTGCACATGTGTGGGTGTGTGAGCATGCATGAGAGTGTGTCCACATGTAGGGGGTGTAAGCGTGCATGGGAGTGTGTGGGGGGTGTGCATTGTGAGGGTGTGAGTGTGCATGGGTGTTTGTGCACACGTGCGGGTGTGTGAGTGTGCATGGGTGTGTGTGCACATGTGTGGGTGTCCATATGTGCAGGGGGTGTACATATGTGCGGGGGTGTGTGTACATGTGGGGGGTGTGAGCATGTGCGAGGGTGTGTGCCCATGTGTTCGTGTGTGAGCGTGCATGGGAGTGTGTGCACATGTGGGGAGTGTGAGCGTGCATGGGAGTGTGGGGGGTGTGCACTGTGAGGGTGTGAGTGTGCATGGGTGTGTGTGCACATCTGGGGATGTGCATATGTGCAGGGGTGCGTGCATAGGTGTGGGTGTGTGCACATGAGCAAGGGTTTGTACAAATGTGTGTGACACACGTTTGTGTATGTGTGTGAGTGTGCATGGGTATGTGTGCACATGTGGGGTGTGCACATGTGTGGGTGTGTGAACATGCATGGGTGTGTGTGCACATGTGGGGTGTGCATATGTGCGGGGGTGTGTGCATAGGTGTGGGTGTGTGCACATGAGCAAGGGTGTGTGCAAGTGTGTGTGACACACGCGTGTGTATATATGCGTGTCTGTGTGTGGGCGGCTCAGGGGTGTGTGTGGATGCCCTGGGTGTGTGCATGGATGCACGCCTGTCTCTGGGGCGCGTTTACGCTTTCAGGAGTCTTTCTCGGTGACGCCGTAGAAGTCACCGTGGGAGCTGACCCTGTCAAAGCACGGGGCCGTCCTGTTTGAAGAGAAAACAGTCCACAAGGGCAGTTAGTGCCCAGCGCGCCCTGCCCCCGCAGCCGTCTCCAAACCCTGGGTGCCCCCGTGAGCAGGAAGCCCTTGCCCCGCACGGGCCAGGGGGCCAGCGGGGACGCCGCGCTGAGGAGCACCTCCCCTGCCTGCCACCCTCCTCTCCCGGCGGGAGACCCTCCACGCCCGCCCGCGCCTGCAGGGCGGTGGCAGGGCCACACGTGTGGCTGAGCTTGACCCCAGCGTGTGCCGCTTTTCACTTGCGATCGAGGCCGTCATCTCAAAAGCGCCACGTTTCCGAGCACCCGGAGACGTTGAGCTTTAAAACACACGAGCTGCCCTGGCCGGGAGCGCCTGTCGGCCTGCACACGGCCAACAGCCCAGCGCCCACTCCTTTTCAGAACGAGAAGCCCCTCCCCTCGGGCAAACTCTCCTCTCCCTGACCCCCGCCCGGAGACAGGAACTCAAAATCCCCTCCGTGTTCGTGTCGTGGGGGGCCGCGTTTCTCCGAGGGGGTCTTGCAGGTGGCACTGGGCTCGGCCACACCTGGCGGAGCCCCTCTTAGCAGGTGCGTGTGGCCCGGAAGGCGAGACCGGTGAAACGTGCGAATGCTGCCTGCTGAGAAGAGCCGGCTTGGGCTGGCACGTGGGCCACTCCACACGGACACACACGCGTGTGCATGTGCACACGCGGGCCACACACATGCACGTGCTCACACGGGCCGCACATGTGTTTGCATGTACACACAGGAAGCACACACGTGTCTGTATGCACATACACGAAGCACACGTGTGTACATGCACATGCTCACGTGTGCACATACTCCAAACATGCATGTGCGCACACACCACACACACCATACACACACATGCACACACACCACACACATGTACACTTAACACACACACGTATACCCACAATACACCACACACACACACACACCAGTACACAAACGACGTATCACACACATGCACACACATACACAGACACAAATGCACACCCACACCATAGTACTCACCACATACATACGCGCACATATGCAAACACCCCCCCCCCCAGAGTGATGTATCAGTGGATAAAATCCTATAAAATAAAACGCTATCAGAAAGCCTCATAAGAGAATTTGAAAAGGGGGTTCAGGCAGTGGTGTGTACCCTATGGTTACAGCAATTCTGCTTCAAACACATAGACATGTTTTGTAAGATGCAATTTTTAAAAAATTTTTAACATTCATGGTTTCACAGGACAATTGAGGGAAGCCGGGTGAAGGGTAGGAAGAACGCCTCTGCCTCATATTTAAACATCCTGTGAGCTTACAATTAGTTTGAAATAAAAAGGTTGCTTTTAAGTATACAGCTGAGCTCAAATGGCACATCTCCCAGTGCCCGGGCATTTTGTTTTAAGTGAGCTGAGATGAACCCATAGACCGCCATCACGGTGACCTGTCACCTGGCGTGGGTGCTGGCTGGGGGCCGGCTGGCCTTCCACAGCCCCCAGTCACCCCGACCTCGGGCCAGGGAGGCCAGGAGTTGCAAAGACTCATAACTCAGCAGCCGCTGCTGCTTCCTTGTAAGGCAGCGCGAGGAATCGGACCCAGTGTTCAGGGACGTAGCACAGAGGCTACTGACCTGCTTAGGAAGAGGAAACTGTCTCTTAAAATCACGGGCATCCGGGCCTGTCCCACAAAACGTGGGGGTTGGCACTTTCCTTACCTCGGGCGTGAATATCCAGGGCTGGTCCAGAGCCCAGACCCCAGGGGAACCAATGAGATGTTCCTCCGGGCCAACCGAGCTCCAACCGAAGAGAGAAACAAAACAGGAAGGGAGAAAAGAAACGCTAAGCCGCGACATGCCGAAGCACCCCCAAGAGCTGCAAATATCGTAACAATCCCGGAGATATGATAGAATCAGTATGCCCAACATTCTCGAAAAGGGAAAGCGGTAGCGAGCGCCTCGAAAAGTGACACCGAGGGGCGCCTGGGGGACTCAGTCGTTTGAGCGTCCGACTTCGGCTCAGGTCATGATCTCACAGCTCTTGAGCTCGAGCCCCGCGTCGGGCTCTGTGCTGATGGCTCAGAGCCTGGAGCCTGCTTCAGATTCTGTGTCTTCGTCTCTCTGCCCCTAACCCACTTGCATTCTGTCTCTGTCTCTCTCAAAAATAAACATTAAGGGGCGCCTGGGTGGCGCAGTCGGTTAAGTGTCCGACTTCAGCCAGGTCACGATCTCGTGGTCCGTGAGTTCGAGCCCCGCGTCGGGCTCTGGGCTGATGGCTCAGAGCCTGGAGCCTGTTTCCGATTCTGTGTCTCCCTCTCTCTCTGCCCCTCCCCCGTTCATGCTCTGTCTCTCTCTGTCCCAAAAATAAATAAACGTTGAAAAAAAAATTTTTTTAATAAAAAAAAAATAATAATAAACATTAAAAAAAAATTAAAAAAAGAAAAAGAAAAGTGACACTGAGAGCTGCCACGTGGTCCAGAAAGTGCTCTTCTGGCTATATGTCCCCAAAACTAACGCTTGTGTGCTCACGGCCGTGGTCGCACCACCGACAATAGCCGAAAGGTGGACACGGTCAGCGTGCGTGGACACAGCATGGCCCCCCACGCAGCGGAACAGCATTCAGCCTTGAAAGGGAAAGGACTTCCAACATGCGCCACAACACGGATAAAACTCGAGGACATCGTGCTGAGTGAAATAAGCCAGACGCGCAAGCCCAAATGCAAGATTTCACTTCCGGACAATATCTGGAGAGCTTCGATGCAGTCCAGGGCGGGAGGAGGCACGCTTTCATTCCGGGAAGGTGACAAGGCTCTGCGGACGCCTCGCGGGGACTGTCACTCAACAGTGTGAATGGACTTCATGCCGCTGAACTGTGACTTAGAAAGGCTAATGCGACAAATCTTGTGACATGTCTATTTTAACACGTCTTTTAAAAAGTTCTCAGGGATTAGAAGAGGACGAACGGAAAGTGCTGTAAGGTGAGAACACCACACGGGCGGAAGTCGGAGGCTCCGAGCAGGACGATGTTCACACGGGAAGAGAGAATGGGGGGTGACCCTCGTTCCTGAAATCACGGGTGCACCATGCACCACATGGACGAGAGGAGCTTCCCGGGAGGTTGGATGCGCTCGGTGCTCCACACACACTGCCTCGTGCTCCCACAAACCCCGTGAGGTTGGTGCGGTTACTGTCCCCGGTTCACCACACCGGGAGGGGCACGGCCCCCGGCCCCCGCATCCAGCTGGCGCTCTCAGATGTGCGTCTTTCGGCCCCTTTGGGCACAAGCGTCCCGGCCGCTGTTCTGTAAGGACAGATGGAAAATGGAATGATTTGCTGGGGGCCAGGGCTGCCCCGGGGGGCAAAGTGGGAAGAGAGTGCAGGTGTCGCGAGCCCGGGAACAGGCTTCCTTCAACCCAGACCTGCCTTCTCGGACCCTCCCCGATCCGAGATTCACAGCGGCCAGAGGGATGTCTGCCAACCCCGGGGCAGGGTGCCTCCCTCGGGTCTGTGTGATGGGGCCACGGAGGGTGAGCGCGACTGTGTCGGAGGCCCGGAGATGCCGTGACAAATCACCACTAACTGGGGGCTCCACGCCGTGGAGACCCCTGTCCTCACAGTTCTGGGAGCCAGACATCCGGATCCAGGCGTGGACAGCGTGACAGTCCTCTGAAGTGTCTGGAACATGATTCCTCCTTGCTTCTTCCTGCCTCTGGAGGCACCGGGCAGCCCGGGGGTGTGGCCTCATCCCTCCCATCCTGCCACCATGGCCACACCATCTTCTCGGGGTCTCCGGTGGCCGTCTGCACAGGATGGGGAGCCTTGGCTCTTCTCGGGGCCACACTTTGTACCTCACCCTTTGGGTCCTGCTGGGACCTGAGTCGACCTGAGGTCTGGAAGCCCAGGCAGCTGATGACACGAGGGGAACAAGGAGAGGCTACCTCGGGGGCCATCACGCTCTGTCCTCAGGCCAGGCAGGTTTGCTCCTCAGACGGGGTGAGCTGGTGCTTCCACGAGCAGAGTCGACTCATCAGCATCAGCGACCCGGCTGCACAGCACCGGCGGGGCTCTTCACACATCCCCGGTCCAATCTCCGGGCCCCACTCCTTTCCAGCCCCATGCCGTCGCCTTGACCGGGGGCGCCCTGAGGTGAGGACTTCAAACCTCATTGCAGTTCAGTCACCCACTGGACGAAACCCAGTTTGCCTTTCGGAAACGTCAGGCCCACGGCTACGGGAGGAAAAGTTTCTTTCGGGGAAGACAGGAACTTCCGGGTCTCCTGTGTACAGCTGAGCTCATTCTCCCCCACGTTCTGCACAAAGCCGGGAGCGACCAGCCAATCTCATCACACCCGTTACCTTGAGCGAACCGCACCGCGACCCGACGTACGCGGTCAGCCGGAACAGAGGCGGCTGTGGGTGCTCTGCGGTGATACCTTGCCTCTCTCTGCGGCCACATCCCGGCATGATGATGTCTCCGCCTGGAAGGAGCCTTCTCAGTGTCTTCAGATCTAATCCCAGGAGGAGCCGAGTCCCCAAACGCCGAGACCACTTCAGAAAACCCGTCCTTCGGGCCGTGTTCCTCCGCAGCCCCCGGGGACCCGAATCTGTACCAGCTCGGGTCTGAGCAGAGAAACAGAAGCGGCCGGAGACTGTAGCCGCAGCAAAGATACAGGTGTGGTGGGAGCGGCCGTGCGGGCGTACTGACAGGGTGACCAGGGCGGCCTGGAACGCGTAGGACGGGCAGGCAGGCAGGGAAGTCTCGGCCGCAAGGGCATTTCCTCACCTTCCTCGGGGAAACCTCAGCTCTGCTCTTGAGGACTTGGAACTGCTGGGATCAGACTCACTCAGATTATTAGGGAAGCCTGTTGAGGTCGCTTGAGCATAGATGATAATCGCATCCACCCACCACCTCCTCAGCATCAGCTAGATGGGTGTTTGATGAATAACTCGATAGCACAAGTCAGTCCCTGGGATGAAGCCCAGCTGCAGAGACGACAGCCAACAGCAGAGTCACCCACCAACCGCCTCTCCCGTGACCGAGCACCCCCCACCCCTGCACAAACCAGCTCTTGGCGTCCGTTTTGGGTGAGGTCACGATCGCTCCCGCAGGCCGCACCCCCCGCGGACACGCACGCGTTTTCTCTGCTTCCCCTCCGACCACTTTCCCAGGATCCTCTCTCTGCCCACTGTTCTTTTCCTTCCCAGTGGACCCAACCCAAGCCTCCTGTTGTCTTACAAATGTCCCTTCCGCGTGTACCTGCCCCACTGATTCCCACCTGGCTTGATATCTATGGATGGCACTGTTTTGAATCATTAACTGGGGACGTAGTCCTTCCCTGGGGCTGCCGTCCACCCAGGGCGAGGACTGCACGCTGCCTGCCTCAGTGACAAGAAAGCACAGACCAAAGAGGAACCCTCAGAGAAGTCCATTCTGGTCTCTTGCCACCAGAATAGTCTTCTAAGGCTCAAGGAAATACCGGAGTTTCGAAAGACATGTGTTTTCTCTTTTCCTTGTGAGGAGACAGACATCAACATAGATCATGAAGAACAGAGGAGCCGGCAGACCCTTCTCTGGGACAAGGGCTTGAGAGACAGAATCCAAGGAGAATCTAGCAATTTCCTGATGGGGTCTCCTGAGGATGGGGCCTGTGTTTTGTGCCCTAGGCCAGAATCCCCAGGAAAAGGGTAGTGATAGAAAGCACAGAAGATTCTGGGCCTTCAAGACTGTTGAATCTCTGTGTCTAGAATTTGCTGCCAGCCTCCAGCATCCCTGCTGTGCCTGCAACCAAAGCCTCAGAGTAGAGATGACAGCCTTGCCCACCTGGGCAGAGTGACATGTGTGTCTGTATGTGTTGGGGGGGCGGCGGCCAAGCCACGTTTCCCACGTGCCCTCAAGGACTGAAAGAAGAGGGGACACAGCAATCCACCTGGGGAGACGTTGGGAAGAACGGATGAGCATCTGGGTTGAGAACCATCCCGCCCTGAGCAGCTCCCCAAGCTTGGAATGTCAGCCCGCTCCCAGAGGGCTCTTGGCACCCCCCAAAGGACAAGGAAGATGGAACCAGAAAATCACTGAAACTTACCATGCGTGGATGGAATTCAATTTTTCTGCTCCCCTGGAGCAAGCAGGTTGGGCTTTGGAAAAACCGGGTTGTTTGATCGTACGTGTAAGATTGTGGGCTGGGATTTCCGCCTCCTAAATATTCTTCAGCCTTTGTTATATTTTAACTGCAATTGTTCGTCCATTCGCTTGTTCAACACATATTTATTGGGCACCTACTACATACTTAACACTGCTCTAGGTCCCAGGGACAGATGAGTGAAGACACAGATACAAATTTCTGCTTAGAGAGGAAAAAAAAAAAGGCCCATCAGGACAGACATCTGTGACTTGCTTGTATTCAGTTTTTATTTTCTTTTTCAATTATAAATTTCAGATTCGTCAGACCAGCCACCTTGGAAATTCCTTTGCCTCTCCCCAGTTTCCACCATTGATGGTGGACCTTACGCTTTTGTGCAGGTTGTTGGGTTTTTTGTTAAATGTTTGTAAAAATTAATGAACAAATTAATGAGTGACTTGGCTTTATCGTGTGAGAAAAAGTGCATTTATGAAAATGAGCAAACCAATTAGTCTCGACAGACTGTGGCCGTGTCCCCGCGTGAGGACAGGATTGCAGTAAAACCATCAGCACTTTGCCCAATTGCCTATTTTAACCACTGATTGGTTTGCCTTAAGTCTGCTGATTGCTTTTCAAATGGCTGTGTTTTTCTTCCACCAGAATTCTTTTTAACTTTATGTGGATAGACAGTTCATTTACTTACTAGAACAAGCTATTCCAGGGTCACGGCTCGCGTCAATCCTCAGCCTTGTTTTAGTGCACAAGGCCTCCCCAGGACATGGCCGTCACCTTGGCTGTCATAATTCTGCCCAAAACAGGTGCATTTACAGCGGGCACTGTAGCCCGACAGGAGTCCGTGCCTCTCTCACACCTGCAAAGACGAGAAGCAAGTCGAAAATCCATAGCCTTTTTATGCTTTGCAGAATTCCTGGCATTTCCCTAAGTGGTTAAAGTGGCTTGTGATAATTGGCTACTGTATTACTCAGAAGAAATAGAACAGAAGAAACAGTCATGCCTTTCAATCGTCTCCGGAGCAGCGGTGCTCTTCTGAGTGGGTGCCAAGTTCAAGACGCGTCCCAAACGGGCCCACGTTGGTGGCGAGGTTTTGTTTGTTTTGGTTCTCAAATGAAGTAATCTCGAGAATGCGAACGACTAGGAGTCTGCCAAATTAGTCAATTGCGTGATGCTTGGTGTTCGCGACACTGGGGCTAAGGTTTGGGATTTTCGGGTGTGTGAGGGCTAGCGTGTAAATAAGGCCAGAGGTGTGCCTACCTTGCTGATCACGTTTTTCTTTCCTCACGTGCGTCTGGGGGTCCTCGCGCAGAGGCCGCAGCTGTGTTCTGGGGCATCCGGGGTGCTTCTGGCGGCCGAGCACAGCCAAGCAGGGTTTGGAATACGGTGAGGAGGAACTTGCTCTGTGGATCTGTCTTGTGGCCTCTAACTCACCTGGACAGTGAGGGTCTGACTCCCGGGTCAGCCGCTTTCCGGAGGCCGACCTGAATTCAGATCTGAAACAATTCATGTGCCCTGGCCTGAAACAATTTACACCTCAACCCAAATCACGGACCGTGTCGTTCTAAGAAGCTCCTTACGACACAGTTCTCTGGAGTGTTAAGTGCACTTATGCATCTGTAGCAGGCAGTATGCCCTCACTGAAGGAAAACCAAGAAGGATGGTGGAAGAATCTAGAAACTTGATCCTTCTCGAAATGATCAAGGACAGCTGATTATTTTTACCATGAAATTATTATTTTAGGGGCACGTGGTGGCTCAGTCGGTTAAGTGTCTGACTTGGGCTCAGGTCATGATCTCACAGTTCCTGAGTTCAAGCCCCACATGGGGCTCTGTGCTGACAGCTCAGAGCCTGGAGCCTGCTTCTGATTCTCTCTCTCTCTCTCTCTCTCTCTCTGCCCCTCCCCCACTCGTGCTCTGTCTTTCTCCCTCTCAAAAATAAATAATAAACATTAAAAAAATTTAATTATTTTATTGTTACTTTAAGTTATAATATACAATACAAATGTATGTTCTATAATTATAAATATATTCTTCACGATTTATAATTTAACATAACATATATCTTGTTATGTGTGATAATACACCCTGCACAAAATTATATAAATATAATATAAACTTATAAATTCTAATATCATAATAAAATTTACCTTTTATTTTTTATACTTGACCTTTTAAAAACGATTTAATTTCCTTCAAAAGAGAGAAAAACATACAGTAATTTCACTAATTTCTCTTAGTGGACCCTCTATTCTCAGGAGGGATTCTCTTGCACACAAACCTGTGCCTTCTCTTTGTTCCAACTACACAGAGAGGCGTTCAGAAGAATTACTATAAAGGAGATTGTCCCCTGCATTTCTTGCAGGTCCTAGGACTGATATTTCATGCCCGTAGCAAATACGATAGAAAATGTTTTGAGGGGTTGAGAAATCAGAGTCTGCTGCCGATGTAAAAAAGAAAGTCACGAGGAGGGACCGGACAGGGAAGCCATGGGGTGGCAAACAGGTGGGCCTCTGCCCAGCAAGCCGGTCGCCCTCTCGGTGCCCTGATGTCCAGACCCTGACAGAAACGAACCTTCACTGTCCAGACCACTTCATAATGACCAGGGAGGCACCAGATTGGAGTCAGCTGGTGTCTCAGAACTGGAGTTAACAGCTTCCCCTTAGGAGACTTCTAGAGACAAACTGAAGACTGGAAAGCAGCCCATTACCCACATTGTAGGTCCCACTTAAACCAAGGGGAAGAGTCACAGAGATGCAATATTAAAAATGGGACGGGGCAGGGACAGACAGGCACGCACTGTCAAAGAGCATGCGCTCCCTGGATCCCACTGAGAGGGATGCCCTTTTCTCCCTGAGCAAAACAAACTTATTCGCAGAAGTCACCAAGAAGTGCCCCGTGAAACACGTCAGAGGGCCAAGACTATGCAGTCTCTTAATTTTTATAGACTCTTGTCTGTTTTTGATGCTTAAAAAAAGGTGAATCAAAACTGACTGCAAGACTGAACTTCTCTAAAGGAAACTCTTCATTTTTGTGTGTGGGAAACCATTTGAAATCTGAGGCCAAATTATTCAAAATCACTTAAACTCATTTAAAACGGAGGCCAAAAGGAAACTGGAGGATGTATTTTAAAACTCTACCGGGGTGTGAAGGTGGTAACCATTTTCGGGGTCCTCTGATTAAAAAGAAAACAACACTGGGGCTCCTGGGTGGCTCAGTAGGTTGAGCATCCAACGCTTGATTGCAGCTCAGGTCACGAACCCAGGGTCGTAGGATTGAGCCCCGTGTTGGGCTCTCTCTCTCTCTCTCTCTCCAAAATTAAAAAATAAAAGAAAACAAAAATTAAAAGAAAGGGAAAAGAAACATATACTGAACTTGCTTTCTTCCCCAGCTCCAGTACGTCTCTACTCCAGGACCTTCCTTCTAGAACGGACACGTGTGCACACGCATGTGTGGGTGTGTGCATATGCACGATACATGTACCATGTTGTGGGTTATGTATGTGGAATCAGTTCAGATTAGTTTACCATTTGCTTCTGTCAATAACATACTCATTAGATGTCCATTCGTCTGACCAATACGTATCGAGAAAACAGCTGAATTTTTACAGAACGCTGGTCCTAAAACTGCAGACGAAGGGCCTTCCCTCTACCATGTGGTTTTCGTATTTTACCCAACATGTCAAACCAATTTTGAAATGGTGTGGACACCACCAAGATGCCCTTCTTGCAGATAAACGTAACATGCCGGAGCGTGCTGACATGAGACCTGACGCCCGACTCTTCACGCATGCATTTTCATTAATTCAGGTTAAGATGCACTGATTTAATTTAATTCACCGGCTTTGCTTAAGGTTTCATTGATTCGGGCCGAGGTGGATGGCTGTCTCTGGGAGACAGTTACCAAACTGACAGGAGGCTTTCTCTGCATGGTGGCGTTCAGGAAATTTCTGCGCTTTCCCCGGGTGTGTGTGTGTGTGTGTGTGTGAGCTTCAAACCCAGTAGAAAATCCACCTCTATGTCCTCCGAGGCTCTTCCTCAATGGCAGGTCCTTCCCTGTCCCTTGTCGTAATGTGGCTTCTTCCTCCCGGAGGGCTTGCTCACTCCACTTCCGTGAGCACAAAGCAAGAGCGTCAGCAGAAGCTTCCCTTTGTTCTAAGCTCCCAGCAGCAGGTGGAGGAGGCACCTGTGCCCCTGGACAAAGTCACGACTGCCCCGTGTCCCACGTCGCTGCAGCCTCTGCTCTGAGCCCCGGGCCCCGGTGGTGGCTCAGACCTGCGCCCCCCCCCCCCCCCCCCCCCCCCCGCCAGGACCGTCCCAGCAGCTCTGGGAGCCGAGGCCCGGCAGCTGGGAGCCAGGATGCTGCCGAGGCGGGGTGCTTGAGCAGAAAGCGTGCGGGAGGACGGGCTTCCACGGGGCAGGGTAACTGCCTTACCTGCCCTCCAGCTCCTGGGTCTGGCTGCATGGCCGCCTCTGTCCCTTCGGAGGGAAGATTCAGGCCTGAGGACGTCAGGACACCGCAAACCATGCCCTTTGGGGAAGACTGAGCGGCGTTCGCTGACTTTGCCCTTTGAGGAATCACTGTGAATGCTCGTTGCTGGAAACAGCTCCGAGCCCCTCCTTTATCCCTCCTTTCTCTGTTTTCAGCTCTCGGAAGGCCCGTCACGTCCTCAGGGTCCACCCCACCCGTCCCAGGCAGGCAGCGGGAGGCGGCCAAGGTGTCTGGAGGTGGGTGCGGTACACGGGACACTCCCCACGCTGCACGCACGCACCCCGTCTGTGGAGGTTTGGTTTCCCAGGCCCCTGCCCCCAGGCCGGCCCTCCTGGAGTGCGGGGGCTCCTCGCTGACCCCCAGGACCCCGCAGGGCCTGGCACACGGTGACATCCTGAATCAGAAATGATGGCGGAGCCAGGCGCAGGAGCTGCCCCCACTTCCCCGTGTGCGTGTTCTCCTCGACACCAGGTTCTCCTCGGTGAGACAGCCTCCAAGGTGCAACACCCAGGTTCAAGCCTTCCCCGTACCCCCTGTGCACATGCCCCTCACCTTCACGCCCCTGCTGCTCAACGGTCTGCAAACGCATCCTACGACCCCAGCGCATTCCGGAGAAGAAGCCAAGGGAAGGAAGAACAAGCAAATACAATTACCTGCAAAGCTGTCTCTCACACCAAGGAAACAGCCTGTGCTCTGATTCTGGCCAAGGTCAAGACGCGGCGTTTCACGTGAAGAACTCCCTGAGCTTTAAACGCCAGGGGCCAACGTCGGCTTCCTAGGTTTGCGGCGTATTTTTCCAACACGGACGTAAAAGGGTGTCGGCCTGTAGCTTTGAACGTCCGTTATTAGCGAACTTCAATTTAAACCCAGTCTCTGGATTTGTTAAATTATCACATGATGGTTTTCCCATTGATCGTGCATTTTCCAGGCTCCGTGTTAAAGGAGAGGTTTTGGAGTCTTGTTTCGTTATTCGGCAAACATCAGGGAATCTCTTTACCTGGTTCCAGTTATACAAACCAGTACACGTGTATTTTTTTCCTGATTCTGAAAACGCACTCCGGAGGACCTCCCAACAAGATCAGCCGGCCCTCCAACTCCAGCGTGCCACCTCCCCCCCACGTGTCTGAGGCAGAACTGGGCCTTCGTGGAACAGAAGGCGCAGTGTGGAGCGAAGCTGGCTGTGGGGCTGCTGGGTGTGATGTCGCCTATGAGACATGCAGCCGTGGCCACAAGGGCTGTCTCCTCCCGTGGCCACAAGGGCCATCTCCTCCCGTGGCCACAAGGGCCGTCTCCTCCCGTGGCCACAAGGGCGGTCTCCTCCCGTGACCCGTCAGCTCAGCACAGGTCTGACTTCTTTACACTGGGAACTCTCAAATCGCAACCAACCTCCAACTGTAGCTGCAGAAGGGAACAGAGGTCATGTCTAGGGGCGCCTGGGGGCTCAGGCGCTTCAGCATCCAACTTCAGCCTGGGTCAGGACTTCACGGTTTGTGGGTTCGAGCCCCGCGTCGGGCTCTGTGCGGACAGTGCAGGGCTTTCTTGGGATTCTCTCTCTCCTTCTCTCTCTGCCCCTCCCCTGCTCTCTCTCTCTCTGTCTCTGTCTCTCTCTCAAAATAAAGAAATAAACTTAAAAAATAATCCATGTCTCCCAAAATGGAAAATTCGCATTTTGTAGTTTCTTAATGTTCCTGAAAGTAAAGACCGGGCTTTAGCTGTGCCTATGGTGCGTCAGAACGTCCGAAGAAAAAGCTGGACGCTTGGACCAGGGATTACATGTCCTGACAGTAGGGATGCTTTTAGGGTCTGTAAGTACGTTTTTTATCATTTCGAAATGTGTGGGGGGCATGTGACCTGGGGCGCTGACATTCACAGGAAAGACCGTGACGGAGCCTGGGACAGTTAAACGGCTCTCGCACGTGTTTTCTTGCCCACAAAGAAAGAAAAGGATCCAGTCAGGAGAGAGGCAGGTGCAGCAGGTCGCTGAAGTCGTCCAGCGTCGTCCCTGGGGTGGCTGCACACGCTTAATCCGGCTCCAGGGCGTGGTCTGCCCGATTCCAGCAGGTGAGCACCTGCCAGGCTCTGCTCCTTGACCTTCTCCAAGGTCGCTGGAGGGAATGGTGAACCCCGTTAATAAGCAGGTTCCGCAAGAGGTCACAGGCACCCTCGTGTTGCTGGTTTATCTCGTTTGGGCACCAGCATCTAATCTAGAAACAGACATTGCAATCGGCTGTGAGGCTTTTTGTCGCCTTTATTCTTGCATAATTCCTCCATTTTTTTTTCTTTTTTCTCACGACATTAACTTTCCTGAAGATTCTAGGACAGTCAGGGTCTGAAATGCCTCCTCTGTCGGATGAGTTCCTCTCGGGATCACGTAACTTGTTCCTGTGTCCCCTAGATCTCCAGCCAACCAGCAGCACAGCCATGACCCTGGAGATTGTTAGAAAGGGGAATTCTTGGGACCCACCCCAGACCTCCTAAAGCTGAACCTCTATGGGCGGGCAGGGCTCAAGAATTTGTGTTTTAAAAAGCCCTCTAGGGGCGCCTGGGGGCTCAGTAGGTTAAGCATCCAATTTTGGCTCAGGTCATGATTTTGGTCTGTGGGTTCGAGCCCCGCGCCGGGCTCTGAGCTGACGGCTTGGAGCCTGAATCCTGCTTCGGATTCTGTGTCTCCCTCTCTCTCTGCCCTTCTCCTGCCTGTGCTCTCAATCTCTCTCTCTCACTCTCTCTCTCTCTCTGAAAAATAAATAAATATTAAAAATTGTTTTTTAAAAAGACACTGTAAGGATTCTTAAGCATGTGAGATCTCGGGATGCACAATGTGTCATAGAGCTTGGCTTCAGTTTCAACATTTTAGGGGCAAAAATACGTGACGGGTGACGTTGCAGCCCCCATTACATGACGTCAGAGCTCCCACCTGTGTGGTCAGCTGTGGAGATGAGCCCACGGGGCCCTCCTGGTAAAGGGGCATCTTCCCCATTGCGGTGATGGGTTTTTCTTTAATGCTTATTTATTTTTGAGAAAGAGACAGAGACAGAGTATGATTGGGGGAGGGGCAGAGAGAGAAGGAGACACAGACTCTGAAGCAGGTTCCAGGCTCCGAGCCGTCAGCACAGAGCCCGACGCGGGGCTCGAACTCATGAACTGTGAGATCGTGACCTGAGCCGAAGTCGGACGCTCCACCGACTGAGCCCCCCCCAGGCGCCCCCCGCCCCCAACATTGCAGTGATTGTGAAGCTTCGGCACCATGCAAGTATCCCACTAGAGGAGAGACGGCCTTTTTTCTTCCTGGAGAAGATTCTAAGGCAAATGCCGGAGGCTGTAGTTCAGCCATAGCCATACTTAAATGCAGTTACATTTCTAAGAATTGTCTCCATATCTGTCAGCCCGTGTAATCCTGACAGTGAGTCACTGAGGTCAGAACTGTGCTCACCGTCCCATTTTGCAGAGAAGGAGACAGAGGTACAGGAAGGCTGATTCTGTCGCCCCAGGTCACGGCTGGTGGGTGGCAGGGCCTGGCCCGGGACCCGCACCCTTCACGGGTGTGCACTACCACACCGAGGGGGGCGCCGGGGTGCAGGGGGAAGAGGAGAATCCAACGGCCCGCATCTCACCTTCCCGGCCCTGGACCTTCAGCTGGGGCTGGAGAAAATGTGACTCATCTCCGGTGTTCGGAGACACAGGAACCTGCAGACCCGAAGGCCTAGGCCCTTGGGCTCACACACGTGCTCCTGAGCCAGCCATCAGATGAGCCACCGGGCAGATCCATTCTGCCACAAGAGCATGGGGACACTGGATCACTTTTCTAAATGTTGCATTTGAGAGAAGCCACGGAATGCATGGTCACGGGCGGGCGGGTGCACGGGTTAGGTCCATGCAGGGCCGGGCCGGGGGCGGCACCTAGGTGTAGAGACGGGGTCCTGCTCCTGCAGCCACCTGGGGGGGCCTCTGTCTCGCTGGGCTGGGGGTTGCAGCGGCCGGCCAGCTCGCCTCCTGTTTGCCGACGAAGCGTCCACGCGGCCTTCCTCTGCCCTGTCCCACGCACACCAAACGGCTGACGTTGGGATTGACGTCCTCGCCCGCCTGGTGCTGCGGGAGCGGAGTGGCTTCTGGGAGGCGAGTGTCCCGCACCGCCAAGTTTAAACTTTTCCTCGGTCGCACGACGAGGTAGAGTGGTGCCAGACGAATCAGGAAACGTGATCAGAGACCCCAGCTCACCCGGGCCTCCGGGCTCGAGACGCCACCTCTGTGACCTCTGTGCACGGAGCCAGCCCTCCCCTTCCCCGCCGCAACCTGGGCGGCCTGGGCTCCGGGCAGATCCTCTCTGTCCTCTTGTGCTCAGCAGACTTGCCCTTTGAGGGTCCGGTCCCGCCTACCCTTATCAAGGTCATGTGTCCAGGTCTGTCCCACGTGAGCGGTGGCCCCACAAGGTCCTCCCCTTGAGTCTGATGCTGGGGCCCACCCGGTCAGTGTCGAGAATGCTGATGTCCGTCTCCACTTGGGGGATCTCCTGTCCTCGGGATCCACCTCCTGTCAACAAGGTGAACGGGAGAGCCCTCTGAGTTACTTCTCCCCACGCCGCTCCTCAGACAGGACTCCCGTAAGCTTCTGCAGATGAGCAAAGGCTAAGTCACAGGCTCCTCTGCACGTCCACACCTCACAATCATGCACAGGTGGGAGCAAGGCCACCCAGAGAAGAGGAGAACACGCCAGACTCTTCTCTCCACGGGGGTACCGGTGTGTGAGCTCCGGCCACGCGGCCTTCTTGCAACAGAGACGCGGGGTCTGCCGTCCCAGGCGAGCCCCAGTCCCACCTTCGGGTCCCCACAAAGGAGGCATCAGCCAACCTGCTGTCAGTCAAGGAGACGGGATAATTAGGGTTCTCATGCAACGGGCACACCCCGCGTTCACGGCAAACTGGTGATTAACAATCTTGTAATTGGTTGTCAGACCCACAGGGTTTTAAGACGATGAAATCAATCACTGGCTCCGCGGGTTTTCTCTGGGAGAGCCCACGCCTCCTCGAGACGGCACCGGGACCAGCCTCCCCTCAGCCAACCCCACAGGGAAGTGTCTCCCTTTCACACGCTTCCCTGAGAAACAGCCTCTTTCCACGTGTGTGCTCGTGTGCGCCCCCGGGAGACCGTGCGTCCGTGTGTGCGCGTATTCACGTGTGCATGCCTGTGTGCGTTTTTCTACGTGAGCAAAGACAGAGAAGGGATGATAATGACAGGTAAAGGGCGCCTGGGCGGCTCAGTCGGTTAAGCGTCCTGCTCTCGATCTCAGCTCAGGTCTTGATCTCAGGGTTGTGAGTTCAAGCCCCAGGTTGGGCTCCACGCTGGGCATGAAGCCTGCTTAAAAAATAATAATAATAAAATAGCGGGTAAGATCACAGAGGCTGTGTTCCTTTCTGTGTAGACTTTACAGCAAAGGCCTGGCGCTCTGGAGATCGTCCCGTCCTCTCTGCTCGGCTCCTTACCGTCTCCCGCTCAGGGTCCGCACGTGGAAGAAGCCGAGGTCTTGTAGTTTCTGGGAATCTTCTCTCGATTTGTGGGTGATGTTGAGAATCGCTCAGACATTCAGGGTCAATCTGACTTGTTGGGCCATCGAGCCCCAGGGCTGAGCCAGTTGCACCCAAAACAGAGAGGCCGCTTGCCTAAGTATGGCCCTCATCTCGTCACCCCTGGGGACCGCACTGCACGCTGAGGTTTTTGCGTGCACCCTGGGGGGCTCCGAGCCAAGCACTGATTTGCTCTGTCCCCTGAAGAGTGTCGTGCCAGTGGACAGAGGTGGAGGCTCACAGCTCCAGACGGCCAGCATGGGCCTGGGGACCCAGAGAAGCACCAAGGTCCGAGTCCCCGGGAGCCCACAGGCTCACGGGGCAAACAGGTGCTACTTGAACCCCTCATGCCCCCTCACCCAGCATGACTCAGCTTCGGGGCATTCCACCTGTCCGCCTTCCTCCCTAGAGACCAGGGCGGGGGGCAGGGGGTGGGCACAAAAAGATATGTCCGTGCCCCAGTCCCGGGACCTGTCGATGTGGCCTGAGGTGGGAAAGAGTCTTCGCAGATGCAATTAGCTGATGAATTTTGTGATGATCATGCTGAATGAGCCGGATGGGCCCTAAATGCAATGGCAAGTGTCCTTTTAAGAGACACGCAGAGAGAAGGCGCTGTGACGGTGGAGGCCAAAGCCCAGGAGCGCCCGGAGCCCGTGGGCTGGAGGAGCAGAAAGGACCCTTCCCTGGAGCAGTGGTGGGGGCTTGGTGGCTTGGCCCGGGGCACTCTGAGCCTTGGAGTCCAGCACGGAAAGCCATATTGTGGCCACTACCAGCATCTCATTTGTCCCCAGCACCTCATTTCTTTGCCTACCGCCGCTGTTTCTCAGGCTTCTCACTCGGGCAGGAAACCTCTTCTCTGCACGGACTCCCTGGGCTTCTCTGTCCCTCCTTCCAACCCCGTTCACTGTGAAGAGCTTCGTTCAGTGAACCTTCCAAAGTCCCAAGAAAAAGGACCAGCAGCCCTGGTGACTGACATCACAGTAGGTGCTTCCTAAGCGATGAGGGCCAAGGTCCTGTCTGATGTCTTAGCTTCGGCCGCTGTCACAAAGTGCCACAGGCCAGTGGCTGGTAAGCCACACGCACTTATCCCCCACAGTTCCGGGGACCGGCACCCGCAGGCTCCGTGTGCCGCTCAGGCCAGCTTCCTGGTTCATGCAGGGCCCTCTTCCCGCTGTGTCCTCATAGGGCAGGAGGGGTGAGGGGCTCTCTGGGGTCCCTTCCAGCAGGACACGGATCCTGTTCATGAGGCTCCAACCTCACGCACTGATCCCCTCCCCACCTCCAGATTCTATCACATCCCGGGCTCGGATTCAACATATGAATTTTGGGGGGACACAAGCATTCAGACCATACTGCCGACTGTCCCCCTGTAAGCACGTGGGGGCAGAGGCTCCGTTTATAAATCATGTCCATGCTCTGGAGAGTTTTACTTAGAAGGGGCCGTGTGTTTGCAGGCCTTGCCATTGATTAGCCAAGAACAAGTCCCCACAGAGACCAAGGGTCTTCCAGAAAGTCCTTCACATAATCGGCATTGACACCAACCCCCGCCCCCTCCCTTCTGTGCGCATACCTGTCTTTCCACGTGACAGACCACACCTCCTTCTGGGACGAGGGCCCGGGTTCCCCAGCATCCCCAGGACCACACTCCCCGGACCAGACACCTTCCAGTGGGGCACAGTGGGCACAGTCCCCAGGCCCAATCTGTCACACAGGAGGACCGCGCACAGCCCTTTCGACACGAAGCCAACACTGTGCACAATCAACAAAGGTGCGCATATTTTAAGCTGTGTTTTCCAGTAAGAAGGCTGGTCTTGGCCAGTCTCTCCGCGTTTTCCTTCTGGGGCCCTGACATTCACTGTCGCCCATCGGTGTGCAGGGTAGCCAGGCAGTCCAACAACCCGCCTCTTACACTGCAGCTTACGGCTTCTCCTCATTAGCAACACTTACCCGATGGGGAGTGAATAGCAGCTCATTTGTAACCGTTGGCATGAAAGTCAATGTTACGGGAAGTCACCGGATCTGGACCACGCTCTGAAGGCATGGGCCTGTGACGTGCAGGTGCCCACGTGCAGCTCAGAGACCATGGAGGGTAAGTGAGCCAGGGGCACTTGCCCAGAGGACAGAATGGGGCCGGATCCCACACACGGGAGCCAGGCAGAGCTACTCAGTGCTTCACGTCCAGCACAAAGCAACCGCGTGCCATTGGAGAGCGCACGTTAATCCCCAGGAATCCCGGAAGCGAGGGCAGGGAGAAATCCTGAGAGCCCGTCTCCCTGCAAAGGTGTGTTTGCGTGTCTGTGGACGTGTGTGTATCTGCGTTGTGTCGTGTGTGTGTATGTGTCCCTACGTCTTCATCAGAGATGCTGTGTGGGGTAGAAAAAGACAGCCTGAGCTTAGAGGGATGTCATCTGTTCCTTTGAGACTATATGGAAACTCCAAATTCTAGAAATGACCGTCAGACATTGAAAATATGATAAGCTTGAATACATCTGTAGCTCCTTTGGAAGGAAATCAGCAAGCCCTCATTTGGTTTGCGTTCTCCAATGACGTTCGGACAGGGGTTCTATGCGTACGCAGTTCATAGACCCAAAGGTGGCCCAGAGACCCTGGCTTCCTGGTGTCTATTTCCTGGTACGGTCCCCTTCCCTTGGACCCGTCCTACAGAATCTGGCAAAGGAGCCGGGATGGGGCTTCCGTGCGGAACATTCTGCCCTGGGAACTCTGGTTCCTAGACAGCCTCATTGTAGAGTCTGCCTGTCCTGGCTCTCAAGGAGTCCCAGCCACCCTGGGAGCCCAAATGGCGATGCGCTGAGGTGGCCTTTAGTCGCTGAGGACAGACTTTGTCCAAGGCCAGCAAGAACGTGGGGCCCCAGACCGAGAACACCAAGGAAGGGAAATCTGCCAACACCTGAGTGAACTTTCCAGCAGCTCCTTCCCAGTCCGGCCTCCAGGTTAGCGCCAGACCAGCCGGCACGCAATGTAGCCCCACAGGGGACCCCGACTCCCCTACAGAGGACCCTGATTCCCCTGCAGAGGGCCCCGACTCCCCGCAACATCGGTGCAACAAAGGAAGCGTGTTGTGTGAACCCGCTAGGCTTCTGGTAATTTTTCGTGCAGCAGAAGTAAAGGACTACACTGTCATGGCGGGATCGCTAAAGAAATTCTGGGTTAAATCCTCTTAGAAACTGAAAATATGCTGGCCCCACTGAGGTATCTGTTTGGGACTCCAAAGTTTACATATCCACTTTTGTTCGAGCAAAATCTTTTCCATCAGTGATGTCCATGCCTCATGAGGCTCTCTGAGAGAGCCTTAAAAACTGTATTTATATGCAGAAGGTTCAGGCAGAATCTCGTTTCTTGCTGTTACATTTGTGAAATGTGAGCAAAGTAGAATTTATTCTTACATTGACCATGAAGGGCTGCTGTGGAACGCACGGACTCCAGTGTTGTGAACACAGCCGTCCTCCCGTGGCTGCGGATGAAGGGTGGGAGGAGGGGCAAGGCAGAGGGGGGAGCAAAGAGACAGCTTCGCCCCCGAGCGCGCTGGGACTTACCCTCGGTATGTCGACAATCGTGGACACACAGCAGAAAGGAGGCCATAGCTACTATTTGTGCTCACTGACTCTTTTCCTCTATTTTAAGGTCAAAAATGGCATGTCTAGAGATTTTCGGCAAAGCGCGTAGGCACTTATGAACAATTACGCGTCCCGCGGTTCATGTGCGTGCAGCTAACTTCTGCCGCAATATCTAATATGAAAACTAAATTGAGAAAACCAACTAAATTAAAGCTAATCAGAGCTTCATCGTGGCGCCCAGCACAGCAGATAATATTCCAGTGCTCCATGCAATTAAATTCTTCAATTATTCTAAGTGTTATTATGCTAATTTAAAAGGCTAGGATTATTAGAAAATGTATAAAGCATTATGCTCAGTTATAGCATTTTATTTATGTGATTTCACGTTAAATTATTTAAGGTATGGAAATTATAAGAGTTATCAGTACGTGACTTCAGCCTGTCCCACCGGGGCAGTGAGCAAAGCTGACGGGGAAAATGTGTCCCGTGTTCGCCTCGAGGGGGATCGTCTCGCCGCCCGAGGGGAAAAGCGTCCACCGGGCTGTCCCCAGGCCTCTGCTCACTCTGGAGGGGCTCCTGTCCCAGAGGAGCACACCTCTTCGTTTGGGCACCCGGGGGTGCGTGCTCTCCTCAATTTACGGTAAACACGGGAACTGGGGGGAGACTGGAAAGGGGACACCGAGGCTTTGGGGAGACACCGGCCCTCCAGAGGCCTCCATGAATGGGGATTCTGGGTGTTGTGGAAGAAGCGTCTCAAGAAGCGTTCACTTTTTAATACGTGGGGGATGTTCCGTGAGGTTCCTACCCTTTTATATTTCTGCTTTCCCACGTCTGTTCAACCTTCTCCTTTTCCGATAACACCTTCTTCCACTCAGTGTCCCTTCCTTTCTGCCCCTTGCCCTCCCCGTCCCTCTCTCCTCCCCTCTCCTTTCTTCTCCCCCTCCCCTCCCTTTCTCCTCCCCTCCCCCTCACTTTTCCATCTCTCCCTCCCCTCCCTCCCCCTTCCCTCACTCCCCTCCCCCTTCCCTCCCTCTCCCCTCCCTTCCTGCCGCTGTCTGCCCCCTACCTCACGTCTCTCCTGTCTTACGGGTTTTTTTGCACAATACCTTACTTTTTGGTTTTAGTTTTGTTTTCTCTAATCTTCCTTTCAGCCACGAATATAGCATTTATCTTCAAAAACTTCGCAAGTTCAGAGAAAACTCACTCCCTCACAGGCCCCTCCCTGAAGGCTTCATCCTCTCCAGCACCCGGTGCGCCTGCCTGCCCCCACCCCTACGCTCAGTGCCCAGCAGCCCGGCCCACAGCCACCCAGCGGGACCAGCCATCCTGTCCCCTGCCGGTCCAGCCTGGCACCCCCTTCACCCTCTTAGAGCCTGGCGCACGAGCCCCCAGTACCTTCCGGTTTGCAGTGTCTGCCCTGGGTCCCCGCTGCGGGGCCGGGAATGCCGTGAGATCAGGGCCCCTCTGGGAGGGATCGTGGGGTGGGGGCAGCCAGCGGGGAGCAACCCCCCCAAGTCAGGACCTGGTCTCCTCCCCGCCGCAAGAACCTGGCACCCCCGACGACCCCAGCTTCCTAAACGCCGGGACCCACAGGCCCAGACCCAGGAGCAGGGTCCCCAGCACCTCCACACCTCTGACCTTGAGAGACCCTCAGGCCACAGCCCCACTGATCCGCTCAGGCCCAACCGCCTGCAGAGCCAGGGAATACCCACAGTGGGCTCTGCAGGCCTCGGGGGCAGGGAGAGAAGGAGCCCCCTATACCCCAGGCTGCTCCCAGCCCGCGGCAGGGCACAGTGGGGATGCAGAGGCGGCCCTGGGAGACTGGCTGACGGCCTCCGCGAGCCCTAGACCTGATGGCAGTCTGGGATGTGACCGCCAAACCTCCCTTCCTCCTCTCCCCTCATTCGGGGTCAGACTTACTTCTCAGTCCCATGGCTCGTCCCCCTGCCCCTGCACCCTGCCCTAGTCACGGTTCCAGTTGTGTTTCCTCCAGTAAGCTCCCAGCACAGCTCCTCCCCTGCAGTGTCTGCTCTCAGAAGACCGCATCCGCGCACTGCCGCGAGCCGGGGGAGCCAGACCTCGGAGGCTTGGACAAGGCGCTTTGAGAGGCGCTTTCTCTCCTGTCTGGGGCCCACGCTAGCAACCCTGGGAGTGAGACAATACTTTCCAGGCGTGATCTGACCAAGATCTCGGTGTAGATTAGGTGGGTCATTTCGGATCTCACGGTTCACGTCCCTGAGCGGATATAACAAGTTCTCGGAGTTCGTCAGGTTTTGGGGTTTTGAACTCTTCCACCACATTTGTTCTGAATTATGAGCCGTCTCTGGTTAAGCAAACAAACCAAGCTCTAATGTGGCACCTACGAAAGTTCCAGGCTGTAGCGACCCGTGCGTTCCCACTGCTCCTTGCGTTTTAGCCACATCCCTGTTGGCGTGGCCGGGAAGTTACACAGCCGGACCCTGGAGCGCCCCTCCCAGGCAGGAAACGCAGGAACGAGGTGACCTGGCCCCGTGTGCCCCCTGTGGCTGGGAGGGGTTTCCCGGGCACCGGGTGCCCGCACACATGCCTTCGTCTCCCGGGACGTGTTGGAGTAGCAGGGACCCTGCTGAGCAAGGGAATGACCGCTAGCTTCCAAGCAGCCCAAGAAACAGACGGTCCCCAAGAACCCAGTGAAGAGAGAAGGGACCAGAAGGCGTGAGGCTGGGCCACAGGTGCTGGGCTATGCTCACCTGCAAGGGCCAGACCGGAGAGGGGACGGGGCAGGAGCAGAAACCCCACGATGCACCAAAGCCAGAAGGAACTCTCTCTCTTCCATCTAGAAGAAGGTTTCTGGAGCCCTGCAAAGGTGAGGGCCAGCTGAGCAGTGGGCAGGAGGGCAGATGAGGCCAGGCCTCATGCTGAGGACTGGCCAGGGAAAGAGGGTCCCCCTCCGAGGCCAGCCACCCACACCCCGCTGGCCTGGGGCCGAGCTACAAGGGCCCCGGTTGCTGCTTCACCCAGCCGACGGGCCACAGCCTTGTCAGAGCAGGTGGCCCCAGGTCGCCGAACACGCCGCTGCCCTGCCCCCTTCCCGGGAAGAATGAGCCCTGCGTCTGCAGAACAGGCAGGCCGGTCTCTCTACCGGGAAGGTCGCCAGCTCAGGATGTGTCTCACCTAGGGGCGGAAAGGTCAGGGTCGACCCTCAGGGACCGAGAACGCAAATGGGACCACCAAGCTCCTTCCTCAGTCTCTGCTTTCTGCCCTCTGCCTTCTGCCCGCTAACTCGGCTGCGATCCTGCGCAAGGACTCCTCATATCATTCCTGCGCTGGCCAGGCGATTTCATGCAAGCTTGAGCTAGAACAGGGGAAGCTAAACTCTTCATGACCCAAGTATGCATAGCCTCGCTGGAGACATAGGCACGAATAGGAACCCAGGATACAGCATTTGTGGAGACTTTAAATGTCCATCGAACGTTTGATAAGCTAACAGGAACTTCTTCCCTGTAATTCCTGGTGGAAGGTGCTGAATACCAAGCTGATCATTTTATTTCATGAGTCTCTGTTGGACTGGGAGAGCCGCACAAGCCACGGCACGCGGGGTGTCCGGACAGGAGACGGAACGGATGGAACGGTGCCCAGCGAGTGGTGGGCAGAACCTGAACCCACTCTGTGCAGCCAGCCCCGAATGCACCTCTACTCCCCGCCCCCCACGAGGTTCAGGACCCATTTATATCCATGCTTAGTGTAGTTTTATTACTTTATTTTTAAAGGGACTGGTTGATACATATATATTTTTAAAGCAATTGGACAAAAAAGACATTCTGGGAGGTTTTCGCCAGCTCCAAGGTCTGCAGAGCTCAACACTGTAGTCTTTCCCGACGAGGCCCTAGGCCCCTGCTGGATTCGGGGTCCGCGTGAGCAGGTCTGATTACAACCCCTGATGGAGAGACGGCCGCGGAAGCACCCCCAGGAAGGTCATAAATCTGACCCTCTGCTGCAGCCTCAGCAGAAAATCGACGCGGAGAAGGCTTGAAGATGTGATTTATCCTCCCGCGAGGAGAGTGGCCCCACCTGCGTGCGCCGTTTTCCGGCCACAAGACTCCTACTGTGTAAACAGGCGAGGCCACAGTGGTCTCGGGGGGCATAGGGTCCACATGAAAAGTCACGGTCAAGCGGTGTATGTCACGGGGCCCCATGGAGCTCACCTACCTGGAGAGAGCGGGAGGTTCCGAGGCTCACAAGTTGTCAGAGTGTGCTCTAGACTCACCATGTGTCCCTGGTTTAAATCTACGACCTTAGGGAGCTCCCACATTGAAGTGCTAGGCAGACCAGGATGCCCAGTTAGGCTAGAATTTCAGACCATCAACAAGTGATTCCTTAATGGGTGTGTGTGTGTGTGTGTGCATGTACGTATGTATATTCTCCAAATATCGCATGGGATATGAGTGTACTAAATATTACTCATTATTTATCTGAATTTGAAATCTCGCTGAGAGACCTCTCTTTCTGTTTGCCAAATCCGAGAACCTGCCCTTGAGTTACTTTCCGGAACACTGACCGCCGGTCTTTTCCTCTGCATGTGAGCCTGTGTCAGCCCAGCTATTACCCTAACATGCTGTGTCCTCCCACACTTTGCACACCAACTGGCCCAAAGCAGAATATTGACACATTTTATGACACTGGAAAGTGCCCAACCCTCTAAAAGATGCCTTTCCATGTTTTCTGGAGGGTGTGTTGGTTTATTGGGGTCATAACAAGTGTCTTGGGCTGGGTGGCCTCGAAGGCAGACGTGTATTTCCTCCTGGTTCTGGAGGCCAGAAGGTCAAGGTCAAGTGTCGGCAGGGCTGGCTCCTTCTGAGGCCTTGAGGGAGGGTCTGCTGTAGACCCTGTCCAGCTTCTGCTGGTTTACTGACAATGCTTGATGTTCCTTGGCTTTCCAAAGCATCATGCCCCCTCTCTTCCATGTTGCCACGGCCTTCTCGCCGTGAGCAATTCTGTGTCCAGATTTCTCCCTTTTATAAGGACACCAGTCATCACATCTGCGGCGACCCTGTTCCCAAATTAAGTCACATTCTAAGGTACTCGGGGTTTTACATACGAGTATTTGTAAGACACAGTTCAACTCATGACAGTGTGTTGGTTACCCTTCTTTGGGCGATAACGACGTCCCTCTAATTTTCTCAGCATTTCCTTTCCAGACTCAGACTCAAGAAAGTGGGTATTTTGCTCAAGTTGAACTTTAAAAACGAAGGTGTTCTGCGTAATGAAAGCATACGCTTCACTGCTTTGCCCACCGCTAAGCCTCTCCACTTCCTCCTGGTTGTTCGTGGAGGTCGTGGGGGCTCCTGGAAATGTGTGGAGGGAGGAAGGGGGCTGCAAGCCAGGTGGGGGACCCTCCCCTCCCCTCAGAAGGGGTTTGCCGCCGTGGCCTTGCTTGAGACCATCTCTCACACACCTGCTGCCCACAGCGAGTGAGTCTAGGAAGAAGCGATCAACGCCTCGGCCAGTCTATTATCCCTGACGGACAGCTCCATCCAGTGTGTGACACAAGGTGACACATTTAAAAATTGTGTGCCTTGAAGACGATCCGTTGCCAAGAAAGTGATAGCACAGAAGAGAAGGAAGCTCCCTGAGGCAGACGGGCCCCTCTCATCCGGCCTCCTTCTCCAAATGAAGTCTGCAATCGGGTGGGAACAGAGGGCCAACCGAACAGGCAGAGAGAAGCCAGCCCTGATTTCCCACACTTTTCAGGCCATGTGACAACGCGGCCCATCAGCGCAGGGATGGGAGCCCGTCCCCGGGGAACACCCCGCCTGCACATCCGCCTTCTCCCGGCAGAGCCCCACCTGCCAGCCAGGGAGGCCCCACTCTGGAGCGCAGCGCACCTACAGGAAACGGCACTGTCCTTGTGGAAAACGCTTGTGCCGGTATTTGTGGGTTTCCTTTACAAAAAGGTGAGCCGCCGCGAGAAGACCGTGACACGCGGGCTTTGGTCCTGAGATGTATGTTCTTCCCTTTCATTCAGCAGGTGGAGTCAGTCGGCACCACAGGGGCTGGTCTGAGGGGCCTCCTCGCTGGCGGGACGGTGCGCCCTCTCTTCTCCGTCCGCACGCAGGAGCCTCTGTGCGGGTCCTCTGAGCTGCCCGTCTCCTCGTCATGTATTTCTGAAGCTCCGGGAAGGAGCTGGGGAGAATCCGAGCCACGAGGATGGGGGTGCCCGCGGCAGAAAAGCACCAGCTGGAGGCTGCAAGGATTCTTGTGGGAGATGGGACCCCAGGAGCCCCAGTCCGGGAGGCTGTGGGGCGTGAGGCTGGGCGGTGAGGAGGCTGGTGCGGGGGTGCTAACGAGCAGGCTGTCTTTGAGAGCCACTCGGGCGCGGAGAAACGGCATGCTGTCTCATTGCTGTGGGTTGAATCATGTCCCCCCCAGAATAAGCCCCACCCCCAGAGTAAACTGTGCACGTGACTTCATTGGAAATAGGGTCTTTGCAGATACAATTAGCTAATGTGACATCATGCTGGAGTGGGTGGCCTGAATCCGTTGTCACTGATGTCCCTATAAGAAGAGGAGGGACACAGAAACCCAGGAGAGAGAGAGGCAGGGCTTGGAGGGATGTGGCCGCAAGCTAAGGACCGCCAGCAGCCCCAAAGCTCGGCTAGGCGAGCGAGGATCCCCCCAGCCCCGCGGAGACCCCGGATTCTGACTCCTGCCTCCAAGACCGTTGAGGGAGTGGCTCCTCTTGCCTTAAGCCCCTCGTTGTGTGGCACCTCGTATGGCAGCCACAGGGAGCAGACACACCGAGTCCTATGTGTCCTCGAGTCAGGGCGGTGTCGGGGCGCACCCAGGGAGCCTTTCCAGGCCGGGAGGAGCCCCCAGGACAGGCCGGCAGGGGCGCCTCTCGGGAGCTGTGGTGCAGGCGTGCCCGGGAGCTCCCCGTCAGACCACATCAGAGACAAGACCCCCGTCCCGCTGATGTCTAGCCGTCCCACTGGCCCTGTCTTCACATGTGTGTGACGGGTCGATGCTCACAGACCCGCCCGAGTGACCCTCTGCGGCCATATTCTGTTCCCCGGAACCAGCTCATTCGTTCATTTACTCAGTCATTCAGTGAGTCTTAAATGGGTGCCTTCCATGCCGCTCGCCCTGTGTTGGGGGAGGGGGGTGTTCAGTGACCCACCGGCCAGCATGAACCCTAGGCCTCGGAACATGGACTTCAACGTCACAGGCAGAGAAAGTCTCTTTTCCTCCCAAACTCAAGCATCCTCCAAGGACAAGGGAAGCCGGGGCCTTAAGTCCTCTTCCTTCAGACCTGCTGCACTTGGCCAGAGTTGACACGGAGCCCCTTCCTCAACCCAGAGCTTACAGGAGGAGGCCAGGCTGAGAGGCTGCCAAAGGGGCACACGTGTGTGTGTGTGTGTGTGTGCACGCACGTGCACAAGTGCCCTGCACCCACGAACCACCGGAAGCCACAGCCACACTGGCCCCCCCCAGGGGACCCGCCTCATCCCTGGGGGGTGAGGCACAGGCCCCGCCCCCTCCAGACATCCCCGCTTAGCTCTTGGGGGGCCGTGCCCACCCCTGGTTTACGGTGGGACTCCGGGAAAGCCACTCTGCCTGTCTGATACTCCAGACCCGGGTTTCCCTGTAAAGCCAGACTAATAATTCTGCTCTTAACGTAGAGGTCTCGAGTGGCCTAAATGAATAGTACATGCATACGAGGATCTATAAACACTAACAGGTTGTGAATCTTCATTTGTATTAAATAGTGATAATTATTATTTTTCCATTTTTTTTTTTCTTTACCATTATCCTCTGAGAGCTAAGTAAATATTCTAGCAAGTCTCAGGGGCAGCTGGGTGGCTCAGTCAGTTAAATCTGACTGCAGCTCAGGTCATGAGCTCGCGGCTCGTGAGTTCAAGCCCCACATCAAGCTCCGCGCTGACAGCTCGGAACCTGGAGCCTGCTTCAGATTCTGTGTCTCCCTCTCTGTCTGCCCCTCTCCCCCTCAAAAATACATACACGTTAAAAGAATTTATGGCAAGTATGAGCTCACAGAAAGCATGCTGCCCGTCTCAACGGCTGAGGCCTGCCTCTCCTGCATTTTCCCTCTGGCACTTTGACCACAAAGGAAAGACAGGCCTAGCCTTGCTTCTCAAAACTAGCGGGGTCTGATGCCTGCCGCCAAATCCGCGGCCGTCGGGGTTCAGCTCCCTTGCCGAAGCGGTTTCAGACCCCGGCCCCCCTGCACCGGGTGTCGTGCGGTCTTCCCGGGCAGGGGCAGGGGCAGGGGCAGGGTGCCAGCACACCCTTGTCGAGCAAGCGTCCTTGACTAGCTGCTGGTGACTGAGGTAAACAAGGTCCCTGAAAGCACACAGTCCAGCAGGGACCCTCGGGGAGGGGGGTGCCCGGCCGCAGGGACAGGAGCCTCTCCCAAGGACGCCCTCTGATGCCCAGCAGGCAGAGAGCCGAACGGTGACGTCTGAGCAGCGTGCCCTCCGTCAGGGCGACTGGGCGGGCAGTGCGTGCTGGCGACGGCTTATCCGTGTTAACATAAACCCTCATTAGAGGGGATTAGGAGAGAAACAGTGACAAACAGGATGGACACTAACCCTCGGAGGGTCCCAGACAGACACCACACACTAATTATCCTTTCAAATGACTCGAAGATGCCGAGCATGAGCATCGGTGTCTGTGCCCGGGATGCACGGGGGATTGTGTTTTACATACGACACCTGTTTGTATTTTGCAACAGTTTTACGTGTGCCCCGCCCCCCGGCCCCAGGCACACGCACCCACCCGCACATGCACGGAGCACCCCCCAGCCCACAAGCAGGCTCACTGAGGACGGTGGAGGGAGGCCGGGCCTCCCTCTTCGCCGAGCCCCATGCAGGGGCGTCGGGGACAGTCTGGGGACCGCTGCTCCGGGCCAGATGGGGATGGGACTCCACTCAGGCTCTGTGTGTAGGGGAAATGCATTTCCCAGAGCACAGCAGGCGTTTCGACCTCCTTAAAGCCATGTTGGCAAAGCCGCGGTGCCCCAACGTGTAAATGGGAGCATGTGTCAGCCTCACTGTTGGCTCGAAGCCGTCCCCTCCTCCTCACCACCGCCACCGCCGCCCTGGCCGCCTGAACACTCCCCCTCAGCCAGGGCCCCCCTCTGGGGCCTTGTCTGGCAGGTTCAGGGTGTGGCCCGGCATTTGTGTCCTTAAGTGTCCTGGTGGGTGACCATCCCACAGGGAATCTGAGAAGGTCACCTCCACCCCACCGCTGCTCCCGTCTGTTCCCGAGGGCGCCCAGGACGGGGGGGCGTGGCTCTGGTCTCAGGTCAGACACCCAAACAGCCTAGAGCAAACACAGATGGCCAGGCTCCGCACGGGTCCCTGGGGCCATGCTGTGACGCAGGGCAGTGTATTTGCAGGAGAGAATTGACGTGGATCATTCGATAAATACCTTTGGTACTTGGCTCATTCAAGGATGGTCTTCACACAGCGTTGAAAAATTTTTCAGCTATACTCAACTGCATTTGATGAAGGGATTATACTCCATAGCGGTATTTGCAAATTTGGAAATTCACAAAGGTCTTAGAACATACCTGTCATGAATGCAGAGAGCGCTGCATCCGAGCGGCTATTGTCTGAGGACAGAACCAAATTGAAAACAGAGGTGATATTACAAATCGTCAAATGGTATGATTATAAATGAAACAGAAAGAGCTTCTGGAGGGTACTAATTACGAGGCACGGCGACAGAGAAGCTGCAGATTCCATTTCACTGGAATGTGCGGAAGGACCGGGAGGCTGAGTCTCGGCTTGCCCCCCGCCGAAGGCGTCCCTGTGCATCTCGGCGAGGACGTCGCTCCTGCGGCTGGAAAACGGAGCAGGGCCGTGACACGTGTGGGGAGCCACCACTCCCGTTACCACCACGGCACCTTCTCCAAGGTCGCAAGTGCTGGGTGACATCAGAGAAGGGTTTCACAGGTGTCACAGTGTGGGCAGTGTGAGTAAAGGCAGCTTCAGCGGTGACCAGAGGGGGCGAGGAACGTCCCAGGAGCACAGACATGCACGGCGACGGGCAAGAGAAAGACATGAATAACCCCCTCCCGGAGTGCCCGGGCAAGCTGGCCCTCCACGGTCGACGCCGCCGTCCCGGTGGCACCCGCAGAGCCCCAGCCCCGCAGCCTCCGCTCTGGAGCCCCCTCCTGCACCAGCGTCCAAACCCCAGCGCCAACCCCGCTGGCTCCTCCCCCGGCGTGGCTCCCCCAGCGCGACACGGCGGCTCCTCCCCCAGACCTGTGAAAACCCTTCGTGTCTTTGAGCTGTCGACTGCACACTTGGGTGGCTTTTCAGCGTCATCGTATGGGATATAATTTTCGCCCTAGGAAGTGGAAAACGCTCCTTCGCACGATCAAAGGGTAGTTCCCTCGTTCTCAGGCCTCCATTAGGCTACCCATTAAAAATGAATGCTGCTAATAATTTCATTTATATGCATTAGTATTTTGGGGAAAAAAAATACCTTCACTGAATTTGCCTTGAAACTCAGAATGCTCTCAGGAAGTACCATGACGAGTCCTAATATCATGGCATTCCCCTGATTTATCTTTCTCTCTCGATGGTAATAAGTCACTATCGTAGGACAGAAGCATTGCCTTAGGGAAAGTACACTTTTTTTTTTTTTTCTAAGTTGAGCTCATCTGTTTCTTTTAGTTTCAAGTTTAAACTAATGGGCATTTTTATGTCTACGTTCCGACGCGCACAGCACCGCAACGGTTGATTCTTTGCCTGAGTTATTTATTTAATGCGGAGATAATCGAATTTAGAATTAGTTGGATGAGCGTTATTGGTTGCTACAGTTCTGGTAGCGTATTTTCCTTCCGATTAAGTATATCAGAGCAGCAATGTACATAAACAAAGTGCAGGCTCCTGACGCATATATTTGCCGATGGTAATACCCACGTGCCCCCTTTTGCCAGTCGTATGACGCCCCTAAAGGCATTGCGGGTTAACGGTGATTTAATCCCCTTATGCATGCATAATGTGACAAGCTTTGCATAAATAATAATAAATAATTGGTATGTATAAATAATTTATCATTTATTTTTGCAGTAGAAGTCGAATTCTTAGGAATATTTTAAACAAAGGAAACTGCAAACATGACCTCAATCAGAAAGAGGGTTAGGTCCTCCTCAAACACAACTTTCAAAGCGCATGTACATTCCGCGTATGCTTGTGACTTCTTTCGGGAGAGTTTATGATGCTGCCGAAGACTGTGAGGCATGGCATGATACGTAAAAAGCCAGAAAAATAAATTTTAATTATTTTTTAACGTGTATTCATTTTTGAGAGAGACGGAGACAGAGTGTGAGTGGGGGAGGGGCAGAGAGAGAGACACACACACACACACACACAGAATCCAAAGAAGGCTCCAGACTCTGAGCTGTCAACACAGAGCCCGACGCGGGGCTAGACCTCACAAGCCACGAGATCATGACCTGAGCCGACGTCGGGCGCTTCACCGGCTGGGTCACCCAGGCGCCCCTATAAAAATAAATTTTAAATCAGAGGCTCTTTTTTTCCAAAATAAGCTTAGCAATATCTATTATTTAAAATGATTATTTTGCCCTGAGAATGCGTCCAGTCTAAACCTTCACAGTTAAACACATTATTTGATGCAAAGATTTTACATTTAAATCAGTAAGCGGTTCAGAGCAAATCTGGTCATCTAAATCTAAGTATATGCAAAACACTGAGGAAAAATGGCAATAGGTCGAGGACTGGTCACTTGTCAACTTGGGAGACTAGATGAAACAGATAGAAGGTTGAATTGTCGTACAGATCACAGTTACCATATGGCTAACATTTTGCACGTCTAGATGCCTGTCTCCCCCCAGCTCCCGGTGCCCCAGTCAGGGAGGGGAGGTCTCCCCGTGCCCCACCCCCAGACGGCAGAGCCCAGAGCCCCAGCACTGTGAACAGAGAACTCGGCATTTTCTCCCCGATCTAACAGACAATCTCTTTTGGCCTCCAAGTCCAAAACAGGTAAATCTGCCTTTAATTAATGAACATGCATTTTGGCCCCAGGCTCACTTGATAGATCCTGACTCCCCCTGTGATCATCCTGGTGATTCTGGAAGAAGTTGTTCTGAGTGGGAATCACGCTTCCTCATCACAAACTGGGACACTGTCTGCCTCCACTGAAATTGCGAGACATGAATGAAAGCTGCAAGCGAGCCCCGGGTCAGAGCCCCACCGGGTGCCCCGCACTGCGGCTCTTCGGACCCCGCTGCCCCACCTCCTGAAGGCGGCGTCTGTGGACCTTCCCCTGGACTTCCCTGAGTCCCACGGCCAAGCGTGGCCGTGCCCGAGATGATGAGAGAGGGTGAGCACGGGCCCGGGGCAGGGCCGGCCTGGCTGACTGAGCAGGTGAAGCGTGGCAGGGGAGGGGCGGGCACAAGTGTGGGACAGGAAGTCTGAAGGGGTCGGGGGGAGCAGCAGGGGCGGCTTGCCCAGAAAAGGTTTCTGGAAACCTCTCTTCATGCCACAGTTAAGCCCTGTGTTCCCAACACTTCTCCACTGATCACCTGCAGAGAAAACACCCATGCTTGGGAGTTTCCAGAAAGGCCTAGAGAGACCCTCAAATGTGCAGCTAGATCTGCAATTCTGATCCCCCTGGAGATGCTGAGAGGTTGAGTCACCTCCGGACCCTGAAAGCAGACAGAGGACAGGGTGAACCCAGTGTGACCACAGGGAGGCCAACAGAGACAGAGTCTGAGTGGGGTGAGGCAGGGGAGGCGGGAGGATCACCTGAGATTAGCGGTCACCCTCAAGAGAAACCAGCTATTGTCTCCCGTGTGTGTTGTGGGCTGGGCTGCGGCCCCCCTACCACCCCCCACCCGCGACTGGTCAGCTGAAATCCCAACTCCAGGCCCTCTGTGACCCGACATGGAAATAGGTCTTTGTACGGGTAAGCAAGTTCAGATCCACACGGATCCCATGGACCCCAGTGCAGTGGCTGGTGTCTTATAAGATGAAGGATACTTGGACCCAGAGACACAGGAGGAGAACACCGTGGAAGAGGACTAGAGTCAGCGGACAGCAGCCTCACGGGGAAGGGGTGATATCATGGCCATCGTAGCTGAGGGAGTGATGCCATCATCATCAACAGCCGAGGGGCTGATGTCATCACCAGCAAAGGGAGCGATGCCGTGGTCATCACCAGCCCAGGGAGTGATGTCATCGCCAGCCAAGGAGCCCAGCACAGAGAACTCGGCCATGACGCCACCTTGATCTCAGGCTTCCAGCTCCGGAATTCGAGACAACACATTTCTGTGGTTTCGAGCCCCCAGTTGGAGGCGAGCTCCCCCCACGGCAGCCCTGGGAAACGTACCTCTCACTCTAGCCCCACACAAAACACAGCTCTTGGCTCCCTGTGAGCTCTGATTTCCACTCACAGCTCCAGAGACTGCTTTCTTCCCAGCGGGCATGGGTTTTAAACAGCCCAGCATTGTGTGAAGGGAGCTCGGGTTTTCCTTGTAACGGAAGAGATGGTTCACCAATCGCATGTTGGCCAGCGTGCTTTCTCTGTTCCCCCGGATTGAGATGCTCCCCGCAGCCAACACTATTTGTTTCCTTTATTGGGCTCAGTTGCCCCGAGGAGGGAAGACATTGGATAAAACTTGAGGAGAGCGTGTTCCACGGGAACCAGATTAAACTTCTCATCAAAGTTGAATTTTCCTGTAACGGCTGTCCAAGAAAGGACAGCGTGATGGGTCTGCCGGAAGATGGGGCCACGCACGGTGACTGCTTTTCAATAAGGCAGCAGCCCGGGCAGCCGGTGACAAGCGTGTCTATTGGTCTGTCTCTCCGGAAAGTCTCCTAGGGCGGACACTTTAAGGGCCCAATCCAATCACTGATGCCATTCCTGACCCCCACTCAAGAAATTAGAGCCCCTTAGAGAAAGCATTCTTGACCGATCAGGGCCACTCCTTCAACTTGGGTGCGACATGATATTTCTTTTGGCAGGGGTCACTGGTGCGCATCACCCGTCATCACTAACTTATTAGATCTTGAGGCAATTAGCTAAAAACAAACAGAGGAGACAAGCCCGGTATTGAAACATAGAAACCAGAAGAAAATAGCCCATAGCGGTCCATTATTTCAAAGCTGCTTCAAAGGCAGGGGACGGGCTTCCTGGTGAAGAAAGGAGCGTATTGTTTTCACGCAACGTCTATACAGCAGAAGAGCTCGCTGCATTATTTTCCTGATTTGGGTTACATCTGAGCTTGCCTTAAAATAATAGATTGGTGGAAAGCACTTTTCAGTTTCCACCTAAAGCCAGCCGAGTATGATTAGCCAAGGATTAAAAATCCAATTAGACTCTCCCTTAACATGGAGAAATCAGAAGAGGAATTTTGAGAGATGTATTGAAAAGCACTTCTTAATATGATTGAGTGTGATAACCCACACTAAACGGAAAACTGATCTCCTAGGGACCCCCTGGAATCTTCAGGACAAATTGACTTTCGCCATTTTCAGTATAAATGTGTGTTCCTTGCTATTAATTGTATTGATTAAGGACAGTAGATGTGTTTAAATAAATATCCATAGGAGTGTAGTGATTTGTCTTTAGAGCTGAAAGCTTACTCATCTCAGTGGGCTCTCTCTGCTCTTAGCAAGTGTGTTATGGTTAGATTTTGAGGCTTTTGAAAATACTTTATGTAACGGCGTACTTACGTAACGACCTTAAAAGGAAAGGTAATAATTTGCTGTGCGCCCCGTATGGATTACTTGGTTAAGTGCTGTGGACATGGTAAATATTACCTTACCTAATGTGATTTTCCTTTAGTCACATGTGGTAAATATTACTAATTTTGCGAGGCAAGAGAGTCCTTGATTCTTATCACGAAAAGAAAACTAAATGGAAAGATTTTGAATAACGATGTTAGTCATAATTGCTCAGGTCTACCTACCCGCCTTTTTTTATTCTCTGCTATTTAATGCACAATTTGATTTACACAGATACGTATCGTGCAATTGCTTTTTTATGTCACTTGTCTGTTGCAGTCAGAACAGAGCACTCAGTGGTTCTGAGCACGAGCGGCATAGAGAGGTGCTGTGCAGACGGAACGTTCTCGGACCGTCCATGCACATGATCCCGATCCTTGAAAACGCCCTGACTTTTAGTACAGAATACGTGACGTTCACCTGGCAAATAAAATCCAAATGCACGTTTCCGTTCAAACAAGTGAAAACTGAAAATGTGTTTTTCGCAAAGATGGGCGGGTGAGATGCGTGAGACCCTCCCCGCTCCTTCCTGCTCTGGGCCATGCTGGGTTGCTTTGGTCCTCAGCTAGCTGTTGGGTGAACCTTCCGCAAGAGCCGGACAGCGACCCTCTGTGAACATCTTGCTTTCTCCTCCTCGAATTACGTTTCCACCGTCCTTCTCACAGTCTTTATGGGCCTCACCAGGGTCTTTCTGAGAATCCCCGGGCCGGGTGAATGCCGTCAGCTCCACGGGCTGGTACGCGGAACGCGCGGGTTTGGCAAAACTCTTTCCCACAAGAGGTTTCAATTTGTCCCCACGCCCTCCCGGTGTCTGAGTCCAAGCCGCGGTGTGCGGATTCTTCTCCAACCCCAGCTGTGGAGCCACAAAGCCAAAGTCACAAGATTAGACACAACTCTTTCAGATGGGATGCGCTGCTGTTTGTAGCTCTTGCAGGGTGTCGGGGAACCAGGTAACGGCCAGTAGAGAGGCTCCAGTGTCTCTGAAGACAAAATTCCCGTTGCCAGCATCCTGAGAGAAGGGCAGCTGTGGCACGTGGCTCTGCCCCAAGCACCCAGCCCCCCTGCGTTCCTCACCCCTGTCCAGGGAGGACAAACACGGAGGAAACACCTGAAGATGGGTGCTATGCTGGGGGGGCTCAGGCCATGCCATAGCGCTTTGTTTTCAGAAGATTGCAATGGTTTGGGTTTTTTTAATGTTTATTTTTTTCGAGAGGGAGAGACAGAGGGCGAGCAGGGGAGGGGCAGAGAGAGAAGGAGGCACAGAATCCGAAGCGGGCTCCAGGCTCCGAGCTGCCAGCACAGAGCCCAACGAGGGGCTCGCACTCATGGACCGTGAGATCATGATCTGAGCTGAAGTCGGAAGCTTAACAGAGTGAGCCACCCAGGCCTCCCAGGTTGCAATTATTTCCAATGATAAGCATTTTCTTTCCAGACAGTCAGTCTTAAGTGTCAGTGAACAGTGCAGGTAAGTATTGAGAAAGTAAGGTATGTTTTTGTTCTTTCATATGTAAGCAAGACACGTTGCACAAACACATACATTCTCGGAAGGAACACGTCCAAGGCATAGAGACCTGGGATTTGGGGGTTTTTTCCCAGCTAGTGAAACGATGCTAATGAATCTGCCCACCTGCTCAGATTTATGGAGAGGAAACTAGAGCCAAGGTAGGTGAGAGGCATTTTTCAGGTCACAGAGTGAGCCCGCGGTGGAACCAGGATGAGGACCAGGCCTTTGTGGCTTGTCTTCCAGTGTCCTTGAAGTGACACTTGTTAGCACCAGAACCCGAGTCTCTCTCTGCTTCATTTTGTGGATAAGACTGAAGGCAAACGTGACGCCTCTGAGTGTCTTTATCGGAACCATCAGATGGCTCACGAAGCGGCTGGTGACAGCCGAGGTTGAAGGCCAGTGTCCTGGCCATCTGGGGCGTGGAGCTGAGCTCTGAAGAACTGAACGAGCCCACCGTTCCGGATGCTGTTTGCCGACTGCACGGGCACCGCCTTCCAGACGCACATGAGTCTCCCTCTTCCTGTCGGAGTTGTTCCTCAATACACTCCCCACCAGAAAGGTGTTCTGAGGTTAGAAAGAAAGGACAACACGCTTAGTTGGGTAGTTAGGGCCCTGAAGGTGGTTGATAAAGCCCTACGAATCATTTGTGTTGCTCTCGGATTATAAATGAGGATGAAACACACCAGAATCACTCCCGCCCTGCCGACCTCTGGTTAGGGTCACCTCCTTCCAAAACATGTGTGACCTTGGGAGGTCTTTGAGTTCCTTGGTCTAAACCCCACTCTTGGTGGGTGAGATGCAGAGACTACAATGGGGACCCACCGGCTTCCTTGGGTCCCGGGTTCCAGGCTACTGGTGCTTTCACTAGGTTATGATGTTGTCCTATGCTTCCACCTGCTGAAAACGTGTCCAGACACACTCTTTAAGAGGCACGACAAGCAAACACACACTGAAAATAACCGCTTTTCAGCCTCTACCAGACACACAGTGCTCCTTGGGGTACCCTTGCCCACTGGCCTGCCGTACCCACCGCACACACCCTCAGGATGGGTTTCCAGTGTGAGTAGAGAGGGTACCAGTGCCTCACTGTCAGACCTTTGGCTCCAAATCCAGATCAACGAGGCTAAAAGGGTATTTTCTGTTAATGTGCGCATCTCCCTAAAAATGCTCAGAGCACACGTGGATCTGGGGTGAGGAGGACCACAGCTAGACTTGTACAAACACGAACCCGCTTTATTCTTAACTTTTGAATCCCACCCCGGGAACCTATCTGATGTTTTCGGTCTTGCTTTCCATGGGGAGTGCATAGTGGAGAACAGAGGAGTTTATCCAAGATCTAGGGCTGACTGATGTAAGGAAGACCATGCTCACCGTGCTCTGTGAGGAAGACACATCAGATGGGAGGGAGAGCCCCACTCTTCCCAGCACCTGGACACGTGCATCCAGTTATGGGAAGACCCTCCTCGGGGGCTACATTGTACCTAGTGCTTTGCCTTTTAATAAATCATATAATTCAGCTGCACATCCCTGAAGACATTTGACATTGACTATGTTTTTATTGAATCAAAAGTCAGGTAGAGTGGACAGCTTGGGGAAGGGCTTCTTGGTCCTTTAACAACATAATATCTGTGTCTTTGTGTTGATCTGGAGGAATGTCAGCCCCCACCTTCTCTCTCCAGCTGGACCCTTTCCCCTCTCAAATCTAAGTAGAATATTTGTGATTTTCAAGAATAGTAAGTTGTTAAGCAAAGCAACTAAATGGCATTTAACATTTAATATGGGTTTATTATTTGTTTATTGTTTAATTATTTTTGAGAGAGAGACACACACAGAATGCGAGCAGGGGAGGGGCAGAGAGAGAGGGAGACACAGAATCCGAAGCAGGCTCCGGGCTCCGAGCTGTCAGCACAGAGCCCGACGCGGGGCTCAAACCCACGAACCACGAGATCATTACCTGAGCTGAAGTCGGATGCTTAACCAACTGAGCCACCCAGGCACCCCGTATTTTTTTTAAGCCACACACCATTTGGAGACTTTCACATCTGAGCGGAAATTGCTATGTCTTTAATTTGGACATGAGATAGAAATAAACCATACATTTTTGACGCCCATCAAACAACTCAATGGTGGTTGTGTGTGTATGTGTACACGGTTTGAACACACTCAGCTTTTACTTACATCAGGACTTAAAAATCTCTTTTTTTCCTTTTTTTTTCAAATTTGTATTTAAATTCTAGTTGTTTAAATTCTAGTTGATTAGCGTAGGGCTTAAAGTCTTGAGAGTTTAATACCTCCTGATTTGTGCCTACAGCTGGTTGTTTTCTAGAGTTCAGAGTACGATGGCATCCCTTTCCTAGTTTGCTTCTTCTCTGAGCTCTGATGGCTTTCTTGTGTCTCTTAACTATTTATTCATAAAGGAGCTATTCCAGCCTGGGCACCGTGTCACATATCGAGGATAAAATGCTGGAAAGACAGAGGGACCCCCCCCCCTTGGGTTCCTTGACACATGGACATAGAAGACTCAGTATGTTTCCACCCACCATTTCCAGGTTCTGGGGCTTCTTCCAAGTGAAGGAGGAATGCCACTATTTTAGCACAGGTTAGGAAATGATCAAGGTGGGAAGAAGGGAAATTTTCCCAGCCTGCTTCCAGGGGTCTCACATCCAGGAACGAGAGGAAGCCCCTCACAGCCCATGCTCCCAACAGAGAAATGGAATAGGGAGCAGGACAACCTCGTCTCTAGGAATTCTGACCGTGGAAGGGAGGGACAGTGCAGCGGGCAGCCCCTGGGCCTTTCACGTGTCGTCCCTGGGAGTGGACACTGTTACTCAGGGCCCCTGCTATGGCATCTTGTTCCTTCTGCCTTGGTTGAGTGAACCCCATCAAACCGCTTCCCCCAAACCCCAGATCTCCCGGGGGGCTCCACACTCCACAGCAGCTTCTCTTATCACCTCAGCTCTGTCCTGCCAACAGACCCACATGTCCCGCATTCACGTCCTTCACCCAGAACTACTTCCTTAGCTTCACACACTGCCTCTCCCCTTGCCTTTCTCTCCAACACAAAAGCTCGTCATAGAACATGGTGCATCTGTCCATTTATCTACCTTTCAGTACAGATCTCATGTGCATCATGTTACGTCTGTCCCCAAACTTGCACCTTTTGGTGCTATTGTAACAGTCTTTAGCCATTTCCACTTCAAATTTCTCATTGCTAATTCTCTTATGTTCCTCCAGCAGCTTCTCTCTGGAGTGTGATGTCCAGGCCAACCATCTTCACATTCTGGCAGAGTTGTCTTTCACTGCCCAGGAGAGGGTCTGCCCTGAATCTCCCACACTGACCCCAGAGCCTCACTTGCAGCAGAAGGACAAACCCATGGCATCTAGAAGGTGGGATGACCACCACTCCCAGAGGACAGCAGTAGCCACTGTTCTGATAACAGCAGGGAGAGTTTCTCATTCTCCTTCCTGGCAAGTCCCACAAAGGCTCTGTGTAAAAGAACACAAATTTGAGTCATCTACAGGCTTGCCATTTATAACCAGTGAATAGCTTCCATGTGACTCAACTTAGACATCCATCTAAATATATGTTTTCTTTTTTTTTTTTTTTTCAACGTTTATTTATTTTTGGGACAGAGAGAGACAGAGCATGAACGGGGGAGGGGCAGAGAGAGAGGGAGACACAGAATCGGAAACAGGCTCCAGGCTCTGAGCCATCAGCCCAGAGCCTGACGCGGGGCTCGAACTCACGGACCGTGAGATCGTGACCTGGCTGAAGTCGGACGCTTAACCGACTGCGCCACCCAGGCGCCCCTAAATATATGTTTTCTTATTTAAAATATTTACCGCTCTGTACTATCTCTCAGCATTCTCAAGACTTCACAATGTGTGGCTCATGTCCTTGTATTAAGTAGTAATTCTCAAAAATAAATGTTATATAGGCCTCAGCTCTGGGCTATCTTCTGTTTTCTGTGTTTCAATTCACCTGGGAAAACTATGTCAGGCAGACACAGGAAGGTGCTTTGGAGGCAATTCAGGAAAGCGAGTCCCACATCAAAACAGGCAGCTCAACAAGGCAAGGACAGTGACATGCCAGCTCACATGATGGGAGAAGGGGAGCAGGCCCTTCAGGAGGTAGAGGAGTGAGGAGGGAAAAGGGTCCTGAAGCTGGTGTCTGGGTCTCCTCTTGTGTAACAAAGGGGTCAATTCTAACACCAAAGTAGAGCAGAGAAAGGAAATAATAAGTATATGAGCCAAAACCAATAAAACAATCAAGAAAATTACCTCAAGCAAAGTCTGATTCATTGGGATGATCAATGAAACTGACAAATCTCTAGCTTGACTGAGTAGGAAAAAAAAAGAGAAGACACAAATTACTGATATCATGAATGACGGAGGGGACATCACTACTGACCCAACAAACAATAAAAAGATATGACAGGATATTGTGAATGACTCTATGGCAATGAATTTAAGGACTTAGAGGAAATGAACATATTTTGAGAAAAATACAAAATCCTGAAAGATACAAAATAGCAAAGCTCACTCAAGAAAAAATTGACATCTTGATATCTCCGTAGCCCTTGAAGGAATTAAACTTGTATTAAAAACTCTTCCCACACACAAAAAATCAGATCCAAATGGCTTTATTGGTGAATTGTAAAAAATGGATGAAATAATACCTATTCTACACAAACTCATCTGGCGTGAAGCCAGCATCACCCTGATTCTATAACCAGGCAGAAGTATGAGAGAAAATTTAAAAAAAATATTCTGATAACTTACAGGAAATTAGATGCAAACATTTATTAAATTAAGTCAAAAATTTATGAAAATGTTAAAAATCATGATTAAGTAGAGAGATGCAGGTTGATTTTACTTGAAAATTAGCCAGTGTAATTAATATACTTTTTAAAATATATAATTATCTCAATAGATGTAGAAAGAAACATTCAAGAAAAAGTAATATATATTTATTGTAAAACTTTCAGTAAAATAAGAATAGAAGGAAACCTCCTTAACCTAATGATGGGAGTCTAAAATACTTACAGCTAACTCCATATCTAATGGTAAAAATACTAAATATTTTCTACAAAACAGGAAAATGGCAAATATTCCACTCTCATATCTTGTATTCAACATTATTCTAGAAGTCACAGCAGTGACACAAGATGATAAGAAAGAAACAAAAACATATGAATTAGGGAGAAAAAATGAAGAAAAATATTTTTATTTACAAATCTGATCACTTATGCAAAAAAATTATAAGAAACATAGAAAAAGTTATTAAGAGTAATAATTTAGTTTGCAGAATACAAGGTAGCAATAAAAAATCAGAAATTGAAAAACAACATGTTTGCAATAGCATTAAAATATTTAAAAAATAAAGACAATTTGACAAAAATTGTGTAAGGTCTATCAACAGAAAACTAGGAAACATTGCTGGGGATATTGAAAAATCTAACTAAATGGAGAGATCTATGCTCTGGATCAGAAGACTCAATATTGTCAAGATGTCAATTCCTCCCAAATTCATCATTATCTTTAGCACAAATCTAGCCAAAAATCCTAGCAGCCTTTTTTTTTTTTTTTTTGTAGAAATTGACAAGTTGATTCTGAAATTATATGGAAATGCAAAAGACCTAGCACGGCTTGTTCTTTGAATCAGAACAAAGTTGGAGGATATATGCTACCTTAAATCCGGAATTTTATAAATTTATTATCAAGATAATGTTGGATTTCCATAAAGGTACAAGGACTAATAAACGAAAAAAAATAGAGAATTCAGAAATGAATTCATATGTATATGGTGAGCTGATTTTCAACAAAGGCACTAGGGCATTTCAGTAGCGAAAAGATAATCTTCTTAGCAAATGGTGCAGAAGAATAACTTTCACTTTACCTCACACCACAGTCCAACAGGAATCAGGACAAAACGAAAATACAAACAAAGATACAAAGATGCACCCATTCTAGTTATTATTCATGAGTAATGAAAAAAAGGACATTTTGTGATATATGGTTTCAGAAACCCATGTGAACTTTAGGGAAAAAAATTAGGTAAGTAAAATTCTTAATTCCAATTAATAATTGAATCAGTAGAAGGGTCTCTGCAGAGAAAAATGAAGAATCCAGGAAAAAGTTGTACTAGTTAAAACCACATAACTTGTTAATTATTTAATGGTATGTTGATAACGTAGTTATGAACTATAATGTAATTATTAAGAAATCAATCTAGGGGCGCCTGGGTGGTGCAGTCGGTTAAGCGTCCGACTTCAGCCAGGTCACGATCTCGCGGTCCGTGAGTTCGAGCCCCGCGTCAGGCTCTGGGCTGATGGCTCAGAGCCTGGAGCCTGTTTCCGATTCTGTGTCTCCCTCTCTCTCTGCCCCTCCCCCGTTCATGCTCTGTCTCTCTCTGTCCCAAAAATAAATAAACGTTGAAAAAAAAATTAAAAAAAAAGAAATCAATCTATAAATAGATTAAAATGCCATAATAAAAAGTACTTGTAATAGCATTCCAATTCACTTAAATGCACGCAAACTGGGAAGAAAAGGAAAAGTTGGTCCCGATGAGCTCTGGAGGCTAGAGGGGGGGTGAAGGTGCTGTATCATGTTAGTGCTGGGAAAGTATGCAGGCACAGATGGTCCCTTAAACATGGAGACAGAATATCACAGGGTGAAATGTCTAAGCTACCGGCAGGGGGAGGTGGCATTTTATGGCATTAAATATATGATCTATGAACAATTCAATTATGGACTTCATGCGTTTAGCAACATGGGAGGAAAAAAAAGGCAAAATCTCTTACAAATGCAGCCCAAGAAGAGACTGATAGATTATAATCATATTGGGAAACTATAACATCTCTTTGGATGTTTGTAAGTTTTCTTTTTCTTTTTATTTTGAGAGAGAGATAGAGAGCAAATAGGGGAGGGTCGGAGAGAAGGAGACAGAATCCCAAGCAGGCTCCACGCTGTCAGCACAGAGCCCGAGGCGGGGCTCAAACCCGCAGCCCTGAGATCATGACCTGAGTAGAAGTCAAGAGTCAGACACTCAACGGACTGAGCTGCCCAGGTGTCCCTACACCTCTGGATTTTTGACAAATAATAATAATAATCACAACTACAACAACACACACACACTTTATTTTGAATAATGATGAAAATGCTTTATCCGACAGGGATTAAGATACAGAAAAGTCTACATTCCATAGATAATATATTTAATTTTACTTACACCCAAGTGTTAAATCATATAGAACATCTCAATATATTTCCACAAGTACAAAGCACGGACTGAATTCTTTTATCAGGGTGCAAAAAGGCTGGAATGAATAATACAAAGAGGGACAAACATATCAATCTGGATAGTGGACAGGCCGCCTCTACGTACCTCTTGAACCAAATAGAACTGAAATCTGAGGTTGAAAATTAATCAGAAATGAATAAAAATCAGAAAATGTAACTTTAAGAACTCAGAGAATATGGCTAAAGCCGTACTCTGAGGAAAAATTATAGCCTCAAATGTTTTCAGCATTCAGTAGGACATGTAATATGTGTACGTAATTACAGTACAGACACTTAGGTCTAAGAAAAACAGCAAGGTGCAAAGTTCATACTACCAGATCATTCCCTTATTTAAAAAATTAGAAACAACCAAAACCCCTTGTTAAATAAAAAATACGATGCAGTAAAATCCTGCCAATGATTACACTTCAGTAATGGTATCATGTGCTACATCTTTTTTCTCTGAAAATTCTACCATTCTTATGCTTTAGATAATATATTTATACTTAAAAGAAATACAAGATATCTAGGCTTCTACCTAAGAAATACATAATGCAGCTTACTTGTGATTTTAAACTTTTAAAACAGAGACGTCAATTCATGAGGTTGTTCAATTAAATTCTTTTTTTTAAGTCAAGTTAGTTCATGTACAGTGTAATCTTGGCTTCAGAGTAGAACCCAGTGATTCATCTCTTACACACGACACCCAGTGCTCATCCCAAAAAGCATCCTCCTTAATGCCCATCACCCATCTAGCCCATCCCCCCACCCGGCTCCCCTCCAGCAACCTTCAGTTTGTTCTTGGTTATTTAAGAGTCTCTTATGGGGGCACCTGGGTGGCTCAGACGGTGAAGCGTCCGACTTCAGCTCAGGTCATGATCTCACCATTTGTGGGTTCAAGCCCCATGTTGGGCTTTGTGCTGACAGCTCAGAGCCTGGAGCCTGCTTCAAATTCTGTGTTTCCCTCTTGTTCTGCCCCTCTCCTAGTTGCATTCTCTTTCTCTCTCTCTCAAAAATAAGTCAATATTTTAAAAAATTTTTTAAATTAAAAAAAAGAAGTCTCTTATGGTTTGCTTCCCTCTCTGTTTTTTATGTTAGTTTTCCTTCCTTACCCTTAACGTTCATCTGTTGAGTTCCTCAACTTCCACATATGAGTGAAATCATATGATATCTGTTTATCTCTGAGTTATTTCACTTAATACACTCTGGCTCCATCCACATGGTTGCAAATGGCAAGATTTCAATCCTTTTCATTGCTGAGTAACATTCCATTGTGTGTGTGTGTGTGTGTGTGTGTGTGTGTATACACACATATACCACATCTTCTTTATCCATTCATCCGTCGATGGACATTTGGGCTTTTTCCATACTTTGGTTGTTGTTAAAAGTGCTGCTATAAACCTCGGGGTGTAGGTGTCCCTTCGAACCAGCGTTTTTGTATCCTTTGGATAAGTATTTACTAGTCCCTCCTGCCATTTGAGCATGCCCATTTGGCTTACAGCGTTCTTTCTGGGTTCACATACTCATGGAGATCTTACAGAATATTCTAATCAGATTTCTAACTCTGCACAGACCATTCTCTATCCCATTGTAATAAAACCTGACTTACGTGTCTTTCAGAATCAAAGTTCCTTTTTAGGAGAGACGATGGATCCTGGGCCTAGGGCTGTCGATGACATCTCAGATGCTGGCATTGGGAGGCAGGGTTTGGGGACCCTGTCCCCTTAAAACAGGCATCCCTGAGTCAGCCTGAGGATGTTCGGCTAGAAGCAAGAGGGACCCAGGCCGTGTCCCACGAGATGCCCAGCCCAGAGCGGGCAGAGGCAGGAATGGCCGTGGCTGGGGACCGGGGCTTTCCACAGAACGTGCCCCTCCCAGGGCTGGTGAGGACACCTGGATGCTTCTCTGGAGCCCTGGTTATAAGTTCTGCCTGGTCAGCATCCAGCGCTGCAGGTGTAGAAAAAGTGAACTTGCACCTGAAAGCCCTTAGGAGCCTTCTCCAAAGTGGAGACCTTCCAGAGAAAGCGGAATGGGACCAGATCCCAGGGTAGACACCTCCCACGGGAAGGAGGAGGGCTGGGTCTGGGAAGAGCAGATTCCAGAGCAAAATGAGCTGTTTTGTCAACAAGACAAGAGAGAGTTAGTCGGAGGAGAGACATTCTGAGCCCACCCCGCCCCGCACATGGGGGTTGAGACTGAAGGTTAGGACAGGGCTCCCCACTCTGCTAAGACCTGTGTGCTTCCCCGGCCCCCCCACCCCCACCCTCCATCTGAAAACGTGGGGCAAACGCGGCACAGGCTCCCGGAGGGCTCAGGCCCAGACGGGTGTCAAATGCCACATGATGAATGGGGAGCCCTGGGGTCAGACCTCCCCTGCCAGCCAGCCCTTCCGGCCATGAAGGTAGGGGTGCTGCCTCCACAGAGTGCTTCCGGCCCCCACTTCGTTGCCAGAGGTGTTACCAGTGTCTCACGCTCAACAACATCGGCCCAAACAGGGCGGCCGACAGCTGCCGAAGGTGTCCAGGTATGAACTCCCCAGCGCCTCTTTCTGGGGCGGCCTGCTTCTGTCCTTGTCCCCACCAGCCGGCCACAGGGTCTGCCATGAGCAAACCAGGCCAACAGTCGTGCTGCAGAGGAAGCTGCTTCACCCCAAGAACAAGGCCGTGTGGCTCCAGTGTGGAGGGAGAGGACGTGAGGCCGTAGGAAATGGCTGGACGTTCGAGGCCAGGCCCGGGGAAAGGCACAGGACGACGAGCTGTGACGCGCACCGGACGTCAGGCACCACATCGGTTTCAGTGGGAGAGGCCTCTTCCAGCAGTTTCTGGGGCTGGAGAAGGCCCAGCTGTGAGACCGGAGGAAACACAGGTAACTGGGCCACCGAGGCACAGAAGTACTTGCCTTCAGCTCCCTCACCGTGCTCCCTGCGCTCACATTTCCGCGAGGCCCAGCCAGGCTCCCTGCATTCACCAGGGGAAATGCCCCGGGAGCGCCCTGCATGGGCCCACGGCCACGTGTCCCCTGGAGCCCTTGCCCGCAACGGCCATGAGGAATTGGACGGAGCCGTGTCCCTGAGAGCCCCCACTCCTGCGCCCCCAGGTTGACCGCGGTGTAGCTGGGGGACGTATGGCCTTAGGCTGGGCTTTTGTTCTTCTGCAAGTCTACCCCGCACAGGGTCACATGAGGCCGGAGGCAAGCGACACTCCCGGCCCCAGACCCCGTTCCTTCCTTTGGACGGTTGACGCTCCTATCTGTTCCTCCCTCTGTCCTTCTCTCCCTCGTGAGGAGGCCAGTCTGGACCAAACGGTGACAAAGAACTGTTTTGTTATTCGCCAGTGACAGAGAGTCAAGAAAGCCCGGACGTGCCACCCGCCCTCTCCGGATCGTGTACATTTTTTCAAGCGAATTCCCTTGAAATGACAGCGCGTGTGTCCTCCCTCGTAAGACCGGACGTGTTTCTGCTCCCATCAGGTCAAGAGGAGTGTGGATCCTTTTATCGTTCGCCCAAAAAGCCGCTGCAGCACGGATGGAGGGCTGGGCTCCGTGGTTTCCGTGCAGGACCCCAGAAGCCCACCAGCCTCGCGGCGATCACAGCCCGCTGTCTCAGCCCCCCAACATCCCGGGCACACGGCTCAGCTGTGACTTCACTCAGCCGTCCCTCCAGACAGGTGCTAGCAAGTGACTCGGCATTTTCCTCTGGGCACACGTGAAACGAGCTGAACAAACAGGCCCGTCTCCTTCGGCAGGTCGGGGGGGGGGGTCCAAAGAAATAGGGGTCCAGAGTGGGGAGACTTCCGTTTTGTGAGCAGCGAAGGGACTCAGACGTGGGCACCCTTTCACCCCATTTACCGCCAGGAGAGGGGTCACGTCACCCGCTCCCAGGGACAGGGACCGCGGACCCACAGCTCCCCCTGCCCCCCGCTTGGCTGATGCAGGTCTGCGCTCACCTGGGCTAGCCGGGGAGCCGGCTCGTTTTCCAGAAGTGTCTCCTTCCCCTGGACATAAATAAACATCACATGTAAATTGAAATCTTATTGTAACTGGGAGACAATAGGATTTTAAAAGGTCTGAAAACAGGATCAACATCTTGTTATCGTGTTATGCTCTGATTTAAACAATTTTGAGATCCTGTGAGGATTCCTCATGAAATATCTATTTCATTTGTGGTGCAAGCCCCAACTGAGATTTAAAAAAAAAAAAAAAAAGGAAAGAAAGAAAGCAAAAACTCCAACAACATGACATGACTCAAACAGTACTTTCTCATTAACCAACAAGAACAATTAGGAAATGTCTCAAGTAACTTTAATCTCTGTGCTTGAATACACATTGTTCATTTTCTTATGTCAACGAGCACAGGCTGACCCGTGAGCAGATTTCCATATGCTAATTCCCCTACTTTCCTTTTTGAAAGGCTCTGGTTTCCTGGCTGTTCATGCCAGCCGACACGGAATGGTTTTTGCTTTTCATTCTCTGCAAAATAATGTATTGTTGCAAAGTGATTTATAATCAACGGGATCTGGGAAGGAACTACAGTGTTGATTGTTGTTGACAACCAAAAATGCATTCTTAATGAAATAATAACATCGCAGCTTCTCGGACGCAAGCCGATCGTGTAGTTTATTTTCTGTTCGGAAGCGTGATCCTCGCTTTCCGTTCAGAGCTGCTCCGAGACGGTGATCGTTGCTGAGAGCAATGTGTAAATACGGCGTGCCGCGGAGAGTCCAATGCGTCCACGGCGAAGGAGGAGTGATCACTCTTGCTGGGAATTGCGGCTGGCAGTGCATTCCATTAACATTATTTTTCAGCTTTACTTAACTCGGCAAACCTTGATTAGCCTCAATCAGAGGTCCCTCAAACCGCACAATCTATAACCAATGGAGATGATTCCAGGATCATAAAGAAAGTACTATGAACAGCCAGACGCAAATGCAGAGACTCCTATCTGCAGCCAGCCCCAAATTACAGCGAGCATAAAAATGGAAGAAGGACACAAAAGTGAACGTAAAACTCTACATCATATCAATTTGTGTGATGGAATCGGGGGAAATCAGTCATTTATCCCCACAAAATCCGTAGCTTCGCAATGCAAACTCAGTCGTATAAAGCTCCAGAAAGATTTTCTGATTGGATTTGGTAGTAAACCACTCCACATTTTAAGCTCACTAATTATACAAAACATAACGTTTTATTTCATCTAGTCACTCCAATTTCTGTTACTTAATTCGCTGAAATATGTGTGCTTCTAGTCGGATTATGCTTCTTCTGAGGGACCGGCCTCCGTTGTCATTGGGTCCCGTATTAATTGCGGTATGAACTTTATTGAATTTACTGAGTGCTTTGCTGGATAGTCTCCAAACACTAACAGGCAAATGAAATTAAATAAAAAGGGTCAGCTATATTTAAGAGCGTCGTGTAAGTGCTTTAGGGACTGAGTATAATTAAAGAGGCTGTAAACCAAAACGGCGAGTGTAAATGTCACTCTCACCTGAGCGTCCCCGCAGGACGGAGGCGTCCAGCCGAATCCACCACGGAGCGGGGTGTCGCGGCCAAAATGCCTGCAAGGGTGTTTAATGGAAACCGGGCCTCCGAACAGGGTGGTGCAGGTGCCTGGAGAAGCCCGAGCTGCGTGGAAAGGCCGTGCGGGGAGCCGGACTCTTCCCACACGAGGTAAACCTCACAGCGGGATTCAGGACTGCCCCGGACGCCTTTCCCCGACGCGCCTTGTTCAGCTCACTGTCCATTGCCCTGAAGACTGGAGACACGCGCTCTCAGACACATGTCCTGTCTCAAAACACCACCACCAACACAACCGCTGGAGAGCGGAGATTTTCACCTCGCTCCTCCAGGTCCCGACCGCTAGCAAATGCCTGGAACATAGCACGTGTTTGTCTTTTTAAATGTTTATTTACTTAGTGAGAGAGGGAGAGAGAAAGAGAGAGCGAGGGAGGAGGGGAGGGGCAGAGAGAGAGGGAGAGCAGGCTCCACTCCCAGGGCAGATCCCGACGTGAGACTCGAACTCACAACTGTGAGATCATGACCTGAGCCGAAATCAAGAGTCGGATGCTTTGGGGCGCCTGGGGGGCTCAGTCGGTTGAGCGTCTGACTTTGGCTCAGGTCCTGATCTCGCGGTCTGTGAGTCCGAGCCCCGCGTCGGGCTCTGAGGTGACAGCTCAGAGCCTGGAGCCTGCTTCCCATTCCGTGTCTCCCTCTCTCTCTGCCTCTCTCTCACTTGTGCTCTGTCTCTCTCTTTCTCAAAATAAACAAACATTAAAAAAAGTGTTTTTTAAAGAGTTGGATGTTTAACCAGCTGAGCCACCCAGGAGTCCCCACAGTAAATTCTGAATGGGTCAATTCTGAATTAGTGAATGGGTAAATAGCATAGAAATACCTAAAAAGCTATAAGAAAAAGCATTTTTACAAGGTGGAAAATATTGTGGCAACCTAAAAATGACCCCAGTATTTGTTATCAATCTCCTCTTCTGGTCTGCATCTCTGCTCTCTGCAGAGTGGGTGCACCTGTTAATGATTTTTGTGGGACTGGTCACCGGACTGTGGCCACATACGCCTGTGATCCTGCTCTGAGAGACAACCGTGATGTCCTGACCCCGGCTGAGCTGACGCACACCCAGTCCGTGCCGTCCCTCTAGACACGCCTTGATTACTGAGCCCCGGGCCACAGGAAGGGCACAGGCACCTCACCCCTGCACAGGCCTGCCTGCTGCTGGAGCAGCCACGGTCGCTGGGCCACGGGAAGGGCACTGCCCCTCTGGCCTCAGAGTTCTTAGGGAGGACTGAGCACTGAGCAGCCCCTCGGAGAGGCTCTGAGGCCCCTGGAGGAGGTGGAGAAAGGAACATAGTGGGTGAGCATCTCTGTCTGAAGGATGTGGCTGGGCTGACGGGACACAGCGCAGAACGCCGGCCAGGAACACGGTTGCAAACACCCGGACGAAGCCGGTGTAGACACTAAGAAGCAGGGTGTATCAGATCACCCCGCAACACCAGGGGAGAGGGGCAAACTTCCTTCTCACGTGGGACTGGAATCCTCTCTTTGTTCCAAAACTATTTACATAATATGCGTAAATATCATAGATGGTATGCTCTCTTGTAGTTGTCTGTAAGTATTATATGCATTATTATAAATGTTGGAGCAGAATATTTTCTGAAAATTCTTAACTCTACTTGGGTCCGAGGCTTCATTCATTTGCTTTGAAAGTAGGGGGGGGCAGGTGAACACAGAGGGGGTCAGCACAAGGGAAGGAGAAAGGACCCTCCCAACTCACTCGCGGGGCTGCTGTGGGTCAGCGTGGGTGAGCGAGGACTGAGTGTCATCTCATGTCGATACGATGCTTTCTTTGGAAAAATCACATCCACCAAATGCATTTCCACGTGCTTGTGAAATTCACCACGGATTTTGTAGAGATTTCAAGTAAAGTTGGAAAATGCAAGGAGGTGGGAGTTGAAGGTTCATCTGCTAACTTAGTCTGGGAAGCAGCCTCACTGTGGGTGGAGATCACAGGACCCTGGGGGTGTTTCGTATCGGTCTTATTTGGCCCCTCCGGTCTGCTGGGCTCTCAGCTGAGCATGAGCATCGGGCAGTCACAGGTGACCCAGCAAACAGAAGCCTTGGCTCCCTCCCTTCCCGCTGGGGAGTCGGCGAGGGTGGGGCTGGTCCCAGGTGAGGGTGGCCCTGAAAAAGAGGCCCCGGGTACAGGCAGCACAGGAGGGACAGCTGCCTGCTTCCTGATGCCACACGGAGTCCCCAGAGCTGAGCAGGTTTCTAGAAGCTAGCAGTTCTCCACCCACGGGGGGCAGTTTTTAAAATATCATTGCCAAGGTCCAACCTCGTCTGGTTGACTAGAATCCCTACAGGTGAGGCCCCACTAGGTGTGGTTTGCAAAGGCCTCGGGGCAGTCCTGCCACACAGGAGGGGGGAGAAGGAGCCCCACGTGGCCTGCAGGGAGGGCAGTCCACACCGAAGTCTGCCCTGAGTTAAGGAGGGGCTGGAAGGGGCCCCAACCTGCACGAGGATCTACCTGGCTCAGCACGGGCCCAGGGTGGCCCCTTCTCAGTGCAGACGCCCCGAGTGATGAAGCTGAGTCTGAGAGAACCCAGCCAGGATCCAGGGTCCCGGGCACCTGCGTGCATCCGTGCTGGGTCCCGCAGTGACACAGAGGAGCCCTGTGCGGGGAGGACGCTGGCTTGGGGCGCAGCGGGGTCGTCCGGGAGGGCACGCACATGTGAGCGGGGAGAGATCTTGCACGGGACTTGAGAGGTGCACTCTCTCACTGGTTCAGATAACGGGGGGGGACAAATAGGATAAGTGGTCACCAACATGTTCCCAGCACAAGAAGGATGCCTAGAATGAATAATATGTTAGCAATACGTCTCATCTACATAGACGTAAATATTTAATAGGTTTCATCAATATATAATATACATCGTGTATATTATTATACATAATATACAAATGGTATGTTTACATTAATATGCAATTACACACCCAATTTATATGTATATGTATGTATAGAATTGATGAAAAATTGTACAAACAGCTTCCTCCCGGAAGACAGTGGGTTATTGCATGAAATATCGTTGCCCGCCAGCGCCATCACCTCAGTGAAGAGCAAGGCCAGATTGTGCGCGGGGAAAGTCACACGTGTCCCTAACAAATGGTTGCAAGCAAACCCCCACTGTCCTAATGACAAAGGAGGCAGGGGGAAAGGGGAAGTAGTCCTCAATGTGAATGGATGCCAGACTGAACTTTGTGGGCTCTAGCTCCAGACTTGGAGAGTCCTCCCCTGAGAAACTCCAGAACCTTCTCGTTCTCTAGGGAGATGGGCAGACCCAGTCTTTCATGCTTCTGGAGGTCCAACCTCACATCTACACATAATTCCAAACCGTATAGCCCCAAAGAAAGGACCTGACCCTGATGCCAGCTTGGCCCAGTGACTTGGTGTCGAGCCACAGCTTCCAGGATCGAAGTGTGGCCAGCTCGTTCTGCACGAAGCCCGGCCTTCCACACCAAGGCCACGGAAAAGTCACCCACACACGTGCTGGCCACAGGAAGCTCGAAGCCCCCGCTCCTTTCCAGGTGTGTCGGTCCCAAGACGTCCTTGGACGTAATTTGCACATTTTGACAAAGTTCCCGCAGACGTCAGAACTGATGCGCCACGACTGTTTGAAAGCCAACTGGAGAATTTCACGAAAATGCGTCTTCTAGTATTGATTCATCCCGTCTTTCCCGGGTCGTGTTCTCACGCCGTTTCCTGGGAAGCACAAACAATTTAAGTATCAGTGAGTGTAGTCCATCAACCCCATAGTCAGTCTGGGTCAGAGCACACGCCCATCACTCCCGACCCCCACCCTGCACTTTGACATGGATGCCGTCAGTGGCCCCCGCGGCCGAACGCACCTCACAGCCCAGGTTCACCTGAGGCGACACCCACCTTGAGACACGCCCAGCATGCGCTCTTTAGTGAGCAGAACCCTGCTCTTCCGCTCTTCGGCTATAATCCTGTTTGCCATCAATAGATGTGCACATAGTCATAGAATGTTCTGGAAAAATAGATAAGCTGTGCAGTTACGGCTTAGGGCAAAGGTCTTTTATTTTCGCCTTACACCCTTCGTACTTAAACTTTCACCAAGAGTATTTATCTCCCCCGCCCCCCCCCCAAATAAAAACTAGCTCGTGAACAAACTGTATTCCAGGTCTGCTACCCCACAACAAACAAGCCAGGCTTACTGGCTGTGGGGGCTCACCTCCCCCAGGATGCCTGGTTTGTACCTGAGACCCTCATCCTCAAGGCCCGGTCCCTGGATGGCCACCATTCCTCTTCTCGACCCTTCGGTGAACCAGGAGGCGGACACGTGACTGAAAGTCCCTTGACAAATGAACTACAACCTAACGTTACGTGCGACTCAAAACAGCGTAAGCCAGAGAGGGGACCTGGCCCAGCCTCGCTCTCCAGTGCTGTCACGCCCAATAGATTTCAGCCATCTTATTAAAACACGGGGCCGTCGTCATGATTTACTCGAGGCGGACCCGATGGGGCTCGTCGCTTGCGGGTCAGGAGGACGCGTTCAACGGGGGAAGATTTGGGGGGCCGGCTGTGGCACAGGCAGGGGTGCCCTGGAGAGTCAGAGGCGCCGCCCTGCCTCCCGGGGAGCCGGAATGCCGGAGACACCTCGTTAGTCACCGCTGCCGAGGGGACCCGCGCTTCCTCGCGTATCTTTACGCGCTGCTGTGGATGCTCTCTCTGACGTGGTGTAAATAATAAATACGTGTGACCGTGGTTAGTGGAACGCAATTTTTTACTTTCATCCCGCTGGGATGGGAACTGCTTTTGAATTATGTTATCATTTATTACAAGGCCCACTGGCGTGCAATCTCCCTTTTTTTCTCCTGGCTCCAAACGAGTGCGTCCTCAGCACAGATAGCGCAGAACCTTTTAATCACGCACTTTAAGAACTTTGTGCCGCATGCGTGCACGCAAGTGGACACACAGTTCTGGAGGATGCCCGCTAATCACGGGTTCGGGAAGGAGAACCAGTGAATGTCGCCAAATCAAACGCAGCGTGCAATTGACCTATTTTGAGGAGGGCGGAATTGCTGAACGGCGGCGGACTCCATCAACGGGTTAATAATTTTACGTGCTATTCTTTTTTGAAAGGGCTTATTTAAATGTTTATCAGTCGTGCAGACTGGAGCCGCACCGGTGACTCGCTGGGGATGGCTCATCATTGCCTATGCATGGGAGCGTTGTAGGAAGATTAAAATAACATTGGGTATATTCTGTAAATGAAGGAGAGAACTAACAGAAGCCTCTGGAGTCCATTATAAATTTTAATAATACATCAAGGTAATGTAACCGAATAACTGATCTCTAAGGGAAGAAACACAACATTTGGCTAATATTACAATTTAAATTATGAAAACAGAAAGAGCTTTTAGTTAATCTTGTGTTTCTGCTTTTATTCTTCGGGCTCTTTTTTATTTTCCCCGAATCCAAAACACCATGTAAACAAATAAAAGTACGGGAGAAAATAAACAGTTTGGCATCTCAGTAGATTAATTAATGCGCTTCAGCCTTGGCACCAGTAGGCGAAAATTATGTGCATAAATAATATCACTAATTAAAAAGATGCAGATTAACATGCAAATAATGTTAATGAGGACCTGCCATTCCAGAGTGGATTCGCATAACATCAACAATTTAATGGGTTGGAAGGCTTGTGTTTGCATTACATTAATAAATTTCAAAGACCTTGCATAAAAAAGTTCTGTCGGAGCCTCTGTTTCCCACTTGTGAGTTAGAAATTCTGTGGGCAGTAGGAATCGCTTGTCAGCAGATGCCAAAGTCATTATCTGAAAGACTGTTGAGAGGGTGCCACGGGCCAGCGTGACCAGCTGTTGGGAGCTGGGCAGTAGGCATTATTCCGTGCCAATTATTCATATTATTTGGGTAGTCTTGATATTTATTTAAACTGATTAATATGTTGTGCTCTGCATCTTGATCTGGAGGGAAATCATTTTAAGCGAGCAAAGTTTAAAACACACACACACACACACACACAAAACCAACAACCCTTATCAGCCTTTGATGTGTCGTGGAAGTCGAACGCATAATGAAATTGATGAAGCAGACATAATTCCGGGCCACAGACAAAAACAGCATAAAGTGCCTGAAATGATGTCATATCACGTTGAAATAAAGCATTGCGGCGTTAAATTCCCAGTGTGTCGTAATACGTCGGGCTCGGTTTGAAGATGAAAAGCCTTGCATCGGGCAAAGGGCTGCTTGTTGGCTCCTGGCTGCCTGCAAGATGATGCTTGTGGATGGAGTGTTACGGTGAAAAGCGAAGACTAGGGGGCGAGGGGGCACAGGGAACTCCTTCCTGAGCACCACGTTGCCTGTGTGGGTCTCGATGGTGCGTCCTTGTCCCGCCCCGGTCCTGGGCCGGGTCTCCTGGGCCAATGCTGAAGCATCATGTCGTGCGGGAACCGTGCTTCTGTGTGGCAGCAGCCACACAGGTCAACCAAACGCCCGTCTCCTGCCAATGAGCTGTCCACGCTCACGCCCTCCAGCGGGTGGGAAGGTGTCCTTTCCCTGGAAGCTAGCCGTGAGCATTCCAGGATGCTATCTACACGGGGCCAGAGTCAGTGTGGTCAGATCAGGAGGCGGCCAGCAACCTCGAGCCCAGGGGAAGCCCCAGGTGGCAGGGCTAGGGACGCTGTGAGCACAGTTCCCACTCTGCAAAAGGCAAAAAGCCGCAAACGGCTTCTGCACGCGGCTCAGTGTGACCTTCACCTCCAATCCCCTGCCTTCACACCTCCGGTTCCTGAAGCCAGATCCCGGCGTCCACCTCCTCGGAGCCTGCTGATCTAGGACAACCCCCCGGACGGGTCTGCCTGCTGAGGGCTCTCGGGTAGAAACGGGGCGGTGTCGGGGCTGCTGTCTCTGCCACTGCCCGCCCAGCCCAGCCCTGCGCAGTCTGGAAGGTGTGGACGGTTGGGAGACCCCGGGGGAGCAGATTCTATGTTCTCAGTCCTGCCACCTTCAGAGAGAAACAAAACAAAAACTAAAGCTTTTACAGCTTCGAATACAGAGCCACGTGGCCGCTCCCCCAGAGAGTGTGGTTCCCAGCTCACATTCTGCCAGCAGGTGGGTGATAGAAGGGTTCCACAGCCCGAATCTTGATGGTTTCCTCTAGAAGGAAGTGATATTCACGTCTCCGCAGAGCCATGTGCTGCTTGTATTATGAGTTTTCCATGACAGGACCTCGCTAGAAGGCGAGCGTTACAGAGGCAGCAAATGGATCCCATTTACCTGTGTATCTTCCAGGCTCTTAGCCTGTGCTCCAGGAAGCTGATGAGTGTCGAAGGTGGGGGGCCGGGACATCGTACCCAGAGTGGCAGTCAATAACCGCGGGCCAGGGCCGACGCGTGTTTTTGAACGTGTGCTGTGTGCCAGGAACTTCCCGCAACCTCTTCCGACGGTGTCTCCTTGATTCTCCCTGCAGCCCGGGAGCTAAAACCCATATTCCTGCCAGGACTCACACAAAGACTTTCTGACCCTGAAAATCCTGCCCTTTCCTCCAAGCCACAAACCTGCCATCATGTGGCATTTGGTGTGGAGGGCATTTGGTTGAAGGAGACAATACTACGCCCGACAATTCTACGCAAGTGTTTCCCTCGGGATTTCTTGATCCAGAAATGCAGCGTCGGCTGCCCCTAGACTTATGTATCCTAAGGAGGAGTTATCTTCCGTCCCCTGGGTTATCAACCTGGAGTTACAACTTCACACCTAATGTTGACACAACAATGCTTTTGTTTTTCTTCTTTTTAGTCATTGGTCTTCAACGATTGTCAACGATGAACGTACAGGGTTAAAAAAACAATTATGAGGTGTATGTTTCAAAATACACAAAGCTCACACTGCCCGAGAGGCTACTACTGATACACTTGCCCGTTAAAGTCTGTGATGGTAATGCTTTCCGGCTTGCCCTGCACTTGGCAAAGATGTAAATGACGGCTGAGGGACGGATATTGCGCAGTCCCGACGTTGTGCCTCGAGCCACGCGCTCAGGTAGGTTCCACTGCTCTCTGCAAGCATCTGGATAGACGGCAGGTCCCTGGTGTTTCTCTGGGGCATCGGCTTTGCATGGAGATTGGAGAGAGAGGCCCAGGGAGGGAGGGACTCACACGAGGAGATGGGAGAAAGCATCCCAGGACCGCGGCCCAGGTCACGGTGGGATGCGTATTTGCCCAGTAAATCCAAGCTGACTCCTGTCTCTGGGCCCAGAATTTGGCAATTATAATGATCTGATCAGACAGCTGTGCCCCACGCCACCCTACTCTCAGGTTGTGGAGGGCTGTTTCACCCTGGAACCGTGTGCCGCACGCATGGTAAGTAGAGGAAGACGATGCAGCCCTGGCTGGGACCAGAACACTGGCCTCCTGGCACTCCACCTGCCCTGCCCGCCAGGTCGCACTCTGCAAGGTGCTGTCCCTGGAGTTAGGCAGACAGGTGCAGGAGGGATCAGTCAGCGGGTGTTCCTGCTCTCTGGGCCCCGTCTGGGCTGTTCCTCCCAGGCGCCCACTGCCTCTCCTGGGTCAACACTCTGAATCCTGCGTGAGCACGGCCCTCGGACAACCGGGTCTGTCAGCAGAATCGTGCACAGAAACGCTGTCCCGCCACACGCTGTTTGGAGCAGAGCTCCCTGTGAATGGGGGTGCAGCGCCCCAAGGGAGCCCACCGTGCCGGTGGTCCCTCGCGGAGGTGCTCCTGGCTCTGAGGCCGGCTGCCCACCCCAGGTCTTCTGCAGAGGCTCAGGCGCCCATCATGCCCCTGGACTTGGTGCATAGGACGCTCTCCCTTTTCCTTGACAACCGGATGTGTTTTGAAATATGAGCGTCTTGTTTGAATCCAGAAAACCCAGCCACCTGCAAAGGCCGTCCCGGCGACCACAGATTGAGGACCTCAGGGACTGTGCCACTGGGCGAGAGGAGGCTCTCACCAAGCGCTCCTCTACCCTGCGTGGATGTCTGTCCCTGGAATCTGCCCCTCAGGCTGCTGCAAAATGCCACCTCCTCCGAGGGGCCTCCCGTGGCCGCCCTCACCCAGGGCCAGACGGCTCAGGAGGCTCTCACCTTGGCCACCTGGGGGCTGAAAGAATGAGCCCCACACAAGGCCATTAAGCTACTTGCCGTTTTCCTGAAACGAATCTTTTCTACTCACTTTTCTAAAAATAAGGACAAAAAGAACCCCGCAGAATATTAAGTTGCTACTTTAAACTTTGTCTATTTTCCAGTGTGGCAACCGTGCTCCCGCATCTGCAGTGGCAAAAGCAAAGCTGAAAATTACTAGCTGGACGTGAACATGACTGTTCGACATAATTCAGGGCCGAAATTTCCCTTAAGGATTTAAATTACCTCAACTGGCCTTCGACGCACCCCAAGTTAGCTCCGTAATTCAATACTTCATCTCGCGAACCACTGTCCAACAGGGCCGGATGGGGTTGGTGGTGCACAAAAGCAGGCTGAGTCCCCACCCGCACAGCCGCCACGGACCAGCTGCTGCTGGCACCCGCGACCATGACCAGGGGAAGGCTGGAACTTCCCGGCAGAGAGAACGCCTTTCCGGGGCTCCCCCCACCCCGGTCACCTGCCTTCTGGGGGCCAGACGAGACCAGAAAAACCAACAATTGGAGGCCACTCAGCACAGAGAAGACGATTCTACACACGAGGGTCCTCAGTGGCTCACTTTCGTGGCCGAATCTGTCTGGCTGTAAAGAACGCAAACGCTGGAGGTCCCGGCAGCACAGTCATCGCTCAGATGAGGCCATCCTGAGCTGCCGTTTGTCATAGTTGCCCTTGAAGTTAACGTTTCTAGTGCTGACGGTGGTATGTGTCATTGGTTAGCATTTCTCACATCCAGACAGTCCGGGGAGCATCGCATGTTCATCGACGACGTGGGCTTGACCGATCTCACGTGAGAAGGCACGATCGAGGGTCCTGAGCGCCCTGTGACAGAGCCACCGTGTGGGACCGTGGGTGTCGGAAGCGACATCTGGAAGCTGTGCGGCGAGATGCCGTGCATTCATCTCAAGCATGCCTGAGGCCAGTGTGTTTGGAGTGGCCGAGGAGAACCACGTGGCATGCAGGGCGGGGCGCCTAGAGCAGGTATGGCCTGTGAGTGTCCTCACGGGGACTCGAGGTACAGGTCCACACCTACCCCGAGCTGGGCTCCTGGATGCAAATCCCCACCAAGGCTGTCACTCCAGCTGGGACTTCCTGGCTCCAGTTCCTCCATCAAAATCCCCTCGGCCGACGGGCAAACGTTCCGAGAGGCCTCGAAGCCGCTGGACGTGAACTTTGTCTCCTGGGATCGCAGCGTCCTCCCGAGCTCTCCTGGGCTGTAACCATCGCTCAGCCCTTCCGTTCAGGTCAACAGCTATGCGTCGGGCACTGCTGTGTGCTCACCGGGATCACAGGGGAGGAAGAAGCAGGACCGCTGTCCCTGGACCTAGTCTTGGTGTTCGGCCCAGAGACAGATCATTCTGGTTCGGGGAGCCATGTCCTCTGCAGGAACCCTGCAGAGATGCTTGCCCTGTGGTCTGCTGGAGTCCCCGACACTCCAGTAGGGACGCGTCCACAGCGCATCATCCGGGATGTGGTGGGAGGGCTCTCCAGGACAGCGGGCAGCTCAAGGAATGTCTGGTGGAGAGGCCAAGAGCCTACCTCCCCCACACCGGCTGTGGTGCAGGGAGCTAGGACGAGGCGTGGCGGACAGGGCAGGAGAGCCCCCCAGGGTCCCCATGTTGTCCTGCAGGGAATTAAAGCCACCGGGGACTTAGCAGTGCATCCTGAAATCGGGTTTCCATGGGACAGGTCACTGGTGAGGACGGTGCAGGGGTGCCGGATGGAGACGGAGAGCTGGAGCGGAACGAGAGGTCAAGGGGCCACGAGGCCGCGCGGAAGACTCCCCCCTCCCGGCCCCACCCCGCTACCCGTGAGGTCACGCGCTCTCCGTGTGGCCTGGGGCTCTGCCTGCTCGGTGGTCTGTCCCCTCAAGGGGTCCGCGTGGAGACGGAAAGGTCTAACACTCGGTGCTCAAGGGCCTGGCCCGCTCCCTGGTTGTGTGCGGAAAGCTCTTCGCCCACACCGCTTAAAGAAGCAGCAGCAGCTCCGGGAAGAGGCAGGAGTGCCCCGAGGTGTGGCATCATTTCTGCCCCTTGTTAGCCTGCACCCGGGCCGCTCTTCCTTGTCAACAGCCGGCTCCCTGGGACGTGGGTTGGCGCTCAGACCAGGAGCAGGGGGGCTGGCCGAGGAACGCTCTGGGTGCCCTTGTAGAGGGTGCCCGCCGAGCCCACGGGCAGGACGGGGCAGGACCACTCCCCTCCGAGATGGGGCGCCTTCCTTTGCCAAAGGGCGACTGTGCGGGAGGACACGCAGGGAGCTGGCACTGAGGACCGAGGGTCTCGATCCGGAAGCAGAGGTGGCCGGACGCCCCTCGGCCCGTTCACACCCTCTTGCTCTGTGTGCTGATTTCTCCTCGGAGGCCAGCAGCTCCGCGATGCTGCTCTGTCTCTTTTCCCAGCAAAACCCGTAAGAGCAGGTCGGATGATCGGTACAACCGGACTTGGCCTTCTTCTGAGCATGACAGACCCCCCGGCCCTGTGGCCACGGCTGCAAGCCTGGGTGACTGGCCTGGTGGGGTGACACACATCCTCGCCCTGAGAGGCCTCAGGACCATGACCTTCTCAGTCTGTGATTCCAGGGTTGGTCCACTGACAGTCAAGTTCAGCCTGGCCAGTTTAAACACGTGCATCGCCCGCTGCGTGGCTTGGGCTCTGCCCACTGGAAGGATGTTCCCTCACTGCTGCCCTTCAGGGACACCCTGGGGGTGGCTGCAGTGCCGCCGAGGTTCCTTTTGACCCCACACGCCTGTGCCGTCCGTGAGGCAAGCTTGGCCTCTCTCCATCAGCCCCTACGGGACCCCTCCTGCGGCCGTAAGCGAGCTGAGAGGCGCTGGGCCATGCACGGCGAGACACGGCCTTCCAGCCATCAGCTTCCGCAACTTCTGGCTCCCTACGCCCTGCTCGCACCTGGTGCCGGGGGTACACGGGACCTCGTCACACCGCAGCACCCTAGCGGGTGAGGGTGGGCATAGCCCCGAACGGAGCCAGAAACGGGCACCACTGCCCGTTCCACACGGTGCGCACTGATCCTGTCCTCCCTTCGGGCAGAGATGGGAAATAATGCGCTTGCCGGGCGAGTGGTCACATCCCCTGTGCCTGAGTCCGTGCTAATCTGTCCTGGCAAAGACAACACCCGATGCGACGAGGAGGTTGCTACCTGCTTGGGATCGCGGCGTCCTCTGGGATGCGCCTCATTGTTTTAGAAGCCGAGCTCTGAATTAACTGGGGATGTTAGTGCCCCCACACGCTTTTGTCTTCGGGGGCACTAATCTCTGGCACCCTCGTCGGCCGGATTGGCTGCCCCACCACGGCTGTCACGGGATGCCGGTCGAGGAACGTGCGGGGTTTGCTTGCTACAAGGAATGTGCATTCCCAGTGTTGAGGAATCTGTCACTGGGCGGGTGCAGGGACACAGCAGGCTCACCGTGAGCTGACTTGGACCTGGGCCGTTCTCATAACTAGGCACCCACGTGTCGGGGCACCACGGTGTCACGGGGAAGCCGTGGTGGTGCTTTAGGTCCCCAGTCACCAGTGTCACCTCAGGCCCTGTGAAAAGAGTCCTCACCATGCTTGGGGTTCCCTTCCCTCGGTGGACAGTAACCCAGGGAAAGCTCTGTGGGCTCCTCTAGGAAGGCCTCCAGGACTCACTGCCATGCAGTGTCGTCCTCCTGGGTCTCCTCTGGAGTCAGCATGTTCTGGGTCGAAAATCAAGTTCTGGGGGTGCCTGGGTGGCTCAGTCGGTTACACGTCTGACTTCAGCTCAGGTCATGATCTCACAGTTCGTGAGTTCGAGCCCCGCGTCGGGCTCTGTGCTGACAGCTGGGAGCCTGGAGCCTGCTTCGGATTCTGTGTCTCCCTCTCTCTCTGCCCCTCCCCTGTTCTCACTCTGTCTCTCTCTCTCTCTGTGTCTCTCTCATAAATAAAATTAAAACGAAATCAAAATAAATAAAATAAAATGAAAATAAATAAAACAAAGTAAAATTAAATTAAATTAAAAGAAATAAAATAAAAAAACAAAATAAAATAAAATAAATTAAAATAAAATAAAATAAAACAAAACAAGAAACAAAACAATTTCCGCTCCAGAATCTGAGCTAGCGGCTGCGACTCGCATTCGGATAGCCGCCCACAGCTCTCACACTATTGCACCTGCTTTCCCGTGTGCAGAGCGGGAGAGGCGCCCGCTGGCTCCCTGCAGGCCTGCCCTGCACACGGGGCTCTCCCGGCCACCCCGTGGCTGCCGCACGCGGGGCCGGCTCCCCCCCAGCCTCCCCCGGCCTCTCGCTAAGCACACCAGCCACGCGTCTGAGAGGCAAACACCAGCACCCGCCCCTTCATCCCCCAGCCATCGGAGTGCCAGCGACGTGACGCCATCTCCCAGAGGCAGCCCGGTCGAGGGCAGACAGCCACCACGGCGCTTCTCCTCGGGGAGGACGGTGGCCTGCCAGGTTTTCTGACTGCGCTTAGCGTATCCGCTCTAATACGCCCATTCTCTGAGCCTTTTCATCCCCCTCCGCCATCTGCCCTGGAGACTGTCGTCTCCAGTCCACTTAGTATGGGCCATTGCCTCTCCCAAGCCCTCCGGAGCCCATATGGCAGCGTATTAGCACGGTCTCCTGGGGGTCTTTGCCAGGGTGTTCAATGCCACTTTGTGGGACAAGGCCCCCGTTTGGGTAAAATGCCCTGTATCCACGTTTGTATTTATGCCCCTTGACCCAGCCCCCTGGGGACGGCCACATGCTCAGGCCAGTGTATGTCGCTGTGTCCTGCAGCTCCTAGAGGAAGGGTCCCTCCCCCTCCCTGCAGGCTTGGCTGCCCCCCCGGGCAGGTTCTGGTGGGGGCAGGGGAAGACACACAAGGGCGCGTGCCCGAGTGGGCACGTGTGCGCTCACACACGTGTGTGTCTTGCAGAGAAGTTTCCGCATCATCCTCATTCAGGGTGAGATACCGAGGGAGGGGTGGGCCACCTTTGAGCCCCAAAGGCTCCGGCAGATGTGAGAACCAAGTGCATTGGCCACCATGTCCCCACCTGAGCCTCGTGTCGGTTCTTCACTGGCGATGATGGCGTCCGACTGTGTCCGGCAGGCTTGCTGGATTTGAATATCCAACCGGCTCTGGACTGTTAACTCTTCTAAGTCCCGGAGCTGGGCCTACACTCACCTGCCCGCCATTTGTGGGTGAGCAGAGGCCTTTCGCGGGTGGTCACAGAGTCCCCCTGCGCTTACACTTGGCCTCGAAGTGGCGACCAGCCAGCCCCAGGCCTTCCTGGCTTTCCCCGGGGCCTCAGTGGCCTCCCACATCTACCATCCACTTCGAGCTTCATGGGCCAAAGCTGGTCCGGGCAGGGCCACTCCGTGCTCGTCGCCAAGGGCCCTTAGCCCGGACACCCAGACGTGTCAGACTGGAGCACTGAGAGGAGGGATAAATGGCGAGGACAGATGAAGGCAAAGAGGATGGCCCCCTAACAGTCCCACAGGCGAATTTCCAAGGGGACCCCGTCAGCCATAGCCGGACGCTCCTGGTTTCTGTGGCCTGATGGCCCCTCTGTCCCATCCCACTGAGACCTAGCTCAGGGCTTCCCTTCTCCAGGCCTCTATGACAGGTTGCCCACTTTCCCGTCCCGTGGGCTTCTCTGAGGTGGCTGGGCAATCTGTTCTTTTTTTTTTTTTTTAATTTCTGAGCTGGCCCTATTTTTGTTTCAAGTAACCCGGTTCCTAAATCCACTTTCATTTTGGAATAATCAAGGGAATACATTTGGCTAAAGCAGGCACTGGTCCACGGTGGTTGGTTCTGGATTGTGCAAAATTAATGTGTTTGGGGTATTTTTAATAGCACTCAGCAGACCTTTCCCCACCGCAGCCCAAATAAGGAGGCCTGGGACAGGAATTCCACCCCCCCCCCCGGGACCCCTTTGGCCTTCTGCCACATTGTCCAACTCCGGGCACTCGAGGGGAGCTCCTGAGTCCGATATCAAATCTGCCATCGCTCTTTTCAAACACGAGTGTCCTTCTCGCCCTGACCTTGCTGAGTAGAACTGCCTTTGCATCTCAGAATGACAAAAAAATCTCCCTCCCCAGTTGGGCAGTAATTTCAGCAAAACTGCATTAGATCCTCCCAAGCTCTTGCATCGTGAGCTTCTGGGTATTAGAGATACAGTCGTAAACATACCAGCCAGGGCCCCGTCGGATTTCACCCTCTTGCCACCTGGGGTCCTAGATCAGTAGCCGCACAAGTTTTACGTGCCATCTGCACCTAACAAAATACGAGAGTGGGTCGGGGGTCCCTGAGCCTCCGGAAGATTCTGGCTAAGGGTCACTGAATCACTGCAGACGCGACGGCTCGGGAGCGCCCGGTGAGGGGCAGCGAGCCGTGGGCCCGGCAGTGGTCACGGCGAGGGTGTGCTATCGAGGGCCTCTCTCTGGGCCACGAAAGAGAAGCCCGAAGTGAGGACCGGCCGCCCAGGGCACGCTAGCGGCTGCCCGGGGCCAGCAGATTCTAAGCTAGGGACGGACATGTGAACGGGACCAGAGAGGCCGGGCGCTCTGTGTCCCTCTTCCTGCAGCAGGCTGGTGAGGCCACCTTGGTAAGGCTGTGGGAAGGCCGAAGCCTTTGCACACACGTGGGTTCGAGGAGGGGCTTCTCCAGGAGGCCGACGGGCCCGGGTAAAAGTACTGCGGTGGTGCAGCCTGCAAATGGGCCGAGGGTCCCGCCCAGCAGGACCATCTTGGTGGCTCCGGCAGCCACAGCCTGTCCCTCTGCTGTCATATCCAGCTGTCCCTCCCCTGCCCCGCTCTCCTGCCTCAGGGTGGCGGCCATGCGAATTGCTTTTCCCGGCGCCTTCCTGCCGGGTTTGGCTGGCGGGAGACAGATTCCAGGTATTTTCTGCCGTACGTCCATCCCCTCCGTGGTCTCAGCTCATCATCCCCTGCTTCCCACGAAGGCGGCACCTTCCTGGCTGGCCTCCCCGAGTCCCTCCTGTGCCCCTCTGCGGCTCCAGGGTCCCAGCTCCCGGGCTCCTCAGGCCGGCGTCCCCGTCTGCAGCACTTTCCGTGACCAGGTCCCGCATTCGAGAACCCTCTGGCGCAGGCCGCGTCTCCCCACGCTCACAGGCTGACATCCCCCACGGGGCCCTCGGGCCGCTCTGCCGGCTCCGTGCGGGGGGCTTACAGAACTGGGGGCTCTCAGGCCTGAACCTCACTGCCCGAGGGAAGCCAGAAGGTGAGAATCGGGCCTTGGGATCCTAACATCGGCTTCACCCGCAAACGAGCTGCCTTTCTCTTCCCGTCCAGAGAGTCAGGCTCAATCCCAGACCAAGGGCAGGCGCGAGCATGTGTGGACCCGTGGATCTAGAAACCGTGTCTAGAAGAGTCCAGGGAGGCCCCGTCTAAAGCACACGCCCTGCAGAACCTCACTTTGGCCCCGGGCACAGCAAGGCGCCCCAGGCCCTCTCAGATCACTTCGCGGGGTCTCCGGAGAAGGGCTGTGATGGGCGGGCCTCGGATCCCCGCGTCCCCAAGCTGATGCTCACGGTCCGGCTCCAGGTGAGCACCTCGGGACAGAACAGCCACAGACCACTTGAAATGTGTTCGCCCTGGTTTCTCGAACAACCTTGTTTAAACTCTGCCTCACTTGTCACGTTCGTTTCCCAGAGTTGTTTGTTTGGACGCTCCTGAGACACGGACGGAGGCCCCAGGGCCCCGGACTCGCGCGGATCCGTGTCCACCAGCACCAGGGTGTGGGGACACGGGGCCGGCGGTGCCCCCGGGACAGAAAGATTCAGCGCCCGCCCGGGCACCTGGCCCTGCCTGCCACCCTGCTCCCGACACGCTGCGTGTCCACTGTCATGTCCCATTTCCTGCCAGAGACCTCTCCTCCGCAGGTGCACATGCACCACCAGCATACACGTACTCACTCTCAAACCCACACGCCTGCACACCGCACGCCCACATGTTGACACTCACACCTACACACACCCCACCTGACATCACACCCACACTTTCATGTTCATACTTGTGCATATGCACCCACCAGGGCACACCCACACATTCTTGCACGCACACACACGCCTCCACGCACACACCTCCATACACTCTATGTGCACACGCACAAGCCCCCATGCACGCACATATGCACACACCTCTGCCTACACACAAACTCACACACACACGCAGACACACACAGCAAGCCTGACCACTATTGGTCCTTGGTAGCTGTCTGACATTGTCACTTGGCCAGACGGCTTTTCCCGGGCAGGTGTCTGCTGGAACGTGGCTAGAAGACCCACGGACCGGGGATTATGTGGCCTTCTTTCTCCACCTGCTCAGCACCGGGTCTCTGCTTTGCCCTTAGAAGTGTCGAGCAAGTCGCGGAAAGGAAGCAGAAAAGAGCCGTAGAGAATCTGTGGCCCCAGGAGCAGGGATCTGTGAATTTAGGGTCCCAGGACCTGCGACACTTGTAGCGTTGACCAGCTTTGAGCACATCTGGGAGCACTGCTTTGTTCCTGTTCAATTTTCTACGGGACACAGTAGAGAAAACGTTCACTGCCATCACCACCCCTTCGTCAGGGTTGGGGAAGAGCCGTCCTCGGGACACAGAGGTCCAAGGGAGCTCGGAGGCCGGGGAGGGGATCACCACACGGGGCTCCAGCCGACCTCCTGCTTCACTACTGAGCATGCTCGCCATGGCACTGACGACAAACGGATGCCTTTGGCCTGCACCAGCCACCTCACGGCCCTCCCTGCATCTGGAGAGAAGAGAGGAAGGACCGAGGGAGCTTCAGCACGACACGGTTGCGTCCCCGCCTGCCATCCTCTGAAGGCGGGGCCACCAAAGCCGTACCCTGGACACCCAGAGCCAGCCCTCTCCAGGCAGGACACCACCGTCAGCCTCCCCCTGCAGGAGCCAGCACCGCTCACGAGCTCGACCCTGAAAGTGTCAGAAAGGAACCCTGGAGACTTGTCACCGAGTCCCAACACCATGACCCAGAGCATCAGAGTCACGTGGGACTTGATAAAAACGCACGGTCCCCAGCTCCACCCCAGACCCACGTCAGCGGGAGCCAGGCCTGGGTGGGCGCCTCCCTGCAAACCCCCAGGCGTGAGACCCTGACCCTCAGCCTCCTCCCTCCGCCCGTCACGGCCCCCTCCCTCGGGACAGACCTCGACCTGCGCCTCTGGGACCCGAGCGCCTGCAGGTCACAGCTCTTGTTTCCTCATCTGTGCCCAAGAGGTGCGAGTGTGTCTGCCTCGTTTTCCCTCGGAGGACGCGAGGCATCTTCAGGACTCTATGCGATCGTGTGTTCAGGACTATCTCCACCTTAGATGGAATTAGGAGGGAAGTTCACAGGCGTGTGCTTTGAGTCTGGGCTGGCTTTGGCGAGATGACCTTGACAGGTGAAAGAAGACATCCGAGAGTCCTACACGGCATCACAGGAAAAGAAGGGGGGGAGCCAGTTTCTTCTCTGTGTTGCTGCTAAAACGCTCAGGGAAGAAAGACAAGTGAAATAGCTCACTTGTGAGCCACCGTTCACTTCACGGGGCTCCCCCCCGGGTGCTCTGGGCTTACCTGGCTCCGGTCGGACCCCTTGCAAAGGGACTTTATTTAAAATGGGAAGGTTGGGGCGCCTGGGTGGCTCAGTCGGTTGAGCGTCCGACTTCGGCTCAGGTCACGATCTCACGGTCCGTAGGTTCGAGCCCCGCGTTGGGCTCTGGGCTGATGGCTCAGGGCCTGGAGCCTGCTTCGGATTCTGTGTCTCCCTCTCTCTCTGCCCCTCCCCCTTTCGTGCTCTGTCTCTCTCTGTCCCAAAAATAAATAAACGTTAAAAAAAATTTTTTTTTTTTAAATAAAATGGGAAGGTTGGGTCACATGATAGAATTCAATGGACGACACATGAACGGTAATGACACGTCCACCATCAGTGACGCCGAGGAGTGGGGTCTGGGACGTGGCATCGCCGCACAGGCAGGTGCTGGTCTAACCACGCGACCCCCCTGCAGGAAGCGTGGGTTCCAGTGGAGTGGGGCAGTCTGGGACGCCCCACCAGAGCCCGGTCAAGTCTTTCCTGCCCCCTCACCGGGGCCTGGAACAGCCAGCGGCCACTGGCGGGCCCGGAAGCGTCCGCATGCGGCAGGGGGGACTCGTGGAGGAACCCCAAAGGAACAGGGCCTCGGGAGGTTTCCATGGAGGCTCTGCGGCCAAAGGCACGGCATTCTCTACTTCTGCTCAGACCGTAGGACCAGTTTGCACCTTCCACCTGCTAAGGGTGAGAAACTGTCTCCAAGTCTTGCGTTAAAAAACGTATACCATGCAGGGCCCTTTTCTCATAGCCTGTGCAGAATTTGAAATTTCTGTCCTGAAGCTTTCCCAGGAACAATGACTCCACACAAATGCCTCCAAAGACCTTTGAGCTCCCCAACAAAGAACAGAAGTAGGAGAAAAGAATTGCTCAGGGGAGCACTCTAGGGGCAAACACAGACTGTTAACATCAGCATTTAAAATACAAGGAAACATTGAAAGTGTCCTGCAGGTAAAGTTTGCTGCCTGAGAGTGAGGAGGCCCCTGAAAATCAGGAATCCTGAAGCTTACTCTTCATGTGGGCGGAGACCCGCTTGGGACTCCCCACAAGCCAGGTTGTGGAAGGAAGTGACGCACCGATTTAAAAATAAGTAAACTAGGGACGCCTGGTGGCTCCGTCGGCTGGGCCCCCAACTGTAGATTTCAGCCCAGGTCATGATCTCACAGTTTGTGGGTTCGAGCCCCACATAGGGCTCTGTGCTCACAGTGCGGAGGCTGCCTGGGATTCTCTCTCTCTCTCCCTCTCTCTGCCTCTCCTCTCCTCTCCCCTCTCTCTCCTCTCTTTCAAAGTAAATAAATAAACCTTTTAAAAAGTCACTTAAAAATAAGCAAAATGCGGGGCACCTGGGTGGCTCAGTCAGTTGAGCCACCGACTTTGGCTCAGGTCATGATCTCATGGCTGGTGAGTTCGAGCCCCGCATCGGGCTCTGTGCTGACAGCTCGGAAACTGGAGCCTGCTTGGGAATCTGTGTCTCCCTTTCTCTCTGCCCCTCCCCCACTCTTGCTCTGTTTCTCCCTGTCTCAGAAATAAATAAACACTAAAAAAAATTTAAAATAACCAAAATACACTTATTCATTTACTTGTTTTCCGTCAATGACTTAAATATTTGGAAAAGTTTTCAGAAAACTCTACCATTTTTCCTTCTCCATTCTTTTTTTTTTTTAACATTTTATTTATTTTTGAGACAGAGAGAAACAGAGCATGAGCAGGGGAGGGGCAGAGAGAGAGGGAGACACAGAACCTGAAACAGGCTCCAGGCTCTGAGCTGTCGGCACAGAGCCCGACGCGGGGCTCGAACTCACAGACCGAGAGACCATGACGTGAGCCAAAGTAGGCGCTTAACCGACGGAGCCACCCAGGAGCCCCTCAGTTTTTATAAAATGATATTCTGTGGTCACCGTCTCTCCAATTTATTCCAGACTAATCACCAAAGTTCCCCTAAAAAATGGATACCACAATCTAAAACACGACAAAATGGGTTTTTTTTTCTTCCTAAATAAAGATTGGGTTTATTTTGATCAAACTGAGCCACACACAACACTTGACATAAAAGTCCGCTTCAGCATTTGTCTCTTGGGGGGGGATTTTCCGCAAAGACTTCCCGAACGTCGAAGTTGCGTGTCCGCCGTTCAGCCGGAGGTCCTGTGTGTCCTGTGCCAGCCTCTGACCGGCCACGTGACCTCGCTGATGGGAGGGTCTGGGGGTCTGGCCACTCTGCTGCCCCTCCCCTCCCGCTGCTGAGCACAGCAACTTCGGAGGTGAGGACCGGTCTGGAATCTCTGCCCCTGGGTCTACGTGACCTGACACTGGAGGCTTGCTCGCCGTCCTTCTGACATCCAAAGGACCCCTGGTGGCCTCTGAGGGGGACCCCTGGCCCACCTTGCTCCCCAGGTGTGACGGGGCCGCCCATTCCCACCAGGGCTTTCTCGCAGGGGCTAACTTCTCCCCCCGCCCAGGGATAGGAAAGCAGGTGGTTCGCACCTCTGGTCCCCAAGCCTGAGAAGGAGCCTGTGGCAAGGAAGCCAGTAGAGACGGGATGATGTCCACGTACACACTCTGTCCCGCCCCCAGAGCGCAGACGCGCAGGCATCTTGTCGAGTACGACCCAGGGGACATGCGGACAAGGGTCCTGTGTCCAGATGCAGCACAGGTGAGAGCAGTTGAGCCTTCAGAGAAAATTCCAGAAGTGCAAAACCGCTTTTCAGTGGCTCGGCGCTTTACTGGTGAGGAAGCAAAGAGGAGGCTGTGTGCTCACCCTCCCCCCCCCCCACAACCCCATCACCTGGCCGAAGCTGCCAGCTGTCAGGCTCACCCCGTCTGTGGGTCTGACGGGCAATGAACTCCAGCCACGGCCGCCCGCGGTGTAGCGGGCGCTTTGCCGACGCCACACCAGGGTCCCCTCCGGGGCAGGCCAAGCAGACCCGCGTGAGGGTTTGCAAGGTCCCCGCGGGCAGGGCTGCAAAGGGGATGCGCTGGGGAAGGGATGGCCCTGATCACACGGAGTGTTTGTTCAGGAGCTGCAGGCGTCAGTCCCCGGCACTGCCTCGCCCCCCAGTCCAGGCGCTCTGAGTCATGGGGGTGCACAGAGGCTGAAGGGGTGTGTGCAGAGCGGGGCTCACTGGGACGCGGGGGCGAGGGGACTGCACTGCACGAAGGCCCAGGCTTTTCTGGTGGCAGAGACATCGAGGGGGACACAGCATAGGAAGCGTGAGGACCGTCTGTGAGTGTGGGGGCGTTGTGGGGTGGCGATTGGGGAGGCCCTACAGAGACCGAGACCCTAGGTGTGGCAGGAGAGGTGGGAGGCGGGACGCGTGGCCCCTCTCCTTCCTGAGCCATCTGGACCCTGACCGAGGAGGCCTCGGGACACCAAGTGACTCCTCTGCTCCTGTGACTCCTGGGCCCCCCATGCTCTGTGCTCCTGAGATGGCGGCAAACCAAGGCAGTGACCCCCTGGCCCAGAGATGACCCCCTGGCCCAGTAGGTGACCCCCCCGCCCCCATGGAGGACATGACCTCACCCCGTCAAGCGCCAGCAGCCTGGGCTCCAGCCAGATGGTGGGTCGAATGCAGTGGGACGTGGCAAGATGGCGGGCCTCTGCCGGTCAGTCTCATGGGGCCCCAGAAACACAGTCTGGGATCAGCTTGAGGCCACGCTGACCCCGGGAAAGCCCCAAGCTCCTGTCATCATCCAGCCCAGGGAGGCTCTGTGTGCTTTTAACCTGCAGGACCGCTGCCTGGCCAGGACCTCCAGAGCCCCTGCCTGAGGGGGGCTCGGAGAGAGGGGGCCCCGCCTGGAGGGGTTTGAGGCTGAGAGTCCTCCCTGATGAACGCACCTCACAGTTCCTCCCCAAGCCAACATCCTGGGATTTTCTTTTTTAAAGAATCTCCTTTAGGGGCGCCTGGGTGGCGCAGTCGGTTAAGCGTCCGACTTCAGCCAGGTCACGATCTCGCGGTCCGTGAGTTCACGATCTCGCGAGATCTCGAGTGATCTCGCGTGAGTTCGAGCCCCGCGTCGGGCTCTGGGCTGATGGCTCGGAGCCTGGAGCCTGTTTCCGATTCTGTGTCTCCCTCTCTCTCTGCCCCTCCCCCGTTCATGCTCTGTCTCTCTCTGTCCCAAAAATAAATAAAAACGTTGAAAAAAAAAAAAAGAATCTCCTTTAAAAAAGTATTTGGGGGCTAAAAGTAATGAGCTCAAAACTGCGCACGATAGTCTAGAGCTTATCCTAGAAAGGGGGGGGCTCGTACTGCAGAACGGACTCTGGGCTGCAGTCCTCGTGGGATTTGATTTAACACAGAAAACATTCCACAGCACGTCCCCCTTCGAGCTTGAAACTCAACACCGATCTTTAGAGAATACGCAGCCAGTGCCCGTGATGGTTACAGTTTCCTCAGACTTCGTTTCGGCTCCTGCCTCCCCACAGGGGCTGGGCCGGCCCCCGAACCACACCCGCTGGAGACTTGGGGGCAGAGGTGGTGGGGGGAGAGCTTCAGGGACGCCTGCCGGCACCATGCTTGGCCAAGACAGTACGAGGGGTCAGAGGCGCAGCCACAGGAGCGCGGTGACCTCTCGGGCGGGACACCGTAGCAGCTGAGCAAGAACTTGGGCATAATTTGCTGGGCACTCTAGAGTGTCCTGGGATTGAGGAGACTCGAGTGCGACGTGCAGTGATGGACTGTGGGCCAAAAGTCCCAGGGAAACACGCCTGTGTGTCCTCAGCCCGCCCGGTGGATGGGGGGCGGGCCTTCCAGGACGTGCCTCGCACGTCCCCAGAACACATGGCGACGTGGGGACAAGTGCCCAGAAAACTGCCTCGGGACGCCCATGGGATGGGTCTCAAGGCACAGGTTCTCTGAAAATGAGAGGTGGGAGGACCGGTTTGTGGAAGGCAGGAACTAGAAAAGGAAATTACCCTGGTTTTCCCTTTCTTTCCCAAATAACGCTTGCCAAAGCAATCTGGTGGAGGGCCCTTAAAATAAAAACGTAACATGCAACGGGGAGTGAAAAGATATCAGTTAAATCTTACAGCTTGCTACCATTCTCAGTGGAAAACGGGTTTAAAAGGTACGCAAAGGGCTCCAGGGCAGCTCAGTCGGTTAAGCATCCGACTTCAGCTCAGGTCACGATCTCATGGTTCGTGGGTTCGAGCCCCGCGTCGGGCTCTGTGCTGACGGCTCGGAGCCTGGAGCCTGCTTCCGATTCCGTGTCTCCCACTCTCTGCCCCTGCCCTATTTGCTCTCTCTCTCTCTCTCTCTCTCTCTCTCAAAAACAAACATTAAAAAAATAAAAAAAGAAAAGGGACACAAAAAGAAGAAACATGATGGGGAAAGTTCAGACTTTTAAGCTGGCTACATACTGTGAAAAGTGTCTTCAGAGCGTGCTGATGTTTTTTGCCGTCGCTGCTGGTCATTTGCTCACGAAATAACGATGCTCCCACGCACCGGGATTGTGCTGAGGACAATCAACCACGACCAGCAAGCAGGTCACACTCAGTCCCTGCCTTCGAGAGTGCCGGAGCTGTGTGAGCTCGTGGGATTTCAGGAATCAGACAGCAAGTATAACATCACCGTCGTGATGAGAGTACTACTGGAGAAGCCTGTCCTGGTCTGGAAACTGGGGACGGCCTTGTGAGCAAGGGAGGAGAGGTCTGAAGAAGGATCAGGGCCACGAAGGCGACAGGTGGAGGAAGCAAACAGAAACCAGAGGGGAAACCACAGAGGCCTGCGGGCGGGTAGGAGGCAGGCTGGAGAGGAGGTAGGTAGGGCCTGGGCTTGAGGGAGCTGGACCCTGGCACGGTGCCTTCATGGAAAGTGTTCCGAAGGGGATAACTTAACCCAAAACACGGGGGACCTGACTGCAGAATGAGTGTGCATAGAGGGCCGCTGGTTAGGGGCCCCAGGCCATCACCCAGGTGAGAGACTAAGGAGGACAGGTGTGGGGTGGCCCATTTCACCAAGAAGAAATGGGTCAGGAGGCGCCGACGAGGCAAGAGAAGCAGACCAGGCCAGCTGCCGGCTTCTGTGCAGGGGAGGGTCGGGGGCAAGTTCACGAGCACACGGTCTCCTCTCAAGGATCAGCAGAGCCATGCCATTCACCACCCAGGAAAGAGGGAGAGGTCCAGATCCTGGGAAGGGAATGCCTTGCACACCCTGCGATGGGGGGGTCAGGGGCACTTGCACAACTTGCTGTCGAGACAGAAGCTGGAGTCCAGCTGATAGTCAGGATGTCCCGGGACAGTGGCTTCTTTTTATCTTTTATTTTTCCAGATTTATTGGGATAAAGTTAACACGTGACGAAGTTTAAGGTGTGCACTCTGATGATTCGACGCTCGTGCGTATCGTGAAACGTTTACCACGGTGGCATCGGTTAACACATCCGTCACTCACTGAGTATCTCTTCGTCACTGTCATTTCGGTGAAGACATTAGGGCTCCACCGTCGTAGCAAATCTCACGTGCACCATCAGGACAGTTACCTAGAGTCTCCATGCTGCGCACAGGACCCCTGGACTTATCCGTCTTGTACCGGGGAGTCTGAACCCTTTGAACCACGTCTTCCCGTTTCCCCCACGTCTGGTACCTACGCATCAATCCGTTCTCTGTTTCTGAGTCAGATGTCTTTAGATTCCACACATTAAGTGAGATCGTATGGTATTTATCTTTCTCTAGCTCGCTTATCTCCGTGAGCACAAAGCCCTCAAGGTCCGTCCATGTTGTTGCAAATGGCGGGGTTTCTTTCTTTGTCACGGCTGACTAATATTCCTGTGTGTGCGTCACATCTCCTTCATTTCTTCACTTATTTATTCTTTCTTTATTCATCTGTGATGGATGCCCAGGTTGCTTCCATGTCTTGGCTCTTGTGACTGATGATGCAGTGAACATAGCGGTGCAGAACTCAAGGTGGCCATTTCCTATCCTTAGGTTTGTTCTCACAAGGGGGGTGCCGCTGGGTCGCAGGTGCTTCTATTTTTAAGTTTTGGGGGAACCTCCCTGCCGTCTTCCACCGTGGCTGCCCCGGCCCCCACTCCCACCAGCGGGGCACGAGCGCCCCTTTCTCCACCTCGTCTCTGCCTCCACCTCTCATGGTTCTGAGGCTCGCCATTCCAACGCACGGGAGGTGCTCTCTCATTGTGGTCGGGATGCGCCTTTCCCTGGCGGTGAGCGAGGTCGAGCGTCTTGTGATGTTCTCCTTGAGCTTGCGTGTGTCTTCTCTGCAAAATTGTCCGGCGGTTGGCAGGTGGCTGGCACCACGGAAATCATCCTTCCAGTGAAATCTTGATGACCGTCTACCACGCCTATGTTCCTGCGGCTGGTGTAACAAGGGACCACACACCCGATGGCTTCAAGTCACAGAAGTAGACGATCAGCTTCCTTGGGCCAGGTGCGGCAGGTGTGGGCGGGCCTGGTTCCTTCTTGAGTCTCTAGCAGACAATCGGTTCCTTGCCTTGTCCACCATCCAGTGGCTGCTGGCATTCCCACCAGCAAAGGCAATTTTGCCGCATTAGGTAACATTCATCGCTCCTAGGGATTTGGACACGGATATCTTCGGGGGACCATTTTCTAGGCCAGCACGTTGACTAAGACACTGACTGAGCTAGGTCCTGGGGAAGCTGTTCAGATCAGGTGCGGCTCCCGACCCCTTGGCCTGGCCCCAAGCCCTATTATTCTTGCATTGCCTCTTATCAGAATTCCCGAAAATGATTTTTTTTTTCAAAACAGCCAATCCAGACTGGTTTAGAAGATGGAATGTTTATTGCTCTATGGAACTGGAAGGTGGCTTCAGGCACCTTTGGATTCAGGGGCTGAAATGCTGCTGTGGGAACATTTCTGCCCAGGTTTCAGGTCTTCTGTGCTGCGGGTTGACCTGCCGCCGTGGAAACCCCAGCACCCCCATCTTATGTTGTCCCTGCAACAATTCACCCGATGAGGAAGAAGTCTCTTTGCCGTGTTCCAACAGGCCATCTGGCTGACCCCACTGGACGGGCCATTCCCTCAGGGACGGAGAACGTATCTGGACCCTTCTGGGTCCCTCACCCTCTGAAGACTCCAGGAGGCCCTCAGGACTGGGGAGGGGTCCACACTCACCATGGCAAGCTGAGATTCTATTCCTAGAAGAAACAAAAGAGTATCCAGCTCACTCCTCCCCTGTCCATGACCCATGAACACCACATAGTGACAGGGGTGCCCAGGAAGTCCCTTTGAGAAATACTTGTGAAAACGTTGGGCCAATGCGACTCCCAGACTCGCTACAGTCTGCAGTTCAGGTACGGACGTGGGGGAAGGAGCTGTTCTGGCTTGAAACTGCCTCCCGTAGGAGAGATGAGAAACCAGTAAACGGTGTTTCCGCAAGATGGGGGGGGCTTCTGGGTCCTACACAGTGGCCCTGAGGCATCGCTGGCTGGCGCCTGGATCCCATCTGGGTCTGCTCCGCGCCCCTAGCTTGGGCCTCACTCCCCATCCCCTGGTCACTCCTGGTCCACGGCGGCCCCTGGCCCTCTCACAATGCACAGTCCAGGCAGCGGGAAGGAGGTGGGAGGAAGGTTTACGCACCGCCTCCCACAGTCGGCTCACCGGAGGCAGCTTTCCAGAAGCCCTGGACGTAACTTGCACCTTCTTGGCTGGCATCAGCCTGCAGCCTCGTCTCGCTGCAAAGGAAGCTGGAGACTGTCATCTTCTGTCTACCTGCCAGCATCCCGACGTTGCAGAGAGGGTGTGACACAGGGACAAGTCACCTGCTCTGTCACCTGTGAATCATATCACAGATTTAAAGCCGGATTGCCCTAAGACGTAGCCCAGTTCTTTATGCTGATGAGTTAGCAACAGAACGCTTTCTTGCCCAGTGATTGGCTCCTGGAAGGCTACTCAAATGTAATCATTCAATGAGCAACTATTCGAAGCGTGCTTTGATCACATATGAAAATCCTCAGGATCTGTTTATCTGCCTACAAAATCAGAAGCAGACACCGATCGCTGCAATCATTCTATTATGCTAACAGCAGTCTGCTTTCAGAAGTTGGATTATGTGTGCAAACACCAGTGTGATGTGCATTAACAACTACATGTTCATGAGCCAGAATCCCATTAGGAAGAAGACATGGCCGGGAGACAGAGGGACTGGAGAAAACACAGGCCAGGAATTAAAAACGCAGAAGTGAGAGGCTGGGCAGGATTGCTGGGCTTGGGTTAGTGGGTTAGGGTGGTGGGATTGGAGGGGATGGACAGGAGTGGTGGAGGGGCTGGAAGTGGTGGACGGGGTGGTGGGGTGGACGAGAGTGGAGGACAGTGGACGGGGTGGAGGGGTGAGGGGTGGATGAGAGTGGAGGAGGGTGGAGGGGTGAGGAGTGGAGGGGTATGGTCGGGAGTGGAGGAGGGAAGAAAGGGTGGAGGGGGTGGAGGCGGGGAGGGGAGTGGGCAGGAGTAGAGGAGGGTAGAGGAGGGTGGGAGTTGGCGGAGGCAGGTGGAGGGGTTGGCGGTCAGGGCCTGAGGTGGCAGGAAGCTGGGGTGCCATCTGGGCCCCCGCCTTCCCGCTGCCTGAGACTCAGACATCTGCTCGGCTTAAACTGCACTTAGTCAAGTCCCGTGTTTCTGCCACAGGACGCGTCTAAGAGACTTTGTGCTGTTTCCAAAAAGGGGCTCTCGGCTAAAGTTAGCCAGACTGGAGACCGAGGCCCCGGGGGAGCCGAGGGGAGGGCTGAACGGGTCCTGCCTCTTGGGTCTGCACCTTGAACGTGACCTACCCACAGCTGCACACAGGCTGAGGTGGGCAGGAGCTCCGAGAAGGTCATGGTCCCAGGGCCAGGCGCGTGCTCAGAGCAGCCCCAGGGTCTCCAGATCTGTCGGCTGTTGAGGGCATGGGGAGGCGGGGCCAAGCCGGCCGCGGCCAGCTCAGCCTGCCCTGCCTAGCACCAAGCCCAGGAGCCCCAACCTCTGACAGAAGGTTCTGGAGCCCCTGGGGCTCAGGTAAAGGCTGGCTCCCTCTGCAGAGGATTTGTCAGGCGCACACCTCGGGAAGGTAGGAGCCACCAGGACGGGCATCGGGGTTTGGTCCCAGCCTCTCCCTGGGGAGCAAAACAGTGCAAAGCAAGGCTGGAGGCCCCGAGGAAAGGGAAGAAGAGAAGGAAACAAATGCCCAGTCCCTGCCCTTCTCAACTCTGTCCCAGGCTTCTGTCCGCAGCTCTCTTGGCCGCTGGCTGAGCCTTCCGCAGATGATGCACCCACTCACCAACAGGGCTCCCCCCCGCCAGGCCTTTCCAGCCTTCCCGGGCTGGGGTTCCGGGACACCCGGCACGGTCCAACTTCCTGTCGGCCGACAGTAGAACCCGGGGTCACATGTCCAGCGAGATCCTTAGAATCTCACCAGGGCATCAACAAGAAGGCATCCACTGAAAATCTTCACCGATTCTGAAACAAGTCGGTAAAATGACCAAGATCTCATTGTCCGTCTGTAACTTCCAAAAAAGCTCCACACTGGTTTTCTAAACACTGCTTCCTTTTATTTTGTTTTTTTTTTCTACAATCCAGTATTTTTATCTCCATCTAACACCAAGCCTTGTGTCGAGTTGCCTATGTCCTTCAAGACAAATCCAGCGTCATAAAGACTGAAAGGATTTCTTTCCTGCTCAAACTGTGTTTGTCTTCAAGCAAACAGCTGGGTGCGTCTCGTCGGATCACGGAGTGTTGGGCAGACACGTTCACGGCCGTTTCAAGGAGGTGCGCTTCGTGTGGAACAAGACAGCCCCCACTGTTTATGCCACAGAAAATAAAAAGAAAACTTTCCGTCCTTTGCCCATTAGGGTAGGCTTTCGAGACATCCGTGCCCTTCGTTCATTGTATGATGTCGGGCATAAATCACAATCTTGGCGATTTTAAATCAATATGTTAAAACTAAATTGCATTTCAGGGGTTTTAGAAGACACAAGTTCTGTTCCTGAAGCCATCATTCTTTCACATTCAGACTGTACCCCAGTTCCGTGGACTCTCGTGAAGATGTCACCTCCTTCCTTGCTGCCACTTTCTCACTGTCACTCAGACTGTGGGAGTCAAGTCCAGCGCCACGAATGTTCTTTGTCTCACGGTTGACACTCCATCGTCACCCACGCCGTGCTCATAAAAAAAGGGATGATTAAGCATCTTTCTGCACAAGTGTTACATAATGTCACAGATCTATTACTAGGAAGGCCTGTTTCCTCTGACCAAAGAGAATAACCTGATTTGAACTAGAAGAACAGAATGGAATTGTTAAGCCACCCTTTGCATTTTAAGCAACATTTAATTAGAAACACACTTTAACGACCAAAATGGTAAAAATCCGAGAGATTAAAATTTGAGTGTCAATTATCATAAAATTCATCATTGTAATTCTTATTAAAACTCCGTGTTTGGGTAGGTAATGATTGTATAATATGCCAATTTGCATAAGGAACCCGGAGATGGCTTATTATTTCGATCCTGCACAATTACGATTGCAGCCCCATACATCAGAGCTCTTAGCAATGTAAAATCACTCCGCTAATTAATAAGCCATTTACTGACTGCAGCTAGTCACGGCGGTCCTGCAGCTGACCTCGCGGAAGATAAGCCATCTCTGAAGTGCCTGTGTGTAGCTACAAACATAATGATGTGCCAGGAGGGAATCATTAAAAATAATTTACACAAGCCTTCATTTACAAGATCTTTTGATAGCACGCTTCCCCCGGAGTTTAGATCCAGAGAGCAACCCCTACCATTTGGAAAGTGCAGAGCAGGGGACCGAAGGAGGGTACCTAAGTGGTTAATTAAGAGCCATTCGGACGCCACAAGAGCCTCCTGAAAAATCCCTCTGATGTCTGCTGTGTCAAATGTCTCTCACAGGCAAAGCCACAAGAGGAAGCAGCCATCGCAGGCTAATTACTGGGGACGAGGAGCAGCTAAGAATGGTCCGTCACGGAGCCCAGACCGCGAGCGCCTCAGCTCAGGATTGAGCAAAGCAGCCTTTTGTGTCGCCGGGCCGGGGGGCGGGACGACACCGCGGAGTAATCACAGACGACCGCGGTGCCCGCGGGCTGGCTCTCTGGACAGACAATGTCAAGTGTGAGAAGGACACTTCCGTGTCCACTTTTCGAATTTCCCCGTGATTTCTTAAGAAAATAAGCGGGGGCAAAAAATTCCGCAGAACGGGGAATTTCGCAGACTCGTCGTGAAGGAGATCAGGCGGACACGGTGACAAGCATGTAACAAAAGCCATCGGGATCTTCGGAGGCACAGCCCCGGCGGTGCTGGTGCATACACGGACCGGTACGCACGTGCACACACAAAATGAAGCTCCAAAGACACTTGAGACTCAAAACATATGCACTGGTCATCGCACCAAATAACCGCACGGGGCCGTTACGACATAAAAGTGTACAAGAGACAGGAACCTGTCAGCAAAATTGGCTAAGGGGCTGTCTTAAAAACACGATTTAGGACGGTGGGTCCCCGTGAAGGGAAAATGGAACGGGGAGAAGGTTGAAGTGGACGCACTCACCATAAACGAAAAGAAATTAGATATCGAAACTCCCCGAGACACACAGGCCGGCGACAACGCGGACGCCTATGCTCTGGAAGTGGTCAGCAGTGGGTGACAGGACCCAACCGTTTGTGTGGACGGGACAAGTTCCAGTAACACATAAATCACGAAATGTCCTCGCCCTTATCTTAATCTGTTTATCCGTGTGCTGAGCAGAGTGTTTGAGAGCACTCACCCCTACACGATGTTGCTCAGAAGCTGGTAAGACACTTCCGTCTGATTCAAAGGGATCCCAGAGGCGGTTTCGATGCCGGGCCGTTAAGCACGGCTGGTGCTCGACATTAACCTCACGCCTCAGTCTGTACCAGCTCTGCGTTTCGGGAGCACCTCGCCGTCCGGGGAGCCTAGGTTGCTGGAGGCTTTTCGGGTGGGCGAGTAAAGAGCGTGTTGGGCTAGTCTTTCAATAACGTGCGTGTATTTCCCGTGCTAACCTCGCACAGCCCTCTGTCTCGAAAACACTGATCGCTCTCCGGATGGCTTTTGCTGTTGTGCGGCTTCTGCAGAGGAGCTCAGGCACGTAACTGCAGAACTTTGATTGTAATCCCTGTCTTTTAACACTGGCTTTTGCCATGGAGAAGAGACTCGAATGTGAGGCATCCTTTGAAGTCCAAGCAGCCATCTCTGAGACAAAAGGAAACAAGGGAAAAATCAGCCCGTGGCCTGGGTGTCCTTAACGCCCAACGGCGCTTCCGGGACACTCCACGTGGGCCACCTCGTGCCTGCCCAGGCTGGGCGGTGGGCACAGGCTTATCTGATCAGTCGATCCCTGTAATGATCCTCGGGGATGATCAGAAGGCGGTAGCGCCCCTACCTGAAGCCACGGAGAACCCCCCAGTACGGTACCTATTTTGTAATCAGAGACGGAATTATAACAAATGGAGGCTCTCAGTTCCCTGCCATCTTCCATCCGATGTGCAAGGTGCTTGGGAAAACACAGCAGCAGAGGCTCTCACAGGCCAAGATGTTCGGGAGTTAAAATCCGACCCGCCCGAAAAGGCGGGTCCCTCCAAAAGGCAGTCCATACACAGCAAACGCCTCATAAAAGCGGAGAAGAAATGTCACATCACATGTGTGAAGGGCTGCTAAAGGCAGCTAAAGAGGTCAACCGACATGATTTGCCCATAACCCAAAAGAAAAATTAGGAAGGGTACAAAAGTAGAAATTTACGGCAGCTCATAGAAATAATTCTAATGAAGATAATCCCCAAACCAATGGGACCCTTAAACCCTGTGTCTTCTGAGGAAAATGTGCTCACACTTTTAAAAATTACATACTGTTGGGGCGCCTGGGTGGCGCAATCGGTTAAGCCTCCGACTTCAGCCAGGTCACGATCTCGCGGTCCGTGAGTTCGAGCCCCACGTCGGGCTCTGGGCTGATGGTTCAGAGCCTGGAGCCTGTTTCCGATTCTGTGTCTCCCTCTCTCTCTGCCCCTCCCCCGTTCATGCTCTGTCTCTCTCTGTCCCAAAAATAAATAAACGTTGGGAAAAAAAAAATTAAAAAAAAAATTACATACTGTTTTGCTTCGAAAAGCAAATAAAATATTCGACACATTAAGGCCTTCTCTCAACCTCTTAGCCACCGCCTCTTCGCATCCGTGGTTAAGATTGCATCACCCGCTCTCTGGGCCACAGCATCCCGGGCTTTTCGGAGTGACACTGCTTCTAGCTTTATGCAAATGCTTCGACGTTCCTAACAGATACGCATAGACCCACATTTTCAATCCCATTGAAAAATAAATTATTGCGTATAAATACCAAACCGATCTATACAACAGACAGAGAAGCTAACCGACAGTGTTTGAGTCTCTTACCTCCTTGACGGTTTTGTGAATTTGGTGGGAAGGGTTCAGTTTGACCCTTATCTATGAATTTTGAGCCATTATTTGCCACTGCGTCTATTTCCATATAATCAAAATAGGGGAAACGTGGTTTAGAAATGTTTAAGTCTGTTGTTTTTGTATGTGTGTTCATTCCTGTGGCCCAGAAGGGCAGTCTAGTTCGGAAGAGTCTGGAAGATGAACACTGGCAGCAAAACTACCAAGCGTCCTTCTTGGTAGGAACCTGGCAGGCCAGCCGAGGAGAAGGAAGCTCACCCAGAGGGACTTTCTTGTTGGAGACAGTGACGGAGCCCTTGGCCCCACGGGACAGCCCATGCCTCGCCTCCCGTCTGTCTCCCACAGTGAAGGCTGCTAGACGCTTTTCAGCTATTTGATTGCCATTTCCGACCAAGTCCGTGCTGAATTGTATGGTTTTTCAAAATCGGAGCTTTTGGTTTGTTTTAAATGTCCTTTCCTTTGGGAGACGGCCCCATCCCCCTCCCCAGGTCTTTTACAGACACTGTCCTCCGTGGGGGCCACATGAGAGCAGGTGCGTCAAGGAGCCGGAGTGGGAGCCCCCCGCCCCCGAGGGGAGCCTCCCCTGACCCCACTCCTCTGGGAGCTGGAGGACCACCTGAATCGTGCCTAAGACCGAAGGATCCGCCGTCCTCCAGGAGTGCAGACAGACTTCAAAAAGTTGCAATTAAATGGGAGCTGCAGAGATTATAGGGCGATATTAACTATCATTAAGTGATTTCTGTGTGAATGAGCCAAGCATGCCTTCCCACGTCTAGCTGAAAAGGCCCCTCAAACCTGCAAGTTTAAAGGTAATTTGATAAATACCTGTACTTGTTGGGGTATTTGTCTGACAGACAGACCGCATGTATCACCTTTACAAAGACATCAATGTGGCCAAACACTCCACGTTGCTGTTCCCGCCCGGCAAGTGCCAGCCTGCCTCGAAAACCCACACGCTTCATCCACGGGGGGGCCGATGCCTGTCTGCCCTGCTCTAAAGAAATTAGCTCGGTTTTCTTAAACGAATAAACAGAGGTTCCTGGGCTTGAGAGCCCGTTCGCTAACATCGCACGTAAACGTTTGATCTTCTGCTTTCGGTTGAAGCACCACATGGGGGTGGCGGCAGGGGAGGGAGGTTGCCCGGAGAGGGGACAGGCGCACGGGGCCAGTGACCTGTCCGGCCCGCGGCTGCTCCCGGGGGACCCGTGGCTGCCACTGGACTGGGGATCGAGCCACCGTGACCTCCGAAAGCACCTTGAAGATAGAGCAGGGACCCCAGGCCCTGGCTGGTGGGGTTTGGGCACAGTGGCCTCGGTGACCCTGCCCGCCCCGGCGAACACACCAGCATCCTCCCAGGCTCGTCCAGAGTCTGTGGCCCGGACGCACTCCTTTATGTCACCGATCACACACGCTGACCTAAGAAGTCACTTGAAGCTGTTGGATGACGCTTCAGAGAGAAAACGGATGTTTCCAGAACCACGGACTCTAGCACAGCAGCCCTGCAAGCATTTAAATGAAGTTCAACCGCCAACTTAAAAAAGGGCGAAACGCACCACGGAAAGCGGACTGCAGTGGAGTCTCCTAAGCAAGGTCTTCGGACAGTGTGTCCCTTCTGGAAGCCACGTCCTGACTTTCCAGAACGCCATCGAAAGCAGCACCTGACATGGGTTAATTAGAAAACACATTTCACTAAGCGCTGACTGGTTTTTCAAACACACCCAAAGCAAACCCAGTCTCCGCTGGACGGCCTGGGGCCGCCATTTTTATTTCCTTTCACTTCTACGATTAGTATTCCATCCGTGCCCTCTTAACAAGACGAAAATGGAGGTTTCCACGTTTGAAAGCACGTTCCCGTGCTTGCCACGCTTCGGGAGTTCTGGTGAATAAACACCTGTATCAATGGGCCGCCAGAAAGGGCTTCCTTCAGGGGTGTGGAATCTGTTAACCAAGCTCCCTGTGCTGTCTGTCTGTCTTTGGAAATGGGGGTGGGTGGATGGGCGCCAGAGGAGGTCCCCCCACCGCATCCCAAGGAAACGGATCTTCGGACCTGCCTCTGCTGCAGCCCAAACGCGCCACTCTTCCAGATGCTATCGCCTCTTGCTACCTTCGGCGCAGACTAATGGGCCATTTTCAGTCCGCTAATAACCTGGCTTTCACGAGAGAAAATCTCTAACCCAGAACCACCAACATCTCCCTGTCGACTCATAATTATTTTCAGAAAAGGCACGGTCTGGTCTTTAGCTTTGGGTCCCCGCTAAAGAGACATGCTCGACTTTGGAGACTGCGGGGCTGGAAGTGGAGAAACCCCACGTGCCCCCCCCTTGCAGTGGCGAAAGGGGGCTCTCGTGACGACGTGATGTCACCAAGCCAACTTTGAACCTGTTTTCTTCCTTGTTGAGTCACCATGAACTTTTTTGATGTGATTTCAGGAAGCCGTAACTATCCAACAGCTTAAATTCAGAGAAGAGTGGAGATTTGGGTTTTGGTTTGTTATTAGTAACAGCAAGGGAGGGGGGGAAGGCCAGTGAGGCGGGCGGAACTGCAGTGAAAATGATGGGAGGGACAAAGTTAAGAACAGCGTGGGGCTGCACGATATTTAATGGGCAGAAGATGCACCCTTATTTTTAGGAAGGCGGCAGCCTGCCCGGAGGCCCCGGTGCACCGCCCGCGCACGCGTGGCCTGCCACACTGCCATTCTCCCAGTTTCTGTCCGCCCTGGGTTTGCCCCAGGGTTCAGGAGCCTGGAAAGGCCAGATCCAATTATTTCAAGTAGTAATAAGAACAGCAGCCCTCCGTCCGCACTCTGCGTGGGAGGAAGAGAAGACCTCGGCGGGAAGAAGGAAAGCCCTCGTCTCTCTTTTCCAGATGACCGTGTAAACGACTTCTGTGGCGAATTGCATTGGCCACAGAGCCATGCCAGTGAAACCAGGAGGGACGCGGAGACGGCTCCTGTGCCAGGGGACGCCTTTGCTCGAGAGGACGGTCTTCCCCCATTTTAAGTTAAGAAAACATATTCAGCAAGTGGCCTTAGGAGGGTGACCAACCAATAGTCCGCTTCCAGTTTTAATTGGCAAATGGGCTTTGTCGCCTTCATCCAGCTATCAAGAAAGCAATGACTGACCGGAGTCAGCAGCCAAGTCGAGAACTAAGATACGGATACTTTTCTAAACAACTGTTCTTAGTCGTAGGATTGCGTATGACACGCGTGAGATGTTTTGCTTGTGATGTGCAGTTTAAGAAATGAAACCTTCAACTAGGAACACAAACGAAGGCGCCTCCCCTTCTGGGCCCGCAGGCAAGTTAACCGCAGCTGCGGAGGCCGGTCCGCTTAACTTAGTCCAGAGAAACGCTAATCTAATTAATGGCTTGGCATCACAGGCGCGAAGTAACCGCGCTTTTTATTATCGGACAATGGAAACGTCACTACGTAGGGAAAAAGTGAAAGCTGGCATCCACTTTTGTCTTCATTTACTTGCAAATGTGTCCCGAGCAGTCACCACACACACACACACACACACACACACACACAGGGCTGTGCTACGGAGCAGGTGAGGCCCAAATCTGGAGAAGCCGGGCTTCCTTCCCTGCAAGAAAACCAGCTTGTGTGAACACGCACACGCACACGCGTGTGCGTCCCGGGAGGCTCCCCATGGAAATGCCAGCACTGGTCATTGCTGAGTCAGGCATCGGGGGCATTTTCTTTTTCTTCACTCTGCTTTGTCTTACTTCCTTACCTCCTCCAAAGAATAATTCGTGCTCTTCCCGCCAGAAGATGACAACACCGTTAACGGTTTGTAAGAGGGCGGTTCTGAGCAAATGGCCATAGGGATGGGAAGGAGCTGGGGTCCTGCCGGGCTGAGGGGACCAAGGGTAGTCCCGGAGCCGCCAGTGTGGACCGGCGTTAGGACGGGCTGCGGTCCCGCACGCTGCACCCCGGCTGGAGCGGCACCGGACTGCTCAGAGCCCAGCGGCTCGCAGCAGAGCAGAGGCAGTAGAAACTGGCGCAGGCCACCCGCGGAGAGCCCAGGCCACCAGCACAGGGTCACATTGACCTCCTTTACCTCTGATTCCACCCATGGAATGGGCGGAATTTGTTTTCCAATCTGACTTTCAAATGTTCCTTAAGAGATGAAGTCCTAGACGGAATGACAGTCACCAGCTTAAAAATAAAATCAGAGCCCAAATTCCAAACCCAAATCAAAATAGTCCTTGAAAGTGATCTGATCTGCACATTTAGTTTCCGGTCTCCGATTGAAGTGTATTCTTTTTTTTTTTTTTTTATTTTTTTAACGTTTATTTATTTTTGGGACAGAGAGAGACAGAGCATGAACGGGGGAGGGGCAGAGAGAGAGGGAGACACAGAATCGGAAGCAGGCTCCAGGCTCTGAGCCATCGGCCCAGAGCCCGACGCGGGGCTCGAACTCACGGACCGCGAGATCGTGACCTGGCTGAAGTTGGACGCTTAACCGACTGAGCCACCCAGGCGCCCCTGAAGTGTATTCTTAATACGCTTAAACTTAATGCACTTCATATACCTGCATTTACATGCATTCTTGATTTTCTTTCTTACATTTAAGTGTACTCTTTCTGGATCTCTCTCTCTCCACCTTGACTCCGGAGAAAGCCACTGAAAGCGAAAGGCCTCACGGTTCAATTGTTGGGAAACACTCGGAAACCCTAGGAAGTACTGTGTGGTAGTTACAACCCTGTCTTGGCCCAACACTGTCTTGATCTATACACAGAAGGAGTGCGACCATCCCCTCGGAAAGACACGCACGAATTGTGACAATACATGTAACCACGGGCATCCTTGTTGCCGGTGCAAACATCAGGACTCACCGTCAGCATAGTCCTAAAAATGGTCGGGATAAATCAAATCAGTTTCATCAGTCGAGGAATGAGCAGTGGTTGGGGGGGGGGCGGGGGGCGGGGAGAACATTTTAAAAGAAAAGTAAACAGAAACCGGGCATTATGTACTTTCAAAGACTGAGTTTGCTAAACAACAAAAGCTCAATTATTTTTCATTTCAGGAGCATATACAGGACATTCCTAGTGCCATTCAAAGGCTGCTTTACCAAGGCTCCAGGTACGTCGGAAAAGATGACTGTTTCTCAAGTGGAAACTCAAGGTGCCTTTGGGATATCTGTCACAGTCTCCTCTGGGACCTGGTCCGTGCGGCAAGTCCTTCAGGAAAATTCCCGAGGGCGGGCTGCTTAGGTTGGCGGCCACCAGCCTCGCCACCTACCTCACGTTCAACGCAGCCGAAAGATTTCTAATCCCTTTTACTTCTATGTGTTTTCAGAGGACAAGCATATATTTATACAAGCTTTATGTAGCTTTAACACTCAACACTTAATGTGTGTTGAAATGAGTAAGTTGCGATTTTATAAAAGAAGTGTTATCAATCACAAGGTACAGTGTATTTCACACTGTAATCTCGTTTAAATCATATAATGAATGCAATAATGAACAGTAAAATCCCGATGTGCACGCCTGTGCCTCTCTTAATCTGCAAGTGATTTTTAAATAGTATTTCCTAAAAGCTGATTCTTTCATTTGATGAAACTTGTTTCGGAGCTCAAGTATAAGGATCCTTTAGGACCTGCTTTTGTGAAGTCAGAAACTTTTCTTATCCAAAGAGGATTTGTCAGGCCTCACGTTCTTGCTGTCTACATAAATAATAGTAATTATACTCATGGTGTGGATGGTGCTAATAACATGCACATCGTTTCTTCCCCTCACTTAAAACACTGATGAGAGAGGATAATTTAAAATAATTCCTGAATATAAAAAAAAATCAGACAAATTAATAAGGAAATAAATTTCTGGTTGTTTGCATTAACATCATGTATCTTTCCCCAGTACTTCGGGTTGCTTAGGACGACTCCCGTGGCCACCCTGATCCTGGAAAACCAGGAATTATAATTCGAGCATAAAAAGAAAACAAAACATCAACAAGCTTTGGGGGGGCACAGGTGACCTGTCACTCAATGCTCCTCCAGAAATGAAGCCATATAGTGCCATATTTATCCACCAGCCCCTTACACAGTGTTAACTGAACACCTATTATGTTCAAAACACTTTGCTAGACGAATTAGGGAAGACGGAAGAAGGCCCTTGTCCATGAGTAGAAAGTAAGCTGGTAACAGATACGGAATCCCACCCCACGTGGAGGACGATCGAGTTATACAACTGCCACCTCTCGTCTCACGGACAGAGAAGACCCGGGGAACAGGTAATAAATGTACGGGAAGACATGTAGAGCAATGAGACGATGGAGTTTGTCTCTTCTTCATTCTCCATTGTTCTTATTTTCCTTTTCTTTTTAGCTACGCGTAGCAACATTATCAGTGAGGACGGACCGTCTTCCCTTCACCTTCAGAGACCAAGTAATTTCCTTTCTGGATTTGGACTTGACTGTCCAGTCTCAGACAGCCTGCCACAGCGGCCTCTGGCGCTCCAGGTAGAACGCGGGGACGTCCACGACCTCGCCGGCGGCCGCGCCCACTGGTGGCCTCCCCAGGGCCTCAGCCGGCTGGGAGCACAGCGGAAGCTGGCGCAGAAGCACCGGGACCGTGGGAAAACAGCGCACAGAGAGTCCCTCCCCATCTTCCTCACTCCGGCCCCCCGTTGTTGTGGTCACTGGCCACCGCAAAGCCGTCTCGGAGAAGAAAGGGGGGACGCACCTGAGACCATTGCGGGGACTCGGACGTAAGCGGTTTTCGGGGCGAGCTCCACGCCAGCGTGACGTGTGCAGGGAGGTCAAGCTTTTGCTTTTTGTTTGTTGTCTGCTTATTTCTCAGTTTCAGAATGTCCAGGGCTGGAGCGTGCGAGCCCCGGGGAACCTGCCCCACGGCCGGCGCGTGAGTGACAAAACCTCCCGCCCGCCGCCTCCTCCGCGTCCCTTCCCGGTACAAAAGACATCAGGGGAGACAGCACGGCCTGAGATCAATCCTGTGAGCTCAGGAAGAGGGAAGGAAAATCAAAGTTTGACAGGAATTTATAAATACAGCCTTGGTTAAGTATATCATCATTCATAACACCATTAAATCTATTTCAATAAACAAAAACATGCCTTACTTATTCCAGGAATTCTTTGTGAAAGGAAAACATTATGTGAAAAATAAAGTGTTATTGCAAACACAGTTAAAATCTGGAGTGAGGTTTTGAATAAACAAATTCAATTGCAGTGGATTATAGTGTGCCTTCGAGCCATTTCTTGACAAAACAGGCATCGTATTTACACGCTTCACAATACCCCACCATGGATGTCGAAGGAAAAAAATAGGGAGAAAAATAATTAGCATATTAATCTTTTTTATGCCGCCATCTTTCAGATCCAGAAGACCATGGTGTAATTTAAATCTAAACGCTTTCCTGGCATTAGAATTCATTTTAGATGGGTCAATTGTTCCATAATAAAGGGATAGAAGGTGTACTTCATGCAAGAGATTTATGTTTGCCATTTGTTCATATTCATGTGCTACTGAATACCCTCAATTCAAATGGTGATGGCTGTTCATATCAGCCGGGCGCCAGCCACACAGATCACTAACCGGCAGCAATGAATTTCATTTGCAGGACAAAAAATACGGCGAAATTAACTCCAACAGTTTATTGATTTTTGCTTAACAGAAGCCAGTATAACAGCTCTATTGCCCTCATAATGATTAGTGACAAAAGTTTAATTAAGCAATTATGAAGCCAATAATAGAGTTGTCTGGCCCGCGCAGCTCCAGCCCGTTCAGGACTTATCTCCCGCTTGCACATCAGAGCAGCTGGAATGTGCTTGAGGAGATTAATGCCGGAAAACACAGATGCCTACTTTAATTCTGCTTCGTGATGCCGTTTGAATGGAGACGGGAACACAGCTTCCCTTTATCAAATTACAAGTCCGCTTTTCATGAATATGTAGTTTAAAAAAAAATCTAGTTGTGGCTTCAAGGTGTAATTATAAAGACATACAACAAAAATGACACACAATTCTGTCTTAGTAATCCCTGCTATGAAATATGCATGATAATGTATTACTGAATAAAGACTTAACAACGTTCTAAGAGGCTTTGCCATTGTACTGTTATGCAAACAATTGGCAGGCTTTTCCAAATGTTATGTGAGATATTGTCTGACCTTACATCTTTGTTTTTCTTCCTCTTAAATGTATTGTTTCAAGCTTATTGTATTGTTATTTGTCCATAATGCCATTAAACCCGTCTTATCTGTTTGTGAGAATTCCCGATTTATTACGTACGCTCAAACATGTGAGTGTAAAAATGGGAGCTCCTTTCCACGAAATATAGACTCTGTCCCAGGAACCCGCAAACCGGGGCTTCCCTCTCCCGCCCTGACCATCCTGCCTTCCAAGAATCTTGCTTCCTGCCTCTTCGAAATACCTTTACTCGGCAGAAAGATCCCAGTCTGTCTGCCTCTGAAGCCGCAAAGGATCTCAACCAATTTTCCGGCCCCTTCCCTTTTCTCCAGAAGAAGAAAAGGCCACGCCATCTGCCCAAAGAAGGAAATAATTTATCCTTCCGCCACCCCGTAGAAGCTCGTTTCAGAGAGCCTGAGACGACAAGTATGTAGGTAGGTAAATACACAGGGCTGGAAATCCTATTTTCAAACTTTACATGTGACAACCTGAATTGCCACATTTCCTTTAATAAAACATAAAACAAATTCACCCGTGGGTTTTTGTCACTAATAAAATGTGCCTTATCCAAATGATTGTGATTTATTTTATCAAAATCCCCTGAAAAGACATTTGTCTTCTTGGAACTGCCTGGAACAGCTGCTTCCGTACAACAGGCAGCAGCTGGGGGAAAGTCAGCAAAAGGTTTCTGTGCAGCCTCGCGCCCGCCCGCTGCCCGTTGCTCTCCCCGGCAGCCGCCCGCGTGGACAACCTGTCCGGGCCCTCCTCTGCCGAGCACGGCCGGCCCTGCCCTCTCGGCCCGGCCCCCCCTCGCCCGATCCGGGACTGTGGGGCGCACAGTGGGTGCTCGCCCCCAAGCTGCACCGGAGGGGAGGCAGTGTCGCGTGCTCCTTGGAGGATTAGAACGAACGTGCCCTCAGAGTTCTGTCGTAATTGCAGAACATGTCTTTTTTTTTTTATCGGTAGCCGAGATCAAGCCTACCCAGGAAGGCTTTGCATTTATCTGTAAACCCCATCGAGGCAGGACGCCCGCAAACGGAGAGGGTCCAGGCTGCGCAAGCGGGCTGGTCAGAACGACGCGGGGCATGCCCTCCCCGGCCCCTGCCTGCTGCCTGGACAGGGCACGTGGAGCCCAGAGCTAAGCGTACCCCGTTTAAACCCCTGGGAGCGAAGCAACTCTGAAAGCCGCCCGGGTCTGCGTGAAGCTCCTGGCTGTGAGTGCCATCTTCAGAGAGAACCTTTTGTCCCGACATGTGCAATGGTCCGGGGCAGCGCACAAAGGACGTCTCAATCCTTCCCCTCTTCTCCGTTGTTAGCGAGGCGTCTCCTCTGATGCCACGCCAACGGCTACCCACGAAAATGATTCTAGAAGGTCTCAGATGCTTGCCCGATGTCCACCCTCCGAGCCAGGAACACCGAAAGACTTGATGGGCAAAGGTTTTTTTGTGCATTGGTTGGTTTGGTTTGGTTTTGATTTAAAGCTATCCCATTAAAGGTGGGTCGACCTCTAAAGAACTGAAAGAAAATCCCAGGATATTGGAAAGAAAACGTTGTTCTTCGGTGCGGTTAATGTCTAGAATTTCCCAAATCTGTCGCTCGATGTCTGAGCCTGGGGGAGCCTAGCAAAGTTTTTCCTTAAAGGCCGGGGAGTGAAGGTGTCCCCATGCCCAAGCGGTGAACGACTCCCTCCAGGAACGTTAGTAACCGTACCTTACACGGAGGAATCTTAGATTGAATTAAGACCTAATTCAATCTAAGATTGAAATCTGCCTGGTCAAAAGACCTGCCTGGTCAAAATAATTGTGGCTACATTTTTCGCGCTCTTAAAAATCTGAATTATCAAGAATGGATGGTCATTTAATGCCTGCCGGCTTCACGCAGCCCCCACGTGCGTGCTTCATTCATTTGTTGGCTTTTGAAAAACACATCAGCACACCTGCTTTCCTGAAGTCTGACCTGCGGAGACGCAGATCAAACTTTTCATCCATCCTGAAGGTTCTGTGGGTTGGGATGCCCACAGCTTACATGCAGTGTGTCTGCACAGCATCCTCTTGGGTAAATGTTTAACCATTTGATAATTAGCTCAGCCATACCTGTGACAAGTTGTGAATTGTTTAACTACAGAATGCCATCCTAATTATTCTTTCTGGAGAGGCCTAACAATAATGCACTTGTTCTCGAGACACAAAATGATGTTAGTAATTAAGTAAAGAAAGATCGCACGTGAGCATATCATTTTGACAACGGTATAGAAAATCGACGATGCCCGTGACGTGGAATCTGCTGGTGGCATTTTATTAACGAGCGTGGCACCCCGCACGCCGAGGTGAGGCCGGGGGTCGCTCCCCGAGCGCCTCCGGGCACACGCACCAGTTAGATCTCGGAGCGTGGGGGACACCGTTCGAAACCCAAGCGCGTCTGTTTCAAAACGCAACTGCTTGTCATGTGATGAAATTGTTCTTTCTCCCCGTCGCTCCTGCTTCTCTCTGGTGTAGCCAGGAAATGCCGCGAAGGCCTCCAAGCCCACCGCTGGGATTAACAAAGAACTCTCTTTTCAGCTCTCCGGGTGTGGGCACACCGCTATCTGGCCAACTTGCTCTGCCTACAGACTGCCCACCTCGTCTCAAGGCACCTTTTTACAAATGTTGTTTTGTTTGCGTTTCTTAGTTGCCGAGTGATGATTAGCAGCAAATTGCTGTTATTATCAAAGGATTCTAGGAGGACGACGACCATTTTAGTTTTAAAGACCCAACCCGTCGCTTTACTTGATGAATGCGAACCGTTCACCTTTGCATAGTCACTGAATCCTGTGCTGCGCGGTTCAAATGGGAAGATGAGCTTTAAATCTGCAAATTAAATATTAGGTGCCCCCATAGTCATGCATTAAGCATGATTGGCTTAGGGAATGGCGGTGAGTATGTGACAGAAATTCTATCAGTCCAATGTACGTGTTCTTCCGTTCGCCTACATGTTATTGGGAAGACGAGCAGGTGAAAAACACAACTGTTTGCTAATAGGACTCACATCTTGTTATGGTGCTGATTTTCCGTTTTCCGTAACTCGCCGTGATTACTTTTTTAGAAGCTCTCACTTCTCCCCAGCTGGTACTCTCCCAGTTAGGCAGCATTAATGACACTTCAGTCATCCTGGCTTTCAAGACGAGTCCTTCCACAGCGAACAGAGAGTTGACATTTCCTGACATTTTCCCAACTAATTACAGGACAAATAATTAAGCATGTTCTCGTATGTAACAAATGAAGGCAAAAGCCGTCTGTCAAGGTTGGTGATTGATGACACTCCGGGAGACTTTATCTGATGGGTCCTGCCATGCGATGGAGGGGAAGCAAATTTATTAGAATGAACAATGCAAATTCTGAGTCATCTTATCCAGTTATGCGCCAAAGCAATATCCATGTCAAGGTGAATGTGACAATGAAAGCAAAATATTTGCATTTTGTGGAGCAGGTTGAAGGGGAAATCAGAGGGAGAAGATGACAGGCCTAATTATTTTGGCTCATACAGGCTAGGACAGCTGTTTCTGGTGTCCTGAACAAGGCTGTCACACAGGTAACTAAATAGGTCTGCATATAAGTCTGTATCCAACACTCCTGAGATGTCTACCACTAATGACCAACGCTAATGTTACTGCCATCCCCGAAAAACAGAAAATGTGTCACCGCGCACCTTCTGTATGGCAGTCAACATTTCGCTACATAATTACTTGTTAGTGAATTAATTCCTATCTGTCAGTAGGTATCCCAGTGTCATTTTTAGACCATTACAAAATTATGCCATCACTATAGCAACTGCAAACACAGTTAAAAGGCAAAAGGGTTCACATACCCGGGAAAAGTGCCTAGTTAGGCAGGAGATAATAATGTAAAACCCAAGTCTTCACCTTCATGCCTACCAGCCTAATTTTCTTTATTTGGATTACGTGTTTGATCGATGACGACGAAGCAGATTTCAGGGTTCCGATTGTGATCCCCGATTCATCTCTCCCGTAATTAAAACCACAGCCCGCAATCGCGTCTCCCTGGAGGAGGGACTCTCCCCACACTGTCAAGTCAATTAATTGGGTGCTTAGAAGCGACGCCGCCGAATGCAGAGCCCGGGTCCTGGAGCCCGGATGCGGACGGGGCCACGAGCGGGTGCGGACGCGAGGTGCCCGCTTCCCCTCTCCTACTTGACCCACGAGGAGTTTCCGTGGAGTCTGTATTCGGATTCCTCCCTGTTTTCTTCTGACTTCCTTTGTGCACACGCTCCGTTTGCTCCCAAGCGCTGCCATCCGGTGCTTTCCGCGTCCTTCCCACTCAGCAATTCAAGATGCCATCACTTACTGCATCTCGAGGCTTTATTCAAATCAAGACACTACAGGATTCAGATTCTGTCTGCATTAAGAACCATCGGCAACCTTTTGGACCCTAAATGCCCCTGGAGAAATACATTTTAAGACAGGGAGAGAGAGAGAGAGAGAGAGAGAGAGAGATCCATTGATTACGCACAACCAAAAAATTAAAATAAAAATTTAGAAACCTTTGAATTTGAAAAAGGAAACTAGAAAATGCAAAATAGGGAACCAAATCTATGTGCATTGATTTTTCTCTTTTAGTTAATTAAAATGTTACCAGGCTGGAAATGAACAGCTCCACTAAGCTACCCACACAAATTCATCACGGTTGTCTGTACAACAAGGTCACTTCTGTTAAGTGCAAATATTTTACTGGTAAATGTAATGACGTATGGCAGACATATGGTTCAAAACGGCATCTTTGGGCCCCAACAATTCGGTGAAAAGCTTCCGTAAAAACGAGCAAATTTGAAAACCGGGAAGATACAAATAAAGTAGGCAGGGCTTTAAAAATGCCACCGTCTTATTGATTGCCCCCTAATTTTTTTTTTTGTATCATCCTGGCTTATTTTTAACACCCACAGCACAGGGGGAAGGCATATGGGTATTCTGAAGGCAGCCGGTTGTCTGACGTTCGGTAGATGCTAGTAACACAGACGGGGAGAGGCGGGGGGGGGGGGGGGCGGGGTGTCAGGGCTACGTCAATGACCCAAGGTGGCAAAGGCGGTCCTCCCAACAAGTGACGGTGGACTGACACAAAGTAAGGCAGCACCCCCTGAGGTAAGTGTGCACATCGGCTGCCGCCCCACTGGGACAAAAGAAGTGAATAGGGCTCCCCGCCCGCAGGGGGGGCTGCTGAAAGCGCTGGGCCGTCCAGCCTGTCCCCATCTCCCGGCTCGCTCACATCACCTCCGAGGAAAGCCACGCCACTCTGCCACCTGTGCCCGTCCGGGCAGCTCCCCAGAACTAAGGCTGTGAATCTTAACCAGGACGCAGCCTGCCCACGCAGGCAAGGTCTCCGGCACGGGGGCGTCATGGGTCCCATCCGGGCCACACTCAGCAAGGCTAAGCCAGCGGTGCCTGGAGTCAGGGCGGAATCCCAAATGGGCAGAAATCAATACTTTCCCTGGAAGGGTCTCGGAAAGTGCTCCCTTCTGACACTGTCACTGACAGTTGTTAACACAAAAGCAACAAAGAACGGCTGGGTCTCTTTTAAAAGATTCCCCAGTGTTGCATATTTGCTGTGGCTCCCGGGCGCCCCGACAGGACCCCGGGGCTCCCGGCAACCACAGGCCTTCTCGGCCACAGGTCCCTGAGCGCCAGACCCGGGAGGACAGTCCTCAGTTTGTCCCAAATCTACTCTGCTGAAGTTCCGCACATGGTGACTGACTCATCCCAAACCGATGACTGGACGCAAAAAATATCTATTGTTTGTAATCTCTGGAAGGACAGTTGGTGATGAGCAGCAAGAGACTAGGTCCACCGTGCGATTAAGAAGCAGGTTTTTAGCCATGTAAATACCGCAGTATCTCGATAGAGATTGTATACAAATTTGATACAAGGAACCAATGAGATCCTTCCTGTCTAATGACCCTAGCCCATCTAATTAATGTATTCTGCTACATTACATTTTAAGAAGTGACCATTGTGTAATACACTTTGAAATATGCACAAGCTAATGGGATAAGATACAAAAATTATTATGCTGACGGTAAATCATATTACATTCCTAATAAGCATTAACTAGATAACTAGGTCAAAGCAGTATTATCTTAATTGATTTTTCAAAAGAAACCTGACAGAAAAATGTCAATGCTCGAATATTTCTTCATGCATCATTAAAACAAGATTGGCTTTTAACAAAAGAAGAACCCTTCACAGAATTGATTCTTGCTTCGGGCTGCCTGGAAGTGAGTGTATTACATAAAAATCTATACAGGATATTAAAACAACACCGCTCTGCAAGACAGTTACAATTAAAAGCTGACACCCCCCAACGTGTGGGCCACCGTGGCTTGCCGGCAAATACCTGAAAGTCTCCCTAGCCAGTGCGGCCAGTGCGGGAACACCAGACGCGTCCACGCGTGCAGGGGGAAGATCCTGATTCGAGGAGTTTCCAATTAAAGCAGGACCCCTGTCACTTACTGTTTCGCAACTGGATGGTTATTACACAGTCACGCAGGATTATTCGGGAAGCCCGCCAACATTCCCGGGGTCTGTAGCTGGAGTGGGCAGCGGATGGGAGCGAGTCGCAGACGTCTCCTGCGGATCGTGCCGGGCAGGGGCCACCCGGTGCGCCTCGTGCGAGACGGGGCGGCCCTCGCGGAGCAGGAAGGACGGTCCCCTGCGGCAGGTGCCTACCGCACAGGGTGAAAGTTCAGCTGTTTCGCAAGGGGCTGGTTGGGTTCAGCTCTTTGGTGGCCCCCCCGCTAGCCTCGGACGGGCTTGGCAGACACCCCGCTCCTGGCCGGGGGCGACAAGCTGACCTTCATCCTGACGACATCTCCCTCCTACTTCGTCTCTGGGCTGTTTTCCCGACCGAATCCCGACCTTTCCATTTGCCTACAGTGAGTCCATGAAGAACAATGTACTCGGAATTTGCTATTAACCCTGAAAGATGACCCCAAAAATGCTTATCACACCCCACAGAGCCTGGCCGGGCCTCTCCCGAGGGAATCGTCTACAAGAGGTGCTCCCCCTGAAAAGGGATTTTGCGGGTTACACGTGAGGCTTTGCTATAAGGACATTTTGGGCACCGGTAAAAGGCTTGCTATCTATCCATGGTCAAGGTATAAACACTTCCAGGGAAAAACACAGGAGAAACTCAGTACCATTTTTGTCATTTTAACTTTAGGCAGAAGGTACAGAGAAAAAGGCACGTATTGGGGCGCCTGGGTGGCTCAGCAGGTTGAGCGTCCGACTTCGGCTCAGGTCACGATCTCACAGTTTGTGGGTTTGAGCCCCGCGTCGGGCTGTGTGCTGACAGCTCGGAGCCTAGAGCCTGCTTGGGATTCTGTGTCTCTCTCTGTCTCTGCCCCTCCCCGACTCACACTCTGACTCTCTCAAAAGTAAATAAACTGTAAAAAAAAAAAAAATTAAAAAAAAGAAAATGGCACGGATTTCCTGAAGCTGCTCTGTCGTTCCCAGACCAGCAAGTGCCCCCCTCTGTCCCTCCTCTTGTTCCTCAGGCTCCAAACCACGCTTGTCTACATAACTTATCCTTTGGGCATGATTCAGCTTGCATGCTATGTGCGCACATGTTGTGGCCGCGTGAGGGTCAGGGGGTCTTAGCAGCCCGGAATGAAGGCCGGAGACGTCTGTACAGCGAACCCCCTGGCACGGAGAGCTGGCTTCATTCAAAGAACCACCGTCTTTGGCAACGTGATCAGCAGCTAAAGGCCCAAGTGACTCTTTGTGAAGAAGGGATTTGTTGGCCAAACTCGGCTGTGTGCTGACGTGGGTAGTTCGGTGCTCTGTGAAGCAGACCTTCCAATCTATCAACCCTGTTAACCACCGTGTGTGACCTTTGTGCGCATTGCTTCCCTAAGAAAGCCGTCCAAGAACATTCATGAACAGAAGCCCTTCTACCCATGAGCTGCCTACGTGACCCGGGGACACGGTGGTCGTCCTTGAGCTGGCCCAGGACTGCAGCCTCGCGGATCCCGGCTGAGATTCCGTCGTGAACGTGCTGCTTTCCTCCCCCAGAGCGGTGTCCCCATCTCTGGATTGAGGAAGCGAGGCTTCGCTTCAGGTTGGCTGGGGGATTGGGCTTGCGGGGAGTGGTTCACCATGTGCTGGACCAGCCACGACCGTCCTGCTGCTTCACGGTGTGGCAGCGACTGTTCCCAGGAGCCCCTGAGACCTGGACACTCACCGGCCAGGCGCCCCGGCACCTTCCCCGTCCACCCCCTGTGCTCGGTGCTCCCGACGGCCCAGACCCCGGAGTGCATCCCCAGAAGCTCCATCCGTGTGACCCCATGCGGCTCAGCTCCCCCGTCTATCGGCCTCTCACAACCCTGGGTAGGTTCACACTCCAGTCCAGGAAAGACACCCCCTCACCTCCTTATCACTAGGTCGATTTCCTATTGGTCATTTAATATCGATCATGCAGGCTTCTTCCCACCACAGAATGACTTGAGTCCAGAACAATCTCTACGGCCTGTCAAGGGTCTGCCCATACGGCCAAGACCCAATGGGTAAGCAATCCCAAGTACAGGACAATTGTCGGCTTTCTTTTCTTTCCTTTTCTTTTCTTTTCTTTTCTTTTCTTTTTTTCTTTTAATGTTTATTTATTTTTGAGGGAGAGAGAGACAGAGCATGAGCAGGGAAGCGGCAGAGAGGGAGACACAGAATCCGAAGCAGGCTCCAGAGCCTGACATGAGGCTCGAACTCACCAACAGTGAGATCATGACCTGAGCCAAAGGCAGACACTCAACCGACTGGGCCACCCAGGAGCCCCGTGGGCTTTATTTCTGAAGAATTTCCAGGCTTTGTAAATCAAACATATATTTTAAAAGCATGAAACAGATTTTTTTAAGTTCTACTAAGTTTAAATGTAGAAAACTCACTGAAAATAAAGTTCGACAAAGAAAATCATGTACACTCTTATTAAAGTTTTAATTCAGTTTATTTTCAAATTAACTCATAGAAACATTTGCATCAGAGATCATTTATCCTCCAATCAAAATATATTCAGGGGCGCCTGGGTGGCTCAGTCCATTAAGCGTCCAACTCTTGGTTTTGGCTCAGGTCATGATCTCGGTTTGTGGGTTCAGACTCCACCTTGGGCTCTGTGCTGACAGTGTGGAACCTGCTTGGGATTCTCTCTGCCCCTTCTGCTCTCAATCTCTCTCTCTCTCACTTTCTCTCAAAATAAGTAAACTTTAAAAAGACACACAAAAAGAAAAACAAATTCCCTAAATAGGGTTCACATGTCTTTAACTGCTTTGTTGTTATTGTTGTGGTTTTTTTTTTTTTCAATCACCTTTTGAGATACACTGAGTGATTTTTAAAGTACTTTGGGGAGTCTGTTGAGTGGGAAAAGCCAATGAGAGAGGTGTCTGCAGCCCAATCACCTTTTTAAAGAATACATCCGTTAAGGCATACGTTACACACATATAATTACCATGCGGGTGTTTACGAATCCACCTTCATTTTTCAGTGTCTGCGGTCCATATGTCAGTCTTCTACAGTAAACGTGGAATTCTAGATTAATTCTGATTTAATGGAAGTTCTGGCACAGTGGGGGCCCAGACACCACCTATCTCAGAAAGCTTCGGGAGGTGCGCCCACGGTTGATCTGTCTCAGGGGACTAACACAATATTGTAACACTAAACAAGATCCCTGTACACTAGAAAATTGTAGAGTGACACCAAATATCTATTAAAATATAAGGAGGGCTTATTTTAACTTACTAACATAAATCAAGTGGCAGTAAAGTAGCAAGTACTTCCATTCTTAAAAAAATTTTTTTTTTAGGGGCGCCTGGGTGGCGCAGTCGGTTAAGCGTCCGACTTCGGCCAGGTCACGATCTCGCGGTCCGTGAGTTCGAGCCCCGCGTCGGGCTCTGGGCTGATGGCTCAGAGCCTGGAGCCTGTTTCCAATTCTGTGTCTCCCTCTCTCTCTGCCCCTCGCCCGTTCATGCTCTGTCTCTCTCTGTCCCCAAAATAAATAAACGTTGAAAAAAAAAAATTTTTTTTTAAAAAATTTTTTTTTTTTAATTTAATGGATGGTTACTGTCTTCATGAAGGATATCTAATATATTGACATTTGTTGAATAGTCCTTAAAAAATACTAATTTCTACTCAAGGCTAAATTGTTATTTTATTTAGGTGCACTTGTATATTTTAAGAGCTTTAGCATAAAACAAATGAGATTGAACGATTATGCGATAATTAGCGTGTATTGTCAGTTTGCTCCTTTTGAAGTATGACTTCCAATCAGGGATGATGCATATGTGAATTATTGTTGATTTGATGGCAGTTTAATGATAAATAGACACAGCACATTTAGCAGGATAATAATTGAAATACTCATTGAGGTTCTACACACGCTCCCCTCCAGTTCTCTGGATCCTGTTGTCTGCTCAGCCCCGGGCTTTACGATTTCCATGCCCGTGTCTTAGGGAAGGGACACCACGGCAGACCCAAGGAGTAACTTAAACGGTAGCCTCTTTTGCATTTCAATGCTTTTGCGTCACATTGTGGAAAACGTCACCCTAAAATTCAAGACATGATTTTGGAGAGATTGGATTTTGAGAATTTGGGGTTAAGCCCCAAAGACTAAAGCATAAATTCAATGCCACAGACAATAGACTGGAGACTTCTGACCACAAAAGAGTCTAAAACAAAGTTGACTTCTTCTCATTCCAGACATGAAGCATGGATGAAGCATAATTAGCTGACGGATAGACAGACACGTGGCAGAGCTCAGAGGGGAAGTAAAATCAGCAGGCATTATACGATAGGTCAGAATACAAAGCCAGAGTAATGAGTATGGAGTTCACCCGGGAGGGGGTCAGACCCCGAGAGAGTCCCATCCTGGAACCCAACAGCTTGGACTTATCAGCACAGGAGAGAAGGCCATTCCAGGCAGAATATTAATGGAGAATCTGATGTAAAACCAGGACCCTCTAAGTGCCGACCAGGGTGGGGGAGAGGGGACAAAACCCTCCAGTCCACTAGCCCAGGAAAGCAGCAAGGAGAGTCATCGCCTGCCTCTGGTATGACTTAGAACCACCTCCCTCCCAAGAGAAAAATTCCAAGCTGTCACCACGAGCGAGTGGGGACGGACTCAGAATTTGCACAACTCTTGTAGTGCAAGGTTACCACACTGATAAAGTGAAAGCACGCGTCCACACTGCTAAAGTTCTCGGAGCCCCAGTGAACACATCATTGTCCCTTAACACGATCTGCACACTCCGAGATGCCTGTGATTCACAGAGGAAAAGGCTGTCACTGATAAAGACGAAGGTCTACGCATAATAAAAATTACACAACAGGGTGCCTGGTGGCTCAGTCGGTTAAGCTTCTGACTTTGGCTCAGGTCACGATCTCGCGGTCCGTGAGTTCGAGCCCCGCGTCAGGCTCTGGGCTGATGGCTCGGAGCCTGGAGCCTGCTTCCGATTCTGTGTCTCCCTCTCTCTCTGTCCCTTCCCACTTGCACTCTGTCCCTTTGTCTCCCTCTCAACAATAAATAAACGTTAAAAAAAATACACAACAAAAAATGGCCGAAAGTTAAAAGATACACCAAAGTAATTAGAAGTGTCAATAAGTAAATAGTCAGCAAGAGATAAATAGAAACATAAAATAAACATATTTAAAGTTATTATAGATAAAAGGAGGAATTGAAACAACCTTGGCAAAAGGGACGCTAAGAAAGAAACACTCTGAAAAAGAAATAAGAAGAACTTCTCAAACTGAAAAACATAAGCATTGACAGTAAAAATAATAAACAGCATCCCAAACTTAAGTCAAGTTGCTCCTGAATGAGTCAACATCATCAGTCCTCAGTCTATGCACCTGCCAAAAAAGAATAAATATTCCCTTAAAGAAAAGTAACAAAATTCACAATTCACAATAAAACAAAAATTCCTATATTCAAAATAACAAAATTAATAGATTCACAATACAAAATTCATACATTCAAAGTAAGAAAAGTCCTACATTCACAACCTATGGTATTTACTCAAAACTTAGCAAACTTGCAAGAAACAGTGCATGACGAACTAAAAAAACAAGAGACAAAAATTACCATAGACCCACAAGCAATGGAGACCTTGAGGTTGTGGGACAAACTGTAAAGGATGAGTAATCAGTTCAAACACTTTTTTTTTTTTTTAACATTTATTTATTTTTGGGACAGAGAGAGACAGAGCATGAACGGGGGAAGGGCAGAGAGAGAGGGAGACACAGAATCGGAAACAGGCTCCAGGCTCCGAGCCATCAGCCCAGAGCCCGACGCGGGGCTCGAACTCACAGACCGCGAGATCGTGACCTGGCTGAAGTCGGACGCTTAACCGACTGCGCCACCCAGGCGCCCCAAACACTTTTAAAAATATAAAAAATAGATCACTCAATGGAAAATTTCACTAGGAGAGTGAAATCTAAAAGAAAATAAATTAGGAACTTACAACTATAAATACAATACTGGAAGCTAAGAAGTCAACTGATGGGTTTAAGAACTCAGTGAGAGAGAAAAGAAAGCTAAACTCCTAGAAGATGGGTCTGTAGAAATTCCTGCCTGAAAACCCAGAGAAAGAGGGACATGAAAACTGAGAAAAGGATAAGAGTACAGCTCAGACACTGTGGCAAAGGCTAACATATTTGTAATTGGAGACTTAGAAGAGTAAAAAATGAGGCAGAAAAAAATATTTGCAGAGATAATAGCAAAGCATTCGTCTCAAACCTATGAAGACTGTTAAGCACATTATTTCAAATCTCTAGGGACCACAAGCAGGGTAAGTCCAAAGAGAAGCACTCTTGGGAATATCACGGGAACACTGCTAAAAACTGGCCCTGAAGAGGAAAATTCTGACATGGGGTCAACAATAAAGCTGACAGCTGACTGTGTGAGAGAAGGGCTGGACAGAAGAGATCGATGGAATCCCACATGTAAATGTACTGGAAAAGCACCACACATCGCACTTCTATACCCTGCCAAAGTGTCCTTCTCAAATTAAAGATAAACGTATCTACAGATAAACAGAAACAGAAAGCATTTACCCACAAGAGACATATATTAAAGTAAATATTGGGTCGCATGGGTGGCTCAGTCAGATAAGAGTCTCACTTTGGTTCAGGTCATGATCTCATGGTTTGTGGGTTCGAGCCCCATGTTGGGCTCTGTGCTGACAGCTCAGAGCCTGAAGCCTGCTTCAGATACTTTGTCTCCCTCTCTCTCTGCCCCTTTCCCACTCCCACTCTGTCTCTATCTCTTTTTCTATCAAAAATAAATAAACATTAAAAAATTTTTTTTAATAAAGAAATAAAGTAAATATTAAAGAGAGTGCTTTGGGACTCCTGGATAGTAGGAGTGATAACATATTGTGGGTATTCTAATAAAGGCAGAATTTTTAAAAGGTAATCAAAGGGGAGCCCGGGTGGCTCAGTCAGTTGAGCATTGGACTTCAGCTCAGGTCATGATTTCACAGGTCATGAGTTCTAACCCCACATTGGGCTCTGTGCTGACAGCTCAGAGCCTGGAGCCTGCTTTGGATTCCGTGTCTCCGTGTCTCTCTGCCCCTCCACTGCTCATGCTTTCTCTCTCTCTCTCAAAAATAAACATTAAAAAAATTATAAATAAATAAATGAATAAATAAACAAATAAATAAAATATAATCAAGCAATTAAATGGGTGATCACATATAAATAAGTAACACTATTAAACTGGAACTCAGAGAAGGAAATTACTCAGAGGATAGCCCAGAAAAATCAAGAGACAGAGCATATGAAAAACAGGAGAGATTAAAGGTATAATACAAAAGCTAGAAACAGAGGCAGTAAATATTTTAAGATGGAAAAGAGGCCTGTTTTCATAGAAGCTGCATAAAAATATTCTGAAATTTCACATAATCAAATGTTTCCAAATGCTGCGGGAATACTTTTAAACCCCAAATGTGTGCCTGTGTATCATATCATTCCATATGCCTTCCCTGGAGTTTTGGCAAATCCCCTGAGCGATGGCGCTCAGGCCTGGAGCTTCGCTGAGTATGTTTCTTTTTAAATAATCCTGTGTCTACATCCTGGTCTATTCAGATCTCCTTTTTAAGTCATTTTTGGTTTATTTTTATTTTGTATGGAACTATTGAGTATTTTCTCTTGACAATTAGTTGGCATGACCAATTGACTTTTTGAAAACGGAGTGCAAGAAATTTTCAGAAATAAAATCAAGACTGAGAATCTTCATGTTGTGTCCGCACAGCTGTGGGAACACAGTCCCCTGTGGGGAGTATAAACTGGAGCATAGAAACGGGGAGCGTAAGGGGGAAAATGTTAAGCATAAGTATTGGTGAACATAAAGATATGTTTGGGAAAAAAATGTCATAAAATTAGGCGCTTGTGAATTGAAAAACAAGACGGAAATAACATACCGAACCAAATACCATCAAAGATGAGGAAATATTGGAGTTAAACATTAAAATTTTGTTACTAAAGATGATGACGTTAATGATAAACTGAATAAAGGTATTCATCAATTTCATGTCCTGAGTAGAGATTTTTGATTTTTTTATATAAAAAAATGAAACCCTGCCTAATTAAGAAGAAGGGGGAAAAAAAGTAGATAAATCTGATTTAATGCAAATAAATAAATAAAGACCCAAAGAAGAAAACATGGTAAATGAAAAATTTAACAAAAGTTGGCAGAAATCATACCAAATATGTTAGCAATTAAAACTAATGTAAAAATAATAAATTGTTTGATTTAAAGATAAATATCAGGGAGAAACAAAAGAATATCTATCAGCATCTGGTTTAAAAACGTGAAAGAGGGGCGCCTGGGTGGCGCAGTCGGTTAAGCGTCCGACTTCAGCCAGGTCACGATCTCGCGGTCTGTGAGTTCGAGCCCCGCGTCGGGCTCTGGGCTGATGGCTCAGAGCCTGGAGCCTGTTTCTGATTCTGTGTCTCCCTCTCTCTCTCTGCCCCTCCCCCGTTCATGCTCTGTCTCTCTCTGTCCCAAAAGTGAATAAACGTTGAAAAAAAAATTAAAAAAAAAAAAAAAAAAAAAACGTGAAAGAAAAGTGTGGGGTGCCTGGGTGGCTCAGCTGGTTAAGTGTCCAACTTTGGCTCAGGTCCTGATCTCACTGTTGGTGAGTTCAAGCCTCGCACCAGGCTCTGGGCTGACAACTCAGAGTCGGGAGCCTTCTTCAGGTTCTGTGTCTCCCTCTCTCTCTGCCCGTCTCCTGCTTGCACGCTCTTTCTCTCTCTCTCAAAAATAAATAAGCATTAAAAACTTACTCATTTATTTATTTATAATATGAAATTCATTGTCAAATTGGTTTCCATACAACACCCAGTGCTCATCCCGACAGGTGCCCTTCTCGATGCCCATCCCCCACTCCCCTTCCCTCCCACCCCCCATCAACCCTCAGTTTGTTCTCAGTTTTTAAGAGTCTCTTAGCTTTGGCTCCCTCAAAATTTTTTTTAATATGAAAAGAGTAAAAGTAAAATATGCATGTACAGAAAATACTAACGAACAAAGACACTGTAACAGTATCAATAACAAAGGAAACAGACTTTTTGGTGAATAAAACCTATGGGAAAAATAAAGTCATTTCTTGATGATAAAGACAGCAATTCACCAAGAAACTATAGAAGTGCTTATCTTACATGCACATAATGACATAGACTCAGAATAAATACTCACAAATATAAAAAGAAAAAGTGGACAAATCCATCATCATAATTGCTAAACTTAACCTAATACCCTGAAAATGAATGGAGTGAGGGAGTAAAATTAGTTATAACTTTTTCTTAATTTGAATAACACAAACTATCAAATTTGATCAAATAAATATCCATAGAACTCTGCCCCCAATGATGAGAAAATTCTCATTCACTCTTAAATACATCCAATTTTTGAAAGTTTAATTTTCAGTGAAATTCAGAAAAGCACTTGAAAGGTCTGACATTCTTCTATCAGACCATTTTTTATGCACAAAATACCATTAGAAAAAAGAACACAAAATAATAACCAACTATAACATTTAGAAATTAAAAACTCAGGGCACCTAGGTGGCTCAGTCGGTTGAGCGTCCGACTTCGGCTCAGGTCACGATCTCACGGTTCGTGAGTTTGAGCCCCGCGTCGGGCTCTGGGCTGATGGCTCAGAGCCTGGAGCCTGTTTCCGATTCTGTGTCTCCCTCTCTCTCTGCCCCTCCCCCATTCATGCTCTGTCTCTCTCTGTCTCAAAAATAAATAAACGTTAAAAAAAATTAAAAAAAAAAAGAAATTAAAAACTCATGTCCCAATAATGTACGTCCCCAAGAAGAAATTATAGCAGAAATTAGAAGGTATCTCAACCCTGCTAATAGTGAGAACATGCGTAGAGTGCACCAACACAGCATTTAGAGGGAAAGTTATTATCTCACTTCCATAACCTGCAAAAGGGGAGTGAACATTCATCCACAAAACAAGCTAGAAAAATAAGGTAAAAGCAGGGGCGCTCAGCCAGTCGAGCGTCTGACTCTTGATTTCTGCTCAGGTCATGAGCTCACAGTTTGGAGCCTGGTGAGGTCTCGATCTGTCTCTCTCTGCCCCTCCCCAACTTGCTCATGCACGCATGTGAGATCTCTCTAGCGCCAAATAAATAAATAAATAAAAATAGAAAAATAGGGTAAAAGCAAATTTGGTTCAAGAAGGAGATTTTGAAAAACAAAATAGGAATATAAATTAAATATCAAAGATATTAAGAAAAAAATAGCCTGCATTTGCAGCAACGTGGATGGAACTGGAGGGTATTAGGCTGAGTGAAATAAGTCAGGCAGAGAAGGACAGATATCATATGTTTTCACTCATGATGTGGAATTTGAGAAACTTAACAGAAGACCATGGGGAAAAGGGAGGGGAAAAGAATAGTTACAGAGAGGGAGGGAGGCAAACCATAAAAGACTCTTAAATACAGAGAACAAACTAAGGGTGGATGGGGGGGGTTGGGGGGGAGGGGAAAGTGGGTGATGGGCATTGAGGGGGGCACTTATTGGGACGAGCGCTGGGCGTTGTATGTAAGCAATGAACCACAGGAATCTACCCCAAAACCAAGAGCACAGTTTACACGCTGTATGTTAGCCAATTTGACAATAAATTATATTAAAAAAGGAAAAAAATAGCGTGAACAAAACCAATCTTTTCGATAAAAGACTAATAAAATTATACGGGGTGCCTGAATGGCTCAGTCAGTTAAGCATCAGATTTCAGCTCAGGTCATGATCTCACCATTCAAGAATTCGATCCCTGCGTCAGGCTCTGTGCTGACAGCTCAGATCCTGGAGCCTGCTTCAGATTCTGTCTCCCTCTCTCTCTGCCCCTCCCCTGCTCACGCTCTGTCTCTCTATCTCAAAAATAAATTAAAAAATTAATAAATAATTAATAAATAAAAGACCAATAAAAGTATACACCTATTTAAAATGCTGATCAAGAAAAGATTCACATAATGGGGCTCCTGGGTGGCTCAGTCGGTTAAGCGTCCGACTTCGGCTCAGGGCATGATCTCACAGTTCATGGGTTCAAGCCCCGCATCGGGCTCTGTGCTGACGGCTCAGAGCCCGGAGCCTGCTTTGGATTCTGTGTCTCCCTCTCTCTCTGCCGCTCCCCCCACTCCTGCTCTGTCTCTCTCAAGAATAAATCAACATTAAAAAAAAAAAAGATTCACATCCAAATCATACATTTACCATAAAATGAAGTACAACAACTAATAAAAATACACAACTATTTAAAATTAAAAGATTCGGGGCGCCTGGGTGGCGCAGTCGGTTAAGCGTCCGACTTCAGCCAGGTCACGATCTCGCGGTCCGTGAGTTCGAGCCCCGCGTCGGGCTCTGGGCTGATGGCTCGGAGCCTGGAGCCTGTTTCCGATTCTGTGTCTCCCTCTCTCTCTGCCCCTCCCCCATTCATGCTCTGTCTCTCTCTGTCCCAAAAATAAATAAACGTTGAAAAAAAAATTTTTTTTAATTAAAAGATTAAAAAAAATAAAAATTAAAAAATAAAATTAAAAGATTCATATTTAAATAATATGTAGAATAACTTCAGATAAAGATTTTTTACACTCACACAAAAATGAATTCTATGCCATTTTATGATGCTAGCATAACCTTGACACTAAAGCCAGAAAATGAAAAGTAAAGAAGTAATAATAACAAAATGATACCTAACTTGTATTAAGTTTTCTAATATACCAGGAATTATTCTAAGTACTTTACTTCTATAAAGTTATTTAATCCTGACAACAGCACAGTACGATCATTACTGTTGTCTCCATGTTACATATGAGGCCACGTAGCCCAGAGGGTTTCAATTTGTTGCTCAATGTTCTCATTACTAGGGAGATGAGGGGGGGAAATCTACAAGTTAATCACTATTGCATATATTAGTATATAAATAACATAATATACTTTAATATAATACAATATAATATAATATAATATAATATGATATAATATAACATAATATATAATATACTGATATTATATTCCTAAATAAAATTCCTGCAAATAACATCTAGCAAGATAGATAGTAACCTTGAGATGGGGAAGAATTTTTAAAACAAGAAAAAAAGTATATATAAATCACAAAGAAAATACTTGATAAATCTGGCTTCATTATCATCCATAAGTTTTTCATGATAAAAAAAGAATGTAATCGAAAGTACAATACAGTTGATCCTTGAACAACATCGGAATTAGGGGTGCTGACCCCCTTGTGCAGTTGGAAATCCACATATCACTTCTGATGCCCCAAAACTTGACTACTAATAGCCTACTTTTGGCCTTAACAATAACATAAAGTTGATTAACACATGTTCTGTAGGGTAGAGACAAGGAAAGGTTATAAAGAAAATCCTAAGAAGGAGAAAATGCATCACAGTCCTGTATGTGTAAGTGGTCATGCACAAGTCAAACCCGTGCTATTCAAGTGTCATCTGTATAAACTATATATTAAGAGAATACACTTTTGACCAAAAAAAGAGGATTGCATCTAGAAAATATTAAAGCCTTAAAAATGTATACCAGACAAATATAAAAACTTCGCAGATGAGAACACCTCATACTTACAGACATATGCCCAACCCCATTAGACAAATGTAAAGTAACAAAAAAAACATATTTTATTCACAAATTGGCTAGAAATATGAGAGCTCAAATCAACCTTGTAGCAGCGTATCTGAGAATACCCACTTTGGAGAAAAATTAGGCAACGTGTAGTAATGTAAAAAAAAAAAAAAAGTCCTAACTGACTCAGCATTCTGTTTCTGAGAATACATTCTAGAACATTGGTTTTCAAACCTGTGTTGTTGCGTTCCCACCAAAACAATTATAAGATCATATTTATATATTTTATGTTATGTTTACACAATTGTAAACAAGTGATTTGTTGTATTTTAATTGGTTTAAAAAATAAATGTTACACTCATTTTTAAATTTTTCTCATGAAACTCGACTACCACGGGATATCCACCATCATCCACAATAAAATGCCTGAATAAACTCTCTAAATCCCTGAAATACTATGTTCTTTCTCTTAATCTTTGAATTTATATGTCTATTCCTACTTCCCTCAAAGAAATTTGTATTAACTGTTTACTTTTTGAAAATTGCTCACCCTACCATAAGTCCTACAAAATATATACATGTTACACATTTTAAATATTCTGTACTTATAAGGGTTTAGGTCAAAAAGCTATAGTACCACGAATCTTTTGGCAAATAGCTGAAAATGTGCAATAAAATAGAAAATGCTAACTTACCTGCGATATATGATCCTGGCACTGATCTGTTAGCAAAAATACGGAGACTTGTGTTTCCTCTTTCTCGGTATTTTGGAGAATGTGAAGCTGACACACACACCAAGGTAGAGGTCACCACCTAAGCCAGTTGTCCCTGCCAAGCATACACAGATAATGGGAGACAACTCACAGCAAATTTTGTCAGAGTATTCATTTCACAAATTATAATTTTAAGCTAAATGACAGGAAGCATAGATTAGATAGATAGATAGATAGATGATAGATAAGAGAGAGAGAGGAAGACAGAGACAGAGAAAGAACTAGTATTTCAAAGTGCCCCTTTGTTTGTTTCCCTAGAGGATTTTAAATTGCAGTGAAATGTACCATGTAAGATTGAGGGTGGGAAAGAGTTACTCCCTTGTTTGGAAAGCAGAGGAAAGGAGCTTGCGAAGAAGAGCCACGATATTGGGGAAATGTAACATAGGCAAGGAACAGACCGAGAAACGAAGACGCCGAGATGATGGGTTTAAGTCCATCACAGAAAACTGAATTAAATATAAATGGTTTAATCTCTCATTAAAAGACAGAGATTGTCAGGTTGCATAAAAAAAGAAAAAATACAATGCTCAAATATATATCATCCACAGAAATCCACTGTGACCATGGCATATACAGTTTAAAAGTAAAAACACGGAAAATATGTGTCATGTTAGAATTAATCACGCGGAGTTAGACTGGCTTTATTAATAGCAGACAAAATGGACCTAGCAAAATAAGTATTAATGGGGATTTAACAACAATAAAAAAAAGACTTTCACGATGATGATAAGAAACAAGAACAATTCATCAGGAAGACAAAACAACCTTAAACACGTATGCCTCAAATAAGCGTCAAAATCCCTGACACCCTGGCAGATAGAACTGAAGGGAGAAATAAACAAGGTGCATGTGGCTTTCAACAGTCATATTCCAGTAACTAACAGAACGACCAGATAAAAGTCAGCAACAACACCAACTTGACACGATTGATATTCATAGGACGTTCCGCCCATGGACAACCGAATCCACATTCTTCACAAAGACGTGAAAATGCTATGCTGAACTGCCAAAAAAAAAATTTTTTTTCAGTAAATTCAAAGGAATTAAAATCACACAGAGTGTGTTCTCTGGCCCAAGTAAAATTAACTGATAAGAGAAAGATACAGCCCATTCTTCTCCGCCCTCCTGGGCTTCCTTCCCACCTCTCTGCTCCACAGTAGGCTTCCCTCTCTTGTGCTGCAGGAAGCATGATGCCTCTGAGGGCGGCTGGCCCCTCATTCCCTCTACCACACCCCCCAAGACGACCCCATCTCTTCCAAAGCGTTCTGGCCACGGCCCTCACTGATCAGGGTGGGTCATGAAAACAGAGTGGTGAAATGCTATGGAATGTTCACAAGAAGGTCATGCCCAACTGCCAAGGAATTCAGACCCCATTCCTGTCACTCAGGCTAGGAAACCATTTTCACAAGTGTGGGGGGATGTTGGTAAACACAGTTTCTCCCGCAGTCAAGCTTTGGTGCGATGAGGGGCGCCTGGGGGGCTCAGTCGGTTAAGCGGCCGACTTCGGCTCAGGTCATGATCTCGCGGTCCGTGAGTTCGAGCCCCGCGTCGGGCTCTGTGCTGACTGCTCGGAGCCTGGAGCCTGTTTCGGATTCTGTCTCCCTCTCTCTGACCCTCCCCTGCTCATGCTCTGTCTCTCTCTGTCTCAAAAATAAATAAACGTTAAAAAAAAAAAAGATTTGGTGGTGATGATAATACAATATTTTGTCTGCTTTCACTATACTGTGCGTCGGACCTCTGGGACATATTCACTACTCATTGCCAAGTTTGTACCCTTAAACAATATCTGTTCTATCCCTCCACCACCCCCCCACCCCAGTCCCTGGTAACCACTATTTACCAGATCTTAATTATTCTTTTTTTTATTTTATTTTTCAACATTTATTTATTTTTGGGACAGAGAGAGACAGAGCATGAACAGGGGAGGGGCAGAGAGAGAGGGAGACACAGAATCGGAAACAGGCTCCAGGCTCTGAGCCATCAGCCCAGAGCCTGACGCGGGGCTCGAACTCACGGACCGCGAGATCGTGACCTGGCTGAAGTCGGACGCTTAACTGACTGCGCCACCCAGGCGCCCCCAGATCTTAATTATTCTAACCACTAAAAAGAAATGATAATTATGTGATGTCACAGAGGTACTAATTATCACCACAAGGACTATCATTACAATCTATAAATGTGTCAGATTGACATGTTGTGCACCTTAAATGTACACTGTGTCAAATATATTACAATTAAAAAAAATTTGGTGTGAAATGCACACAATTTGATGAATTAAAGAATCCGAGGCCACCCATGTGTCTTCCTGGTGTGTTTTTTTCTATGGAAATGGATCATATGGTCACCCCTACCCCAGTCACTATCTCGTGGGCTAGCAGCGTGAAAACAGGCACAGCGCTGGGACAGACACTCGTGGCTGTTATTCTTGGGGCTCCTGGCTGGCTCAGTGTGTGGAGCATCTGACTGCAGCTCAGGTCACGATCTCGCGGTTTGTGGGTTCGAGCCCCGCGTCGGGCTCTGAGCTGACGGCTCGGAGCCTGGAGCCTGCTTCCGATTCTGTGTCTCCCTCTCTCTCTGCCCCTCCCCAGCTCTCTCTCTCTCCCTCTCTCAAAATAAATAAATAAAAACTTAAACATTTAAAAAAGAATACATTATTCTCAGGGATCCTGGCTGGCTCAAGGGGTAGTGAATGGAGTGTGGGATTCAGGGTCTCTGGGTTGTGAGCTCGAGTCCCATATTGGGTATAGAGACGACTGAAAAATAAAATCTTCAAAAGTAAATAAATAAATACAATAAAAAAATAAATACGTTATCACTCTTGTACATTCCACAAACACATCAGCCATTTAACTTTTAAGAGTCTGGAATATGCAACAATTTGCATCTGAAGACAGAAACAGTGCGCCTTCTCCTAAATCATTCTGGTGAATTTTGCCACAAAGAAACACAAATTTTAAATCAATGGGCAAGATTTAAAAATGTACGTGTAGGGCTTCGGTAGTTCAAATCATATAACGAGGTTTTGGGTTTTTTTTTTTAATCTCTTTTTATTCTACTGTCCCACTTTTGCACATCCTACGCTTTGTGAGTTTAATTGTATCTCATACTCAATCTATTGATGCGCAGTATTGTCTTTCGAGAACCTTGTTGGTATTGGCATTCATTGTGAAACCACACTGGTCACAGACACTTATGTTCAGCGTTCTTCTTCCTTATTATAATATTATAATAATGAGTATTATTATCTTGTTCTTACGTTTGAATTTTTGACTCTCTTCATACTCAACTGGAACATGCTTTCAGGGTTTTTTCCCTCAATAATTACATAGAACTTCCTGTCTTTAAATACTTGAAAATATCCATAACTTTTATACTTGAACAAAACTCCAGTGGCTACAGAATTCTTGGGAAAAATTCCCCTTCTTGTTTACTCCTGGCGAGTCTCGAAATGTCTTCACCTCCTTCCACAGGCCCTGGGCTCATAACATCCTTATCTTCTGACATTATCTCGAGAGACACCAGAGACACCTGGTTTTGGCTTTATTTTTTTATCTTCTTTGAAGTTCATAGGATATTTCTTTTTCTACAATTGAAAATAAATTAAAAAAAAAAAAGAAAGGACAGATGGGGCACCTGGGTGGCTCAGTCGGTTAAGCATCAGACTTCGGTTCAGGTCATGATTTCACAGTTCATGAGTTCCAGTGCCCCGTCGGGCTCCGTGCTGACAGCTCAAAGCCTGGAGTCTGTTTTGGATTCCGTGTCTCCCTCTCTCTCTGCCCCTCCTCTGCTCATGTTCTGTCTCTCTCAAATAAATACCCCTCCGCTCTCATGCTTTTGTCTCTCAAAAATAAACAAACATTAAAAAAAATGAAAAAGTTAAAAAAATTTTTTAAAAGAACAGAATATGATTGGGCCTAATCATACTAGCTTTTGACATAATTATTATTTTTTTGTTTTTGTTTTTTGGCACAACTGTTTTTAAGATACAGAGATCTTTTCCCAGGAAAATGTTCTAGATATTATTGATAGATTGACAAATTGGTCTAATTTATTCACTGTGATTTCTAATAATCATAATTACCCACATGGTAGAAATCCTTTTTTTTTTTTTTTTTTTTTTTGTCTTCATCATCCACTGATTTGCAAGCCTTTGGGGTTTTTCCCGGACATTCTGGAGGAAGCTCAGGTCAACCTTTCCCATTCCTGATTCGCTATCCTGCATGAGGGGCTCCCCTGTCTATACCTCCGACAGGAATTGAGGTCCAGAGTCCATCTGAGTTTCCGTTTGCCTTTTTCTCCCGCAAGTTAATTCTCATACGTGTGTGTCCACCTGGCCGCTCCTGCAGCTGTCTGCTCTCTTTCATGGCAAGGGCAACTGTTTGCCCACTCCTAGGAGAAATGTCCTTCTGTGACCTGCGCCAACTGAACTGTTGGGGGGTGGGGGGGCGCTTCCTTCAATTTCTGTGCCCCTAGTGCATATCCGCTGAGCACAGAGCTAGCTCGGGCACCCACGCCGACCTCTTCTTTGGGCTTGGACACCTGTGAGCACGGGTGGGTGGGCGAAAGGCTGGTGTGGCTCACCTGCAGAAGGCACAAAAGGACGCAGCCCCTCCTGACACTTGACAGGCTCCACCCTTCCCATCCAAGCCAAGAATGTGGGTTGATATGCATAATCCCTGAACCAGCTGCGTGCCTCAAAGGGGTTCTCCCCACCTGGGACCCTAATGGCCTGGAGTGAAAACAACTCCTCTTCCCAATGTCGCTTTGCTTACTGCTGTGGGGAGTCCTGTACGTGAACCAGATGGGAGGAAAAGAACCACCGGTCCCCTGTCCCCCCCCGGACCCCCCCCCCCCCCCCCGGAATTTACTGCTAGGCTGACCTCTTCCTGAACACGCACCAGCTTTGCTGCTCAGCGGCCGAGAGCAGGATTCTGGGGGCCCCAGGACGTAGCTCCGGAGACAGTAGGGGAAGCCATCCCCCTGGTCCTCGGGGGCAGGGCCATGTCCAGGAGACCAGAACTCAGGTGAGGTCCCTGGGGGAGTGCGTCCTCGGTGCTGCTCTGGGCGCACATCTCACAGAGAGACGCACGTGGTCAATGACAGGGAAATGGAAACCCATGCATGTCGTGCTCCTGCTCTCCCTTAACTCTACCCTCCTGTGTGCATCATGATTATTTCAGGGTTCAGTGGCATTTCAGAAAAGAAAACATCAGGTTCTCATGGTTAAATGCCAAATATACTCATTAAAAAATGCATTCCCTGGCGCTCGGGTGGCTCAGTCGGTTGAGCATCCAACTGTTGATTTTTGCTCAGGTCATGATCCCAGGGTCGTGGGATCGAGCCCCATGTCGGGCTCCACACTGAGCATGAGCCTGCTTGGGATTCTCTCTCTCTCCCTCCCTCTCTCTCTCTCTCTCTCTCAAAAAAAAAAAAAAAAGGGGCGCCTGGGTGGCTCAGTCGGTTAAGCGTCCGACTTCAGCTCAGGTCACGATCTCACGGTCCGTGAGTCCGTGAGTTCGAGCCCCGCGTCGGGCTCTGGGCTGATGGCTCAGAGCCTGGAGCCTGCTTCCAATTCTGTGTCTCCCTCTCTCTCTGCCCCTCCCCCGTTCATGCTCTGTCTCTCTCTGTCTCAAAAATAAATAAACGTTAAAAAAAAAAAAATTTAAAAAAAAAAAAAAAAAAAAAAAAAACTTTGCAACAAAAACCGTTTTGGAGACTACATTTGCTTTATTTTTTTTTATTTTTGTAACATTTACTCATTTTTGAGAGACAGAAGGAGGCAGAGAGTGAGCAGGGGAGGGGCAGAGAGAGAGGGAGACACAGAATTCCAAACAGGCTCCAGACTCTGAGTTGTCAGCACAGAGCCTGATGTGGGGCTCAAACTCGCAAACAGTGAGATTGTGACCTGAGCCAAAGTCGGACGCTTAACCAACTGAGCCACCCAGGAGCCCCTACATTTGTTTAAATGGCCCAACCCATCATGTTCCTGGTTACTATCCCGACTGTATTTCTTATGAATAAAACAAACAAAAAAGTGAAATTGCTTCTCCTGCACAAAATATAACTGGACTTTTCTAATCAAGGGAGCTGCAACTTTTGAGAATGTTTTCTTCACTGTTGTAACCAAGCGGAACCACCATTCCCCCACCCCCACATCAGTCACTGCACCCTAAAAGCACCTGCCGACCCAGTGTTTCCTTTCTTGGTGCTACGGCCGCCGAGGCCACCCCGAGACCCTTGGTCTCTCCAAGACACGGTCCACCAACATCATCAGCCTTACAGGATTTCTGTCATCTTACATGAGCGTCCTAAGAGTCAGAAATATATCCGTGGTGCCCGATCAGACATACTGTTTTGTTTAGTTTTCTTTTGAAAGTCCGTGTATCACATCCAAGAATGCAAATTGGTTGGATTTCTGACAATGTGGGCCTTTGTGTTGGTACAAATGAGAACATTGAGAACATCCTCCCCCTCAAAACCCACAGCTCAGCTGCAGAGACCTGCTGAGAACCCGGTACCCCAACGGTGAAGCAGAGTGTGCACTGAGAGGAACATGGCAGAAGCTTCTGGAAATTGTAACTTTCCCATGAAAATCGTGGAGCCGTTGTCTTAATTTCCTTTGCCTCGTTTTCCCTTGGAGATCCGGAACCCACCCTATGCTAAAATTCATCTCATGAAAGCCTCAATCATGGAATGTCTGGCTATTAGCCTTGGAAGCAAGACAGAGGTTTTATTCAACCATAAAAAATTAAAAATACACACACACACACAAAATGACCAAGATTTTCACTGGTCCTGATTAAGCTAGCTTAGTTTGCCTAATATCTGTGTGTAATTAAGTCATAGTTCTGTACATACATATTTAAAGAAATATTATTGAAGTTCTTCATATAAATTAACTAATCATTACAAATCAAAGGACTTATTTCTCTCTCAACATATATGTGTACAGCGAAGTGCATTTTGCAGAAAAGCAAGAGGTGAAACTTCCCCTCCCTAAATGATACTGTATTTATAAACTCTGTTTGTCTATACATTGAAATAAAATGTAGGGCTTCACTTATCAGCAGTTTGTTTAGCCAAGTCAAATATCATAGTAACTTTTGAAACAACCACTTTGTAAAATGTATTCTCATTCCAGACTTGTTTCCCCAAGGAAAACAAGGGTTTTCCCCCAAGGGACCAGATCCGTGTGCCATTAACGCAGTAGCGGCCACAAAGCCCCGGATGCCAGGCACGGACGGGTGCTCATGTTTCCCACGGTCGCCGGGAGCGGTGCGTCTGGTTGCTGGACAGCGGGGCCTCTGCCCTTCCCTGCACGCCCTCTCCGCCGAGACCCTGCCGTTCCCCATCAGCCAGTCTGCGCACTTCCTTACTCCTTTCTGAGCTCCGCGTGTGGGGTGCTCTGGGTGACGGGATGTCAGCAGGGGTGGAGGCAAAGGGCAAGCGTGCTTCCTTCCTCTCTGCGGCTCTGGTCCACGGGGGGTGACGCCCTGCCCCTGAGCCGAGACACCCGGTGTCCTCGCCGGGCCATTCCACATCAGCCGGCGGTGGGCAAGCCCAGCCCGAGCCAGCAAAGCCACCTAACCCAGGCGGACCCGACCACAGGCGCCTGCGGAGCTGGGATCAGATCAAGCTGGCCCAGACCGGCGCGCCCTGGACTAGCCAGGCTCCGGACGCCACTGGGGTGTGCGTGTAGCCCTGAGAGTCTGCAGGTATCCCCTCCGCCCCCCCCCCCCCGCCAGGCTGCCTGGTTCTGGGGGGACGGCCAGTCACATTGCTCTGCCACTCAAGTCCAGACAGGTCCCCGGGAGTCTCTTCACTGGGACCTGAATCCCAAGCAGAGTCCGTGAGCACAGCAAACATGGCAAGGCTGCCTCCTCCAGGAAGGACGCCTGTGATGCCTCTACTCCCTGAAAGCCAGTGTCCGTCCTGGTCTCTGCCATTCCCGCCGGCTTCTTCCACGCGGCACCTGCTTCTCTTCCGCCAACTCCTCTAGGTTTTCGCCGTCACTGTCACCTCATGTTGCTTCTGTCCCAGAATGCGGACTGGGGCTCCGTGGCGGGCAGTAAGCCGAGGCCGGGAATCAGCAAGGGTGGCGGTGAGGGTGGCCTGCCCCGCTGGGGACCGCGCCCCGGGCAGGAGGGAGCCCCCCTGGGCGCCTGGGCTCGATGCTCACCTCCCCCCACCCGGTGACTCTGGGCCAGTAGCTCACCCCCCAGCTGTGAAGCGGGTTCACAACAGCACTGAATTTAGAAAAGTCTTGTGAGGATCTAATCAGATAACGGAAGCAACTTCTCAGCTCGGTGCCTGTGCACTGTCTCTCCCTCCCGCCTCTGAGGGAGAAGGAAGCAGGACGAAAGCCATTAGAGCCTTCATCGCAAGGACGGACACAAGGGGACACATGGCATGTGGCATCTGTCTGGCGAAGGACGGACACCTGTCCCGGGCATCGCGGGGAGAGACGCACTCCCACTGGCGAGACAGAGGCCAGGAACGTCCTGCAGGGCGGGGTCTCTGTGCTTGCGACTGGGGACGGGAGAAGGGTTGTGGCAGCACTGGGTGCTGCTGGGTGGAGTTTTCTGGCTGGGGTGGGATGGGCTTGGGAGCCAGTGAGGGGGAGGCAGGCGGGGCGGCTGGGTGGCTGCTACGGGGGCCCGACTAGACCTGACAGATGTCTCAGCCAGCGTCTGACCGGGGCTGGAGGAGGTGGGCCCCCTGGGGATGTCCTCACCGTGCAGGTGCTTCGCCTCGTGGACGGGGGGCTGTGGGAAGACAGGTTCCGTGTGAATTCAAGAGAGACACGGGGTGGTGGGGGGGTGGGCAGGGGGGTGAGACTGGGAAGAGGGATTTGGACTCTTTAAATCTGTGACGCTGTCGTGACACATCTAAGAAGAGGTGACCGAGGGTGGCAGCCTCAAGGGGCCACATGCGTTGGTCGCAGAGACCCTGGGTCCCGGAGGTGTGGACCGTGCTGGGCTGAGGCCATGGTGAGGGTCCAGGGGTGAGGAGGGCCGGTGGACCATGTGACACGCATCCCACACTCTCAGCCCCTGGGCGACCCCGTCTCCCTGCCTCTTGCGTCCTGCGCCTCCCAGTCTGTGATGGGCTTGGAAAGCGGCTCTGGGAGCCTCTAAAACTTGTCCAAGGAACAGGTTCCTCAGCCACTTAACGGGGTCCCGGGTAACACACAGGGTTTCACCTCCAAGTGCCGCGACCCCAGTAGGTCTGAGCAGAGAACGTTCACGTTTGCTTTCTGGCTCTTGCCACGCTGTTTACAGGTGAGTGTGTCAGTGGCTTGGGTTCCCAATAAGTAAAATTTTGCTATGACATCACAGGAGAGACATAGGGAGGGGGGAGGGGGGCACATCCTCACGGTGTAAGAACATCCCTCAGTGCTCGCGTGATGGAGGAATCACTCGCAGAAGGATTCTCGTATCTGAACTTATCTAACGCATTCTTTCTCTGGCAAATGGCAGCTGACTCAAACCAAGGCCATAACTATTTACTGAGTAGCTTCTGTTTCCATCTATGTGGCTGATACTCAGGAGACTGGAGTCACACGTCCGATGACATCTATAGAAGATAAGAACTCTATCCATCACCTCGTCTGTAATCCTCAGCATATATTGAGTGAAGGCAAGGCTCCATAAGATAAATCTCAAATATATAGTTAAATATAATCAACAGCCTGGCTTCTGGAAGCCTAGCTTGTGAAAATATGGCCCTATCAGCTCTGTGTTAAAGTAATCATTCTGTGTATAGAGAGTGCACGCACACACGTACACAGACATGCATGCACACACATACACACGGGCACACACACGCACACACATGCACACATACACAAGCACACACAAGCACGCACACACATGCACACATACACAAGCACACACGGGCATACACACTCACACACATGCACACATACACAAGCACACACACGCACACACATGAACACATACACAAGCACACACGGGCACACACACGCACACACATGAACACATACACAAGCACACACGGGCACACACACGCACACACATGCACACGTACACAAGCACACACTCACGCGCGCACACATGCACACGACATCTGGCACCTGTTTATTCCAGGTTTTGTGACTTTGTTATTAATGTTTTTCTTTTGATCGAGTTCCTCTCTTGTGGCCAACCTGAGAAATGCCTGATCCACTTTGTTTGACTTAATCGTCATAAATAACTTTTCATGTGGATGCTCACATTTCACAGACAGGGAAGCGCTATGAATTGTGCCCAGAGTCACATCAATTATCTCATGAGTGACAGAACATGCGTTCCAACGGAGGAGCGTCATGAGTTTGTCAAACTCAGAATATCGAAAGCCAATCTTACCACGCCCTTGACTTGTTTACTTACGTGATAGATGTCCCCGACCAGATGCACCGAGCCACCGACACCAGCTAGTCTTTGCAGGTCCCAAGCCTGGGTCCAGCGGACGACCGATTGTTACCCGCGAATCCCATAAGTGACCCCCGAGGCTCGGGGATGGATGGGTTGGAGCCCCCGACTCCCCAAGTTATCAGAAGCACTGGAAGGTAGCGGCCTCCAGTCCGCTCCCTGCCTCCGGGCTGCTGGCCTCCTGCTGACCGCACAGCCCTCAGCTCAGCATCACCAATGGAAGGAGAAGTAAATAAAGCCTAATTCTGAACCCGAACAAAGATCACAACCTCCTCGTCTCCTCTCATTACTAACACAGGTAATGCACATCAATTAGTCAGTCACTGTTTATTCCGGGCACCTTGGGGCAGCCCCCCTACCCGGGCAAAGTGTCCCACTGACCCCCCAGTGGCCGAATGTGCTGAGTGGCAGGTGAAATGCAGACCCCAGATCAGCAGGTCCAAGCGGGCTCTGCCTTTCCAAAGATGGAGGACATGGGAAGAAACGCTGAGATTAAATGTCGCTCCTGCAAGAGAGAGCACCCTTCCTTGGAAGGAGGAGGAGGGAGAGTCTAGGAGGGCGAACACGGAGGCTGGGCCGTACAAGCACGCTGGGAAATGAGGAGAACGATCTCTCTGCAGCAGGAAATTTGTGGACAAGGCTGCATTTCGGGCTTAAGCCAGCTCAGAGACAACGTGTTGCCACCTGACAGCATCATATTTGTAATAAGTCGGGTATTGGTGATACCGTACTTCAGTATGGCATCTGTAATAAGAAGGCTCATCGATAGGCAGCACGCAAAACGTGGCAGCCTTCTGGGCAGGAACTGGCAGGCTGATTCTAGAATGTGCCTGCATGGCTCAGTCGGTGGAGCGTCCGACTTCGGCTCAAGTCACGATCTCACGGTTCGAGGGTTCGAGCCCCGCGTCGGGCCCTGTGCTGACAGTTCAGAGCCCGGAGCCTGCTTCCGATTCTGTGTCTCCCTCTTCCTCTGCCCCTCCCCTGCTTGTACTTTGTTTCTCCCTGTCTTTCAAAAATAAATAAATGTTGAAAACATTAAAAATCAATAAATACATAAAATAAAATGTCTATGGAAAGGCAAAGGGCCTAGAGCGGCCCAAACAAACTTGAAATAGAACAGAGTTCTAGGATTTGCATTTTTATTTTGTAACTTGTGGCCAATCTCCAATAACCAAGGAGGTGTGGAAGGAATGGTGTGAAAGGGCCCTGGAACCGTCCTGTGCCCCAGAAGCGAGAAATGATTTTCAACAACGGTGTCGAGATGACTCAATGGATGAAGGAAAGTCTTTTCAACAAATGGCAGGGAAGCGACTGCATACCGTGTGGGGGGAACCCTAACCCAACCTACACCCCACGCTTCCGTCCCAGGGTGTCTTTCATCAGCTGGGGGTGGATTGTGGACCTAAATACAGTGGTTCCGTGGGTAAAGCTTCTAGAAGGAAATGTAGGAAGAATGTTTCACAACGGCAGGCCTGGCAAGAATGTCTTAGATAAGACACAAAGTGTGTTAAGCAAAAAGGAAAAACATTGACAAATTTGTCTTTACCACTTTTAAACATTTGTGATATGGAGAACACCCCTAAGAAATGGAAACACAAACCACAGACCAGACCACACGTGCTTACACCCCTGACACATGACCTGTACCCAGAATCCACAAACCTCAGAATTTAATAATAAAAAGGCAATCTGATGCAAGCAGGCAGAGTATTTGAAGATAGACTTCAAAAAGGAAGATGCAGGAACGGCCGACCAGGCACAGAAAAGCGTTCAATATCATGAGTCGTCAGGAAAATGCAAATTCAGACGACCACAGTGAGGAAGCACTTTAGGCCCAATGAGGCTAAAATGAAGGATGCAGGGGCGCCTGGGTGGCTCAGTGGGTTGAGCATCCGACTTCAGTTCAGGTCATGACCTTGTAGTTTGTGTGTTTAAGCCCCACCTCAGGCTCCGTGCTGACAGCACAAAGCCTAGAACCTGCTTCGAATTCTGTGTCTTCCTCTGTCTGCCCCTCCCCACTCATGCTCTGTCTCTCTGTCTCTCTCAAAAATAAATAAACATTAAAAAAAATTAAAGGGGCACCGGTTGGCTGGGTTGAACATCCGACTTCGGCTCAGGTCATGTCTTCTGGTTCACGAGTTCCACCCCGACATCGGGCTCTGTGCTGACGGCTCGGAGCCCGGAGCCTGCTTCGGATTCTGTGTCTCCCTCTCTCTCTGCCCCTCCCCCACTCATGTTCTGTCTTTCTAACTCTCTCAAGAATAAATAATAAACATTAAAATTTTTTTTAAATATAAAAAATTAAGGTGTATGACACCAAATGTTGGTGGGGATGTGGCATGATTAACTCTCCCTTGTTGTTGAGATTCTCATAAATTCCACTTGGAAAACCTTTCTGGCATGTTTTTAAGTAGGCTCCATACTAAGCACGGAGCCCAACGAAGACCCGAACCCACGACCCTGAGATCACGACCCAACCTGAGATCAAGAGTCAGATGCTCAACAGACTGAACCACGCAGGTGCCCCAACCTTTTGCCAATTTGTTAAAATTAAGTTAAACATACCCTCACTCCACCAACAGGAGTTCCAGTCTGAGGAATTCACTGAAAGAAATGAAAACCTACGTTCACAAATGCGTGGGCAGGAAGGTAGTGGACCTGTATTCACAGTGGCCCCAGAGTGGACGCAACGAAATTGGGGATCCACGGAAGAGGAGACCCACACATTCAGTGGAGCACAGCTCACCAAGAAGAAGGAGGGTGCTGCTGGGGTGCTGGGGGTGGGGCTCAGTCGGGTAAGCGTCTGACTCCGTTTCAGCTCAGGTCATGATCTCGTGGTTCGTGGGTTCGAGCTCCAAGTCAGGCTCTGTGCTGACAGCATGGAGTCTGCTTGGGACTCTCTCTCTCTCTCTCTCTCTCTCTGCCCTTCCTTGCTCTCTGAAGTACAGTCTCCTGAAAGTGCCTGGGCCCCAGGAACGCGAGTAACACACAGGACATGACTGGAAGCTGAACCACATGTGAGACACAGAACCAGTAAATATTAACAAGAACTGCGGAGAAGAGTGTCTCCACGAAAAAGACATAATTTGACCTTCTAACAAAATCGAAGAGAATTCCAGAGAATTATGTGATGAAATACACTAAAGGGGAAAAAATGGATTTAGTCTGAAATTTTACATGACGTGAATAAACTCTCCAGAGAGAGAGGGCTGAGGTCCTGGGGTTTTGCACCTCAACAGTATCGATTAATAAAAGAAAAAGAACTTGTATATAAAAGTAGACGAGAAATGAAAATAACTCACCACAGCAAAACTGTCGACATTATTCGATAGGGCAAGAAACTATTTAATTTAAAAATTCATACACCATGTGATCCCACATAATCAGACTGATTCGTACCACTGGCAATCTCAAGATCTGATCTATATTCAATTTGGGTCCAACTTGCTCTGTAGACACGAAATTGAAGCTGGACCACATTGTCGAACAGACAAACACCACGCACAGAAATTATATAAGCTTTCGGAAGCTCGATTCAAAAACAAATTAGATGGCCGCTTTCTCTCATTTTAGAGGGTTAGAGTTGAATCGCCTAAACGTACCATCATTGTTACGTAGAGAAATCCAGAACAGTACTGACGCTTGAGGATTAAGTTATTTTATTTTCAAGGAGATCAAAGTGATTCCTGAGCTACCAAATGAAATGAAAGCATTCAAGTTAAGTCGCCCTAGAACGGCGGGGTGGTTACCCGGAAAAGGTTACTAACGCCGGATGAGTGTGTGTATGTAAGCATGTGCATGTGTGTGCACACGAGTGTGTGTGTGCACGACTGTGTGGATTGTGCGTGCACATGACTGTGTGTGGGTTACACACGTGTGAGTGTGCATGAGTGCATGGGTGAGCGTGTGCGTGGGTATGTGCATGAGTGTGTGTGACACATTTAATAACACAGACGCTCATGCAATCTCAGCCTCAACTCTATTAATTTAAAAATCATTCTTGATGTCTTAATCTTGTTCAAAATTATATTATTAGATCAAAAACAATAATTTCCAAATTGTGTGTCACGTGGACTTCCCCCCCCCCCCCACCGTGTGTTTTTATCTACATAAAGCGGGGTCAGGGAGCCCGGGTGGCTCAGTTGGTTGAGCGTCCGACTTCGGCTCAGGTCATGATCTCACGGTTTGTGAGTTCAAGCCCCGCGTCGGGCTCTGTGCTGACAGCCCGGAGCCTGCTTCAGATTCCGTGTCTCCCTCTCTCTGCCCCTCCCCTGCTCATGCTCTGTCTCTCTCTGTCTCAAAAATAAATAAACATTAAAAAAAATGTTACATAAAGCAGGGTCAAGATGTGAGTTGGGTCCAGAAGACAAAGGAAGATGACACCCGTGGGCCAGTCCAGGCCATGCTGTCTCCAGTCACCGATTTTGAATCTGAAGACCGACACTGACCAGGGAAGTGCTCCTGACCACTGGTTGGCATCGCCAACCACCAGCCCCGACGGCAAGCAGACACGGCAAACCCACGGGAGTACGTGGCATGCTGGGCAGGTGTGAACAGAAACCTCCCAGCCCCGGTGGCCCGGTCCCTCCGTGCCTCTGCTGCAGAAAGTCTTGCTCATGTGAGTAGTCAGAAGGGCTCCCACATGCCACGGCAGGAGCTCAGCAAAGTGCACGCCTGTCCGGGGTCGGAGGCCCACGCTGCCCGCCTCCCCGGCCGGGTGGGTGGTGCCGTTGGCTCTGCCCTGTTTTTCAGGCGAGGGGGGGAAGCACGTTTTGAAATGCACCAGCTCATATATTATCTACGAGCTAAGTGCCGGCCACGCACCGAGCTCGATCAGAGGAGCTAAACTTCTGTAAACAACCAGAAACGGCTGTGCAAATGCCATTTTCTGGACATAAATAACAGAAACATATGGCCCGAGACAGGAAGTAGGGGCTACCTGGATAGATTGATATCCTGCTCGACAAGTGGCGATATTTATGACACGATCCCGCCTGACGGAGGAAGGAGGGGCGGTCAGCTAATGACTTTTTCATGAACTCTGCGGAGGCACACGCCGACCCCTGCGAGCCTCGCTGGCGCGCGGGTCCTGGGCGCCTGTTGCTACATATGGTCACTGTCGAGGAAGAAGAGGTTTCTCCCGGAGGCCGAGAACGTGTCCCCGTGTCCAAAGCAACTCCGAGGCACCGCAGATTCTCACGGGGAGCAAGCCTCCCGCAGAGTTGACCCCGAAGATGACTCCTGTGACAATTGCCGTCCCCGCGCTTGGCCGGCGGGGACGGGCGTGTGCTGAGACCACGTGGGAAGCCAAAAGGTGCAGGTGTACGTGTGACCCACACTTCATATCCCGTCGTGGACCCACCAGGACCCCCGCAAGCGCCGGCCGAGTTTCTCACATTCCGTGGGCTCACGCGCGAGCTTTTGCCTTGACGCACGCTGGCCTGGGCTCCACAGGCGGCTGTCCTCTGGCGCCCACATGCCCTCCGCTTCAGGCACGCTCATTCTGGGCCAAACTCGAAGGGCCGGGTTGCTGCCACTGAGCTCAGTTTCACCGATACCGGAAGGACTGCTTTGCGTGAAGTTCTTTCAGGCTGGAAACACGCTGCTTAAAATAAGACCCGCGATGATGTAGGGAGATCTCCCCTTGGCCTGGCTCGGCCCCGGCAGCCCCCGTCCCCTCTCTCAGCCCCCCGGAGCCAGGCTTCTCCAAGGGGCCCGAGTCTCCAGGTGGTCTCCCCCGTTGTCCTCTGTCCCGGTCTCACACAGGGGCCCGGTGGCTGCGGGAAACTGAGCTGCGGCGGTCTCGTCCGTCCTTCCTCTTCCCCGTCTCCTGGAACATTCCCTCACAGTCTCCTTCCTACAGCCTGTTCTTCTGTTCGAGCTCGGAGCCCTAAGACTCCTTGCCAGGTGCTCTTTCGGTCACCGTCCACAGAGGACCCCTGGCCAGGCCTTCCCGAGCCCTGAAGCGAGCGCGGGCAGCTGGTTCCGGGGCAGGTGCTGGTTCGGCGGGTGTGGGTGGGGCCTGTGTCCAACCAGCTTCCGGGTGAGGCTGCCTCAGCACTTCCCTGGCTCTCTCCAGGCGGCAGGGGCAAAGGTGATCCCCTGGGCTTCCTGCTGGTGTCTTCTAAGCGCCACAAGTCTTGAGCGTGTCTCTTCAGTCTAGTCACGCCTCCCCAGCCCCTACCGCTAACTACCATGTCCACCTGGACGTCCGGTCGACCTCTCAAGGTGGCCCTGTCTGCAGGACAGGCCCTGGTCTCCTACCCCTGGACCAGGTTGGGCCATGAAATCAGTACCCTTCCCAAGGCTGAGGCCAAATCCAAACCACACTTAACTCATCAAAAAGTGCTCTTAGGGGCGCCTGGGTGGCGCAGTCGGTTAAGCGTCCGACTTCAGCCAGGTCACGATCTCGCGGTCCGTGAGTTTGAGCCCCGCGTCGGGCTCTGGGCTGATGGCTCAGAGCCTGGAGCCTGTTTCCGATTCTGTGTCTCCCTCTCTCTCTGCCCCTCCCCCGTTCATGCTCTGTCTCTCTCTGTCCCCAAAAAAATAAATAAACGTTGAAAAAAAAAAATTTTTTTTTAATAAAAAAATTTAAAAAAAGTGCTCTTAGCTTTACGACCAAGGTATCCCCGTGTCAGACCACGTCTCCCCACCGTCTGCTGTCGCCTCTCTGAGCCACCACCTGTGGCCCAGACACAGTCCGGTCCCTCTAGCCTCCTGTCACCCAGCAGCCAGACGGCCCCTTCTCTGCCCAGGGATGCCCCCAGCGCCCAGAGGAAATGCCCGGGTCCCACGTGGCCCTCTCAGACTTACCCCACTCCTCTTGCCCACCTCACCCCACGCCGGCCACTCTGGCCACCAGAGAGCTTCTTCATGCGCCACACCTGCTCCCACCCCCGGGTCTCGCCCTGGCCATCCCGTGTGCCTGGACGCTCTTCCTGTGGGTCCCCGTGCCGTGCTCTTAAACACAGCTGCTCCTTCTGCTTTGTTTCTGGTTCGTGGTCCGTCTCCCTTACAGGGGAACTCCAGGAAGGCAGGGTGTTGGTCCCCCAGCGCCGGACACAGCGCGGCTGATCCAGAATTACTCGCAGAATAGAGACGCGAAGGGTCAAAGGAAGAGCACGGATGGAGAAGGAGTTCTAAATCTGAAAGGAATTCACGTTGATCTGTGGATCTGTGGTCTGCCCAGACAAGTCCGTTGGCGGAAAATGTTTCTTTGCTAGTTTTACTTAAAAATATTGAATAGTGAAAGAAATGGAAAAGAAGTCGGATACCAGCCAGCCAGCAGCCGGGGTGTTTGGCCACCCTCCAGTGCCCTTGGACGGTGTGGCCTCTTCCCGTGGGAAAGCCTTTCCTGCCATCTCTACCCGCGCTTGATCACTCCACCAACGACCTCGTTTCTTGTGTCTCTACGGAAATCTGAGCAGGCAGAAGAGAGTGCTTTGCCTTCCCATCCCAGAGCCCCCAGACTCCAAGTATCTGTACCTCCCTCTCGCCCCTCCTCCCGGTCCTGTGGATAGGCCGTCTCCTTCTAGCTGAGGCCAGCTCTCCCCCAGGCACTGAATACGGGGTGACACCACATCTGGGGTTGCCCACACGACTCTTGATTGTGCCTGTTGTCACTGGTGCCCCCTTTCATTCTCAAGAACGTCCTGTTGTTTTTTTTTCCAAAAAAAATCTATAAGAAACATTACCGAAACAATTGATGAGATTGGAACATGAGTTAGGATTAAATTTTAGCATTGCATCATTAGTAACTTTTCTTATTTTGAAATTCGTCATGCGGTTGTGCAAAAAAAAAAAAAAACCAGTAAATAGACACTGAGGTGTTTATGGGCGAAAGGTCACAATATCTCCACCTTACTTGCAGAAGGTTCGGGAAAAAATGTGCATCTGCACATAGATGAGAAACCAAATGGGGCCGAATGTGCACACCTGGTGAATCTGCAAAGTATATAAAGGGTTAACAAAACCTGCCGTGATAAAGCTCAAAATTAAAATGTCTTTCCTGCTAGAAAGATGGGATAGATACACTCATTTCTGTTCCTCCCATGAAACACTACTAAAAATTCCGGGCATCACATGTAAAACCAACAGAAGTCCCCGAAAGACAGAGGGAGGGTGGCAAACCCACTAGATTCCTTGAGACCCAAGGAAGTGAGCTCTCTCGCTCATCTTTTTGCCCCAGAAACCCCAGACTTGGAGATAAAGAAGTTCACACCATAGAAACGCCAATGGTAGCAAAAGAAAACGCAAGAGAAGCCTGCTCTCTCTGGCCAAAAAAAGCCAGGAAAGGAACATCCTACCGAGAGGGAGAACTTGTAGACAATAATCGCTCTAAGGCAGCTGAACATGACAGGAACAAATCGGTGACTCCGCTCCCACCCTTGCCAGCTGAGGCTGAGTGGGAAGCCCAGACTCTGCCGTCCAAGGTTGTAATGAGACAGTGGTGTTGGGTCCCGGGCTCTCATTCCCGCTGGGTGGTAAGGACCACTCCCTGCAGTGCCAGGAGAGAACCTGTAGGGGCAGTAGTGAGGCGCTGCTGCTCTCCTGCATGGGGAGGCATCACTGGAGACCGAGTGGGGACCCAGAACCCCCACAGGAACCGTCACCTCGGGTGTCAAAGGGCACCACGTGGGCAGCCCAGACAGAACCGAGACAAAGTCTGTTTTTCCCCTGCCAGAACCATGCCAGGAAAAGCGACTTAAAAGAAGGTTTAAATAAGATTCAGAGACTCCAAAAAAAAAAAATACCCCAACTACTCAAGTTTCAGTCAAAACTCATTCATCCTACCAAGACTCCAAAATAAATAAAAGAGGATAATCAGTAGATTCTAACTTGGAGATGGTTGAGATATTAGAATTATCTCAAAAATATTTTAGAGCAGTCATTAATTATAACGTTGTTTCAACAAACTCTTTTGAAACAAATGGAAGAAAAAAGAAAAAGAAACTGCAAAAAAATAAAAGATATGTATTTTTGAAAAACCATATGGAAATTTTAGAATTGAAAAATACAATGAATAAAATTAAATAGTTCAGTAAAATAAAATAGATTGCAAATGACCAGAATGGAGGGGACAGAGGAATGAATTCATGACCTGGAAGACAGAAATGTATAAATTACTTATCTGAACAATAGTGCATTAAGCGGATTAAAAAATAAAGTCTCATACATATGGAACTATGACAAATGTCTAACATCTGTGTTATTGAAGTCTGGGGAAAAGAGGAGAAAGAACGCAGAGGTAAAAAACAAAACAAAAACAAAAACAAAAACAAGGGCTCCTGGTGGCCCAGTCAGTTGAGTGGCCAACTTCGGCTCAGGTCGCGATCTCCCCGTTCAGTGGGTCTGAGCCCCGCGACGGCTTTGTGCTGACAGCTCAGAGTCTAGAGCCTGCTTCAGATTCTGTGACTCCTTCTCTCTGTGCCCTTCTCCTGCTAGTGCTCTGTCTTTCTCTCTCAAAAATAAATAAACATTAAAAAATTTTTAAAAACAAAAACACCTTAAAAATGATGACTGAAAACTTCTCAAATTTGGCAAAATACATAAATCGACAATTTCAAGAGGCTGAATGGGCCCCAAGCAGTATAAATCCGAGGAAACACACACCAAGACACAACAGAGTCAAAGTTGTGTAAACTAAAGAACAAATCTTTAAAGCAGCAAGACAGAAATGATGCTTCATGTGTAGAGGAAAAGCCCAGGTAGTCGAGGGTTCCTTGTCAGAAACCTCTAGACTCCACAAGGAGGGTATTACATTGTTTAATTCTGGAAAAAAGAAAAGTTATTATATCCAGTGAAAATATCCTTTTTGGGAAGGAAAAAGGGAAAACCTTTTTCAGTTAAAGGGAAATTAAGAAACTCTATTGCCAGGGCACCTGGGTGCCTCAATCTGTTGAGCGTCTGACTCTTGATTTCATTTCAGATCATGATCTCAAGGTTCGTGAGTTCAAGCCCCATGTCAGGCTCTGTGCTGACAGTGTGGGAGCCTGCTTGCGATTCTCTGTCTTCCTCTCTCTCTCTCTGTTCCTATCCCACTTGTGTTTATGTTCTCTCTCTCTTCTCAAAATAAATAATAAAAAAAAAACTTTATGCACGGCATGCTATCCTAGAGGAATGGCTAAGGAAATTTCTCTAAATTGAAAAAAAAATTATCAAAGAAGCAAAAAGAAAAGAAACAAGGGAATCAAACAAATACACAGATAAAACAGTGCAGCTCCCTTCTCCTCTTGAGGACCCCACATCACATTTGAGGATTCAAGCAAGATCTTATAACACTGTCCAATGTGGTTTCCATTTAAAGGAAATCTAAACAATGCTATCATAAATGAAGAAAGGTAGAGAGGCACATGGGAGGTCAGGTTCTTATTAGACTGATAAGTCATGCGTGTACCATTCACTACCTCAAGTAAACACTCACAAGCTGTGCAACACACACAAACACATACACGAAACACTACCGACAGGTCAAGACAGGACACTAAAAAGTGTTCAGCTAAGCCACAGAAAGGCAGAGAAAAAAGAACCAACAGAAAACAAAAAGTAAAAAAGCTGACGTAAGCCTTAACATATGAATTACATTAAATGCAAAAGTCTTAAACGCAATTAAAAAACAGAGGTTGACAGAGAGGATGTTAAAATGATGACCCGATGTATGATGTCTACAAGAAATTCATTCTATTTTATTTTTTCATGTTTATTTATTTTGAGGCAGGGAAGAAGGAGCAGAGAGGGAGGGAGAGAGAGAATCCCAAGCAGGCTCTGCACGGTCAGCGAGGGGCCTGACACAGGGCTCAATCCCACTAACCAGGAGATCATGACCTGAGTAGACATCAAGAGTCGGGTGCTTAACTGACTGAGCCACCCGGGTGCCCTGAAATTCATTTTAATTATAACAATCTAATCAAAGAATGCAAAAATATGTACCATGCAAACTGCAGCCAAAGGAAACCAAACCCAGATATGGGTGGCTATATTAATAATTAGTTAAAATAGATTTTAGCACACAGAAGGTTAACAGAGAGGTATATACAATGATCCAATCTATCAAGACAACATAGAAACCCTAAGTGAGTATGCACCAAACAGCTCCAAAATATGTGAACCAAACATTGACAAAAACGAAAGGAAGAATAAGCAAATTTACAATTAGAGTTGGAGAACTGAAGACCCCTTCCTCAGCAATTGACCAACGAGCTAAAAGAAAAATTTGGTACAACATTTAGCAAGGCTACAGAAGCAGTCAACAGGACCTGGTTACCTTTACGGAGCACTCCATCCATCAACGGCAGAATATACACTCTCTTCCAGGACCCACAGAACTTGGACCAGTATGGGCCACACGGTACCAGCATGGCTGCTGTTAAAAAACAGGCAGTAACAAGTTGTTGGCGAGGGTGTGGAGGCGTTGAGACCCACTGAGACCCGCTGGGACCCGCTGAGACCTACTGAGACCCTCTGAGACCCGCTGAGACCCGTCGAGACCCGCTTAGACCTGTTGAGACCGGTTGAGACCGGTTGAGACCCGTTGAGACCTGTTGAGACCCATTGAGACCGGTTGAGACCCGTTGAGACCCGTTGAGACCTGCTGAGACCCATTGAGACCCGCTGAGACCTGTTGAGACCCATTGAGACCCGTTGAGACCTGCTGAGACCTGTTGAGACCCACTGAGACCGGTTGAGAATTGTTGAAACCCTTTGGGACCCTTTGAGACCCATCAAGACCCATTGAGACCCACTGAGACCCGCTGAGACCCGTTGAGACCTGTTGAGACCCGTTGAGGCCCATTGAGACCTGCTGAGACCCGTTGAGACCTGCTGAGACCTGTTGAGACCCGCTGAGACCCATTGAGATGGGTTGAGACCCGTTGAGATCTGTTGAGACCCGTTGAGACCGGTTGAGAACTGTTGAGACCTGTTGAGACCGGTTGAGACCCGCTGAGACCCGTTGAGACCTGTTGGGACCCGTTGAGACTGGTTGAGAATTGTTGAAACCCTTTGAGACCCTTTGAGACCCATTGAGACCCATTGAGACCCACTGAGACCCACTGAGACCCACTGAGACCCGCATGCGCTGCTGGTGGGAACACAAAATGGTGCAGGTGCTGTGGAAAATAGTACAGTAGCTCCTCAAAACCTTAAAACTAGGACTACCCTATAACCCACCACTTCCACGTCTGGGTGGAGACTCCAGACGGTTGGATGCAGGGTCTCTAGGAGGTATTTGAACAGCCCCGTTTACAGCAGCGGCCTCCCCAGCAGCCGAAAGGCAGAGCCACCCAGACGTCCGCTGAGGGAGGAGTGGTCCATCCACACCGTGGCAACTGAGTCAGCCTTAAAGAGGGAGGGAGTTCTGACTCCTGATGCAGCACACATGAGCCATGCGGATGTCACGCTAAGTGGACGAAGCATGACGACCACGGGGCAAATCTCGTGCCATTCCACACACATGAGGGACCAGGAGTCGTCACGTTCATCAATATGGAAGGCGGGGGGGGGGGGGGGGCAGGGCTGGAGGAGGGCACAGAGGCGGGGAGCTCGCGTCTCCTGAGTGTCAGCTCTGCGAGGTCGTGGCAGTTCTGGAGGTGGGGGTGGTGGCTCCCGGCCCGCGACCTGAGGCCATTTCACAGTAACGCCCGCCTGGCGCACTAAAAGTGGCTGAAAGGGAGAGTTTTATGCTGTGTGCATTCTAACCACACTTAAAAACAACAGCAATAATAAAAACATCAGGATCCCCACAGAAGCGCGGCAAGCAGGCGTGGGACAGTGACACAGGGCGTGTTCACAGGGGCCGACACCACCCCAAACCGGGTGTTTGTGGACTGAAATTTGCTAACATCCCCGCAGGTCCTTATGTGCTCTCTGTCCACGAAAATCTTTTCTGTTTTTAGTTGTTATTTATTTATTTTGAGACAGAGAAAGAGAGAACAAGCAGGAGAGGGGCAGAGAGAGAGAATAATCCTCAGCAGACGCTGCAGTGTGAGCAAAGAGCCCGACACAGGACTCAGCCTCATCAAGCGTGAGATCATGACCTGAGTGGAAGTCGGCCGCTTAACTGACAGCCACCCAGGCGCCCCACCCACAAAAATCTTAGGAAATCCTTTGATTGGTGTTTCGTGCAACAACTCAATACTGATTCTCCTTGTTTAAAAATAGAGCGTAAATATGGGGGCGCCTGGGTGACTTGATCAGTTGAGTGTCCGACTTCGGCTCAGGTCATGATCTCACGGTTCGTGGGTTCGAGCCCCATATCGAGCTCTGGGCTGACAGCTTGGAGCCTGGAGCCTGCTTCGGATTCTGTGTTTCCTCCTCTCTCTGACCTTCCCTGCTCTCTCTCTCTCTCTCTCTCTCTCTCAAATAAATATTGAAACATTTTCAAAACTACAGCGTAAATAAAAGTCCTGAAGCCCCTCCAGTGACATTTGAAACACTCTCTGTCCCTCAAAGTAGAACAAATACTTAAGCACCGTTAGCAAAACAGGTGGAGGTTCCGTGGCCAGGGTGTGGCCCGGAGGGCTGTGCGGGTCACGGGTCCCCAGGCCGTCCTGCCTCTCCCCAGAGGAGCGCGGAGGAGGTCCGGATTTCCAGCCACACGCGGAGGCCGAAAGGGAAGCAGCCACTGAGCATTTTCGGACCCGCGGCTGCGAGTCCGGTGAGACTGGGCCACAGGTCTCTGGACTGTGGGATGAGAAAGAATGCCCAAGGTGCAGCTGCTCCGCGGTGGGGTCGGGGCGGAGGGACGGGAAGAGGCTGGACCCTTCCTAATGGATGGAAAAGCCATTCCCGGGCCTCGCTCCGCCTCCCCTCACAGGACGCACGGCCCGGGCCCTGGCTTAGCAGGACAATGTGGCCTTCTGTGGGCAATGCCCTGTGGGCTGGTCGTGGTCAGGTTATGTTATGTTTTCATGGAGACACTTCAATGCCGGTTTTGTGTGGTTGCAGGAGGACAAGGTGCTGAACAAATAGGGAGGCCCCTGGAGCCCTCCATCCGTCCGACGGTCCTGACAGGGGCCCCTACCCACGGCCTGCCCGGCCGAGCCCCCCGTGCGTCTCCTGTCCCCTCGTCCCCTTTATCATTTGAGAGCACCTCCTTAAACCTCTTCCTTGCCAGACAAGCACTGTATTCCCTAACGTCCAGAAAGTCGTCTCGGGTAGTCAGCCCGGGACATCGTGCGACGTAAGGCGCCATCACAGACACAATCCCAAATGCGCCGGGGAAGGGTTTACGGCTCGTCGAGGACAGGAGCTTCCACGCTGTGTAAATTTGGAAGCGTCCCAACACGCCAGCAAGAGAAACCCACGGTGCAAATCCTAATACTTTGTAGGAGTTCAGCGCAGAGAATCCAGGAAGGTAGCGCGTCAGAAGCGTGTGAGCAGCATGTGTCAGAATTTACGCAGGGGGAAGGACGACGGCTGTTCCATCCCCCGAAGCCAGCAGGTCGTGAGGGACGGTCGCGTCGCCGCCGCTCATCGCAGGGCAATTTCGCCCTCCTGGGGACCCTCGGCCATGTCTGGGGACATTTCTGCTGGTCACCACTGGGGTGTTGCGGGTACCTGCTGGGTGGGGGCCCGCGATGCTGCTAACCACCTCCCCCCCCCCCACACACACCCGGGGCGCAGAACAGACTCCAAGATGAAGAATGATCCCAAAACGTCATTCTGAGATCGGGAGGTTCTGCTCCAGATGAAGCTGGGGCACTTTAGTCAGCAGCAGCCGTGAGCCCGGCCCTGCTGCTTCTTTCCTCTTTTGCATTCAACCACCAACCCTAACAAAGCTGCAGACGTTTCCTTGCCAGGGAAGGAGGGAATCTCTTAGACAGGAGCCAAGAGCGCATTACACCCTCTGCAAACGTGCAAGAGCGGACTAACCAGATTTCAAGTGTTGTGACAAAGGAAGTGCCACGGTCCATTCATTCGACAGATTCCCAGGGGTCTCCTCTTGTCCCTGGGCATCAGGGACAGAACTCCTGCGTGAAGTTATGCTGGGAAAGACAGAGCTGAAGCCAGCAATCGCACAGCACCTCCAGGGAGGCCGCGGGGCCGAAGGCACTTCGCCTGGGCCGGGAACCAAGAAGGCTTCCATGAAGACTGGATGTTTAAACCGAGAGCTGGAGAATGAGAAAGCAACCCTGAGGGGAAGAGGGAGTGTGGCGGCCAGCCCAGGAACAGGGGAAGCGTGTGCAAAGGCCCTGAGGCAGAAAGACCTTGGGGGAGGCACGAGGCCATGAGGCTAAACCAACACCAGAGGGGAGAGTGGTTTGAGATGAGGTGAGAGGTTTGAGAAAGAGTCAGAACACACAGGGACAACTGAAGGTCGACTCAGCCTTTCAGATTTTCTCCCAGGGCAGTGGAGGCGTGTGCAAGAATCGTAAGCATGAGAAAGGAATGCTCAGAACTTCACTCTGGAAAGACCCCTCTGCCCTGGGTCTGGGCATGGGAAAGACAGGCAGGGAGTGGGGAGACAGTTAGAAAGCTGTTTCATCAGACCCTAAAGAACGGGCCAGGATTAGGGCGGGGGGGGGGGGCTTGCGGGGTGGGTCTCGTCTAGAAGCCAGACCCCGGTGAGCAGACCCGCCCTGGAGCCCTGTCTGCACGCAGCTAACCCTGGGACGGGAAGCTGGAAAATACTGAAGTACAAATCTAACACGTTCAGTCGCAAAGCGGGTTGGCGTTAGCTGCAAGCAAAGCGTGGATCCGCACGGGAAGGCCTTGGAGCCCTGAAGTTGTGCTCAGTTCCGGAAGGATCTGCCTGGTGGGGGCCTGATACCCCCCCCCCTCCCTCCAGAAAGCAGGTGGTTTCTGAGCTGTGCTTCCTTGAAAGACTAGCAGGGAGGGGCCACGCCTGCCTTCCCTCCGGGCAAACCCACAGATGCTTCAGCTCTCCCAGCGCTTGGGGCCTTTCAGCCGGTGGGCTAGGGCAGACTTCCAGAAAACCTCTCAGGGCCTTGTGCTGCTGGTTAGTGTGTGAAGAATTGACCTCAGGCATACATATGGCTGGGTTAAATGAAGCATGGACTAGGGGAAGTAGCTGGTTTAGGGATCAGTCAAGGTCAGGCAGGACTCCAGCTAGAGACGACTGGGCTGGAGTTGGGCATCGAGGTCAGGAAAGCAGCTTTGAAACAGAAGGCCAGGCCCAAGGGTGGAGAGCCCTGCTTCTCTGGACAGGGCAGGGCAGACGGGAAAGAGGAGGAGTCTGGGAGAATTTCCGAGTTGCACCTCCTCTAGGATGAGTTCAAGGCCTCTGGCCCCCAGAGTCTTGGGTCACGTCCTCCTCCGCTGTCCCCCCACCTCCCCATCCAGCGTCCGGGGCTTTGGGCCTCATCGTCTCCGCATCTGACCGGAAAGCCAGATTGGCTGACCTCTCTGGGGTCCCTGCAGGGCAAGTGTTTGCAGACAAAGCAGGAGGTTTTGTCATCAGAGTGGATTTTCTGCAACTCCTCTCCCACCTCGGGTCGGGGCTTGTCCTGTTTCAGGGACCAGGAGCAGGTGCAGACAACAGCTAAGCGCTGTTTACGTCGGTGGATAGATCGCACGGGTGGGCTTGTCAACTCCAAGAAGAGCTTCCCTTTACTAGAGTTTGCATTTTGCTAAATTTTAGGGCATTTGACATGTCTTCTCTAAAACTATTTTCAGTAAGCTTCAAAAATCAGTTAGGAAGGCCCGAGATTGTCAAAAATCAGCATCAGCGGGCTAATGTTCATGGAGCAGAATTTGCCCGCTTAAAGTACACAATGAGGTGAGCTTTGGCAAATTTATACGCTCAGGCAATGACCAAGACACTTAGGACTTACACCTTTCTGTCCTCCCAAACCTCCCCGTGTGCTCTTTCAATCAACCCCTGTCCCCGCCCCCAGAGAGAGTTTAGAGACCTATAAATAGGTCAACGTCATGAAAATCCTTACGGTGACAGATGTGGTATCATTTTAGACGTTTGGTCACAGTGCACAAAGGCAACCATCCTACAAGCCTCTGAGCCCCCGCTGCGCCTGCACAGGTCAATGGTACATTCCCAGCGAAAGGTCAAGAAAGAAAGCTAAAAAGGTACGAAAGTGGACCTGAGAGAGGAAAGGCTGAGCCCCTCACAGTAGATGCCGGTGGGGATCTTCCACACTGTTTCTGAAGTAGCCGACGGGTGGTGGACGTACCATTTTGCTGTGAAGGACCAGCTGATCCTTGTCTCCTTGGATAACTTGGTGGTACCTTTACATAAACCACGAACTTATCCCCAGACAAGCAAACCAGCTGGCCCCTCACGCAAAGGTACACGTCTCCTATACACAACAGACGTAATGTGCGTTGCACAGAATACAGACGATACAGAATGTATTCGCATAAACCAGCAGGATCGTTGGAGGGAAACGTGACAGCATGATGGAGAGACCAAGGCAAGGCTGGTCCCCGCCTGGGTTGGTCACGGTGGGACTCTGCTGACTCTGTGCCCGTCTGGGAAGCCCACCTCCCAGGGGGGAGGGGCGGGCAGCGGAGAAGCAGGTGTGCAGGCTGCCGTCCAGCACCACTTCCTGGCACACCCACCATCACCCTGAACAACCCACACCCAGGATGGCCCCGCGGTCCCGACTTCGTGGACTCCCCGTCGCCGTATTGGTGCCAACCAGTCTCCCAGATCCTTTCTTGTACCCTGGGGCGGAAGTCACGGGCTGGGGAAAAAAATTCATCCCAGTGAAACTCAATTGTTTACAGGCTAGAATTAGTTAATGTAATTAACAAAGTGGGAATATACAAAGAGTACCGAACACTGACCTCATTGTATGTATTATAGTTTCCAGCATGATAAGTTATACAAAATAGCCGCTTTGCAAAGTGGCTACCTAGTCCTGATTGCCAGAAAGTTGTGGAAAGTCTACAGGAGCACAGAGATTATCCAGGTAGAGAGGCCACGTGTAAATTATGCCAAGAGTGAGGGGGCAGCTCCTGCCGGAAGGGACTCTGATGCTGTTGTTCAAAGAGTTGCAAGATGGCCACTCTGCCGCTCCGCTTCCGGAAAGTTCAGACGCCTTCTCGGTTCCTAGTGGGAGAGAAAGGAAAAGTGGACGCAGTCGGGTTTCTACACATAAAGGCCATCCACAGATGCGCTAAACTAGGGTCTCCTGCCAGGAGAGTATTCCACACTCCTGTTGTTTGCACACGGAGGTCACTCACATCCAAAACGACTCCTGAAACGTCTTCACGGGTCGGTGGTCCTGTGGCCGAAAGCCCCTGGGAAAGCTTGAGAAACATTGTCCGGCAAGCCCAGCCCTGAAAGCAGCGCCCCCTACTGATTCGTTGTACTTGAAAGTCCACCCCAGAAGCCAATTAGTTTAGCTTGAAACTGGATCCCCTGTGCACAGTCGCACGTGACTTGGTCACTTGTTGGCCAGTCAGGCTGCTGGAACGCAGACCACTGTCTTTTCTTCCGTGTCGGGGCCCCTTCCAGCCCCCACACAGCTCTGGAGTCTCCTCCCTTGGGGTCAGGGTCTCATGGGCAGTAGAGACTCACATACGGTGCAGGGAGGGGCGGGGGCAGCCAGTGCACCTGCAGGGAGAGCAGGGGTGAGTGCATGGGTGAGAACGAGGTTGTAGGGCCCATAGAGAAAGGCAGGAGACTTCTGGTTTCCGGCCCAGCAAAGAAGGAACACGGGCGTCCCGGCCCCTGTCCACACAAGGAAATGACTGAACGCACCGAAAAACAACAGGTCTCCTCGGAGCCGGCAGAGGTGAGGTCACAGGGCAAACCGCTGACCCCAGGCAGACATAAAGGGTCACAAGCACGCTGGTGAGGGCAGCAGGTGTGGGCGGGAGAGCCCGAGCTGGCTTCGTGCCCCCGCGGGGGCTCCGTGGGGACCACCGGGGGAGGGCGGGGGGAAGGCGGGGGGAAGTCTCGGGGCCCAGTCCTGTCTCCTCAGCACTTCCAGTCGCTCAGAGTCTCAGGACGCAGGGCGGAAAAGCTCCAGGAGTGATGTGGGAGGCGGGGCCACGGCGCGGGAACGGACGTGCAAGGGTCCTGGGGATCCACCCACAGTGGCCTCCCAGGGGTGACACGGAGGCTCCAGTATCGGCACCGGGATCCCCAAGCATCTGACAGTTTGAGTCACCTAAGTTGCGATGGCCGCTAGGAATTAACATCTTCTGTCTCCCCAGATCGGTAGGGGACAGGGACCCACGTGTACCCCACATGACAATTCAGAGCACATGGGGCACCTGGCTGGGGACGTTGGTTGAGCGTCTGACTCCTCATTTCGCCTCAGGTCATGATCTCACAGTTCGTGGGTTCGAGCCCCGAGTTGGGCTCTGCACTGAGTGTGGAGCCTGCTTGAGATTCTCTCTCCCTCTGTCTCTGCCCCTTCCCCAGCTCATGCTCTCTGCCTCTCTCTCAAAGAAGAAGAAGGAGAAGGAGAAGGAGAAACAAAAGGAAAATAGGAGCACAGAAGCCGCTTATTTTAATAGAACATAATTTACCAAGTACTCCAAGGCCAAGTCCACTGCCGTGATCAACCCTGGCGCACGGGGGCTCCGTCGACATCGGCTGCCACTGCCCCGTGACCCCCTACGAGCCCCTCTCGTCCTCCCCGGACCCCCGGGTCTGCACCTCGCATGCCAGCAGCCTCCTCACCGGTGAAGGTCATCCAGGTGAGGCCCGCCCTGGGCCGCCAGCTCCTTGGTGGACAGCTTGTCCGTCAGAACAGCAGATTGGAGAAAGCTTGCCAGGGTGCAGCCGTAAGCCATAAAGGGCAGAAGCTGGGAAGGACTCTTCTGCAGGTACTTTGCTGGTGGTGGGGAGGCCCAGAGGACTTGAGAGGCCACGGCCTTGAGGGACTGACTGTTCCGGCACCTGCATCTTGGAGGGGTTCTCTGGGGCCTGAAACACAGCGTGCGGGGGACCTCTGTGCTTTGGCAAGGCCCAGGCTGGAGGAAGAAGAGCACGGACTGCTCCCCCCACCGATGAGACGCCCTGCACGTACAGGGTCTTCCTGGCACCTTTCTCAGGGCGGGGAGGAGACCGGGCACCTTCCTCGTGTGACTGTTTCTGGAACACCTTCTGCCCTTCGCGGGGGCTCCACAACATGCGTCAGCTGGAGAGAGATCCTTGGGGAGAAAAGAGTCGCACCTGGGAGATATATTATATATGTTATAATACACATATACATATATATATTTCTGTATAAGAGAAAGAGAGAGATTTTTTTTAGAAGCGAACGTGTTCTTAGGACCTGGCTCATGCGATTGTGCGGACTGGCATGCCTGAAATCTGTAAGGCAGGAGGCAGTCTGGACATTCAAGAAAGAGTTGCTGTTACAGTCTGGGGTCTGGATTCCACAGAACAGCAGTCTGGAAACAGGCAGCACGGTTTCCTTGTTGGAGCCTTTTTGTAAGTTGTTTTATTGTATCTTATTGTTTTAAGTTTTTATTTTAATTTTTTTTTTAACATTTTTATTTATTTTCGAGAGACAGAGCAGGAGTGGGGGAGCAGCCGAGAGAGGGGGAGACACGGAATCCGAAGCAGGCTCCAGGCTCCGAGCCGTCAGCACAGAGCCCGACGCGGGGCTCGAACCCACGAACCGTGGGATCACGGCCTGAGCTGAGGTCGGACGCTCCACCGACGGAGCCACCCGCAGGCGCCTAAGCTCTTGTTTTAATTCCTGTTGGTTAACATACAGCATAATATTAATTTTGGGTAGAACATCGTGATTCAACACGTGCTCCCTGCACCTGGTGCTTGTCACAAATGTGTTCTTTAATCCCGCCCCCCGCTTCCCCTCCACCAACCATCAGTTTGTTCTCTCGTGTTCAAAGTCTGTTTCTTGATGTCTCTCTCTCTCCCCCTCCTATTTTTCTCCCTTTGCTTGTTTGTTTTGTTTCTAAAATTCCACATAGGAGTGAAATCATACAGTCTTTGTCTTTGTCTGACTTAGCATCATACTCTCCACCTCCATCCAGGTCGTTGCACGTGACAAGATTTCATTCTTTTTTGTGGTTGAGTAATGTTCCGTTGCACATATACACAGCACATCTTCTTTATCCATTCATCTCTCATCGGACGCTCGGACAGCTTCGATACCTTGGCTATTGTGAATAATGGCGCTACGAACTTTGGGGTGCGTGTGTTCTTGTAATCTCTGGCTACGGACCCCGTAGGCATTGCTGGATTATAATGGAGTTCTGTCTTTCACTTTTTGAGGGACCTCCATACTATTTATGGGATCGGCTGCACCAGTCTGCATGCCCACCGACGGTGCAGGAGGGTTCCCCCTTTCTCCACATCCGGCCAGTGTTTGTTGTTTCTGGTGCTGTTGACTTGAGCCCTTCTGACAGCTGTGAGGTGGCATCTCCTCGTGGTTTTCATTTGCACCCCCTGAGGCTGAGCCTCTTTTCATGTGTCTGTTGGCCTCTGTGTTGCTGTCTCGATGCAGAATTGCTTCTTTTTTGGGAAAGCACAATCTTTGCTCTTGTAGCTTCACCTGATTGGGCGAGGCCCACCCACACTCCAGGGGTCATCCACTCTACTCAAAGTCTGCCGGTTTAGCAGTTAAATGTGAATCGCATCTAGAAATACCTTCCCAGTGACATCTAGTCTGGTGTTTGACCAAACAAGTGTTTTCACGGCCAAGCCAAATTCACACAATCAACGAACCGACACGCTGCCCTTTCCCAATAAGCCTGAAAGCCCCAGGGCCACGGCAGTGACACCCTGCATGTGTTTGCCCCTGTGGTACTTGACACATTTTCTGGCGTGTAACATGCGTTGGTCACGCTAATGACTGGATGAGACATAATTTCAGGCACCGACTTAACTACAAGAAATCACCAGTATTTTAAATACACAAACAGAATTTTCCCAAGTTCGTTTTGGCTGAGTAGCAACATTAATTATGAGCCTACGCATCAGTTCTCTAAAGTCCTTCTGGAGCGTCCAGGCCCCGGGGGTCGTACATCTCATCGAGGGTCCACGGCAAACGCATCCCTGAGTCCCACCCCTCAGAGCCCCTAGAGCAAAGCCCAGAAAGATTCCATTGTGTTTTAGAGACACGAACTGCAGCTAAAAGTAATTAGGTGATTTGAGGACGTCGGTACAGGGTGTCGATGTCAAATTCCAGTGCCGGGACAGAGACCCCAGCGGATCTCAGCCAAGGAGGGCTCCACCCTGCCCCTGAGCAGGCTTCTGGTCAGACTTCACTCCACCTTCACCAGGGAAATCGGTGCCACGGTGTGGATCCCATGGTGCAACCCACAGGGAAAGAGTCGTGCGCGCTCAGAAAGCATAATTAACACCACAAATGTGAGGCTGAAAACCCCTCTGGGCCTTGGGGAAAAGACACAAAGGGGCTGTCGAATGGATGAGTATGGAAAACGGTAACGAAAATGTGAATATTGAAACAGGAAATAAGTAATTGCATTATCAGTATAAATGTACATTTACCAAGAAATATACGTTAAAAGAAAACACATCACATCCACTGATATATCATATCTACAGGCGCACATACGAGGAGGTTTTACTTGCGGTTCCCCCAAGACAATAATGTCCTAAAACTGTTTCATTGTTGCCTTTGCCTTATATTATCCTACTATCCAAGGGAGCTGTGCCTCAATCAACAGTTTTCAATCTTCACTTTGTGCATATGACAAGGAATACCACTTATGCTGAAACTTATTTCTAGAAGGATGTATTGTCAGAATCTCAATTCATGCATACATTTTTACAATTACTGTATTATCATTATGTACATAAACGTCCACGTCCACATTATATGGAAGTACCTACTGGTGTTATATTTACATATTTGTACACTGGAGAGACAGAGAAGGTAGAATTGTTGAGTTCTTTTTCTTTTCTTTTTTTTTTAGGGAAATGCTTTTTAAAGTTTATTCATTTTTGAGAGATGCAGAGACAGCGTGAGCAGGCGAGGGGCAGAGAGAGAGAGAGAGAGAGAGAGGGAATCCCAAGCGGGCTCCGCAGTGTCAGCACAGAGTCCAACGTGGGGCTCGAACTCATGAAACCGTGAGATCATGACATGAGCTGAAACCAAGAGTCGGACGCTTCAGCGACTGGGCCACCGAGGCGCCCCTAGAATTGTTGAGTTCTAATCCAAGAGCTAATCTACTGGTTTATAACTTATTCTAAGCAGGTCTCGTTTTTAAAGTAAGATTTTGTTCCTTGGAAAGTAACTTCCATTACCAAAGTATTTCCTAACACTGTCCTAATGGCTTGTTTATTCTTATGAGACCCAATTTATAAGACCACGGCCTAGGGAAACATGTGTGGTAAACATAAAGGCCTAAACGAGGACAGTGAAATACTCCCCTGCCGGAAATGGTGAGCCATGTGACTAGAAACAACCAAGACAGGTCCTCACCGGGCGTCGCTGACCCTTCCACCCGCCCTTTTCCATCCCCCAGAGCATTTGCTGCCTTGTTAGGATTCTACCTTACTCTCCCAGAATAACCGATGCGATGAGGCACACCGTGCTTGTACGGGAAATAAGAAAGCCTGTTTGGAATATTTTAGAAAAGGGAGATGCACAAAAACATTCCCTACGCCGTTTGACACTCCCGGGGTGATGCAAAGAACACACGTGCTCCCTCCACTTGAATAGAAGTGCTCTCTGCCCCACGTGGCTTCCACTTGGGGACTTTCTGGCACGGCGGGGGACGGGAGGGACAGCACCGACCCCCAGCGCACATGAGGTCCTGGAAATGCCCCGCTGGCTTGTAGTGAGAGTGTTCACGCTGTCACCCTGGCCCCGGACCCCTGTGGCGTCCCACCGACTGGTGTTCGCTCTGGACGTCAGACACTGTATCCTGAGTGAGTCGGCATCCCTGTGATGGTGTATTGTTTTAAGCAACAATTTTCCTTTTCGTTCGACTATTTTGACGGAACCACTTCTGAAAGGTCCGCCACGGTCCCCTGGGTCTGTGCGTGGAGTAAACAACATGCTGCTTGCCGTTTGCCCCGGGACTCAGGATGTCCCCGAACTCTGCTCCTGTCCTCTGCCCCCAGATGGGGATGCCTGGACGCCTGAAGATCCATGAGTCACACGCCTCGCCCGGTTTTCACTGTCCCGTGTCCCCCCTCTGCGACCGGTGTGCTTCTTGTGGCTTCTTCCTACTTTGTTTTTATTCCGTGGCTTTCTCTAGAGGCAGAGAACCAAGAGTTTCCACGAGAAACCAGACCACCAAGTTGCCAAATCATTAGCCTTCACATCAAAGTAGCAGTTTTGCTAAGTAAGTCTGAACTTCTCACCCAACAGAACCCATGGCGTCACCGGCTCAGAATCCAAGCCGCCGCTGTTTGGATGGTCACAGTACTTGGCAAGCTGAGCCACTCAGGAGGGGACTCTTCTGTCCATCAGGACACCTGACGTTCCCCCCAAAAAAGAAAAAAAAAGTCATGGAATGAATCCGGACACACTTGTCTTTTTTAAAGAAATTTTTTGTAAACATTTGTTTATTTTCAAGAGACACAGAGCAGGAGTGGGGGAGGGGCAGAGACAGTGGGAGACACAGAATCGGAAGCAGCTCCAGGCTCCGAGCTGTCCGCACAGAGCCCGGCGCAGGGCTCGAACTCTCGAACCGGGAGATCAGGACCTGAGCCGAAGTCTCATGCTCAACTGACCGAGCCACCCAGGTGCCCTGGACACAGTTATCTTTAATTTGAGAAGCGGGAGGTGATTCATCTGTGAGATGTCAGGGAGAAAAAATGTGGAGATTTTCATCTTCCCACAGCGTCTGTCGATGGCTGAGATGTCGCTGAGATGTGGGAAATGCTTCTCCCTCTGTCACGGACCGCCTGTCTGTAGAACACGCACCTGAGTCTGAAGCTGAGGGAGATACACTCCTCTCACGCTCGGGCTGGCTGGACCGAAGGAGCCACGATCTAGAACGTTCTAGGCCAAAGGGCCTAAGAGTGGTTCCACCAACAGCCTGTGCTCTGCATGGGGGTCCACCAGCTAGGAGCCGGGGCCATGAGGGGTGTGGCTACCCAGAGCGCTGGGGTGCCGCGTCCTCTGCCTGGCCACAAAAAGTCACCCAGGCAGCAAATGCAAAGGCAAAAGGGTGGCTCAGTCGGTTAAGAGTCTGAGTGTTGATTTCAGCTCGGGTCAGGATCAGGTCGGGGTCAGGGTCATCGGACGGAGCCCTGAGTCCCGCTGTCAGTGCAGGGCCTGCTTGGGATTCTCTCTCTCCATCTCTCTGCCCCTCCCCTGCTCGCCCTCGCGCTCCCTCTAGCTCTCTCTCTCTCCAAATAAATAAATAAGCATATTTAAGAAGTGAAAGGCAGGTCTATTCTCTCGCCCACAGCTCCTAACTTGGAAACGACCTCGTTGTCTGCTGCTTCCCTTACATGCATGTCTGATGGAAGCAGGATTGACGTTGGCCAGGTCGGCGGCTCTTCGCCCTGTCTGACATCAGCGTCACCCAGAAGCGCTTTTCAACACCCCCCGGGGTCTTGGACCACAGTTCAGAGGCCGTGGGGCGAGGCCTGGCCGGGACGTGCTGTTTCCCGGTTGCACAGAGGAACATGTCACGAGGGCCGCACACAACCGGCCTGGAGCCCAGCGAGGCGTCCACACCGCCTCCCCAGGACAGAAAGTCACTCCTCCGGTTTGAAGGAGGTCGGTGTGGACGGACAGGGAGGTCTCTCCAGCGGGCTCTTGCCCTGATAAAGCTGTAATGTAGCCCCCGTGACCCTGCTCCCGGCCCCGCCACCAGACCCGGCTTGTGCAGCCTCTCCAGGGCCTCGGTGCCGGTCCCCAAGAAGGCAAAGTGCATTCTAGGCTGACGGACGTGGTCCCTCCCTGCACCGAGGGGAATTCGCCCCATGCCAGCCCAGATACCAAGAGGATGGCAGGCACACCTGTGTGTTTCTGAAAGCTTTCTGTCTGAGAGTTTTCATGCATATTTACACATATATTTAAAATATTAATATTTAAAATGTAATTAAAAGATTTAAACCCATTTTAATACTAAAGGGAGACAAACAGTAAAGCCCATCCGAGGCGTTCAAGCTCTGAAGACAACGGCTGGTCAGTGGGATTCATTAACGTTGGGAGCAATCCCCTTGTGCCTGGCTCGGGTCTTGGGGAGACCCGGGGGGCAGTGGTAGACAGCGTGGCCGGAGTTTGTCGCATGTTCAGCACGGGGGCTGGAGACGGTGGGGTGGGGGTGATGAAGAACCCGTGGCCGGCAGACCCCAGTGTGCTTCTCTGGGTGAGAAGCCCCCGCCCCTGGGAGGCAGGGTTGGTGGCGGGGGGGGGGGTGGTCCCCCAGGGCTGGGGTCTCTCATCCGGGACAGCACTTCTCAGCCCCCTCACTACTGACCTTTGGGGCCGCTGTGGAGCTGTCCCGCACTTTGACAAATGTGGGAGGCTGTCCCTGGTCTCCCACGCTGCGCGGGGAACAGCCCCCTGCCCCAGCTGTGACTCCAGACCTTGTCGAGTGTCCGTGGGTGGTAAAATCCCCCCCAGTTGAGAACCACATGTCCCAGAAGACCACCCCTCTGCCTTCATCCCATCTGTGACCAGCTGGTTGGGTAAGAGATTGGAGCCTCTCCCTTCCCCAGGGACGTTAGAGGCAGCCGACGCTCTCTGTTCTGTGGTTCTAAGCAAAGCCTAAGCAAAGTAAGGCCCCCAATTTCTGATTTCTACATCGGAAGGGAACAGGTGTCATTTGCCCACGTCGTCGACGTGAAGGATAGATAACCATTTGTGTACTGGTGGCTCTCTCGTGTTCTTCCTACCAGGAAGCAGCAAACTCACTCAAGCCTTATACTGACTTGTCACCAACCAGGGGGGCCCTCAATGGCACACTGCAAGGCAACCATCGGTGTGAGAGAAAGAATGTACCCCATGTACAGGTCCAGGCGAACGCTAAGTGGACGTAACGGAATGTATATTGTGTCACAGAAGGTCAGATGCTCGAAGGACACCTCACCCAGATGCCATCGGGGAGACAGAGAGACCACAGGGACAAAGAAGCCCAGGGGACAGCAGGCGACCCCTCCCGAGTCGGGCTCTGCACCAGCCCAGGGTCCACTCCTGCTTTACCCGTTTACCGATATCAGGGCCAAGGGGCTGTTTTCTGGAACAATTAACCAGGAGAAAGAGAGCACAAGATGTGAACTTAGACTTCTCAAAAATACAAAAAAAAAAGTCAACAAATATCTAACTAAGGAGCTGAACTCTACTCATAATCACAGTCACGTAAGTCACGATAACATCCAGACAGCCACTCTCTGTTTGCGAAAAAAAGAAAAGGAAAAGGAATAAAATAGAAAAGGAATAAAAAGCTGTAAAACCTCCGTCGTCAACCGGAGCAGATAAAAAGACGGGCCCTTTTCTGCATGGCTGGTGGCAGGTGTGTGTGACACGGGGTCTCCGGCAGGGGGTTAGCGAGCAGCTCTCACAATTTAATTCTACCTACTCGGTGGCAGTAATTCTATTAGAAATTTGCCCTGAAGTCATACAAAAAAACGCGGTTTCCAGAACTATTTTAATTTGATCATCTCGATTTCTTCCTTTTACTTTTAAAACGAATTTAATTAAAGGCGAACCAAACCAGCTAAACAGCAAAGAGGATGGGAGGACTGCCTGATGGACGAAGACAGCCTCACCTGGGTATTTCCCAAAGTGGTTCCTCACGGAACACCAACTGTGCAGGCAAAGGGAGCGCCAGAGGAAAAGGCAGCTGTGCTGAGCCTGCCCCCCACCCCCCCACCCCCTCCCCCGGGCCAAGAAAGGGTGGGCCCCCTCTATCCTGAGCAAAGGGACCTCACCCTGAGGGTAGCGCGCCTTGCATTAAGGATGCGTGTTCCTTCCCCACTCCCAGCAAATGCCCGGATGCAAGGCCGCCCACAGACTTGAAGAAAGATTGCCCAGTGCGTGTGCTTCTCCTCGGCAGGGTGCACAGCTTAGCAACAGAACAGCGTTATGGCTGCTCATCTCTGCAAGCCCGACACCTGTACCCCCATTTGGCGGTGTGGACCTCAGCAAATAAACGCCTGCCTGCGGAGGGTCTAAGTGGTCTAGTCCACGCCTTGGGTCCTGCGGATCTGACCCTACCTCTGTGCTCAGCCATTCTGTTTCTATAATGTATCTAATTGCTGTTTTCTGGAGAAGGGTGGAGCCCAGGCCAGCCAACCCGAGGGCCAGGCACTTCTGCTCCCTCTATGTTGAAATTAACTTTAAATTACATGTTGAATCCAGCCCTATGAAATTTAGCAAACAGTGCATTGCATTTAAATAAATTATAATAATCAAGCTCCAGTGTTTGAATTAAAGCTTTTTATTGCACGATTTGACTGAATACTGTAAAAACCTCATTAATTTGTATGCCACTAATTTGTAATTTGTGATAAAGCACCGTGGGGGCAGGGAGAAGCCAGACCGAAGTTCCTCTTTACTCTGCAAATCTCTTTCATGAAAGTGCAAATCAGCACTGTAAACAAGGGTGCAGGGGGTCTGATCTGAAATACTTAAGAAAATAAACTTTTCAAATACCTTTTAGAAGCATCATTTACATGCATACAATTTATATGCTAATTACAAATCATTCCGGTCTATTCACTAAAGTAATTCCCTTGAGAACCTCAGCTGGGCTTTTTCTTTTTCTTTCTCTGTTTTAGTTTTTTTTTTTTTTTTTTTTTTTGGCCTCAGTTTTGTTACTCTTACACTTGAAACTTACAAGATGTGTATGGCCAACAGGCTCTCTAGTTTACACGGACTTTGTCTAATTAACTTAAATTAGTGAAATTTCACTGCAGCTCTTGCCAATTTTCCTTTTTCTCCTGTATTCTCGTGTGATTCTAAAATGCTTCCGAGGTGGTTCTTCTTAAAGCAGAATTCTTAACAGAGGCGGTGGGACTCCCTTGAGCAAGCTAGGGCAGAGGGCGGGGGGAGGTGCGTTTAGATTCCTGGGCTCCTGTCATCATCCTAGGACTGGAAGTAGATTCTAGAAGCATGTTCTCCGTGTAGGGGTGTGTGTGTGTGTGTGTGTGTGTGTGTGTTGGAGGACAGAGGTTGCTGTTCCTAAGAAAGTGCTTAGGGGAGAGTGACCCCCATCTCTAAAGGGATGAAACCCAATAAACTTGATAAATATAATGTGTATGTTATACAGGTAAGACACTTGCCACCGGGGGGGGGGGGTTTGTTTTAAAATCCCAAATCATTTACCATCTGAGATCACGACCCACTTGCACATCAAGGATTTCTCCCTCGGATCCAGGACTCTGATGGTGCCTGTGCCGGAAAAGTGGAATAAAATGTTGAGGTCATCGCTGCACAAACAGACCTTCCGAGTGGAGCCTGAGCGACAGGGTGGAGGTCCGCTCTGCCTGTGCCACTGCCCTGCCTGCAAACTGACCATGACAAGCCCCCGTGTCCTGCGAGGCAGCGGGCGTGGGACGAGCGAGGCCCTCAGACGGGGCCGGCTGTGCCATGGAGACGCGGCCCTGAAGCAAAGTCAACTGATAAGCTCGCCTTTTCCCAATTTATTTACCTGACTAATTGGGTTACAAAATAAAATTAAGATCAACAACAAATACCCTCTTTCAAGCCATGTAAATCACACCCTGCGTGTCTCCCAGTGTAAGTTGAGGTGGTAATGTAATTAGCTCTTAGACAGGGGCTGGAGTTCAGAGACGGTAGCACATGCCTTCGAATTCCAGTCTTACACAACATAATTATTCTTATGTGAAATATAATTAATGAAGAAAACGCCTCAGATGTGTGGGCTAGGAAGGCAAATAGAGCCACCCTTTATTGTGCCTTCAAGGTTAGAATTATTACAGCTCTTATAATTTTATTATAATTACCCATAATGAGACTCCACACATGTGATGTAGTCGATGCTTCTGACAATGGAAGTTTGCGGAATGCCTCATTAAGTATTTTAGTGCATATTTATGTGGCCTTCGCTCCGCCTCCCGGCTCTGGTGGCAACCCAGCCCATGTAAAGGCATATGTACATATTTTAATAAAAAATACTACCATTAAAGATCATAAAATGATTACAATGAATAGATATTAAGATGTCACAGCTGTATAAGCCAATCCTTTTATGTACTCCCATGCCGAATTGTTTTATGACCTATCATAAGCCTATTAAACTGCTGGTAATAAAGGATTGTAATTAGTGATAAAACCTTGTTGCTTAGTGAGCCAAGACAGCCATCCTTACTTTGAATTTTATTGAAAGTAATCAAGACGAAACCTTCAGCAATGTCAAATAGCAGTGGAGAGCAAGGTTGCACTTTTACTGGGGACGGTCACATTTCACCTTCCATGGGGTCTCTCCTCCCTCTTTGTTTTGCTGGCTGACGAGTGTTTTTTGGAGTCTGCCTTTTGTCCTGTGTTATTTGGTTTGGAAACGCGAGGCACAGGAGGGAAGGCTCGGAGGCACCGGGCGAGCCCAGGGAAGGGCAGGGCGGCCAGGCCGCGGTGGCTCTTGGGACGAGGCACGAAGGCCAGGCAAGGGCGGCCCGGGCGCTGGGCCCAGCTTCCCGCAGCCAAGGCCCCTGCAAAGAAGACACCCTCACAACTGCCCGCAGTGGGGCGATGGGGCGATGGGCCGCGGGAGGGGCGGCCCGTCCGGCGGGAGCCCGGCAGAGAACTCCACAAAACATGTGACCTTTTCGGCTCTCAAACCAAATTAACTTTTTTCCTGGTCATCCGTGGTTGAATGTGAACATAGCTTTGCAGAGGCACAAAGGGCCCCTTGCTAATCCGCAGGGCCACGCCCGGGCCTCCCTGCGTTTGTGCGTCCGTCCTCGGCCCTGAATACATTACTCGTGCCCCCGCTCTCGGGGCGCTGCTCCTTGGTCTGCTTTTGTGAGAGACAACGTTGCCAGCTACCTTCACGCACGCTTCCCGCAGCTTCCCGTCCACCTTCTGGGTCCAGCAATTTCATCAGGGGATAGGAGCCTGGAACGTGTGTTTGCAAATCCTTGCAAAGGCAGGGCGCACTTTTCTGCCCGGTTCCAAAGAGCACAGGCAAGAGCCAGGACCCAGGCAGGCGGAGGACAGCACGCGCCCCAGGCCTGAGCCCCAGGTCCTCAAAGGGCAGCCCCTGACCTCCTGGGACAGGGCTCTGCAGGGGATGGTGGGTCCCAGGGCCTCACGCCTTCCTGCTAAGGGAAACCGGAGACCCTGGGTTTCAGTGACAACGATGGCCCAGCCCTGCACTGTGCCCCTGACCAAGCAGAGGACGTGCCCAAAGGCCAGGTGGAGGGTCCCTGGGTCTCTGCGTGCTAACTGGACTTTGCAGCCCACCGTGCTTGGCTTTCACGGCACTGAATTGAGCAACAGGGAAACTATAGTAACGGATAATCGGCTTCAAGTCAATGGAAACTATGTATCTCGGTGGGTAACAAAGCCAGGGCTAAAAAAAGAAAAACCCTAAAACCTGCTGGAGGCGCTCCGTGGGGGGGAGGGGCCAGCAGGGCTCTGCCTGAAGTCCCGGGGGTGCTGAGCAACCCAGGCCCTCTCACCTCCACATTGCTCTGGAGGTGGGGGTGGGGTCTTAACGCACAGAAGCCAGGAGCAATGGTTGCGGGCCTGATAGATGCACAGATAGATGCTTGGTAATTAATCCAACACTAAACAGGAGATATGAGATTAGATGCACAGCATCAGGTGAGTATCCAGGCAGGAAACTAAGTGCCAGGGCATCCCCGTGTTGGACCCGGGGAGGGCTGGAGCCCGGGCAGGGCCGACCCTTTCTATCGTGGCTCTCCTCCTGACCCTCCTTCCAGCTCATCATGAACCCAACCTGGGCCTGCTCACCGGCTCTGTGCGGCAGGCCCGGGGGGGGGGGGGGGGGGGGGGGGCGGTTACACTTAGTGTCGTCAAAGGGAAATTATAAGGCGGACTGAGAGCCCGCGCCTCGTGCTCCCCAAGAGAGCCGTGTGGCCAAATGTCCCCTCACCGGACATCTGCGGGGGACAGCAGGGACGCAGGAGGCCGATGGCTTCCGCTAGCCAGTCAGAAAGACTGCTGTTCTATTTTATTTTTTTATCTTAAATGTATCCAGAGTTGGAGGGCTAAATATGAAAGCTGTAGCAGTTGGTCAGGTTTGAAGCTACTGGAAGAAAGTTAAGCCCCTGCGTCGGCTGGCCCAGATACCCGCCATAAGCTGACAAGTAATTAAACCAGCATATCTATAACAACTGTCATCTCTTATTTCTGTGCGACTTGGATGTAAACCAAAGGCAAGAAAGCCAAGAAAAAAAAAAACGACTAGAGAAGAAGAGAAGCTTGGTCGTCCAGGGCCACCGCGGGCTGTCCTGCTAAACAGTTTAGCGGACCTGGGCATTTAGAGGCTTGTAGCCCAGATCAAAAGGGTCACTGCTCCTTTACCTTAACAGCGGGGAGAGAGCATCAAATAGGGTGTAAATTTGAGCTCTGCAGTTTTGAGGAAGCCGAGCGTGAAATGCATTCTAATTCTCCGATGTGGCCGGCACTGAGCCACTGAGCCGCCCTGCTGAGGTTCCTGCTGCATTTCCCACAAGCTGGGGGGACTCCCGGGGAGGCGCACAGCCCCCCCTCCGCCCCCCCGCCCCCCCCCCCCCCGCCCCCACCAACCTGACCGCCAGGGACCCTCTCCGGGCGGCCCCTCGGGGCTGACGCTTCATCGCTTCGGTCCAAACAGAAGCTTTTGCTCTCCCTCCCTCCCCCCCACCCAGACACAAGGTACATCTCTGGGGAGATCTCTGTACACGCGGGGGATCTTTTGCATCTGTGGGTGTCACAGCTCCAGGATTCCAAGTGCCGTGGTGACCGACCTACCTTTCTGGGCCAGGGGCTGAAATGAATGGAACGCTCTGCTCTGCCAGTCTGAGCTGTTTTTGTGCACAGACCTCATTTGCGTGATGCATTTGAAAATGATGTTACGGGGACCCGTGACACTGAATTGAAATGGCTCCATGCTTTCCAAGATAAGCAGGCAATTCCGTCCCTGTGCATCTCGGCCTTGTGAGGAGAAGCAGCTCCGGTCAAGAGCCTGGCTTTCAGGGGAAGAGGGCTCAGGGGTAGGTAGGTTCCATTCATAGACACACAATGACACTCTCCGTCATCACCGGCCTGCTGCTAGAACCCACTGTGTGGCACCTTTAGAGGGAAAACAAAAAGTGTCACGGGTCGCTTTAGAACTCAGACGGTCCTGTTTGCAGGCGGATTTGAGATTTCTAAGGGGAAAATTTAAACATTTAAGATGCTCTATTTACGCTCCCTCCAGACCTTTGTAGACCACACCCTCCCGCAAACATGGAGGAATTAGGAGCATGATTGTTAGGGCTCTCGCTGCAAAAATGACTGACGTTTTCCTTCTAAAACCTCTTAACACTTTCATAGGCTTCTCTGTCCAAATGGACTGTAAGCGTTGTTAATTTCCGAGTCTTCAAACTTGAAATTACTTGCCAATCTCGGAAACACAGACCCAATCCGGGGCCCATCCACACATTCTGTTTGTTTTTCTCCTAATGAAAAGTGTGACAAGCAAATAATTAAACTGAAAAAGTGGGCATAAATTAGCGTCTGCCGTCACAGAACAGATCGCCTTTTGAAGACTGCATTTGAAAAGATGTGCTCCAGGAGAGCACTTACTCCGGCCATTTAAATTATCTGGCTTAAACTGGATGCGTCTCTTCTGTAAGATGGTTTATCCCATCGCATCAAATAGAATGTTTGATGTGCCCGGGCATAACAAATTATCTGGGTTGGATTTATTTCAGTGAATTCCCCTTCTCCTTCTGGTTTCAAGAGAGTAAGCCCCGGGTTTCTAAATATTATGAAAACAACCAGATCTGAGAGACATAATATCCACAACAAAGGAAAGCGAGTGACCAGCCCAGTTACATTGTCTTTTGAACAACAAGTCAATGCAGACAGAAGTAAATGACAGTTAATTACAAATTACATTCTGGTTGGGGCTGAGCAGGCCTCTTGCCTTGAATAATGATCGGGCCCTCGGGCGCTCACCTGCCTGCGAGCGACCGTAGGAGACACAGGCTGGGGTGCTATACAAGTTTCAAAACAAGATGCTAAACACAAAAGCTTATTGGATTACAGAGGTTTAGGAAAAGCATTCAGATCTCTCTCGGCAACTGCAGGCCGAGGGCGGAGGGATTTCTAGAAGGAAGGCTGCTCACCGGCCCTTTGGGAAGGCTGGCCCCAGTCTCCATGGAGGGCCATCGCCCCTTGTTTGCTGAGGTTGGAGAACCTGTCCCGCCTCAGGGAAGACGCCTTAAAACTCAGCCAACTAATGGAGAGAGGGGTAGATGCTGCGGAAGGTCCTTCAGACTCCGCAGTCAAAGGAATGCAACAATGTACTCAGTTAGAGTGTGTGTGTATTTTTCCTTAACCTGAAGAGAATTTTCACCACCCATCAGCAGATACTTTGATTTACTAATAATTTATTTCAGTTTAAACACTACGTGAATTTATCGCATTCTAAGTCAAATTTGAAGTTAAGACAGTTGCAAAAAAAATAACACAAAGTTGAAAATAATTAATGTCGGCGTTCCTGCATTGAAAAGACCTTGGCTTTTGTAATTCACTAAAGCAATTTCTATTCATTTAGTTGAGCTAAATGCTTATTGTTAAAGACAAAAGCCCCAACAGTCTGACATTGAGCTCATTATGTATGTTAGAAACACTGCAATCCAAGGCCACACCGCACGCAATAAAGGCAGAGACTGGGGGGGGGGGGGGGGGGGGGAGGGGCCAGGGATTAAAATGCAGACCACGCCGTTCTCCTCAATAACTTTCCATTTAGAGCTGATTAAAACTTCAAACCAAAGCTCATTGGCAACATCAGCAGAAGGACTTCTGTCGCTGTCATCAAGTGACGGGCGAGCTGAACGGGGACCCCCTCGTTCAGACAGCTCGGCAGCCAGGAAGACCTCCTTCCAGCTGAGTCTCAAAACTGGGTACGATTTTAAAGGAAGTATAAACAGACGCAGAACAGCGTCTCTTCTGGAAGCTCAGTGAGGTCTGGGAGGTAGATACACCGCGTGTTCTTAACCAGCACCCGCAACGTGTGCTCATGCACGTCCTGGGGGGGGGGGGGCTTCCCTCTCCACGAGGAGGTCTCCCCCGCACCCCTGCGGGGCGCCCACATCTTGCCCACAAAGGCTCCGGCCGCGAAGCCAGCAGCAGAAGGGGTGAGAAGCCGGGGGACCCACCACCTCCTCCAGGGAGGATGAAAAGTCCCCACCACACCCCTTCGCAGAAACAACGCCCCTGTTTCTTCCTTGAGCGGCTTCCTACCGCGGATGCAGGGTTTGCCTGCGAGCTTCTGGGAGACACAGGAGGACCGTGCGTCCGAAACCAGCACCTGACCCTCGTGCTCGGAGGCAGAACACAAGAGGCCCCTGCAGGCGCCTGTCCGGAAAAGGGGTGGGGGTGGGGACCTCGTTAAGATTCTGTGAAAAGGCTCCACTGTAGGTGTCTCCCCTCGTGGGGCAAAGTTGCACATGTGGCCATGTCCCATTAAAATGGGCAGGTGGTCTATTTCCAACCCAGGGGACTAGGAGGAGTTCATCCAGAGGACTCCTTTGAGACTCTCCAAGTACGACATCTTCCCAAACCCACCGGAAAGGACACCTGTGAGAGCCCTTCCCCTGAAACCAGGAGAAAAGCGGCTGCCTTCTCCGCCCGGGGGAGGGCAGCCCTCTTATCGGTGGCAGAGTGACGCTGAGTGGGCCGAGGGTGACACGGGCAATCCATCTTGTCATCAGCACAGCGAGGGGCCCACGGCTCCTCCAGCTCCAGGAAGCAGCCCCCAGGCAGGGACACTTAACCCCAGTGAGCCCGAGTCCCTGCTGTGCCTCCCAACCACCCTGTCATGGCCGAGGTGCCTGTGGAATGACAGTAAATCTATATGACCTACAGCCTACTGTCGTGACAAGCGCACCCCGGGCCTCCCTACAACACTATCAAACTGTATCATGATGGCAATGTAAGTAAGACAAGGCCTTTATCACGTGCCTTGCGGAGCCACTGAGAAGTCCTCGGCAGGACTGTGGCCCCGTGGAGGCAGGGCGGCCAAGGCCCCGTGCACCTGCCCTGGGCCTTGCAGGGCGGTGGGCACGCACGAGAGATTCGGACTTTTATTTGTTTATTTTTGCGGTTTTGGCTCAGTCGGAGGACTCTGATTTTTAAACCAGCATCTGGCTCACAGGGTGCCTGCTCTCGGAAAGTCTGCAGGGCACGCGTGCTACAGAAACATGTCAGCGAATGCATGTAAATGCTCTAGTGAGTTCTAGAAACCTGGAGCGATTTTGCGGTTCAGTTCAGTTTGGTTTGTTTTTATTTGTGTTTTTGTTTTATCCATAACACATAATGGGGAGACACCAGGGCCGGGAGATGCCATCAGATGCCACCTGGAACTTTGCCACGTCAACTCGAAAACCTGAGTCACGGATTGGGGATGCTATTGTGAACTTGTACGATTTCAAGTGCCCGGTTGTGATCCCCAGCGACACACAGGATGACCTTTCTCCGGTCACTGTGCATAATGTCTACGTGTAACGTTTGCAATAGGAAGTAAACAAGTTTCCCTTGTAAGTTTTTCTAGATGATGTGTGTGTGCCTGCGTGCGTGTGTGTGTGTGTGTTTCCTTTCTTCCTTCCCTTTTGTTAAGTCACCCTAAGCTTTTCTTGGCTTAAAAAGAGAGAAAAAAAATCTAGCTGAATAGTAATATGGTCACTTCATGTATATGCAAGAAAAAGATCTTTTCACACCTTGATGAAATTAGCATATATTTAAATGCTAATGAACCGCCAGTGACTGGCTAAAAATACCAAGAGCTGCCTGCACACTCAGGGCTGTGTCCCCAGGAAACATCGGGGTCTAGAGGCGTGATTTTATTTCACCAGATGCTAAGGCTCCGTCCCAAACATGTGAACACGGCAGGATGACTGAAGTCTTCTTCGCGAAAGTTGTCTCAAAAATGGAAAACTCGGGGCCAAATGAAAACAGAAACTGTTTTCCTGTGTACATGGGCTCCCAGTGGGATCGCGGAAACTTGTTTCCACCCCCCTTTAGTTGACTGTAGAGCCCTTTGGTGCAGAAGCGGATTGATGAGTTCTCTGCATGGATATCTCATGGCATGGAAAATTAATTTAAAGGTTAATTCAGAGACACACTTGAAGGGCTTTTTTTTAAATGTGTCACTCTCCTGTGGGATCGGGAATAATTTTATGAGTCTCAGGTAAATGTGAGTATCAGAATGCGGTCACATCATCAGTTTGCTCCCGAGTCTCGACCGCAGGGTGAGCTGGCGGCTAGGCCTGGGCCACTGGCAGAGCCCCTTGGGCACCTGTTCGCTCGGGTTTTCGTGACAGACTCTTAGTACCCCTCCCCCCCCCCCCCCGAGTCCCAACATCTTCTTTCACAACAGTCTCCCGAATAGACGTCTGTTCCACATCAACACGCTCCTGAACGTCATTTCAGGATGTACGCCAGACCAACTCGCACGGGGGTCCTTCTTGAATAACTGGGTGTGGGCGGATGTCTTTCTGTGTGCCCTCTACCTACCCAGCCCTTCCTTCCCCTCAAATTACCGGCTGAGCTCGCTCTCTGAGGGGCACCCGAACTCCAACTCACGGACCGTGAGATCGTGACCTGAGCCGAAGTCGGAGGCTCATCCGACTGAGCCACCCAGGCGCCCCAGTTGGCTGTGTTTTAGGGCAAAAGGTTGGAGCAAAAATGCTCAAAGACCTGTAGGAAGAGACAACTCTTTATTTGGTTTGACCAACACTGTCCCTGTTTAGAAAATCAGGTTGAACTTCACAAACGTGCGTATATTCACTTAAGTGATCTACACAAGCCTCTTCCCAAACACGATGAGTGCAGTTTATTTCAAAAGGCAAAAGTTTGGGGTGCCTGGGGGGGCTAGGTCGGTTGAATGTCCGACGCTTGATTTTGGCTCAGGTCGTGATCTTGAGGTTCACGAGATCGAGCCTCGCATCGAGCTCTGTGCCGACAACGCGGAGCCTGCTTCAGATCCTTTGTCCCAGCTCATGCTCTCTCAAAATAAATCAACTTAATTTTTTAATTAAAAAAAAAAAAGCAGACTCTGACCACAGACATATGGGATGGCAACTGGGACTCATTGGTTTGGGACAAAAAACTGGATACGGTATCAGTGTTTTGACATAATCCCTGCCTTTATCTCAAAATGGGGCTTCTCAAAGTTTGACTAGGGAATAGTTGAAGCTCCAGCCTCAGGGAGCAGGTGGCAGGTCTGAGAAGTCAGGAGCAGACCCTACATTTCAGAGGTGGAAAAAGTTTTCCTGAGGGGGTCCCGTCCTGTATGGTTGCTTTAGGCAAATCCTCAAGCAGTGAACACGAGGGTCCTGGGGCTTCAGTTCTCACTGAGTCCCTGGGCACTGAATCTGTCCTCTCCTTCGGAAGAGTCCGGAATTGTTTTAGGGCGTCTGCATGTGGGCCTAGGGCGGGTTGGCAGACTTTTCCCGTGAAGGACCAGACCGCAAATCTTTTCAGCTTTGAGGACCACCCATCGTCCTTGAAGCCAAGACTGGGCTCTGTCACTGCAGTGTGAGAACATCTATGGGCGGTACACAAACCCGTTAGCATGGCTGTGTGCCAATAAAACTTTATTTACAAAAACAGGTGGGGGGCCGCATTTTGCCCCCAGACCATAATTTACTCATCTCCGTGTCTCATCCGAAGCCTCAGCCTCCAGCGCTTGCCTAGAATGTTTTACGATCAATTCAAACGCTACTTACGACCTTCTCCTTTCGTGGTGAGCTCTTTCGGTTTGGTCCATCACTGGCTCTGTGGCACGACCTATTTCAACCGCCTTCATCGACAGGTTGTCACGACCAATAAACACTTCTTCATAGTTTTAATTCAAAAACTCCAGTAGGAAAAGATTTGTCTGCTTATTGTAGACACTGTGTTCTCAGGGGGTGCTCTCCCTCAAGATGCTTCTTTATTTTTTTTAATGCTTATTTATTTTGAGAGACAGCATGAGCCAAGGAGGGGCAGAGAGAGAGGACAGAGGGTCTGAAGTGAGCTCTGTGGTGACAGCAGAGAGAGCTCCACGCGGGGCTTGAACTCGTGAGAAGTCACAAACCGTGAGACCGTGACCCGAGCTGAAGCCGGACGCTTAACCGACTCAGCCACCCAGGCCCCCCTCCCTCTGGATGCTTCTAATTCCAGAAGTGGAGTCAGGATGTGTGCGTGCGTGCGTGTGTGTGTGTGTGTGTGTGTGTGCGCGCGTGCAGAGAGAGACAGAGGGACAGAGGGAATGTCGTCTTTGACGCTATGTTCTAAATAACAGGATGGACAGCCTCAGCTGAGTTGAGGAAATGCCCCCGAGACACAGGGAACCAAGGGTTAATAACAGTAAGTTATAATTATAAGGATAATGTTAGCACTACAAATAACAGCTTCTATCCCCATCTGTTGGACACCTGCTGCGTGTCGGGCCTTGCGCTGTACCCTTAATAAGCATTCCATCATTTAAAATTTGCCCCGAAGGTAGGGATTGGCCCTCTGTCCTTGAGGATAACTACTGGTTGGGAAGGGCTTACCTTGGGGCTTTGGACACATTTTGACTTGTGGAGAGAACAGACGGCAACACGGAAAGGGAGACACACAGGTGCGTTTCTGCCAGCAGAAGAGGACAGATGTGGAGGGTGTGGCCTGGGCGTGGCGAGCCCCGGGAGGGTGCAGGTGTCCCGGCACCTGCCGTGGGCCATCCCGGGCGTGGAAAGCCACCTCTGGTCACGGAGATGCTGAAGGCCTCTGGGGCCCTTAAAGATGAAACCAGGGTCCTGCCCTGTGGGGGCGCTGTGTGTGGGACTGCTGGTGGGCAGCAAGGAGCAGAGTGGAGGGGACAGAGCCATCGGGAGGGCGCCTCTGGAACCTGTCCTGAACATATGTAATGACACGACTTGGCCAGCAGGAGCCCGAGTGAAGAGATGTTATCTCACGTACAGATCTCGTCGGCGTGCATCCTGAAAGGTTTGGTTCTGATCTCCAAAGTTGGTGCCTTGTCTGATCGATCGCCGTGGAGTGCTTGCAAAAATACCTGGAAAGTTCTGCCAGAGCAGGGTGAGCTGGGCAGCCCGTGCGTGCCGTCACCGGGGCCCCACGGGGGAAGGTGTGGCAGGAAGACGTCTCCGGGGCGCAGGGCGGGGGGCGAGCAGGGTGTCGCTCCCGGGTGGGGCTGCATTTCCTCTCTGCCAGCCGAGCTTGGACAAAGTACTTGGCTTTTGTGGTCTGTGATCCTCTCTGAACGGGCACGGTCAGGCGCGAGGCACTCTGGTGCTCCGGGGAGCGTCTATGCTCCGAGATTTGAGAACTCTTCCAGCTGTGGACAAGGTTGCTCCATTAGCGTCCAGACCATTTCATCCAGGTGTCCCGGTCAGCGATGTGTCAGCAGGAGTGTCCTCAGGGCCTTGTCTGCACTCAGCAGACGCCCAGCTGTGTCCAGACCCTGCCTCCCTGCCCGGGGAGCCTCTCCCTGAGCCCGAACCCGGGCCCCACGTGCATAGTTTACACGTGTGTGTAATTCTCCCCTCTTCCCCGACTTCAGGTGCCGCCCCAGCAGCTCCCATTCATCCGTGATCCAACCGGGAGCCCCTTCGAGTGGCCCTTCCGTCCCAGCTGTGGACGTGACCTCCTCTTAGAGAGGGTGCCCATCGTCGCCTGTCTCAGGGGGCCACAGACACAAGTCGCAGAAGAAAACATGAGACCGAAAAGTCAGTGGCCGGGTGAGACCCCGAGGGGGCGGCCGGCGTGCAAGGACGGGGCTCTGTAGCTGTAGCTCGCTCTTGCTCAGGCCGGCACGGGAAGCCTGCGTCCAGGCATTTCACTCCGCCGTGACCACCTTATGTTACAGAACTTCCCTGGAAACCCTCCAACTCCTCAGCAGCCAGGTTTTGCCAAAAACGTGTGGCTCCTTCAAGTGCCTAGTGCTGTTCATGATTTAAAGGTCTGAAAACGGAGATGTGGGCGAAGTAAGAAACAGGGAGGATCATCCAGGAAGCAGGAGCCCAGCCCAGGTTTACATAATGTCACGCTTCGTTCTTCCGTATCTATGACGATTGTTCGTTCACTCAGAGTGTAGACTGTTGAGGTAGAGGTAGTCTGGAAAAAAAACCCCAGTGGATGCAAACTGAGGCGATTCTGTCTGCTGAAGTTATCTAGTCAGTGTGTGGCTGGGGGGCGGGGTGCGGGGAAGGGGTTTCTCTGCAGGGAAGTGATGGAGGGGGCGTCTGGCCACCAGTGTAAAGGTCTCGGGCGCGAACGAGCTGACGGTAGAGTGTTGGAGAAGAACCAAGAGGCCCGCGTGGCTGGCGCAGGAGACGCGGGAGAGAGCAGGGGCACATCCCAGGGGCCTGCGGCCACACTGGGAATTTGCATCCAGTGCTCTGGGAGCTGTGGAGGACTTCCAGGAGCGGGAGAGAGACTCCATGTGGGCAGTGCTTCCGGAGGATTCCTGGCGGTGGTGTAGACGACTCATGGGGGTGGGAACAGCTGTGGGGAGCTGGGGGTGTAGGGGCGGGGAGGGTGCCAGCGGAGCTCCTAGATGACTTGGGTTCGGGAGAACATCTGAAGGGGTCCAGCAGGATCCCTGGAGTGGACGGGATGGGGGTAAGCAGACAGAGAGGCAGGCGGGGCGTTGAGGCCAACGCCTAAATCTGGGGCCTGGATGGACCCTTTGGGACACGGTTGTGTTCTTCGGCCAAGGACTCCACGGCGAACAACCTCGATAAGTTAATCGTAATGATACTTGGCACAGCGGATCAAGGCCAGTCTCCCAGGGAGAGACACCTTCTCAATTTCTATCGGCTTCCCACTGTCCCTCAGCACCCCTGGACCGGTGTGGCACTCCCCGCATACCTCTGGCCGAGGGGTGGACAGGTGGAGTCCTCAGCCGGCAGCTACATTTCAGAGCACCTGTATCAACAATGGAAAGGCAATATGGACAGGAGCCCTTCTTTGCACCTGCTCTGCGGATCAAAGCCCTGGAGATTCTTGTACATCAGTTGTACCTGAGTTCAAAGCCGCCCACAGCACTGAAAGCCGTGTCCCTAAAATTCCCACGGCACAGAGGGGGAAGCAGATGTCAGGGTCTCGTCCAGGAAGACAAACCTCCAAGACCATCATACCCGTCGGACCCGTGAGGACCCCAGCCACATGCCCAGATTCCTCCAAGCTGTGGCAGTTTTAACTGGCAGCGTGACTGCAGGAAAGGGACGGCCCAGGTGGCAGAAATCCTGACCAGGGACCAGGCGCTGTCTCCTGCCAGGTCTGGTGCTCCACCAACTGTGCCGAGAACTCGCAGGAGCATCCGTAGGGCCTATTCCGGCTAACCTAGGACCCTCCCCCTGCTGCACAGAGGGCCCAGCGGTGCCCTTGTCATCCCGCCTGAGCTGTGGACTCCCCTGGGCCCCAGCTGAACTCATGGAAGCAGAAATAACATTGGTTCAGAGATAGGGAGTGGGAGGCATGGACCAGGCAGTTGGGGAAAAGAAACTGTACTTTGTGTTCTTTTCTTGTTAATTCATTTTTGAGAAAGAGAGACAGAGTGTGAGTCGGGGAGGAGCAGAGAGAGAGGGAGACACAGAACCCGAGGCAGGCTCCAGGCTCCGAGCTGTCGGCACAGAGCCCGACGTGGGGCTCGAACTCACCAACTGTAAGATCACGACCTGAGCCCAAGTCAGATGCTCAACCGACGGAGCCACCCAGGCGCCCCAAGAAACTGTACTTTGAACACGACGCTTTTCATCAGAGTTTTGTGGCCAGGGGCCCTCAGTTTCAAGAACTTTACTCTGAAAATATGTAGGTCTTAAGTAGCAAAACCAGGCCCTGTGTTAGCCAGACACGCACAGCGGGACAGGCACCACAGCCCGCCTTGGGGCAGGAGAGGCCGAGGACGAGATGCCTCCTTGGGCAGCGCTTGTGGGCGCCCCCGCTATTCTGCACGGTTGTGAGTTGTGCGCAGGTGTTTCGGGCAGCGAGCTCAGCGGCCGGGTGCCCTTGGCCTTACCGGGCCACCGACAGTAAGAACCGCAGGCTGAGCCTTCAGCACCACGGCAGGGCAGGCCAAAGACGGGTGTACATAGTTAGGGTATTTACGGTATTTCTGCTGGTGTTTAGATAACTCTTTTCCCATTAAGGTGAAGCTCACAATTGTTTCGATGAGGAGCGGATTCATCATTCAAAAAGGAGTGCTTCGCAGGGGCGCACTTAGGTGATGAAAATCAATGACAAGGCTGGTAAATTGCCTGGGAGGGTTCAGGACAGATTCAAGATAAAGGAGGGAGAGATTAAGTCAAGACAGCATCTAATGCTTTTGCCAAACACTCCGGCCTCCGCCGAGGACGCTGGTGTAATGGGCGGCCCCTCAATTCCCAGAGCCCCTGGCCTATCTTTTGTCACCTCTGTTGCCCCGTATCAAACTTTCAGGAAACGAGACCCAGGAAAGCAGATAATCAATAATGAGATCGGGAGATGTTATCATAAGAGAAACAGGCCTGCCTGCTTTGTCCAGGGAAGGCCGCTTGGCCCGCCTGTCAGTGGGCAAGGGTGATGGGCACAGCGTGAGTGGGTGTGTGCAGATAAGGCCGGGGGAGAGGTGCGGGGAGGTGGGAGGCACGTGGGGGGGATGCGGCCGCCGCCAGCTCGCCCCCCACCCCCGCCCTGCCACGGCACCAGGAAGAGCCCCTCCGAGCCAGTGAGTGTCTCAGGGGTCCTCACTGGGACCCTCTGTTGGCAGTTCCAGATGCTGGGGCGAGTCGGGGGCGCCGGTGGGCGGGAGGGCCGTGGGGGTCTTGGGGTGAATTCCCTCACGCCTTCTCCACGCAGGGTGCGCGTTGGAGACGTAGGCTCCTCTTCTGCGGACGGGCGGCGTCCACACATCCCTGTGTGCTGATGGGGACACACGGCCTCTGCAGGACAGCGGTCCACACCCCTCCTCTGGGGGACGGGGTGCACGGCCACGCGTCTGCTGTTGGATGACCCAGCCTCAGGTGTTCTGTGAGGCGTGGGGAACCCACACCCCCTCTGGGCGGCCCCGGGGACCTGTGCTTGTGCCTGCCTCTCGTGCTGAGGTGAGGCACCGTCCCTCTGAGAGGTGACCCCCCACCTCGGCGGGTCCCCTGCAGGACAGGAAGCCTGCCAGGGGATGCTCCTCACCTGCTCCCCTTCCACGGCTGTTAGGGCGGCTGGGGGCTCACGCATGAGTCCATAGGAAAATGGGCACACGGCCTCGTCCGTGCGGTGGTGGGGGCCCCGTCTCCCCTCCTCAAAACCGGGTGTGGACACATCCCACGGCCTTCGAAGGGGGGAAGGAGGCTGAAGCGTTCCCCACGGCTTTTTCCAACATCACGTGGTAAAAAGTGAAGACCAGGACGCCGCTATCTTCACAGGCCTTGGGCAACAGGAAGCTGACGGGCCCTGTCACCTCCACAGCCAACCTCAACACCGAATGCTGTGCTTTCCCCCGGAATACACCTGGAGAGCACACAAAACGATTACCAGCCGCTGCAGAAATGCATGGCTTTTTGTTAAAATGTGTGCCCGCCTGCATTTTGCCAAAATAGCACGTCCGACCAAGCGCACTCACCTAAGTTTGCCATCGGCATGTAACCCCACGTGCAGAAGTAAACCGATGTCGGGACGACATCCCACTTTTCAAAAAAACACGAATTTTGACTCCTGAAGGTTTTATGCCTAAAATACGGTGGGTAGGTAGGTGTCCCATGTTGGTCACGTACAGAGCGGGTGAAGGGTATTGGGAGGTAATGAGCTTCCGTTTTAACGGAGGCGGGGCTCCCTGTAGCACCACCTTCTCTGCCTCTCCTGTGGCTCCCGGTGGGCAAAGGGTTCTCTGCCTTCTGGGACAAAGACACTGCACCTTCTTCTTAGCACTAGGATAAGATGGGGCAATTTAAAGGCTGTTTTCCAGAGGAGTCCCTGAAGCAAATGTGGCTGGGGAGTAGGGCAAACAGGAGGGGGCAGGGGGAAGAGTGGGGGGGTAGGGGTAGGGGCAGGAGGGAGCAGGGGAGAGGAAGGACAGGGGAGGGGTGGAGGACTGGGGGAGGAGGGCAGGAGGGGGCTTGGGGAAGAGTGAGGGCAGGGGAGAGGAGGGAGGGAGCAGGGGAGAGGAAGGGCAGGGAGGGAGGGAGGTTAGGTGGGGAGGATGATGGAGGGGCTGGGATGGGGTAGGGGACAGGAGGAGGGGAGGGGTGGGGGCAGAGGAGAGGTGGGAGGGATCAGGGGAAGGAAGGGTACTGGAGAGGGCTGGGGAGTGGGGAGGAGGGCAGGAAAGGGCTTGGGGAGGGGTAGGGGATGGGGGAGGGGTGGAGGGCAGGGGAGAGGCAGGGGTAGGGGGCCTGGGGAGGGGGGCAGCGGGGGAGAGGAGGGGTGCAGGGGCAGGGAAGGGGCAGGTGGAGAGGAGTGGATTGGGAGGGGAGGGGCCAGGAGTAGAGGAGGGGTGGGGGGCAGGAGAGAGGCAGGAGGGAGCAGGGGAGGGGGTTGGGCAGGGGTGGACGCAGGGGAGAGTTGGGAGGGAGCAGAGGAGGGAAAGGGCAAGAGGGGACCTGGGGCCCCAGTGCCCGGGTTCAGGCCTGCAGGCTTCAGAGGTGCAGTGGGCGCATCCAGAAGGACCCCTCTTGGGGGGGGGGGTACAGTTACTCCGAGCTCCAGGCTGGTCTGGAGAACCTGTGCCTCAGGGACTGGTCCCTTGCAGGCCCTCCAGGCCCTGGTGATTAGGGAGGCGACGCGGAGGGGATGCCCCCCCCCCCCACGCGGTTAATGGGATTCCTCCCCAAAGCCAGTCCTGCGGGCTGGAAGGCAGAGGGCCCGCTGGGAGCAAACGGGGCTGGGCTCAGATCAGTCGTGCGTGGGGGAGGGGGGGGCGGGCCTTTGTCGTGTCCCCACCAAACCCGGGACCAAACCTGAGACGGCGGGTGTGGGAGACCCAGCCTCAGATGGGGAGCGGCTGACACGGGGAACCACACCACTTGCCGCATGCTGAAAACGCCCCAGGTTCGCGTCAACCAGGAGCCGCAGAAGTTTAAGGCGGCTTGAAAAGAGCGAGACTGACCCCCTGAGAAAGCAGACAGCAAACTGTGCGGCAGAACACTGATTATCCCTGTTCCCCTCCGGCAAGTACCTGGCTCTGAGCACGTGCGGGGGGACGTTTTGTTTCCGGGCCTCCGAGGTGAGGGAAGAAAGCCTCCCGCGCCGGGGGAATTGGGCTCCGTCGTCGCGGGCCGGGCTCCGTTCCGCGCGGGGCGCGTAATTACAACCGCGTTTAAAGGGAGCCCAGAAGAGAGATAGGTTCAAGCACAGATTAATTTCAGATTATCACAACAAAGGCAACCCTATCTCAACAAGCTTGCCAGCAAAACACTTTGCAGAGGCCCCGAGGTCCCTCCCCTCCCCAACTTACAACAAAGACCTTTCAGCTCAAATTAAGCTAATGATCGCAAACAACCCCGTGCCTACCTTTTTTGGTTTGACTGTTTGCGCGGCTGACTGTGGCAAACCTGCAAAGGAGATGGGGGTGGGGGTGGGGGACAACCCCCCCGGGGGAGGGGGTGCTGGAGACAAGGTAGCCCGGAAAGGTCAGGGCTCCGTATCCATCAAGTGACAAAACAAACAGTCCTCGGCTTGACGGGGCCTGCACAGCGTCAGATTGTCTTATTCGGGCTCCACGGCCAGCCCCGGGGGGGGGGGGGCGGCGGGGGACGGTGGGGGGAGGCTGGTTTATCTGAACTTCTCACTCGGCCAGCCGGGCGGCTCAGCTCCTCCAGAAGCCTCCTACGGGAGCCCGAGGGGAGGAGGGATGGGGGTGAGCACACTCAGGTCAAGCCTCATTACTTCCTCATTACCTTTGCAGAAGTGCAGGGAGAGGGTTTCCATCCGGGAGCGGGAGCGAGCCTGGCTGTCCCGGGGACCGTGTCCGCTTACTGCACAGCCGACCGTGGCGCGGGGCCGCTGTGGGACTGCAGGGTTCCTCCGGTCCTCGCCACTGGTGATCCAGGCGCTGAGGGTTTTAAGGCGCATTCCCGTCACGGATCTCAGGGGCAGGGTGCCCCCCCCCCCTCGGCGGTTCTGGACGCCGGATAAAGGACAGGCATGTTCCAGCTGACTGGGCTCTTCTGTATCAGTCGCCTTTTCTGTTTGTATTTGGCTCCGGCCCAGAGGCAGCACAGCGCACGGGCCGCGTCGGGCCGCCCCGCCTGGGCCCAGACCCTCGGGCGCACTCTGCAGCCCGCGGCTGGGCCACATCGGGGAAAACCGGCAGCACCCAGGGCCAGCGGCGTCTGCTCCCTGTAGGTCTGTCTCTTCTTTTCCCTGACTTGTTAAGCCTCTGGAGGAACTACTCCCTTGTGGGCCGGCAGCAGGGTCCCATCGGGTTCTGCGTGGTGCCCGGCGGCAGAGCGGCCGGTGGGGCCCTGAGCCCAGGACGCAGGGCTGAGTGAGGAGGATGCTCAGGAACTGGGACCCACCTGCAGATTCTCAGGGCAGCTCTGCCCTGGGGGACTATTCAGTGACACTTAAGCGGCAGGGCAGCTACCACTGCAGCCCCTTCCCATCCCCTGCCCCCTCCACCCCTGCCTCACTGGAACTTGGCCTCCCTGCCCCCGTCCAGAGTAAGAAGTGCCAGGTGGCCACTGCGCTCCCCCGGGGCTCTCCCACTGCCCCTCCCCATCCTTACCCTGCCTGGTACCCAAACATTGTTTCCCCTTGTTCCGGACACTTCCGGATCCTTCTCTGAGTTTGTCCCTCACCCTTCCAGATCCAAAGGGGAGCAGCAGAGTGGGAGAGGAGGGAGAGGAGGGAGGCAGAGTGGGAGAGGCCCCTCCTGGGGCCCGGGAGTCCTTGGGCCAGGCCTTGAGGGGTCTTTCCAGGCAGGAGGCACAGAGTGAAACAGGAAAGCCTCCCAGCCGGGAGTGGGAACGGTCTGCAGGGGCAGGTGGTGGCACTGGAGAGGGCTGGTGCTGGGGGCGGGCAGTAGCCAGTGTGCCCCCTCCCTGTGTCCAGCCCCCTGCACCTGCCCGCTCTGCAGACCCCAAGTCCCCTAGAGCCTGGTGGTCCTGGCCCCTCTGCCTCTGGCCCGGGCACGGGCCGTGGGCCCCGTCGGGGAGACACCGGGCCTGGGCAGGGTGTCGCGGTGGCACAGGGGCTCTAAGTTGCCAGGCACAGAGACAGGCAAGGTGGGTCCGGGCCCAGACTGTGGGCTGAACGAGGGCGCTGGGCTCCTGTGAAAGCAGAGGGAAGTGGGAAGACGACCTGTCAGGTTCTGCGTCACCCAGGGCCACGACCCTTTCTCTCCCCTGGTCCCTGACACCTTCCAGGGGGCCGGCTCGGGCAGGCGGGGGCCCCTGTGGGGCTCGCTCGCTCTTACCGTGTAGCATGACCGACTAGACGTCGTCAGCTACCTGCCCATCAGGAACCAGGCTTCAAACCTTTGTTAGTCAAAGAAAATTCAGCTGTTGCGAGGCATCCCTTAAACAGGAACCCAGACACTGTTTCCCCTTGTCCCGGACACTTATTAGAAGCACGCTGTGTTTTCACAGCAGCCATGTTAACGTGCTGCTGCCTTACCTGGCCCAGCTAAGCCACCCACTAGGGGCCTAGAATTCTAGAAGATTCTCCCCTCGGGGAGGCTCAGCCAGCATCCCCAGGCTTCCATACTCACCGGGACGGGCCCTGTCCCCATCTCATCCCGCTGTCTTCTCCCTTCTCTGTTCCCTGGGAAAGGGACCCGTGTGTGCACAGCTGCACCCCTCCCTGCCCAGCTCAGCACCGCCAGGCCGTTCGTGTGCCGGGGCCAGAGAGTTTATGAATTTTACCCTCCAAGTATGAGCCCAGAAGTCCTAGAGGGTTGATCCTTTCTCATACGTGACTCATAACGCCATGCCTGGTGAGCAGAAGGAGCCAGGTGGAAAGCCTGGAGCTCTCATTGGCCGAGGCATTTGGTTGTCTCCTTGCTCTGCAAATGTAGTCTGTCCAGGTGTCTGTCCGTGCGTCCCCCGCTCCCAGGCTGGAGGGCAGAAGGCCCAGCCACACCTCCCCTGGTGGGGCTCGCCCAGTAAGAGGACAGTCAGCGGGACTGGTGGCCGCAATATCAGAGCAGTGCGACTACGACCCGGGGCTCCCTCCTCCTGGACCGGCTGGCCGGCCAGCAGGGCCTCTGTCCCTCACCCTGCGGAAGGCCTGGGCCCTCCTCACACAGTGGCCAGTGAGTGGCATGCAGAAAAAAATCACAGATATTGGAAAGAAAAAGAGCCAATACGAATTAAAGGGTGGGGGGGGGACGCACCTCGGTGGCTCAATGGGCTGTCTGGGTCTGGATTTCAGCTCAGGTTGTGATCCCAGGGTCGTGTGTGGGCCCACATCGGGCTCTGCATCAGGCTCCTGGATGAGTATGGAACTAGCTGATTCTCTGTCTCTCTGTCTCTCTCTCCCCTTCAGCCCCTCTCCCTGGCTTGTGCTCTCTCTCTCTCTCTCAAATAATAAACCTTATGAATTCACTTTATGTGATGCAAAATAAGGTATTAGGTATTTCATAGTATTTTTAAAATATTTATTTTTGAGAGAGAAAGAGAGGGCACACACGGGAGCAGGGGAGGGGCAGAGAGAGAGAGAGGGAGAGAGAACCACAAGCAGGGCCCCAGCTGTCAGTGCAGAGCCCAATGTCGGGCTTGAACACGCGAATTGTGAGATCGTGACCTGAGCCGAAAGCAAGAGACAGACACTTAACCAACTGAGCCACCCAGGTGCCCCAGCATTTCATAATATTTTGCCAGTTTTCTTCAGAATTCTGAAGCTGTGATTTCACGCAGGTAAAGTAGGACCAATGCTGGTACCCTTTCCACTCTGTACCCCTCAGAGCCCCAGAGACAGGGCCCCTGCTGTCCACAGGTATTAGCCATCGACTTTCCATCTCTATCTACCAGAGGGATCGGAGGGGCGGGGGGGAGAGGGAGGGAGGAAGAGAGAGAGAGGCACCAAGGTGAATGGTCTACCTTGTCCTACGGCATCACTCGGCATCACCAAGATCGCCCTTTCTGAAGCGATTCCCTTCAGCACTGGACAATTACCCAACTTTCGAACGTCCAAGCTCTACTTTAAATCGATCTCTCCTTCCTGCCTTTGGGTGGAGAGTGATGGGGTCTTCACCCCGTCTCACCCCCAACTGCCCCCAGAGACAACTTCCACAGCAGGGCCTCTGTGTCCACGCCAGCGGAGGTGCGACCCAAAGAACGGCTTCTCCTGCTTGGACGCCGTTTCTAGATCTTGTAAACCAGGGGGCACCTGTGGGGCCATCACCAAAGATGAACCTGAAGCGAGGGCTGCAAATGCTCGGCCAAACAGAGTGGCGATCAGGCTCAGTCTGGGAAGACTCCCCCGCCCCTCGACGCTCAGATCTGACGCGGTGTTGCTGTCCTCAACCAGATGCCAAGGGAGCACGGCGCCGCGAGGGCAGGTTGGGGGTGCCGGCCCGGAGCACACCTACGGGACTCCGCGTGGGCCCTTATTAACCAGGATCGCTCGAGACAAGAAGTATGTGTTTTGACTTCGTGTGTTTAATCTAATAACTTTTATTAGATTTTCTACGAGACTGATGGCTGTGTCTTACGGTCCCTTTGATTAATTGTTAGCATAAGGTGAAGATGAATGGCAGTCGCCTACTAACTGTGGACATAGCAGTTAACCCGCATGTTACTTGCATGCTTTTTCAAATACTTTTTTCTTTTTTTGGTTGATGGAATACATTTATTCTGAATTTCTGGACGTGAATACTTGAACACATACCTCTTGATACACAGTCATGGAGGAATTGTCACAACAGAATGTAGGTTTTCCATGAGGCCAACCCAACTGGCACCCGTTCTAGAAAAGCTTACCTGGTCTTGCCTGAAAAATACAACAGCCCGGAGCCTAGCACCTGGGAGGTGCAGCAGGAGTAAGAACCCTGACAACGCGTAATATATGTCTTTACGCTTCACAAATACTTACAGTAATTTGAAAGAAATTCCAGGCAAGTCCCGTCAGGCTAGGTGACTATATTTGGAGGACACACGCATAAATATCACAAGCATTAAACTGAGTAATTCCAGAGAAAATAAATTAAGAAGGCCAATGACAAAGGTCTCATTAGACAGACACACAGGACCTATCCCTCCGTAGGTGATCACGTTCGTTGTCCTGCAGTAAGAAGTGACTTCTGTTCGCTGGGGCCGGGACAGGATGAGGCCCTGGCCCCAGGGTTGCGAGGGCACCGCCGTCCGGGCTACGTAAGCCACCTGTCCGGGTAGCTGGGTGGGTGCAACAGGAGATCGCAGTTGCAAGGAAGGTGCTCAGCTGAGGGTCAGGGAGAGGGCGAGGCGGGACGAGGAGGCCTCGGGTGGAGAGAGAGGACCCCCTGTTGGCTCCTGGGAGCCGGGAGGGACGGAAGCCAGGAATACACCGGTACGGAGAGGAGCCAACTGGCGTTCTGCTCACCTATAAACAATGAAAATAAGCAGGATGAAACGCTAGCACCGTTTGAAAAGTTTCTGTTGTCGTCAGAAGCATCACAAATAAAACCAAGCCAGGTTCCCATAACCGAAGCCCACATCCAGCTCTCGGCCTTCTGACAAGTGTTGCCTCGTATCAGCAGCTGAGCGTGCCTTTGTCTTCTGAGCTTTCAGAAACACGAGGCTTGATTTGGATGCATTCTCCTAATGAAAATATTTGAGTATCGGTCCATAATTAAAAAAAAAAAAAAAAGATACAGCTACGCCAAATAACCCTTATTAGAGCCGAGTCAAGCAGAACCATGCGGAGTTAGTTACCCGCGATGGGGACAAGCACAGGGACCCCCTTCCACAGGGTGGAAGGAAGGCGTGGGAGTCAGATGCTGTCAGGAGGGAGCAGAGGGACAGACGGCCTTGTATGTCCCCCGAGCCCCACACGGGCCGTCCGGACTGCTCGGAGCTCGGCCACGGAAAAAGAAGCAGGCTGACCCCCTCCATGGGGCAGAGGAGGCCCCCCACCCCGAGACACTCCCTCCCACCCGAACCCACTCTCTCCCATCCCATTGTGTGGGCGTCTGGCGGCTCCTCTCCTCCAGGCAGGAGTCACATCTCACCCGTGTGTAACTGGGGCCGAGGGCACAGGCTGTGCGAGGCTCTGGGCTCCAGAGTCGGGCTGCCTCCTGGAGGCCCACATGAATCTTACTCCTCTTTTGTTCATCCCACCAAATTTTATCAACTCCAAACATTTCCCTGTAAATGGCGGCCTCCCCGCATGCCCCTGAAGGTAGCGGAAGCAGTCTCCCTCAGGCTGAAATTCAGGAACAGAGCACACACGGTTAGGGGAAGCAAGGAACTCGGGGAAGCACTTTGCTGCGTGAGCACCGTCGGGCCCGCAGGAGCTCTGCCTCAGTGCGTCTCCAGCGAGAGTCAGTTTTTAAACGTTTATTTATTTTGAGAGAGAGAGGGAGCACGAGAACGAGAGCCAGAGAGAATACCGAGCAGGCTCCGCACTGTCAGCACAGAGCCTGACACGGGGCTTGGACTCCCAAACTCTCCGTGAGATCATGACCTGAGCCAAAACCAAGAGTCAGAGACGCTCGACCATTGAGCAACCCAGGCGCCCCACCCACGAGCCTCTTACTCAAGGACTGGAGTGAGGGGCCGTGTCAGATGTCCCAGCTCCCTCCTTCCCAAGGAAAAGGCGAAGGCCTGAAACCTGCTGGCGATTGGAGCCCCAGGATGGCGCCTGGGGGAGGTGTCTGGAGCCCAGGAGAGCGGGAGACAGCGCGGGGCAGTGGGAGCCTCGGGTCAGCAGACCTCCTCCGTGGAAGGAGAGAAGGCTGAGCAGGGAGCTGGCATCGGGGCTGGTGCCTGGTCCTCAGGCGCTGCTGGCCCACAGGCTGCTAGGAGGCCGTCCGTCTCACTGCGCTCCTGGGAGCTCTGGGCTTGCTGGCTGCAGGCACGATTGAGGATGCTGGGTTGTCATGGCAGCAGAGCCCGGTGTGAGGGTTCTGGACACGTCCGCCTGTGGCCTCCGCAGGCCCCAGCACTAGTTAGGCCCGGAGGGCAGAGCGATGGAAACCTCTGTCTTCGTGGCCATCGGCTGCCTTCCTCCCTCCTTGGCTCCTTAACAAGACTTTGTCACAAGAGCTGGCACCTGCTCCCCTGCCAGGGGCCTCGGGGCAGTTTCCCCGTGTCTGAGAAGTTCTGCTAAACCCTCTGTAGACTCCCCGTGTGGGAGTCCCTCGTCCCTCCTGCCTAGGCCTAAGCCTCGGAGGCCAGTGCGCCAGCCCCGTGGGCTCTGTTGTGAGCTGTCCGAGGTCCGATGTGGCACTCGCCATCGCCAATTTGTGGTGTCTGCTTTAATACTGCGCCTTGATTTTATTTTATTTGTATTTGTATTTTTCTGATTTTTTTTAATGTTTATTTATTTTTGAGAGAAAGAGACGGAGCATGAGTGGGAGAGGGACAGAGAGAAAGGGAGACACAGAATCGGAAGCAGGCTCCAGGCTCTGAGCTGTCAGCACAGAGCCCGGCGCGGAGCCCGAACTCACGAACCGTGAGATCATGCCCTGAGCTGAAGTCGGACGCTCAACCGACTGAGCCATCCAGGCGCCCCAGAGCTGTGTCTTTAACCCAAAGCTCTTCACACCCGGGCTTTGCCAGTTTTATGCAAAAGGCAGTTCTCAAAATGTGAATGAGTTCTTCTAAGGATTGAGCAGAAGAAAAGCTGCTGCAGTTGCAGAATTATGCATGTTGGGCTAGATAATCCAAGGTTAATTTTATGCGACAGCAAAATTGTTATTAAAGCATCAATCACTCGGGAGGAATTTGAGAGTTCCCAGTTGAGCCTAAAGAGAAACCTGTATTGAGGGACATTATTGTAGGGATTTTCTGTTCAACACACCTGAAGTCAACAGTTTCTGTGAAAATTTTTATGACTTGTGTGAATTCCCCAGGGGCATCAGAATCGAGCGAAATAATCAAGCACGTCCAGTACGTGGACAGCACCCTGCCTTGCTAACAGCACTGAAGCCCGTGTGCGTGAGCGGCGTGCCCGGAGAGCGGGCCGAGGGCCCATGCGGTGACCAGCACCCGAGGCCTGCACGGCCTTCTCTGCCCCGTCACACGCAGTGAGGCTGGTGCACGGTGGAACCTTTCTGGACGCAATCGGTGTGGGGGCTTCACGCACTTACGCGTCTTGACTTAGTACGTCGGCCGTGGGTCGAAATCCTGGACTCTAAATCCGGAACGCCTTCTTGCGCAAAGATGTTCCCGAAGCGTTCCACGTCACTGCCGCCTTTTCAGTGTCGAACCATCGGCGAACGCCTTCGCCTGTTTCGGCAGAGTTATGTGAGCAGACGTTGGCAGGCAATAACGTTTCGTGATGTTGGAAAACGCTTGCAAGGTAGCAACTTAAAAGGAAAACAAACCAGGCTTGACGATAGAATGGAGTATTTCTCTAATTATGGGAAATACGGATCCAGTTAGTGCTAATCTGTGGATGTGAGGTGAAAAGGCCAATTTTTACTTTCTTCTGTTTTTCCAAATGGCACTCACGATGACGGCTCCGGAGATCGGTGTGGGTGGCGGCACGGGCGTGGGCGCAGAGATGGGTACCAGGCCGAGGGTGTGGGTACCGTGGGACAGACACGCACGCAGTCTTAAACAGGACGTGAAACAGAGACAGAGATGGGAAGGGGCGTGAACAAGAAGGGTCCTTGGTCACCGTGGAGCTGGACCGAGGTGAGCTGGCCCCGGGATTCCTGCTCTTGCCTGAGGCAGCTGTTCTCCTAAGTGTCCCCATCAAACTTGAGAGTCCAGAGGTGAAATGCACGCCCGTGGTCCTGTGATATTCAGCTCAGTGATGGACGTGCTCAGACACAAGGCCGAAGGCCAGCACAGTGCCTTAAGGGGCTTCGGGGAGGGGGTTGGGCCCCGCTTTGGAGAAAGCCTTCCTCCAGGCAGGGGTCACCTTGCCACGGGTCAGCTTTCAACGGCGGTCTCTCCAGGGAGAAGGCACCCCGGCCGCGTCCATGCAGCCCAGCCCTGGACCCCCTGGTTCCTCCACGGGGGCAGTGGCTCCCCCAGTGTTTGGGGTGGAGACTCTCCTCTGTACAAGTACCACACGTTGGAATTCTCACGGGATGAAACCAGTAAAAACAAGACCAGCGGTGGCTTCGTATCTACACAGGTGTGTGTGTGTAACTCCCACTTAGACTGCCTCGACAGTTGCCTAGAGGTAGGCCTCGCCTTTCCTTTCCTGCTTCCTCATTTTCTTCTTGATTTGGTATGAAAGTCCTCACGCTGAGTCCCGAATACTGAACTGAATCTCCGTCCTGGTGGCCAGTTCCAGCGTCTTCTCTCCTACTTACCTGCCTCCCTCTCCGGGTCGGGGGCTTCAGGGCCCCACGCTCTGTCCATTTCTGGCCACGCGGCACCCCCGTGGCTTCTCGCCGCCAGCCCTGCAGCAGAAGGGTTTCCCCACGGACAGGTGTTGGCTCGCCTTCTTCTTCACCTCTGCCGGACTCCTCGTGAGGACTGCCCACGTGCCAAGACCACCAGGGTGCTCGTCTCAAGGGCGTCGGGGCTGACCGGCGGTCAAGCTGAGGCGCCCTCCATCAGGAGATCGCCCGGAGCCTCCCACGGGGGCAGCACCAGAGGCCACGGGCCAGTCCCGGGGCCCCCTCGCTGTCACGCCCACCTGGGGGAGAAGGAGATGGCACATTCCGCGCGTCTTCACGGCCGACATCGTCTCCTACGTGCGGCTACAGGAGCCGACCGACAGGGTAGGAGCCACGCTCTGAGTAGGAGCCCACGGATCCCAGGAGGAAGCTCATTGCCTCTGCTCCCTTATAACATTTGAGGTCAGGGAGCAAAACCCGCTCTCGGCTCCTCAATAGCGTCTTGGCAAAGGAAGTCAGGGTGTCTTTCACAGGAGGCCGGGGCACGTACACCGTGCTGGCTTCAAATGAGCCGGAGGGCCCGGCACCCGGCCTTCGCAAACTCGTGCTCCCCAGTGGTGGAAAGACAGAGACTTCCATTTTTTTTTCCCGTTCTTTTGAACCCACATTATAAAATGATCCCTTCTGCTGTTTTTCTGTATTTTAATTAATGTCATTTCATTTGGACTTGTACCCTCAGGCTGTGTCAGCAACAAACTATAATTTTACAAACTGGAGAAAAAGTTCTCTTCCACAGTATGTATTCAGCATTCAGTATTTTATTTCGACAGAGTTGTCCACGTTCTGAGAATGCAAAGCCTCCCGAATATGTCAACCCTCAACACCGGTTCTCCCAATGGCAAGGATGTCCTTGAAGGTGTTGTGAAATTCGTAGCCTTTCAAGGGACCCGCGTGTCCCAGGCGGCTCTTCCCGGATGGAAACTCTGTCCCTCCCCACCCTGGGCTATCATGACGACCTCTTCCTGCTCTGACAGGAAGCCCACCCCCCCGCGAGCGACTAACCGCCACGGGTCGCCGTCTACAGCTGGGGACGACACTTCCTCACTTCACACTTTGCCCCCAGCTGGCTTCTTCTAGATAACCCGAGTGTGATGGTGTGAGCGCTGATAACCAGAGGAAGCCATGAGCCTTCCTAAAATAGGACAGACTCCTGAGCCCTCAACCAGAGCATCACTTCAGACAAAACCCGGCGCAAAAGTGGGTAATCTCTCTCGCCACCCAACCTGTCAAAGATTATTGTGAAAGCTGAGCCCGCTTGCTCCCGAAATGCCACTCAGCTGAAGATGTCCACGGGACAGTCGGTCGCCGGGAACAAGAAAACCAAGGGACTCTGAGGTTAGATTTCCACAAAAACAAGCCCTGACACGTGGGTGTGTGTTATTTGCTGTGGGAAGTTGTCTGCCACCTGTGTGCTGGAGGGGGGGGTGGGAGGGTCTGACCCCACTTGGCTTTTCTCACAGACTCTGGTTCTGAAATTTCACTTCAAGACCCTATCAACCTGCTGGCAAGGCCACAGACAGCTCATCTCAGACCAAAGGCACAAAGCAAATCTCGACCATTCCTGTCTTCTGGAAGGTCCTTTCTCTCTCAACAAAGTCTGCAGATTCTGGAAACCCAAAGACGATGGCCCCACATCTTGTGTGCCGTGCAAGGAGAACGGACTTTCGCAAGGTTTGCGAACAGCCCCGCAAACGCAGTAATTCGACTGCTCCCCAGAGTGTCACCTTTTCAATGTAAGTGCACCTGCACTGCCTTCTGGCAAGAAAGGACAAATCATTGAAAGCACATTTGCAAGAATTAACTGCAAGATTCTCTTTATTATCAAATGCTGCTTCTGAAAGCCATCGAGGAGCCCCCTTCACTTAGCTCCCTTCTTGCCAAACAGAATCCAGACAAGCCTAGTTTCTTATCCTGTTGAAGAGTCTCCTTTATAAACTGGGGTGTAAATAAGGACAGTGACAGGTCCCACACTATGAGCCACTTTGGTCCCATCAGAACACACTTCAGCACATCTTTATCCCCGCAAGTTCTATGAACGGAATGTTGTTTTTTTACTTATGAACACGGAATGGAATATTGATTTTCATTCCTCCAGCCCACGTCAGGTTTTCCCCTCCTCCAGTAACGTTGAGATCAGGGTCTCACATCCATTTATAAACAGGTGACTAGGAAAAGCGAATCTCTAGACTGTGATTATTTTATAGCTTTGAAAGATCCGCTATATAATTGTAATATATCTCTTCAAATGCATGCTTGATCCTTGCTGATGGAGTCGGGGAGGGAGGGGGGCCCAGAAATGGTCAGCAACCTAATGTCGTGTCAATATCCCCGGCAGCGGGAGACTGTGACAAATTACTTCCGAAAATGGTTCTTTCCCGAGAAGAATGATCTTCTCGAATTAAGCTGCGTGGCTACAAAGATCTTTCTGAAAAATGAACAATAAATGGTGAATTTTAGGAAGTGAAGATAAGAAAATCCAATTTATGGACATCCGGCACTCTGAGTAGGTAGACCGGACACGAGTTGGGCAGTCACGGGAGTCACTGGGGACTCTGCCTTTTTCCTAGACATATTCTTTTAGACCCATTTATGAAGTGAAAAGCTTATTACATTGAATCAACTCCTAAAAAAGGAGTTTTCCCCTAAAAAAGACCAATCCTATTAATTTTCTGTACAAGATAGTGGGGAAGAGTAGGCGAGAGGCTTGGAGAACGTTCCAGGGAAAGCACTGGACTGGTTCATTAAAATCGGGGTTAACTCCAAGGACCAGGGCTATGAACACGTCTAATTTGGCATGTGAAAGGTCTTTCCAGACAAGACTGGAGGCCCCGATGTGATAAATGAAAAGATGGACATAATTAACTCCGAGAAAGTAATTAAAAGCTTTTGTATAGCAGAAGTCACCATAAACAAGGTCAGCAGTGCTTTTGGTCCTGATGCAGCGGCCAAAACCATTTGGACCATGCTGCAGCAGCCAAAAACCTCCACGTCCCAGTGGTCTCAAGCAACGAAGGTTTATTTCCCACTTACGGTACATGCTCACCGACGTTGCCGGGCGTGTTCCCACCTGCGACATTGGTCATGGTGCACCGGAAGCAAACATGACAAACCACTTACTGGCTTTTCAAGACCTTTTAAAGAGTATGTCAAAGTGACACAGATGACGTCTGCTCAGATTTCATTGGCCAAACAAACCATACGCCTACGCCCGACTTTCGGAGGAGAGGAATGTGCAGTCCTCCCCTGATCTCAACAGGAGAAAGAGAAATATTGGTAAAGAGCAGTACACACCACAATCTCTGCCCCTCTGACGATCAGGTGGTCACAGTGACGGTCTATGATCGTGAGCCTGTGCTGATTTGGGAGAAAGGTGAGGAGGGAAATGAGTGGGTAACAGGTACAAATACAAAAGAAAAGGAAAAAGAGTGTACGAATTAGGTTACTATCGTATTGATGGTGTTGTTTTGCAAAGTTGTGTGTGTGTGTGTGTGTACATGAAAGCTTTTTACAAAACGTAATACCTAATTTTTCAGTCTGTGCCATGTTCTCTTCGGTCATCTGTTGAATTTTTTTTTTATTTTATTTATTTTAAGAAATCTCTATACCCAACGTGGGGCTTGAACTCATGACCCCGAGGGCAAGAGTTGCCTGCTCTTCCCACCGAGCCAGCCGGACCCCCCTCATCTGTGGGATTTGAAAACGGAGTCTCCACTCTGGACACAGCTGTGCCAGCAAGAGCATCCCTCAGCTCGGAGCCCCACCTCTGCAGCGCCCCACGCCCTGGCCCTGCGGGAGCTCTGCCCTACCAGAGGATGTCTGATGGAGAACGTCCAACCAGTGGCATTGGTTATTGGCCAACCAGGTAGCAATGCCAGCCTAAAATTCTCCTGCGATCTGCTGTCTCAGAGAAGACGTCTCACTGGGTGTTCTTTAAGCCACAGATTTCCATTTTGTGGAAAATTTATAATATGGCTCCCGGACGCTATTTCACCAGGTGAAACGGAAAAGACAATAAATAAACCCTATAGGTCTTCACCTCACACGTACTTACAAACCTATTTCTGAACTCTTGCTTGTTATATGCTATTGTTTTCCTAAAATGTCTGGAATTTAAAACCCGATTGATTCATTCCTGATACAATTGCATTGTTTTCGAATGATCACCAAAGCTGCAGGGAGGACAGGGCTTTAGGGCTTAGGTTACATTCTTTTTTTCCTTTTTGTATTTTTTTTTTTTAATGTTTATTTACTTTTGAGAGAGAGAGAGAGAGACAGAGCACAAGTGGGGGAGGGGCAGAGAGAGAGGGAGGCACAGAATCTGAAGCAGGCTCCGGACTCGGAGCTGTCAGCACCCCGACGCGGGGCTGGAACCCAGGAACCTTGAGATCATGACCAGAGCTGAGGTCAGGTGCTTGGCGGATTGAACCACTCAGGCGCCCCGGGCTTAGGAGGGACTCACAGAGCCGCGACGGAGTGGTCACTATGGGTATTTTAAGCTGAGCTACGTAGGCACGCATTCAGGTGTCAGGTCGTCACCACTCAGCTGACTCCATCGATGGCAGAGTCATTGATCCGCCATTCAAAACCACTGAATCAATTGTCCTATGGTCAACGGAGGCCACACTGCCTGGATACCGTGCTCGTCAGTCACGGCGACATGGGTTAAGTCCGCTTAGATTTGTACGTCTATTGAGATACCTATTAGTTAAATAATGCCGAGCCATATTCAGATCCCTTCACGTGGAGTAAGTATATATTGCTTGGGCTGTCAATACATAACTGAATTACTATTTCATTCTATGTAGTAAACCATCTTTCCAGGTGCCGGAGACGTGCGAAGGGATAATTCATAACAGCGGCCCAGGGGTGCAGAGCCATACATTAACGGCATGTGATCGAAATCGGACACCTGCCAGACCTGACGGAAGAAGCCCTTCTTCTTTGCATGGGAAGCCGAGTCTGGAAGTTATGTTTTCCCCAAGTGCGCCCATCCTGGAGCCTGCAAAGAAGCACTAAGGCCCGTGCGGCAGAAGCAATCTGTTTCACTTAAAGTGTCTGTTTCCTGGCTGATGTAGGCAAGGCCAGCGTTCCCTGTAGTGCAGCTGGGGTAGCAGACGGGGCACACCGGCTGCACGCGGGCTCTGTCCTTCCCCGGAGGAGGAGGGTCTCGGCAGGTGACTCAGCCTCGCTGAGCGGCAAGTATCTTATCTATAAGACAGGACTAGGTGGGTAGGTGGGTAGGTAGGTAGGTAGAGGTCTAGATAAATGGGTGATAGTTAGGAAGGTCGACAGAGAGAGACTGATAGACGTTAGATGAGAGATGTGGGTATGATTCAGATGCGGGTACGTACTCGACTCGTCCGTAAAGCAGGAGAGAGAAGGGCTGCCTCTCTCTGGCCCCCGTGGCCCGGGACCAGCCACCGGAGGGGGCAGCTGACGCAGCCTGGAAGCGTGTGGGAGGAAGGCCAGGCAGTGCTGGCCAGTGACAGCGGAGCCGGGGACCCCGCTGCTGGATTCCTCTCCCTCGTCCTGGGCACAGACTCTCTCCGCGTGGTGGTTTCACCCCACCTGCCCAGAGATGCTCCTCGGGACGGGGCAGCGGGCTTTTCCTTGTGAGGAGGGGGCCCGCTCAGAGAGCCTCCCTCCTCCTGACCTCTGCACCCGTCCCCCTTTCTGGGTCCTGCCCTGTGCCCGCACTCACGAAGCTGCCTGCCCGAGGTGTAACGTCAGCGCTGTATTCCAGGGTGTCTGGGCCAGGGAAACCGCTATGACGGAAACTCAGGCCACCACGATCCCCCGTCCATCCCCGCAGGCCCGTGGCGAGAGTTTGAACACATTTCAGGAGGAAGTGGAAATTAACCATGTGTTGGCAGTCCTTTCTGGGGCAGCACGGACTCCCGTGACCGTGCCGTCAAGCCTGCCGTGACTTGTGGCAGGGAGACCCTGACTGGGGGAGGTCACACGAACAAGTGGCCCCACACGTCCCTTGTTCAGGGGTCGGACCTGTCTGTCTGCACAGCCTCAGTTCCCCCGGTTGGTGCATGTCTCTGTAGAGGGGGGCCCTCACCGTGACGCCCGGACGACCTCCCTCCCCAGACCCCGCGAGCACGCTGCTCCCCTCAGCCTCCGCCACCGGGCTGTCCCCTCCAGGGGCTCCTGCTGCTGGTACTTGGTAGGACTCTCCTCTGTCCCCTGTCCCACCGCTGACCACCTGTGGGCACAAGCCAGCCGTGCAGACGTGCCCTGCTCTTCTCCACCTCCTGTTCTGGAACGTTCCCGGGCTTTTGTGGCTCTTTAAAGCAGGGGGCTGATGGCACAGAATAACTGAAGTCGTGTGAGGCGTCTGTCCGTGAAAGGGTCCCCACCCCCCTGGCCAGATATCTCCACGACAGTGTTTGCTTGGGGACAGTCCTCACGCTGTTTGAGCAGGGCGCAGGCCCCCAAGAGCAGGGTGATCCCTAAGAAGCAGGGACACAGCTGCACGACGACAGGGTCCCCTCAGAGAAGAAGCCTTTGGAGAACAGCTTTCTGAACACACAGCTACCCTAGAGCCTTGACGTCATGATGCAGGTGGAACTTGTGTTTCTCCTTGAACCCTTATTGCTAAAATTGTTCCCTTCTCCCTCGTGCCGAACCACAGACCTTCTCTCCTGCCCTGTCGGCGGGACTGGTCTGCGGCCTCAACTGTGGCTCCAACTCTGACAAGAGAAGCCGCAGCCGTGAGGGGTCCCAACAGTGGAGTCAGACGGTCAATGAGGAGGGCCTTTCCGTGAACCACAAATCACGGGGGGCCACAGTGGGCCTTCCAGCTCCTTTCAAAGGTGGGGAGAGATTCCCTTTGAGCGGTTTATTAGTTTATCAGGGTTTTCTGCTTAGGGACTCCAAGTCTCCCAAAGAATGGCCCATTTTAGGTTTTTCCAGGTTAAAATTTAGCAGAGTTCTCAGACTGGCTCTGGGAGTCCGCACAGTGCTTCAAAAATCACGCTGCTGCTATGTATGCTTATCTATCTTGAGACAGAGAGGGAGAGAGACAGAGACAGAGAGAGAGAGAGAGACAGAGAGAGAGAGAGAGAGAGAGACAGCATGTGCCTATGAGTAGGGGAAGGGCAGGGAGGGAGAATCGCAAGCAGGCTCCACGCTGTCAGCACAGAGCCCAGCTTGGGGCTTGATCTCACGAACCATGAGATCACGACCTGGGCGGAGGTCAAGAACCAGACAGACGCTCAACCGACTGAGCCCCCCAGGAGTCCCTATACCATTTTTTTAATGAGAAATTTTAAAACTAAAATGTGGGTTCCAGGCTGCCTTGAAAAGAGCCACCAAGGGGACCCCGTCTGAGAAACAGGAACAGTAGGGAGGGGGGTAGCGGCGGCTGTTTCCATGGGGTGGTTCTCTGCACTTGGCACCTGTCCCGCCGTGCCCTCTCCCCTCCCGGCCTCCTCAAGCCCGCTCTCCTGCACGTGCCCACTCGCAGGGCCTGCCTGCCCCTCCCTGCCCCACGAAATGCTGCATCCACGAGGCCCTCCGACAGAGAGAGACAGGCCACGGGGACGCCACGGGGACCACGGGACAGCCTCGGCAGCTGGGTGGGGGGTCGGAGCCCACGCCCCAGAGGGCAGATTCTGTAAATCTGACTCTTGTCCTACTCAGTACTTAGATTGTTGGCGATGATGTTAATTAACGACACTTTTATGAATAATTTTTTTAAAGAAATTACAGCAGACAGTCAGCGAACGTGGTTGCCCCAAGTCAAGGCGAGTTGCTGTCCATCACCCTTAGGGGGAGGAAGAAGTTTCCCGTGATCTTCTGAGGGTCCCGGCTGGGTCTGAAAATTAAACCAACGAAGGCAGATTAACAGAAGAAAAGCATACAGATTTATCTAATATCAGATTTACATGATGCAGGAGCCTTCATAAAACAGGAAGACCTGAGCCTTTTCATATTAGGTTTGATCAAGGACAGTCATGGTAAATGTGAGCAGATGTGGAGGGTATGAGCTAAAAGAAATAAACTGGGGGGAACTTGGCAGGGCCGGCGTGTTCAGGTTCCTCTCTCGGGGTCCCTCTATCTTGGAGGTCAGGACCCCCTTCCTCCAGGGACTGGGGCACCGCCCACAAGGGAGGTCACCTGCTTTAAGGCAGGACAGCAGAGAAGGGCAGACAGTCCTTCCTGCCCTGCTGTGCTCCCCAGATTCCTTCTGTCAAAATGTTCAATATACTGAGGCACCATATTTTGGGGCAGCAGGTTCTGAACCCCATCAACCTCATCAGAATTCAGTCATCTCGGGACGCGCTCTCTAGATGGTGCCCACGGGATTTCTCCGGAGGATTCAGAGAAATGTCTGCAGTGATCTCTTTTCTAACCTCAGAAGCGATGTGATGGCCCCCCGGTCATAACCATCACCACCTCTGTGATTCCACCTGCGCTAAATCTAGACGGATATCACCTATAACTGCCAATCTGGGAAAGGTCGGGGAGAGGCTGTGGGAGAGCTGGTCAAAGGGAAAGGGGCCCTTGATGGAGGCAGGAGCTCAAGTCACAGAGGCGTGGAGCGGAGTTCCTTTTCCGACTCAGTCATACAAAACGTTCAGGCGAATCACCATGCAGCTAAACGTGTCTGCCCTTTGCAGTTCCGAGGGCTCGGTAATGAGGAAAGGGCTGGTGGGGAAGCGGACGCAGTGTGACTGAGCACTACGGAGATTCTACGCGGGATTTATGACGTCCCCTGCCTGGGACACAGAGCACCGTGTCTACACTGTGTTCTCCCCTTCCCCCGGAAAGCGAACGACCCACATCACCGGGAGGCAGTGTCTGAGCAGCTCCAGCCATCAGCTTGACGTGGGAAGCACATCACCTCCAAGTCAACTTCGCGAAGGTCTCAGGCCATTCCGCGTAGAGTCCCCTCATCTTGTAAATGACTTGTTCTTCAACTGGACTAAAGAACAGTTTGGCCCGGATGGTCCCTGAGTTCTCCAGCTCTGAGAAGCCATGACCCTAGAATCTGGAGTACCTCCCCACGTCATCGGATCATTATAATCCCACGTTTTCCAGCTCAGGGGACTTCTGCTGCTGCTCAGCATCTCCTATCTGTTGGACCTCCATTTCTTTGTCTCTCTCCACAACTTCACCCTGAGATGGGGTCCAGTCTAGGCTCATCGGATGCCTTTTCTCATCCAATCCTTACAACACTTCTAAGGGAGGGCTCCCACCCACACGGGGGATGCGGCTACTAGACGCTCTCCCCTGCTCTTCTCCATCGTTAAGATGGTAGGGAAGGGGCTCTAGGTGCCTAACAAGCACGGGAGCAAATAGCAAGCCAGGGGATAGCGGGTAAGGAATTTGGTGGAGGTGAAGTTCATGAAGCCGTACGTAGTTAAAGACAGAATAACAGCACAACTTGTATGTGATCCCCCTTTGAGGGAAGTTAGGGGAGGTGAGTGTGCAATTGGAGGAGACAGAGAGTTGCAGTTACCCAAACTTCCCACTAGGGGCGTGATCTTCTGGAGAAAGGATCCCCGCCATCAACGATGGACAGGGGACCCCATCCTGGCAGGAACACCGGGCAGGTACCTCTGTATTGTCTGGTCAGCCATGCAGAGTAAAAGTCCTCCTTTCAGAAGCCTAGAATGCAGTTTCCTGAAAGTCATTGGTAGTCAATGATAAACAACTGTACAGAATTTCATCTTCTATTTGTGTCTCTGAACTGTTCAGCCATGGGTCTATTTGGGATCTCAGGTAGACATTCCAAGGCTTGATGTGATAAGCCAATTTAAAGGATGGTGGGCGAGTAATTATAATTCAGTGATTCCCAGTGGGGGGCTGAGCACGGGGCTGTGGTCAGCCTCTGCAGGAAGGTTCCCTTTCCTTAAAACTCTGCTAGATCTGTTGTGGGGGCATCATCCCTGCTGGGACAGAGGTGAGAGCCAGTGATAACCTCTCAGCTGCTACTCAAGGATGAACATCCTCAGGAAATGTCTCCCACATTCACTCCACTTGCCAAAGATTTGGTTTCCAAGTAAATTTAGCAATTAATCTTCCATATACCTAGGTAGAAAGTTGAAAGTATGTGTCGCTGAGCATGTGCATTTCTTTGAGACTTAAAAATCAGACACTGGCTTCTTGAAATGCACCACATGGGTCACGAGATGAAAAGCCCTTGGTTGCTTTTTTGCCATCACCAGGCTGCTCTCAGGCTCTCTGCACGTTTGCTCCGCAGCATAAGCGCTTGAGGTCACTCATGCATATTTTCCTTACAACAAGGGCCTTCAATCTAAAAATCCCAGCACCTATTAGCTTGATGGGATCCTTTACAGCGGGCTCCCGCAGGGGCCCTCCACGAAGAAAGACACCACCGGGAAATCTATTCCAAATTCCTGTGGGCAGACTGCTTGAAACGGAGCTCCTGTCCTGGTGTCTGAACGCTCCACGGCAGGCCTGGGGGTCGGACTCCGGAACGCAGGCGTCATCCTCCCTTCGATGGTGGGCTCAGAGCCCGTCACTGGAAATGCCCCATCTCCCGCAGACAAGTGGCTCCCGGTCCTGACCTGAAAAGAGGAAGGAAGTTATAAGGCCCCAGGCAGAGGGCATCAGGCGTCAGCATTTCATTGGACACGAGTAAGGTAAACAGCAGGTGGTCAACAGCTCCCCAGGTAATAGTCACTTGTGTTCAGTATCCTTGTGAACTAGGAAGGCTTTAAAACAATTTTAAGACAAAAGGTGGCATAGCCCTCCTACACAAATGTAGGGAAAAAATTCTAAAGTTTCCGAGCGGGAGCATCTGAGCCATATATATATATATATATATATATATTTAGTGAATTTGCTGATCCAAAGCCACAGAAGAGGAAGACATTGGGTCAAAACAAATTGTCATCGGAAAATGAGGACGATGTCGTTCAACAAGATGGCTTTGAGTTTAATTTTTTTTTAATTTTTATTTATTTTTGAGACAGAGAAAGACAGAGCATGAACGGGGGAAGGTCAGAGACAGGGAGACACAGAATCCGAAGCAGGCTCCAGGCTGCGAGCCGTCAACACAGAGCCCAGCATGGGGCTCCAACTCATGGACTGTGACATCATGACCTGAGCCAAAGTCGGACGCTTCGCCGACTGAGCCACCCAGGCGCTCCTAGATGCCTTTGAGTTTAAAAATGAAAATGTCCATCCTACATCAAGATAGAAGGAACAACATTCAAGTAGACATTTATGAAAAATAATGTAAACATTTCTGGTAGAACTTTTTACTTGTTAGTAAGTTCTTTGTTTGTTTAGTTTGTTATTTGTTTGTTTGTTGGTAAGTGATAATAAACACGACAAAAGTGACATGGTCAGTCCTATAAAGTCTGCCATGTTGATTTTATATAATACTTGCAATAAAATATGTAGAGTTATGGTCTATTTGGACTAATGGGCTTTCCCACCCCGGGTAATCCCACCCTATGTGGTGAGACGTGGAATCATTGGGAAATAGAAAGCCAGACTGGGACTCCGTTTACTTCAATGTGCTCACGTGACTCTCACCCAGGATGCGTTCAACTCTTGCTAGCTCAGGCAAGGAAGGAGGAGACGGGTGGCTCAGAGTCAGTGTCAGGCCGCAGAGAAACATGAGAAGGACAGAGGGCCTGAGGAACGGGAGCTACAGACACGAAACCTTGAGGCTGGCCTTTCCTCGGTCTCAGTGGAGAAGTCCCAAGGTGCCAAGCGGTGTTTGAGCTCTTCCTTAAAAATGGTAGATCTTGGGCGGGAGGGCCACATGCCAAACTGCTGGGTTCCAGGGAGCAGGGGGAGGGGAGACATACCCATCGGTTTCCATTATGGAAGGCATGTGGCACCATGTCCATTACCACCATGCATAGTGGAGAATTCCAGGCAAAAGGAAAGAAATGTGTTCCACAGGAAAAAGACAAACATTCTTTGGAAGATTATTGTTACAGACACTTTTGGAAATCCTTTAATAAGCAGGGTTGGCTGAGAAGGACGAAATTTCCACCGGAAACTGTGTTATGTACATTTTGTGTATGATGTAACTTAGATGTTGAGTCATGACACCAAGAGACTCGTGGTAACCAGATGCCTCCCCTCGGCAACCTAGCTGAGCACAGATTGGAAACTGGAAGGTCGTGGAAACTCTATCAGGGTGTTGAGGCTATGGAAGAACAAGATGTGGGCTGGAGAGGTTAGCTGTAGAGGGAAGTCGAGATCCTACGTTGGTTACTGGCCAAGTAAGGATGGAGAATACAAAATAACCCCGCACTGACCCAGGCTTAACAACCGTGTGCTTATGGAATGAGTGTGCCCCATGCTAGCCAAACAGAACACAGAAGTGTGAGTTGCAGGGGGCAGGGGGCAGAGCTCCTTGGGGGTCAGAGACAGAGGTGTGAGCCAGGCCTTCAAGAGCTCCTTTCCCAGCAGCGACCAAGTTGTATCTTAGAATAACGCGATCTTTTAGGTTTTGTTGATGGAGACAATGCCAAGATTGCTGAGGGTGTTAAAACAAGGATGAGTGAACATGGGATGGCTTCAGACGCGTGTGGGCTTTCTGAAATTAGGGCAAACGGTGGGTTCAGCAAAGATCTTCACTCATAGGCCAAAGTTTTACAGTGGACGGGGAACCCCGTAAGCGTAGTGGTCAGAATGGGACACAGGAGAGGCTAGTTTGATCGGGGCCAAATGGGACACCACAGGCCTGGAATACAGGTTTTTTTTCCTGGGAGTGACAAACCCGGCTGGACATCGAATTGGTGGGTGATGAGGACATAGCATTAGGTTTCTTTTTTTTTTCAACTTTTTTTTTGGGGGGGGGACAGAGAGAGACAGAGCATGAACGGGGGAGGGGCAGAGAGAGAGGGAGACACAGAATCGGAAACAGGCTCCAGGCTCTGAGCCATCAGCCCAGAGCCCGACGCGGGGCTCTAACTCCCGGACCGCGAGATCATGACCTGGCTGAAGTCGGACGCTTAACCGACTGTGCCACCCAGGCGCCCCTAGCATTAGGTTTCTTAATGCTCGTGGCAGAGCTGTGACAAAAAGAAGGTTGCAGGCTGGGGTGTGTGTGGACATCAATCGAGATGGGCCATTACCAGGGAAGGGCTGATACCAGCTCCCCGTGGCTGCAAACTCACCTTGAGGTCCGGAAATGTGTTCCGCAGCCCTTGCCCTGTGATTCCACGTCTGCGGAGCAGAGCTCCACGCTAGTAAGGACAGCCTTACGCCAGGACTCACTCAGCGGGAGCCCTGGAAAGACAACCAGCTTCCTTCCTAAGACTGAGTGGCACCTGAGGAAACTGGGAGGCCAGGAAATTTTCCTGTTCTGTGGACTCAGGGGGAGACACTGGATAGATTACGTGGGAGAGCCCGGGCACCCCTGTCTGAGGCCTCCGCAAATATATCTGCTTGTCTGATTTAGGAGCAGTCCTGAGTGAAGGCAGAAAATTGAGTAGGTCACCCTACACGCTCCCAGACTTTGGAATTTATGGAGAACAGACATTCCGGAATGATCAAAGATGGTGGGGATAATTCGATCAGATTTCTGGAGACCTCTTGAGCGATGTAATCAGGGAATCATGAGTAGATTACATCAGCCCTGAGCCTCAATACTCTGACCTTTCGGGGAGCAGTTGCTGTCGGCCGCTCCAGCCCCTTCACTGGTCTGGAATGTAGGAGAGCTGTCTGTGGGAGTCCCAACGGGCTGATGCATGAACACCCACCCTTTTCTCTCTCATTCGCAAACCAGGTAAGAAGAAAGAGGATGCCAGCAAAAGAAATACCGCTTGTGTTTCTGATGGAGGTGATTAGACAAGGGGTGCTGGATAGACAACCGAAGGGGTTGACCAAGGCTTCTTCCTGAGAGTAGACAAACCCGCCACGAACCCTACGTGTGGAGTGGGTTCCAGACCACGTGGCAGAGATGGAACATCCCATTACCCTGCAGTTCCCAGAGGAGGAGGAGGGAAGGCACTTAGCCGAACACGGCTGGGCCCCCTCTGAAGTCCCTCAGTCGATTAGTTCTCCCTCCCCTGAGGATGAGCAGATCCCAGGTAGGGAGAAGGAACAGAGAATCACACTCTTGGGGCAACAACCACCAGGGAGACGGAATTAGCACTTTACCTGCCTTGAAGAGCATGAGCTTTGCAGATGGAAATGATAAATTTCAGAGCCGTTGTAAAGATTCAAAGGGGTGATCTAGTACATAAAAATTGTCTAGCAAAGTGCCTGAAACACACGAAGTGCGGACAAGCTATGAGCTACCAAGGTGTCATCGTAAGCATCTTGGACATTTCCACGTCGCCGTGTTTCTGCTGTTCCACTGGTTTCAGCGTGTTGCTGATAATGCTAAATCGCCACCATATTGTCTATTCGTCCATCGTTACCAGGGTTGGGATTTGTGGAAATTAAATAAACATGACACAGTAATATTGTAAACGGTGATTTGAGAGGGAGCTGAAAATTTAAGACAACATATGATGTCATTGTTTGAGTACATATTTAGAACCCGGTCTCACTTTCTGCATAATCCTCGGGAAATCAAATTTGCCCAGAAGGGCAGCTAATAGCCAGAAACACTGCAGGTTGAGTCTTGTCAGGACAACTTCTAATCAAATCATACCTTTTATAATCTGCATATGTCGTTTTTTCTCTCCCTCCCAGACCTGTGACTGCTAGACATTTGTTATTTGAGTTTTGGTAATTTTTATCATTATGTTTCTTACACGTGACCGAGGTGGGACTGGTCTGCTTCTTAATTCCAGCCCAAGTGTAGCTATTGTTTAGTCAAGGCTTAGGGTATTTGGGGATCAGGAAAAGTAGGGTACCCAAAGGGGGAAGGTCAAAGGTATGTTGGCTGGGGCCAAATGGAGGCCCCCTGGAGAATACTTTGCACTCTGTCCCCAAATGGATAAGCCCCTGCCATCAGCCTTATGTATATTCTCATGGTCCCTGGGTTATGAGAACAACTTTGGGTAAGTCACGGACACGATTATGAATAATTAAAGAGAAAAATCTGTAAGTAAGAGATGACAATGTGGAGAGCTCAGGGACAAGGAGGCTGCTGCTGTTCCCCTCCGCCCGAGTCAACAGAGTGCCCCGCATTGGCCATCGACAACGGCTGTCAGTGTCCTTTTCTTCTGCCCCCGGCTTCCCATATATATTTAATGCCTTTCTGCGGTCAAGATCGTTGGAGAGATATGAACTTCTCTTCTCCTTCATTAGAAAAGCAAAGAAAATAATTGAATAACAAAGTAGTTAAACAAAACTTGAAATTGGCTGATTGCCATTGCGGGGGTAACGTGTTCCCTACTTTTAAAAAGCTCAATCTCGAGGCAGAGATGCGGACCGGACTGAACGTCTTCTTGGAGCCTCGGATCTCTGCCTCTCAAGGGCAATCTACCCCAGTCAAATGCTCGATCTGGGGAGGGGGACGGAGACCAAAGTGTCACCTCTGTCAGTGTTCAAACCTGCACCAGCCAGGCCACCTCTGCCACTCCGGTCGTTCGGGAAGCCTTGGGTCCTGTGGGTGGGGCCAGCCCCTCCCAGCCTCACTCAGCAGCAGCCTGAGCCCCTCAACGGACGGAGGTGAGATCTCAGGAAGTGGTACCTGCTTTTTTCCACGCTCTGGATCCCAGCCCTGACAGAGATCCCTCCTGCAGCAAACTTCAGACGGGCTCCCGGGGCCTTGGCTCTGTGCCTGCAGAGCTCTGTCTAGCAGGAATCCTGCCCAGTCCGTTTAGCGAGACTCCCCTACTCTTGATGTCTCCTGGGGTGGGGGGGGTTTCCATCTACTGACCACTGCCCCGCTCCTCGGTTCTACACCCCACTGTCCTCGCTGCGTGCAGAACGGAGCCCTGTTCTATCCCCGAGGTCCGTCCTTCCCTGTTTCAGTGTTTCCTGTATCGCTTTACTGCCGTCCGGCTCTGGACCTCTAACGACACCAGGCCCCAGTGTCCGTCCACAGTCAGCGTCTCTGACCTCTCCCTCCCTCCCTCCTCAATGCAATGGTCAAAGGACAGAAACGGCCGAACTACGCTTCATCACCATGGTGCACGCTCCAGGGAGCACCATTTCCTGTCTTTGGGGGGGGTGGGGACCCCCCAATGGACACGGGGCCTGAGGCCACGGCTCAGGAATATGGTCACCGCTGCTTCGACCTTTGTTTTGTTTTGGGTTCCGCTCTGTTTTCTCTTCTGCTCCTGAGAGTTAAATAGCAAAAGGGAAATGAAAGTCCAGCTCATTCCCTTGTGCTGGATCGACGTGGAGGTCACACACACCCAGGAGGCATTCTAGATGCAGGTGTGTGCAGCCCCTTCACCTGACCCAACACCAAGTCTTTAACTCCGTGGCATCTCTGTTCCACGGCTCCATTCGCTTTGTGACTGTTTGGCCTCAGGTCCCTGACCGCAGAGGAGCAGAGACCAATCGTCCTAAGTGTTTCCCGTCCTTCCATCTACCGACGGCTTGCTCACTGGCCCCTTCTCTGTTCTAGAATGCCCTCTCACCCTATCCATCCATCCATCTTAGTGCCTGGATTTGGAGATGTCTGTTTGGAGTAGCATTTTTTTTTTTAATTTATTTTTGGGACAGAGAGAGACAGAGCATGAACGGGGGAGGGGCAGAGAGAGAGGGAGACACAGAATCGGAAACAGGCTCCAGGCTCCGAGCCATCAGCCCAGAGCCTGACGCGGGGCTCGAACTCACGGACCGCGAGATGGTGACCTGGCCGAAGTCGGACGCTTAACCTACTGCGCCACCCAGGTGCCCCTTGAGTAGCATTTTTGAAAGAATTGCCGAGTTTTCCAGAGAATTTCCACGAACTGATGAGCTCTCTGATAAATAAAATTCTACTGTTTTTGTTTTTTTCTTTTTACTTGTTATTTTGAACTAATATTAGACGTACAGAAAATTACACGGATAGTTCACAGAGTCCTGTTGGCCTCTCGACTGGCTTCCTCTGGTGTGAACACCTGACAGGACCCTCGTATCGAAGCCAGGATGGTATCAGTGGGCCACTCTACCCACTGAGGAAGAGAGGCTCCCGGCAGACATCACGGGGGTGATGCGGCCTGACCACAAGGCCTCGTTTCCATGGTGCTCTTGCCGAAAGTTCACAACGCCATCCCGACTCTGGGAAAACAGTAGATAACCCAAATTATTCTACAAATAATTAACTAGGATGCTTCAGAGACTTCAAGAACGTGAAAGGCCAGCGTATTTTCTGCTCGGATCGCCTTAACAAAGGGCCACCAGACTCAAACGACAGAAGTTTCTGTTCTCAAAGTTCTGAAGGCCAGAAGTCCAAGATTAAGGTGTTGACAGGATAGGTCTCTTCGGAGGCCTCCCTCCCGGGCGTGCACACAGCCACCTTCTCACTGTGACCCCACATGGCCCTTCCTCCGTGCACTCACAACTCTGGTGTCTCTTTATCTGTTTCCTCTTCTGATAGACCTCATCCAGTTGGACCAGGCATGTCCCGATGGCCTCACCTCAACATGATGACCTTTGTAAACACTCCATCTCCAAACAAGGTCACCTTCTGAGGTTCTGGGAGATAGGATTTCAGCACATAAAATTTGAAGAGACACAGTTCAACCCATAACAGGTGTGAGCACTGAACACAATACAGAACCCTAGCCTGGGTTCTGTGACACAGGAAGGACATCAGTTGAAACACTGGCGAAATGCAAATTTTTATTTGTTAAAGTCAGTAACACTTGGACACCGTCCCTGTGTGTTTCTTAGAAAAACATATTAATGAGGGAGAAGGAAGCTAATATATTAGAGTCAGTTAACATTTTATACATGCTGACCTTATAAAGCTTAAAACGACTAGTGATTGAAAACATTTATAGAAACATTTGGTGGCTTTTTAAGAATGCACCACTCAAAAAGGATTTATTACCATAAAATAGAATATATTATTACTAGTTAAAAGAAAGATAAAATACATTCCACGTTCCACCTTGTAGAAAAAAGCAAAAACATGAAGAGAGGCAGAGGAAAAAATGGTTTGTATCCATAAATAGTTGCCCAAAGCTAGATATTGCATAAGGTTATGGGAATGCAAATAGCACGGATGCTTAAAAATGCTTCCAAATGAAAGGAAGAGATGCCAGAGAATTATTGCAACTCGCTCTCTAGAAAAGTAGAAAGAAGTCTCTGCATTAACCAGGAGACACAGTTCCTGGTCCTTGTCACGTGCTCATAAACTACAGATGGGCAGCCCATGTTTTGCAAAGTTGAAGTAACTGCTTTTCCTAATTACGAAAGTAATCAATATCCATTATAAATGAAAAACCCGAGCCAACACAGAAACATTTACAAAGAGAAACACCCTGGATCCTAAAACCTACAGATTCTCTCGGTAAGCCCTCAATTACACCCCATTTCCTTCAGACTTTTTGTTCTGCTTCTGCCTATCCTTACGCGTTTTACTAAAATGACATCAGACTGTCCCGCAGCTTTTAATATAACAATATGCCGTGTGCAGATCTCCACGTCACTAAATAACGATCTTCGTCTTTATTTTTGAAGATACGGGATTCTGTTATCATGCCATAGCATACTTTCTTTAACCAAATACCTATTTCCGGATATCACGGTTATTTCGAAGTTGTCACTCTTACGAACATTGCTGAGATGACTCCTTAAGTAAGAGCCTCTGCACGTTTGTCCAGCGATGCGGGGGGATAAGTTCTTAGAAATGGAGTTATTGGTGGGTTTGCAAATGTTAAGGCTTTGGAAGAAACGGCGCCAGAGTTCTCTCCAGAGACCTTGTACCAGTTCGTGTTCTTGCCACGGGTGTGCACACGCTCTCTCTCCGGTCTTCCCACCGTAGCAGAGAAGGTCTTTTCTTCAATCTTTGCTAAACCAATAGGCAGAAAATGCTCTCCATGTACCAGAATTTCAGTTCGGGTTCCAGTGGAGAGCAGTTCCTTTATGTGTTCCGTGGAGGCTGGTGTCTCTTCTTGTGGGTTGTGCGCGTACGTGGTTTGTCTCTTCCATTAGGATGTCTGCTCTATATTGACGGTAACTCTTAGGGGGTCAGATGGTTCACGTGTTCATTGTTTCCCCGGTTGGTTGAGTGGCCTGAGTCAGTCCAACATTTCCAGTTCGTGCGAGCGAGAGTTCTCTTTAGTTCCAGCAACCCTTGCTGAGAGTACGTGATCAGCTAGACAGTGGTTCCTGCACCATGGAGCGTCCAGAGCAGAAGGGACGCGTGTGGGCCAGGGCCCTGTGGTCGAACAGGCCCAGGACCCAGGTTTCCAAGCCGGCTTGGGATGGCCCTTTCTCACGTATGGGGCGCAGATGATGGCCCTGAGTGTGTAATTCAGCTTCCCTGCCCCCAGCTTCCCTCACGCGCACGCAGTAGTGGCCGAGTGGTCCCCTCCCGCACACGGGGGCTACTGAATGGGACTGGGGGTCTGCAATCTGCAACCCATTAACGTGAGTTTCCTTTCCCCACCTCACTGAAGGACAATAAAAGTAAGCTGCAAAAACCAGATGAAAATCACAAGATTCGGTCAAATCCGGTCATCCTGCACGGTGTGGTAGCGGGAGGCGGGCCAAGAAAGTGCCTGTTTTCTTTTCAGTGCTGTGGAATGCTTCTTGCCAGAGGCCCAGGGGGGCCGGCGTTCATGTCAGCTTCCTGACGAGGTGGCCCAGGGGGCCTGACATGACCTTCATCCCAGAGAGAGTCTCGGGGACACAGGCGCGTCTCCGAGACGGGAGGTGGCGGGAGGAGCCGTGTCCCGAGCCGCCGCGCGGGCCGGGCCCCGGGCTCCGACAGGCCCACAGCTGTACGTTTCCTGCCCGCAGTGGCGTCCAGCAGCTGCCGGGGGACACTCGGGGCCCTGATGTAAAAGTCTGCATGCTAATTGTCAGGGAAAGGAAACAGGGCCCTCGCTGTTCAAAACCAAAGAGCCATGGAGAATTTGACGTGAGAATTTGATCAAAAAAGACTTTCTTCACGACGGAGTGTGTTTCCTCAAAATAATAAAAGTGTAGACTCCCCAGTGTCTCCGGCAGTCTAGACTGAGGGAGGCTGTGTCCTCTGGATATCACCGTGGCCTGCGCATACCTGTCACCTTGCATCACTGCTCCAACCCTACGGATGAGCCCAAGTCCTTGCTCTGAGACCGAGCGGGAGCCGGAGGCCCTGGCCCTCCCGGGCTGGCTTGGCGGGACCTCTGTGCCCTCAGTCCCTCGCGCCTTCCCTGGGGGTCCAGCCGTGTGCCGGCCCCGACCTCGACCCCCCGTTCTTCTCCTACGGTGCCCCAACATCCGCACTGCTCAGGGCTTCTGCATTTTTGTAAATCTGAGATGATAATTTGTGTTTCCCCGGTAAGTGAAGTTGAATACCTTTATTCTCTATTTTTGGCTACTGGAAGGGCATCGTTGGCCACGTTTCTTTGGTTGAATGTCCTTATTGACACGTGAGGGCACTGACCTGCTAGGACAGGACTCCTTCCCATCAGTCTGGGTGTGCTGAGCCTCGCGTCCTGGAGATCTGATCAGCTGTCCCGCTGACCCTCCCTTACAGACGGTCCTGGTTGGAGACCCTGTGGCCGAGTCTTCGCCCGATGCACGTGGCCGGATCTTGGCACAGGCCGGCAGTGTCGGGAGATGCCAGATTTAGACAGGCTGTGCCCTGGGCCGGTCAGCGTAGAGCCCCCGGAGCAGCCTCCTTACAAGTCTCTGTCTGGCCATGGGGTGAGGAAGCTCATGGGGTGAGGCCATGGGTGAGGACTGTGGGGCACCCAGGACGCTGCCTGGTACAGAGGGAAGGGAGTGGGAGAAAGCCCTCCACACATGGTATCCCAGATCCTGCACAGGGTCCAGAGACGAGCTTTGTCTCTTTCCACTTTGCTTCCACTGGCCCCAGGGATCGCCCGTCTCCACTCTTACAGCAAAGTCGGTTCGTTGGCTGTCCCCAGTCCTCACATCGCCAGCGAGCCAGGCCCTTGGAAGGGCTCTATTCGCAGCGCTCCCGCTCACCTCGGGTGCTGTCCTTCCCCCCGTGCGTCCCCATCACTCGGGCGGCGTCTGGTCGTATCTGGTAAAGCCACTTGCCTCGGAAGCTACACTCATCGAAACGTTCAGAGTTGTAAAGATGTAAAGAGCGTCTGCCCGAAGGCCGAGGTCCCATCCATCACGTCAGTTGTCACAAGGCCGAGAAGCCTGCTGGCCCCTCTGCAGCCGTGGCTCCTGGAGACCCCGCTGGGGCCCCGACCCAACGCCCCCCTCGCCAACAGGCCGGAGACGTGCCCGGCTCTCGTGGCAAAGGGGAGAAAACGGCAACTGGTGTAGGACCGAAAGCAAGATCTCCGCGGCCCTGCGGTAGGAGTCCGCGTGCTCTGTGTCACCCACGGCTCCGCACCAGCGCCACCAGCTGAAACGGACCCCGTGTTCTCCTCGGAGACATCGCCGCGGTGGGGGGCACTTGGGAGGCAGAGCTAGTCGGTCCGGTGGCCACCGTCCTGCTTAACCGCTAAGTCCCTGTCAACCTAGAAAGACATCAAGGGGGGCGCCCCCGGTGCGTGCCTCCCTCCTGGCTTCCCCGTGCCAAATCCTCTCCAGATCCGACCTGTCAGGGGGAGACCTGTTGGAGCAGCCCCCCCACCCCCGCCGGCCCTGAGTGGTCCTTGGGTCGGGCAATGAAAAGACATTTCCTGTGTTGTGGGGTGTAATAAGAGCTACAGGTTTTACTGGAGCTATGAGCTGCACGAGAGGAAATTGGAATGCCCAGAGACAGCTCGCGGTAATTAATCATCGGACGAGGAAACCTGTCAAGGGCCTTTCTAGCGCTGATACCCCTGTCAATTACAGTCAGCCCCACACCATCTGTAATTGTTTAAAATATCACCCGTACCAGGATCCACGTTTCTAACACTTATGCTTCGTTTACACCTCCCCGAGAACCCTCTGCAAAATGCGCGGCTTGGCCGGGAGGCTGTGCGGCTGTGTCGACCTCGAAACAGAACGTGAACGCTTAGCAAAACCCTGGAGGTGTGAAATAAAACCCCAGCGACCTTCCTCGCACGGCAAGCTGACAAGCCGGCGGCGGGCCTCGGCCCCGGCCGAGACTTCACCGGAAGCGAGCAGGTTGCCGCGTGTCCGTGCCGGGATCGCAAAGGAAAGCAAGCGGGGCTGGGCCAAGAGGAGAACGGGAAACCGAGACCAAAAGACCCGCCGAAAATACAAAACGGGTCACGTCCGCTCGAAGCGATGCCAGTGCGTCTTTTCCGTCAGGAAGAGGGCACGGGAATGCCGTGTGTGTGTGTGTCCGTGTGCTGGCGGCGGGCACGGGGAAGGAGGCGTGCCAGCGGGAGCCCGCCGTGTGACAAGTCAATAGCCTAGTCAGCCGCCCTCAAGAGCTAGGCTTTTCTGACTTTTTCTAAGTACGTGGTTAGAAATGAACCTATGTTGTCTTCATGAACCTATGAAACACAGGGACTTTCTTAGCTAGAACACATTTCATAATTGGAGAAGAAAGAGGAGGGGCAGATCTCTGCGGAGTAATTCCAAATAATGTACGTAAATACCCTTCCCTGCCACAATGCTCCCCCTTGAAGGTGCCCAGACTTGGTGACTATCCCCCAGACAGGGAATCCAGGAGGGGGTCTCTACAGTGGGGTCAGCTGGAGATACACCTGAGCCAGGCGAGCGAGGCCGACGCCACCGGGTTGTCATGGGGACGTCACGGAGGCCCGGGTGTGCGCACTGCGGTCACCTCACCGCCGCGGCCTTTCCCCTCAAACCCGCAACCCCAGGCTCATCATGGCAAAACCTCAACCAAAGTCAAACTGAAGGACATTCTACAAAATATCTGCCCGATACTCCTGAGGTTGCCGAAGTCATGGAAAACAAAGTCGGAGAAGCGGTCTTGGGTTCGCGGAGCCTAAGGAGACGCAGGGGCTAAGTGTGAAGGGTGTTCTAGATCAGAGAAAGGACATTGGCGGAAACGTCTGAAATCCACATGAAGTCTGCGCTTAGCCGACAGGGTGTCCACGGCGGTGACTTCTTGCTTTTGGCAAACGTATCCTAGCAATGTCAGATGTGACCTGCAGGGCCAGCTGGGCAAGGGGTGTGTGGGAACTCCCTGAGCTATCTTTGCAACTTTTCTGTGAACCTAACGTTACCCCCAAATGGGTAAGTTTAACGTTTTTTATTTATTTTTGGGACAGAGAGAGACAGAGCATGAACGGGGGAGGGGCAGAGAGAGAGGGAGACACAGAATCGGAAACAGGCTCCAGGCTCCGAGCCATCAGCCCAGAGCCCGACGCGGGGCTCGAACTCACGGACCGCGAGATCGTGACCTGAGCTGAAGTCGGACGCTTAACCGACTGCGCCACCCAGGCGCCCCCCAAATGGGTAAGTTTAAAGCGTGAGATAAGAAGAGTGCTCTTCTCCAAGGCTGAGTCAGCATCGCCGAAACCACGCCTGCGGAGGGTCCCTGCTCGCGTATTCTTGCTGCTGGTGACGCATGACCCCCGCTCTCCTGGACGGCAGGCACCTTCTCGGACTGAGAGAGATGAAATTAGGGCTGTAAATATAACGAAAACGGAAGTCAAACAAAAGGAAGATAAGCAACCTTTCCCAAGGGTTAAAAACATAAAAGACCGTGTGTTGTTAGAGGAGGGGTGTCAGAGCAGTGACATGTTTGGGGTCCAAGATCGTTCACTCGAGACACATGAGGATAGACACCTCTTTGACATCACGCTTGAATTTCAAGACTGCTCATGGGCTTTTAAAGTGATGACAATGGACATCCTATCAGCGGAAAGAACAATGTGACAATTTTATTTTAAGATGGTAACATTTATAATTCACCAAAAATGACGTATTCCGCAACTATTTAAATAGGATGGAAAAATCTAAGTGTCAACGAAGAGATGTGGGGGGTGACACACAGTGGTGACATGGTGGCCTCAGGGACTGTGTGCGGAGAGTTTGGGGACCCTGGTCCTGGAGGGGCCGTGGCTGGCACGCAGGCGGGTGTCCTGGGAGCTGCGGGTCTCCCTGCTCTCCAGGCTCTGAGGAGCGGGTCCCGGGGGAGACGTGGGTCCCCTGAGTCAGTGTCATGGCAGCTCTGTGTCGGGGGGCAGGTGGGGTGGGCACTCCCTCCGTGAGCCAGAGGGACAGCACCACACAGACATGGAGGCAGGACACGCAGCCCTGGACCCCCTCCCGTACAGAGTGTCTGAGACCCAGGCGGGCGATTGGCACGGCCGCTCCCGGGCTAGTCCCTCCCCCGATCCCGCAAGTGTCCCGGGGCTTCCAGAAACCGTCAGAAACGTGGTTCTGGTGGCTGCTGGTTTGCTTCTGTGTTGTTCCCACAGCTCTTGATCTGGTGCAGGCCACCTTCGCTCAACTTCCACGCGAAGTGCGGGGAGACGGTTTTCTCCAGGGTCTCGACAATTCCCCTCTCCGGTGTTCTATCGAGAGAAGCTTTTACATCGCGGAAAGGGCCCAGATGTCCACTGACTGACGGATGGATTCAGAAGGTGTGGCACAGACATAGACAATGCCATACTACCCGGCGACAAAAAACAACAAAATCTGGCCAGTTGCGACAACGTGGATGGAACTAGAGGGTATTATGCTGAGCGCAAGAAGTCAGAGAAAGACACGTGGACGATTTCACTCAGATGTGGAATTGAAGAAACACACCAGACGAACATAGGGGAAGGGAAGGAAGATAAAAGCAGAGAGGGAGACAAACCACAAGAGACTCTTAAACACAGAGAACGAACTGAGGGCTGCTGGAGGGGGGTGGGGAGGTGGGTTAAACAGGTGATGGGCATCTGGGCCTCAAGGGGGCTTGAGGGGCACTGGCTGTCATACACAAGTGACGACTCCCTGAGTTCTGCTCCTGAAAACGTCATTACACCCTATGTTAACTAACTTGGATTTCAATAAAATAAAAAACAAACAAAAATAAAAGTAAATTTCAGAAGTTAAGGAAAAGAGAAGATTTTGTTTTGCTGTCATCATTATTAAGAGCATTGTAACTTCCTGGCTGCCTGGCACGGGGTCTCGTGCTCTGGAGGGAGGTGGTGTAGAAACCGAGAACCGGGCTGTTTTGTTCTGGGGTCCAGGGACAGCCGGGGCCCTGAGGGTGGGGTCTGCCGGGACCAGGGGCTCCCCGTGCACCCAGCGGGCCAAGTACCCTGCTAGTCCCACCCACCAGATGAGCACGAGGGGCCGGAGCATCGAGCTCACACCGGGCCTGACGGACCGGAGGCCCCACGTTGATGCCCTGACACCCTGCTGGCCATCGGAGCTGCGACGTCACCCCGAGCTGCCTGGGGCTCGCCCAGCTTCCCGACTCCCAGTGGCCAGGGCATCTCCACGCAACACGGTCCCCTACCGGTGGTGGCCTTGGGAGAAAGGCTTTAACCCCTGTCCGGACATTTTATCATTGTAAACCAAGGACACCCCCCCACAGCAGGGTCGCTGTGTTGGCGGCTCAGGAAGGCTCTCTGGGAGGTGTGGGGGCTCCCCGTGGCTGTACTCAGGAAAACATTTGAGGATCGGGGGAAAGCCAAGCGGGCGTCTGAAGAGGGCTGACACAGGCAGACCCCAGTCCTGGGGACAAGTGTGGATGCCACTGGAGCTAAGCACCCCTGGCTCACTTACGCAGTCACTCAGAGGGCCAGGCTGGAGCGCACCCCAGCGCCCCATGCAGAGTGCTGGCTGCCCCCCCACCATGGCAAAGCCCAGGCCTCCCCCCCAGCCTCCTGCAAACCCAGAATGCACAGCCAGAACAAAGCGAGTTTTCTGAGTCTGACACGTGAACACCATAATTGAATGTGATGGCATAATTCTGGGGCTTTTACCCTGGCACCAAGGACTCGCAAGGTTCCCAGCTGCACTTCACAAAGTTGCTCGGCGGCCGCGGCCGCTTGGACATGTACTAAACGTGCAATCACGGACGAATGGGGTAATCACAGGGCGCTTGTCTGTGAGCCCGCTCACGATTGATCATTAGGATCGATCGCTTCCCCAAGCGGGCCAAGCATTTCCCACCACAGATGAAAAGCACTCTCTCTTAAACTTGGCCAGACGCGGAAGATAATTTCATTTTACCTTTAAATTTTGAACCCAGTTAATGAGCGAGGACTCTCTCCCTTTTCAAAACGTGAACAGCAACTAGCTGCTCATCAGTGAAAGAACACCGTCCATCGTAGTCACAGAATGTCCACTCTCGGGTGGCTCGAAAATGGAGGAGGCACAAAGTGTGCCAACTTGTAACCTGCAAAGGGACCATGCACCGTGTAGACCACACCCTGCGTGTGGATGGGTCGCGGCTCCCAGGAGGCCCGTTTCCCAGATGCCCCAGGGGGAGGCCCCCCTCAGTCTTCTCAGGGGTATGACTCAAGCTGCGTCCGTGGCCTCCATCACACGGCCACCGGCGTTCCTGCTGTGATGGCCACACGGTCGGTCCTGTCTTCCGCAGCGGTGCTGAGACTCAAGGCTCCTTTATGCTCCAGGAGCCCCCAGAGGCCTCTGGACAGGCCTGCCCCCTCCTCCTGAATCCAGCAACGGGCCTGGTGACAGGGGTCCCCTGTGAGGACCCTACACGAGCCCACCAAGCATTCGAAACCAGCCTGCGTGCACGTGTACGTGTGTGTTTATGCTTCAAGACATCAGAGGGGCATACTTCTCAAGACAAAGCAGAGGAGTATACGCGAAAGCACCTAGGAACCAATACAATGCTTTCCAAAGGCGGAGACCATTCGTGATAACCGATGCCGCGAACACACGTTTTGCTCTTAACGTGGTCAAAGTGTTTAGTATCAAACGAGCCTCCTGTGGCTTAGCATTGACCCCGGATCTGTCATCCTCCCGTTGTGGACCCCAGAGCAGGGGGGTTGCCGGGGGCCGGCCCGCAGGGACCTGGGCCACGGCTGAAGCCAGCCGGCCGGGGTGAGGCAGGCCCCCATCCGTCTCTGGAACACAGGTGCACCGGGGGTCTTCGTGGTCTGGTTTTCTAGTCTCCTCACCACCCGTGGACAAACACACCAGAGGGAAGTGTCAGGAAAGCGAGCGGCGGGAGAGAGCTGGCTCTCAGGACGCAGGCAATGCCCGAGGCTGACGCCCCCGGCAGGGCCGCCGGGTCGGTGGGGACTCGATTTCCCATTTCACACACACTGGTGGCCGACGCTGAGATGGGGGGCCGCACCCAGCCCGAGATCAAGCCCATCTCACAGGAACGACCCGCGAGGATGAACAGGCCCCGTGTTGAAAGCTTCTTGATCTTCACGAAAAATGGTTGCCAGATGGGGAACCGGCACCGTGCGAATATAGCAAATACCCACTTAAAATTCTCTTTATCTTGTTCAACTTTTCCCTGCAACTCTGATTAGGGGAGAAATTTATCATGGCTGTGAGGTGGGGAGGGCTTCTAAGGGAAGGAGCTTACTTCTTGGGAGATGCCAGCCCACCGGCGTGCAATTTAAGACTCTTGTCACTCAGTCAAAAGGACTCGCTTCTACCGGGGAGTAATAAAACACATAAGGAACAAATTTATGGAAAATATTCACCGATTGATCTGTTTAGTACTCAGATATGGAGGAAAGGGAGAGACAGGTTTTGAAAATCTCTTGCCCACATTTTTTCAACCTGGCCAGCCCGGCCCCACGCACGACCCTTTCTTCTCTTGGCCTTCTGGCTGAGTCTAAAGCGAGTCTCTGAGATGGACCTGATGATACGGAAAATACACCTGAAAAAAACGTTTTTAAGGTTTCTACCCCACACTGGAACTACTCGTGTCTGGAGAGAAAGATGGAGGTCGATGTAGATGCCTTTGTACCCTGTGGACCTAAATGGAATGCTACGTATTTACATGTGCCCTCGCTGGTAATGTGTAAACTTAATTCGGAGAAAATTCATGACCTTTTAATCAAATATATTGTTTGTTATTTGTTTTATTTTATCTTTTGATTTTTGAGAGAGAGAGAGAGAGAGAGAGAGAGAGAGACAGACAGAGCTTGAGCAGGGCAGGGGCAGAGAGAGAGGGAGACACAGAATCCGAAGCAGGCTCCAGGCTCCGAGCTGTCAGCACAGAGCCCGACGGGGGGCTTGAACTCACAAACCAAGAGATCGTGACCTGAGCCGAAGTTGGACGATTAAACGACTGAGCCACCCAGGCGCCCCCAAATATATTAATTTTTCAATGAAAGCTTTTAAGTAAAACTTCTAAATTGGTATCGAAGCATCTCTCATGAAGAATTTATCTCAACACTAACAAGGAGTAAGTTTAGAATTCATGTTTGGGGGACAAAGTATGGGTCCAAAGCAGTGGAATCTGATGAGCCTGCTGGAATGACAAATTCATGTTTCCACTTCCCTGTCGCACTGAGAAAACACAAGCAATTTGCCAGTCGTGTGCATTTTTCTGACACGATGCACACTGCTGATGTGCACGTCCCCCAGTTCTGCAAAGAGCCCCTGTGAGGATCAATGCCCATGCTTTGAGCGTATTGAAAATGCTGCATTTTAGAATGCGCTAAAAATAGAGCCACCTCCGCTGGTGTAGACACACACGTGCCGGGTGGCAGCTTCCAGGGATGTCCCGTTGACCTCCACGGGCTGTCCCCGGTGCCTACTGTCTACTCGTCAGTGGCTTTTGACTCCTGAGTCAGAAATCAGCAATTCTCTCAGTTTGGCATTGCTAGAGAAATGGGAATAATATTCACTTAGAATGCTAATTTAGAGTATTCAAATCAAAATTAGGCAAGAAATTCATTCCACTCCAGTCTCCTTCCAGGTGTTCTAAAGAAAACCTCAGATTCGGGAATGTGGGACCAATTGCCTTTGTAAGTAGCAGCCGTCAGACTCGAGATCCCAGGCTAAACATGGGCAACAGTAACCTTTAATCCTTAAGAGGTTGACATACATGAATCAAGGGAGCTCGTTATGTGTGGAAATAACGTACTAGGATTGAAAAAAACAGCCGGCCAATAATCTGGGTGTGTTACATTTGCTGGGCATTTTTTTTTGGACATCAGTGAAACTGATTGCTAATATCACCAACACTGAGATTTAAAAGTATTAATTAATCAAGTATCAAAATCAGCCAGTCTCTCCTCTTCTCGACTTACCTAGGCTTTAGGGTCAGAGTCAAATCCTCTGTTGATGACACCAGAAACCGCTATCACAACAGCCACACAACTGACTCAGCCACACTGTCACGCCTCCAGTCCAGTGTCGTCAGATGCTCTGCCACATTGGCCACTGCACATGGGCACCTGCCAGGGCCTGCCCCCTCCCGAACACCCCCTGCCCCCAACTGTCTCCTTGCAGACCTCCCACCACTGCCACGTGAGGACCAACTGTGCCCAGAACACAGTCTCTCATCCGAGAGCAATACCGCCTCTTGGTGACGTCGTGCCCCAGGACCTTTGCCCTCAAGGTCATTGCCATCTTCCCAGACATCATGGAGGTTAAGTGCTCCAGCAGAAAGCACCTGAGCCATGGACTCCCTGGCTGATGCCTCCCTCTCTGGGGGAAGCAGTTGGTAGGGAACGTGTCCAGCCCCCTTTGCTGACTGTGCCCAGAGATGGAGGGATGTTCAGAGGGAAAGAGAGAGCTCAGGAGGAGGCCCGGGCATTTCTCCTGCACTTTCCCCAAGTGGCCACCGGCTTGGGCGGACGTGGGCGTGGCCCCGGGCCGTGTGCCCTCTGCAGACCCTGCCTCTTCCGCATGCAGAGTTTCCCTGAGAAGAATCCAGAGTCCGGGGGTGGGGGGCTGCCCCGACGGCTGTCCCAGGCCTACCAACAAGTTAGGTGGGTGAAATCAGACACAGTGTCACCAAACAGGAGGGCGCTGTCTTTCTTTCTTTCTTTCTTTCTTTCTTTCTTTCTAACCGTAACCCAAAATAAGTGGGCTTTAAGACCCCAAAACCCAGAGCCTCTGTAAAGCCGGAGCACCGTGATGTCACCACCAGTGCTCCAGGGCCGCCGCCCCAGCATCTCTGCAGCGACCCCCTTCCGGGTGAGGACAGTCCTTTCCATCACCACTTCTGAGAAGCAAACTGCTCAGCCACTCACAGAGCCCGTCGGGGCTGGAGGCTCCGGCCTCTTCCTTCCTCCCTAAAGTGAGGACCGGCCACAGCCCTCCTGGAGCACCTGCGTCCAGTAGGGAGGAGGTGGCTTCTAGTGTTCCCAACACCCGTCGCACCTCCGCAGGTGCACACAACAGCCTGGCCTTGTGCACAGGGGAGGCCACACCGCACTGAGGGCACCTGCCAAACTAGCAGAGACCACGTGTGCAAGAAGTCCGGTGTCCTCCCCCCAGGGGCCTCGTAGACCCTCCAGGAAGGTCAGCTCCTCACCTACCCTGAGGATGGTGTGGGATTGGCATGCTCTGAGAAGCATCATGGAACTAGTGTGGGACGAATGTCCAGCCCACGTATCCATGCATTCAAAAATGTGTCTTCTTTGGGGCACCTGGGGCGCTCGGTTGGTTAAGTGTCTGATTCTTTTTAAAAAAAATTTTTTTTAAATGGGGGTGCCTGGGTGGCTCAGTCGGTTGGGCGTCCGACTTCGGCTCAGGTCATGATCTCACTGTCTGTGAGTTCGAGCCCCGCGTCCGACTCTGTGCCGACAGCTGGGAGCCTGGAGCCTGCTTCAGATTCTGTGTCTCCCTCTCTCTCTGACCCCCCCCCCCCCGTTCATGCTCTGTCTCTCTCTGTCTCAAAAAAATAAATAAAGGTTAAAGAAATTTTTAAATGTCTTTCTTTATTTTTGAGAGAGAGAGAGCATGAGCAGGGGAGGGGCAGAGAGAGAGGGAGACACAGGATCCAAAACGAGATCCAGGCTCTGAGCTGTCGGCACAGAGCCCGACACGGGACCGAACCCATGAGCCCTGAGATCATGACCTGAACCAAAGTTGGAGGCTCAACCGACTGAGCCACCCAGGTGCCCCAAGTGTCTGATTCTTGGTTTCGGCTCAGGTCACGATCTCCCTGTTCTTGGGATCGAGGCCCACATCGGGCTCTGTGCTGCTGACAGCACGGAGCCTGCTTGGGATCCTCTCTCTCTCTCTCTCTCTCTCCCTCTCTCTCTCTTTAAACTCAATAAATAAACATTAAAAAAAAAACGATGAATAAAAATGCGCCTTCACACTAAATATCTGCGTGATGCTTTGTGCCAGGAATCAAAGGCACCGTGATGACCGAGGCACCATTTCTGCACTCGAGAGCCCACAGCCAAAGGCGTGGTCAGGAGCACAGCAGCCTGCCGGAGGAGGCGCGCCCGGCGCTGGGGGTGTGAACAGGACACGAGGCGTTGGTGTGCGTGAAAGAAAGAGACAGGAGAGAAAAATAAGCAGGCACGAAGCTCCACCACCATCAGAGCAAAGGTTGGGGTGCGTTCCATTTCCGCGTTTGTAAGAATGCATTCGGGCAGCGTCACAAAATAAGCAAGGGTAATACAAGCGATAGCTCTGGGGGAAAAAAGGTTTCAAATATTTTAACCGAATCCATACTTACGGCTATTAAAACGTGTCACTGATGCGTGAAAAACACAAATGTTATTTCTTTACGCCATCCTTCACCTCGCTGTGAATTCGTTTAAGTGCAATGACAAGGCAGCGCACATAAATACATATTTCGTATCCCTCTCCATAGGGGCGCGTGTGCGTGCGTGTGCGGGGAGGGTGTATCCACCGGGGTGTGAGAGATTGTCTAACCTGGTGACCCATTCCAGTCCCAAGGATTCCTGTGGAAACTGTGCCTGCCTGGTAATTATTATTCCAACCCTATTAGCATAATGATAGCCTTCTTCCCTGGTGCTGCAGGTTTATCCACAATCTCCCAGAGGTCTTTAAGCTTGTTAATAATCATTACAGATAGCCAATGAAGTGAATCACGGCTAAAATGAACTCACCTGAACTAAAGAGATTAACCCTACTCAAGCCTGAAGTGCCCATAAGTATTCATCAACGGTCTCTTCCTATCAGCAAATAAAAAATAAAGAGCGTTGCAGGGAAATTGCCTCGCGTGGGAACACATATTTTTGCTTCAGTGAGTGACTTCTTCCAAGTGGTTCCATCTTTAATTAACATCACCAGACACATTTGAGTCATTTTCGGCACGCGGTATTCCTACCGATGCGATGGGGTGTTTCCTGATGCCTCAGCATTTTCCAAGATGCTCAGAAATATCTGTCGGCCAATATGGCGCTACGTGAGACAGATACTCTAGCGATGGGTCATCCGAAGAAGACGACCTCTTAGGACGCAGCAAAATCGGTTTTCTCTCTCTCTCTCTCTCTTTGTCCTTCTATAATCCTGACTCAGGTTTCGGTCAGGCCCGACGAAGCTTGCTTCTGATTCTTTCGCCCCTGGCCTGTTCTGCGACCCGACTGGCTCTTGGTCACTCTGAGCTCCCCAGCACGTGGAGGCGTTTAGACGTTGCTGCCCCTGAAGGCAGAGTGATGGACAGGAAGTGTCTGCTCCCGGGTTCAGGAGCAGAGACGACTGGTGGGTCTACAATCGGTCCTGACAGCATCCAAAGCACCATCGCCTTCACCAGCGGGCCATCCTTCCTGGTTTGTTCGGCCCCTCCAGAATAAAACTTTCAGAATCTGTCCAAGTTTGATTCTATTCCTTATTCTTGAATTATGAAGAGCTCATCAGAGTATAACAAACACCCTTTCCAAAATTGGAGACAATTAATGGTATTGCGTTCATTAGAAAAGCAGTACAGGTTGTTACGGAAAATTGAGGTGACGCGCATGAGGAAGAAGGGAGGGGGACAAAGAGCAGGACGAGAAAAGGTGAAAGAAACTTGGCCCCAAATCTCTTGCCCCTCTGGGAAATCCATTTCATGTTCTGGCATCTACACTACAGTGTCTCCATCGTCCACGGACTCCCTTCCATACAAGCAGCTGCCAGCCGCACAGTGGGTCACAATCTGCCCCCCCAAGAAGTCCCTTAGGGGAAAGGAAGAGTCCGGTATGGGTATCCATCGTCCACGCCTCTGTGGGGGCCACGTCCAGAGTCTCTGCCGCGCCCAGACGCTCAATGCTCCTCTCCCCTCCACACTCAGGATGTGGCTCAGTCCAGGGAACCCACCGCGTACCTGGCTTTCACTGTACCCCACGTGGCCCAAAAGGGGGTGACCTGCAAGATGAGCGTACCATCCGCTGCCCTGACCCCCTCCCGCCCTTGGCGACGGTCAGCCAGAGCCGCCCCTCCCCACCACCATCCCCGTGCATGCTCCCATGTGCCCATCCGCTCTGGCAGGCCTCCCACCTTTGATGCCTCACCTGTCCCTCCACTTTCGAGGCCTCCTGCGTCCAGTCCCTGTCCGTGACTTTGTGGCCCTGGCCCATTTGTTGCCAATCTACCAACAGGGCTTCTGACTAGCCCCACACCTGTAGCGTTTTCATGATGATTTTGTAACGAGTTCCCCTGGCTCACCTTATAAAACAGAATCTCTTTGACCATGGAGATTCCTTTCTAGCCCGCGTCTCTGATTAACATGATCATTTAGGCTCCCGTATCACTGAGTTGGTGGCTAATTGGGGACAGATGTGTGGCTGGACCTGAGGTGTCTTTCTAAACCTTCCTTGTATCCTATGACCTTTTAATAAGCTATCACATCACATGTTCAATCCACGTCTCCTGGGTGTTGCTGATGGGTTTATGGTTGCACTTGTGCAGGGATGACTGTGTCTTCTGTATTCTTCCTCCTTAGCTTATTTTAGGCTGTTTTTATGGTGTGACGGGATCGTTTTGATTTCTGATCCCAGCTTCTACAAGGCCAGAGACTCTCCAAGTGTGAGACCACCTGCCCGCAAGAGCCACCCCGCCCCCGCCCCCGGCCGTACTCAGGATGTTCAGGTGGAACCCTAGTGGGCAGGTCTGTGCAGAGGCCCCGCCCACATGTAGAGGCTGTCCAGCGGGCCCATCTAAGGGCCCCCTTAGAGGGGCCCTTCTAAGAAGCAGCCGTGATGCCCTGGGGAATGGTAAGATGCTCCAAGGTTTGGCCTAATTTCTCAAAACAAATAACATTTGCCATGTTCATCAGGCAAGGATGAGAGAAATGTAAAAACAGCCAGCCGGGCCATTGTTGTGGGGGCCAGAGATCGTGCTTTCGAGATTCCTTGGTGGAGAAAGGCAGATCAGGGGAGCCACAGACACAAGGAGGTGTGCACACGCGCACACACGCACACACGCACACACACGCACACACGCACGCGCACACACACGCGCACACACTGGGACCATCCTGATCCCAGAATCCCGATTGCAAATGCTGTTTGAGTCTCAGTGATTCCACTGTACCGGCTGCACCATGATTAAAAGCCACCGTCTCGCTCAGCTCAGGCCGCCACGCGAAACGTGCTTCTCGGTTTGCGGATGGCCACCTTCGTGCTGGGCCTGCTGTGCAGGCGCACAGTCCTTCATCGGAGGTCCCCTGGCTGTCCTGGGCACAGCAGCCAGTGAGCCGGACCAGGGCACAGGCAGTCTGCTCCCTTGGGACCTGCTGGCCCCTCTCCGTCCAGCACACTGGGCCCGGCGGCTCCGTGGCCCATGAGGGACCGTCGCTAATTGTTACAACTCAGAGTCTCAAGCCTCAGCGTCCCTGTGTCTACAATTCTGCAGGGGTGAGTCTGTGCAGACGTCATGCGAGGCTTTGTCACGCGAGATGCTAGACGTTCACACTCACCCCGGCATGTTTTATACACACACCCCTTCGACAGGTGCCTTTCCTAAAATAACACGAACGGTGAACTGCTTCTTGGAGAACGTGCCCTCGTGAGACCCACAGCTTCCTTGGGAGAAAGTGTTTGACTTCTTTCTGTTTAAGGCTGAAATGCCATCTGTTTTAAACTTAACGAGTCTTGAGACTTACATCTAAGATTCCCCAAGACTCAAAAAAACTTTTCAAGTGTCTATTCCCATTTCCCTTAATAAATCGCCTCTTCTTGGGGTTAACAGTGTTGGACACCGGCGCGGGGCCCGGGGCGTGGCCCTACCCCGCCTCACTCCTGAGGGTCCCGAAATAGCGTGTGTGCAGAGAGCAGGGAGCCTTGCCCTGGTGGCAGGTGCCACGGGGTGGGGGGAGGGCAGGACATTAACGCCCTGCGCCCTTCTGTCATGCACAGAAGCTGCCAAAGAAACCACCCGAAACTCTCATCTAATCTGGGAACTTGGCTCCTTTCTGCAAATGATGTTTTGGGAACTTTTCTGATATTGAGAAAACATTAAAAAATAGAGAGTGGACTTTTTAAAACATTAAAAAGGAGAGAGCAACTAATAGTTGCTGAAAGCCTTGTCTGCCCTGCGTGTCCCTGCTCCCTTCCTGTCCCGGGCCAGTGGCTCTGGGCGGCTCACACCCAGAAGCACGTTGCCCGCTGGAAGCTGTCCCGCGAGGACGTGGAGGAGTCCAGGGGCGAAACCCCCAGAAGGAAAGGCCGGCGAGAGGGGACCCCCGGCGCCCAGAGGCTGAGGTTCTGAGCAGGGAGGGGAGAGCACAGGAGTCAGGTTTAACCCCAAACATATTCCCTCTGTTCGACATGTCCTCGTCGCTCCCCCCCCCCACCCCACCAGGAGACTCCTGTTGAGAGAGCATGCCAGAGCCACCCTCCCGTCTGGGTTCTAACATCCAGAACACAATCCAGCTTCTTTTGCTTCGAGGTGTAGTTTACAGACCAGAGAGTGTCCAGTTGGAGGCGCGTGGACAACTGCGGCTGCCCTGTAACCGAAGCCTGGGGTGTGGGCAGATGCTGTCCCCCCGGGGACAGCCCCCTCTCGCCCGTCTGGCCAGCACTGCTCCTGCCCCAACTCCTGCTCTCTGGCTTTCCTCACCGCGGGCTTGTTCTGCCAGGACGAGAGCACCGTCTATTCTGTGAGACGCTGGCTTCTGTCCCTCAGGGCGACACACAGTGGCGTCTCAGCAGCTGCTCTGTTGTTGTTGCGAAGCAGTGTCCCCTTGTGCGGATAAACCACGGTGTCCATTCCTCCCCCGTGACGAGTGCTGGTGGGTTCACTGGCTATGGGGATGAGCCTTCTGCGAACACTCTTAACGCAAGTTACCGCTGTTTCTCTCTAGTAAATGCCCCGGAGTGGAATTGCTGGGTCATTGTACAGAGGTGCGATTGCTCAAAAAGAAAAAAAGTTTTCCAAAAGGGCTGAACCAGTTTATACTCTTGATGGTGTTTCGTAGTGCTTGTTACCCCACACGGCACATCAGCATTTGATGTTAGAAGCTTAAGTTTCAGCGGGCGCCTGGGTGGCGCAGGCGGTTAAGCCTCTGACTTCCGCTCAGGTCCTGATCTTGGCGGTCCGTGGGTTCGAGCCCCGCGTCGCGCTCTGTGCTCTCAGTTCAGAGCCTGGAGCCTGCTTTGGTTTCCGCATCTCCCTCTCTCTCTGCCCCTCCCCCACTCACGCTGTCTCTCAAAACATGAATAAATGTTAAAAAATTAAAAAAAAAAACCCTTAAGTTCCAAAAATTGAAGTAGATACATAGGTGATAGGTATAGATAGATGAAGAGATTGAGGTACTTATATCAATACATGCATGGATGATAGATGGCTAAATCGTGATGGATAGATAGACAGATAGGTGTGGCGAGGTCGATGTGGAGAGATAGATGATCGACAAATAGACCACAGGGGACCAGAGAGGAAGTATAGGCAGCACCGTGAGCAGGCAGTGAGGAACCCTGGGTCTAACCAACCATAGATTTTGCTAATCCACTTCCACTCTTCCGAGTGCACGATCAGCCTTCCTCTAGACCTGCCATAATCACACCTGTCTGACCTCTCTCTGTTGGGACACTTCTCCCCCGCTTGCTCTTGCCTGGCAAATGTGGATGCATTTTGTTGAATCTCTGCTGATCCACAGTCTTCTGCGGGGGCATTTCCTGCCTCCTGGGACATGGCTGGGCTTCCTGTCCCGCCTCCTGGGACATGGCTGGACTTCCTGCCCCTCCTCCTGGGACATGGCTGGACTTCCTGCCCTCTGCTTGCAGAGCACCTTGCACGGTCTCTCTGGGGCCAGGTGTTGGTGTCCCTGAGCCCCTGCGCTGAGGGTCCCCAGGCCAGAATGCTCTCTGTCCTGTCCAGCCCACCCCTCTCAGACCTCAGCAATGGAGACACTGCTGCTCCCGTAGTAATATAGTTGAAGTGAAGTCCCTTTCTTGTATTCAACTCCTGTGTCTCTGCTCATCAGTAAATCCTGGAAAAATGCTCTCTCAATGCATCTCATAACGTTATAGAAATATTTAAATGAGGCGATTTATATGAAAGCATTATAAGAACTTGGGAACACTAATGATAAATAATACTAATGAACACACCCAGAAGCAGAACCCATTATATTTTTAGACATTTGCTGAGTCATTTCACCATTATTTTGCTGTGTGTATGAGTCCTGATTTCTCGCTGGGCTAAGTTCCCGTGTGGCTCCTGGGTTACCATTCTCCCAGGATCCTCTCCTCCGAGTCTGGTTCCATCTCTTCCGTCTGGATGCTCCTGTGAGCACCATCTTGGGCCCTGCCTATCGCTCTGTGAACGTGAGCAACCAAGTCCCCTCCCAGTGCCATCTGTCTACAGTGGTCCCCAAAGTGCATGGACAGTGCCCCCCCCCAGCACCTACTCCAGAGTCCAGGAACCACGGGTCAGCTCTGCAGCAGCTGCTGCCTGGACTTTTTCTGGACAGAAACGTCCCTGATGGTGGTGTTACTTCAGATTCTTTTCCAGTGAGTTACCCACTTCAGACGAATACACTGCCTTCCCTTGGCCTAGAATGTTTCCCATCTGCCTCCTTGTCCTCCAGCTGTGGCCTCAACTATCATGAGGCCTTTCTGAGCACAGCGAGGTGGCCCATCCTTCATGCCCACAGCACTGGGTGCCCCTGCATTACAGTGTCCCCATTTCTCACCTGCCCGGGCCTTGTGTGCCCATCTTGAGAACAAATGGCCGACACGTGGTCATTGCTCAAATATAACAGGAAAAATGTGACTGAATTTGGACCTAGCTCCCCTTACTCTGAAAGTTTCATTGCCTGCAGTCTTGGAAGGGGGCTTCCTCCAGGGTCGCGAGAGCGTTCCGGAGCCCTGGGAAGCAGCGGATCTCCTGGAATGTGACTGTGGGCTCCTAGGAGCCACCAAACATGGCGTCTCCCAAGTCAAGTCCCCTGGGGGATGTCCAAGTGAAAGAACTGCGTGAGGACAAGTGACAGGTGACAGATGTGTGTCCTCAGGCTTCAGAGCAATAAAGAGGGGCGCCTGAGGGGCTCAGTCAGTTGGGCATCTGACTCTTGATTTCGGTTCGGGTCATGATCTCTCGGTTCATGTGTTCAAGCCCCACGTCGGGCTCTGTGCTGACAGCTTGGGGTTCTCTCTCTCTGCCCCTCCCTTGCTCGTGTGCTCTCTCTCTCTCTCTCTCTCTTTCAAAGATAAAGGAATAAACTTTTTAAAAAGTCTTAAAAAAAAAAGGAATAATAAAGAGAAACTCCGTCCCCACCATGAGGTCAGAAAGCAGTAACAGTAACTGTGTGTTAGCCCCTCCCCAGAGGGTCGATTTACACGCAGCGTGCCGTTCTTTTTTTCAAAATAGCGAGGCAAAATGCAAGCATTAGACACTCCCATCCCTTATTTCTTTTAAGTTTATTGATTTATTCTTGGGGGAGGGGGCAGGGGCAGAGAGAGGGGGAGAACCCCAAGCAGGCTCCGCACCGTCAGCACAGAGCCCGACACGGGGCTTGAACTCACGCACTGCAAGATCCTGACCTGAGCCACAATCAAGAGCTGGACACTTAACCCACTGAGCCACCCAGACACGCGACGCTCCCGACCTTTGGCTGAGTCTGTCTATTTCGGGGAGTCCCGCCGGCGGCCAGGAGCCCTGACCTCGACCATCTCTTCCGCTCTGGCAGAAGGGAGCTGTCCTCCAGCGGTCTTTCTGGCAACTCTTCACCGCATTTAAATCGACATCTTGCTGTTTGAAAGCTCCTCACTCTCAGGCGGGCCTTCCGGTGTTTGCAGAGCCCCTGAGCCAGAACCAGTGTCCTGCCGAAACGGCACCCGGTTCTTGCTTTTAAGTGTTGTGGTTCCCCTGCGGGGAGCAGGGGCTTGGCCATAGGTGGGCAATAAAAGCAGAAATGTTGATCCACGGCGCGGATGAAAGGGTGAAGAGCAGAACAGTCGTGAAACAGCAACCCTCACGCTGCACGAGCCGCCGCGAGGATCTTTTCTCCACGTTTCAAAACACATCCCACGGACACGTTTCCCCACGTCGGGAGACAACATCAAAGCCGTCCGACAAGTTTCTCCGAGGCCGCCTTACAAACAGCTTGAGCTTGGTGATAAAACCGTGGGAACTCCACTGAAGCTTTCACTATTTCCTAAATCTTTGTTTTATTACCTGGCCTCTGGTTAGCAAAACACTAAGCTGCCAAAAGTCTCTTTTCAGGGCACATAACAGCCTCCACTGTGGACAGACGGACGGCCGCACACTTTACTTCCACACAAACCTACGGAAGGGGAGGCCTTCACGCCAGGGGCACGATCCCATCCCAGACGACCTCGTTTCCTCGGGCAGAGAACGTCCACGGACCCACGGTGCCTCTGCAGGGAAGGTGCAGGCTGGTGGAGGGCAGAGCCCACGCTTTCCCTTAGGGGGGCGCGAGCCGGGACCTCGGGCTGGACAGGGAAATAATGAAGCAAAGGTGCGTTGTGATCAGTGCCCAAGGTGTGTGCACACCTTTGCTTAGCCGCTGTGTGTCCCTGGGGTGCTCCAGACCCACACGTGTATGTGTATTCACATGCATTTATATTTATGTGTTTATACATATGGTCCATCTGCACATACCCGTATGCACGCACATACACATGGATATATGTATTTTTAATTTTTTTTAATGTTTATTTTTGAGAGACAGAGAGAGACTGAGTGCGAGCGGGGGAGGGGCAGAGAGCGAGGGTGACACGGAATCCAAAGCGGGCTGCAGGCCCCGAGCCGTCGGCACAGAGCCCGACACGGGGCTCGAACTCACGGACCTCGAGATCACGACCTGAACCGAAGTCAGTTGCTTAACCGACTGAGCCACCCAAGCGCCCCTATATATGTATATCTTTTATTGGAGATTTATTTCAAGGATTCACCTCTGCACTTGTGGGGTGGCATGTCCAGAACCCGAGAACAGGCCAGCAGGAAGGACAGGCTGGAGACTCTTGAGCGGGGGCTGATGCTACAGTCTTCAGGTAGAAGTTTTTCTTCCTCGGGGAAACCTCAGTTCTGCACTAAAGGTCTTGCAACTCGTTGGACGAGACCCACCCGAACCGTCAAGGCTCTAGGCTTTACTCCGAGTCCCCTGAGCGTGGGTGTTAGTACCTCTCTCGTGGCTTTCCCGCCAGACCTGGCTTGGTGTCTGGTTGAATGAGCTTGGCCAAGATGACGCCCAAGGCGATCATCACGGGAGGTAGTAAGTTGAGGGACACGGGCGTGTCTTCCTAATTGTCTGAAATTTGTGAAATGACCGTGGCCCCCAGCCCCAGCCTGGCAGGGAGGGAAGCCAAGGGCAGGTGTCTGGGATGGCCCACAGGGGCTCCACACAGGTGACAACTCTGGCTCCTTTCCTGCCCCGTCGCTGGGTGGGTGCAGTGGGGCCGGGAGCTCACAGCTGCAGGGGTAGCTGGCCGTGCACTGCCTGGGCCCAGGACGGAGGGACAGCGGGGAGGAGGGGAGGGCAGGGGGACACCCAAGGACAGGAAGAAGCGATGGTGAGGCCAACTGAGAGGTCAGGGAGGAAGACAGAGCCTGAGAAACACAGCGGGTTTATTTCCACACCGGAGCTCATGCATCCACGGGGCGGAACCACCCCTGAGGCCAAGCAGGAGACAGGACCTCCAGCAGTAAAGCCACTGCCACAAAGGTGTCCCTGACGCCCGCCCCAGACCACACAGCTCTGGAAAGAGCAGTGCGGGGCCTGGGCACAGTGCTGCAGTGGTGGCCAGAGGGACGGATGGCGGCCCCAGGAAGGGACATCCGCCCTCATCAGTGACAGCTACCTGCGTGTCCTCTGTTTGTAAGAATTCATTCACCTTTCGGTTGTGTGCTTTTCTCTACAAAACTTCCAAGTTCAGGTCAAGAAAGAGCAGAGCACCGACCCTAAACTGGCCTCAAGGTCTCAGAATGTGCTTGAGTCGGAGGCGACGTTCTTGCAGCACAGATGTGGCCCGTGGAAAGATCGCCCAAGGAGCCACGTATTGTGGACACATCGCCAGGTGACGCACACCAGGGACACAAGCATCTCCTCACCGAGAACTTAGAAACAGAGGGGCAGGAAGGATGAATGGTTTGTCCAGGTCCCCCTGGGCAGGTGGTGAGAGCTGGCAAGGTGGGCAGGTCCCAACTTTAATTGTAAAACTGACCACAGGCAGCGAGGGCCCCACTCAGGGACAGCCCCCCCCCCCCATCATAGGACCTGACCCCACGCAGGGACGGCCCCACCTTCACAGGGATGGAACCCAGGCCCAGCGAGGGCGTCCCAGCCCCGCTGGGATCTGTGGGAAAGCGGAGTGCCGAAATAATATTATAAGCACTGCTAACGGTTATTCGGGAATGATTCGCTGCAAGAAATGCAGAGCCTGAAATATCCAGAGCTTTGGTAAAGGTCCCACAGAGGGGGGCGCTGAAGCCTGGCTTTCCCGGTGGCGGGAAGCATCCTGAGCCACGGAATGCGGCTCAACAGGTTTATTCCAGAACAGGGTTGTGGATTTCACACCAGTGCGTCGCCAACTTTGGAAGCTGCGTTTGGGAGGGCGCGGCCTACACGCCAGACAAACGGTGAGTTTGTGAGATTATACAGCGTCACTGGCCCAGAGGTGTTGGGCTGGGGTCCCCAACCTTAAGGAAGGCTTTTACTGTGAAATGTGACACCAGCCCCCTCGGCCCCCCCTGGTGTCCCCACTCGCCAAACCGCTGCGGCCAGGCCAGGGCAGGGGTTCTCAGCTGGAGCCGGGAGCCCGGCCAAAGCCACAGCCTCTCTGAGGGGTCAAAGGTGGCGCAGCCCCACCCCTCTGGGTCCCTGCGTCTCCATCACGCTGCGGCCCCGCGCGGTCGGTCGTCACTCCTTCTCGATCCTCAGCGGTTGGGTGGGCGTATTTCTCCAGCGTCGCTTTGACCGCTCCGGCGGACGTGCGCTGGCCTGTGACACGATGCCACAGGGACATGGCTACCTGTCCCTTAGTCAGCAGGCAGGGGTGTGGCCCTGGGAGGACCCCCCCTCCCCCCGTGCACATCCCAGGGGGCTTTGAGAAGTGAACGGAAGCTCGGGCTGTCCCTGCCTCTGAGATGTACCCGGAGAGGCAGGCCTCGGGGCAGAGGGAGCGGGGACCAGCGGAGCGGGTTCTTTCCTCCAGGGCGCGGCCGAGGCGGGTGCTGCGTAACCCAGCGGTCAAAGCGCAGGGCACCGAATAGGCTGTGAGACACATCGCGGCCCGTGGAAAAATGCCCCAGCGCCCAACTCTGGCCGAGCCCAAGGCCAGCCCCCAGGAGGCGGAAAGGGTCCCCAGCGGCCCCGTGCCGGCCGGGCACGCTGTGACGAGCCTGACGCCTTGTCCCCACGCAGACGGGCCCCGGCTGCGGCGGGGACCCGGACGCTGCCACCCGTGTGGGGAGCACATCCCCGCAGCCTCGGCGGGGGTGGCGGGGGACAGAAACCGCGTCGCACGGCCGGTTGCAAGGACCGCTAAGTGATGGACACAGGCACATGCCTAGTTTGCCTCTGAAAGGTTAAAATACACGCGCCCAAACGGGGTCGATCCGGTCTGAGCTCCGCCGTTTCCAGGTAAATCAGCTGGAAACTCTCCTGGCGTCGGGCTGGCCCCACGTGCCCAGCTGAAGGGGGTGAGGTGTCCCCGTCAGTCACACCGCGCGGGGACACGCCTCCACGCTGACAGGGGACGATTAACAGCCCAGGGACCTGGGGGCCAAGGCGAATTCAAATGCAAAATCGGGGCCTCGACTGCCTAGAAAGAAAATAAGCCAGATCCGCGTGAGTAAAACCATTCGCACGCATCTCTGGAAGGTGAGCTCCACGCCCTTTATGGCCACTTGTCACAGACATGAGGAAGGTGTAGGTGACAGAAACGTACTTCCAGGATGAAATGACTCACTGCGTCCAGATCAGTGTGAAAATGCGTTCCAGACTTTCTCCAAATTTCACAGATCTCGTGGAAGGTCCGGAGCATTCCGACTTCTGCTAGGAGAAGTTGAGACGTTCCGCTGTCTCCACCTGCACAGGAAAGTCATCGGAGGGGTTGGCCTGTTCCCTCCTCCAGGGGTGACTCTGTGGGAACGTCCAGCGTCCCAATGCTGGAGGTGGCTGCATGAAAACAAAACAAACAAAAAAGACTTTTTTCCAAGCAGTTTTAGGTCCGCAGTAAAATTGAGTGGAAAGTACAGACATTTCCCACATACCTCCTGCCCCCCCAAATGCACAGCCTGCCCATGTCAACATCACCTCCCAGGCTAAAATCTTTGTGAAGACCAACGAGCCTACAATGATTTGTCCTTGTTACCCAGAGACCGTCCTTTAGTTCAGGGTCATCCTGTGGCTTGCGGCAAATGGATAAAGGCATGAACCAACCATCGTGGTCTCAGACAGCGTGTTTTCCCCGCCCCACACGCCCGCTGGGGTCCGCCCACCCTCCCTTCCCTCCCGCCTAACTCCTGGGGACCGACCGTGGCTCTTTCACTATCTCTGGAGCGTTGCCTCTTCTAGAACTTCATGGAGGGGTGAACTAGGCAGGGCTCTCCCAACAAGCCGCATCAATAGGCTGTGTACACGTAGCACGAGGAGTGTTACAAGGAAATGACTCATGCGATCACGGGGACTGAGGAGTCCTGAGATCTGCCATCAACTGCTGGAGACCCAGGAGGGCCGATGGTATAGTTGCAGCCCCAACGGCAGCAGGCCTGCCCCGGGGGGATCAGAGGTTTCAGTTTGAGTCCAAAGACCTGTAAAGGTCGAGGCGGTCAGGCAGGAGCAGCTCCCTCGCACGTGGCCTTTCTGTTCTAGCCAGGCCTTCACCTGATTAGACGGGGCCCACCCACACGGAGAAGGGCATTTTGTCTTCTTTCGTCCTCTGCTTCAAACGTGAAACTCATCCAAGTGAGTCCCTGTGTTATGCATGCAGCCGAAAATTTGTTGAGCCGTATGTCTGGGCGCCCTGTGCTCCAGCCAAGTTGACACGTCACCTCCACCGTCAGGGTTGGAACCACACAGGACACGGACCTCACGCTGGCTTCCTCCCCTTTGCAACGTGCATTTACTTTGCCCCACGTCTTTTCATGGCCGGAAAGCTCATTCCCTTCCAGTGCGGGATAGCACCCCGTGGTCTGGATGGACCCCAGTTTATCTATGCATCACCTAGTTGCCTCCCAGTTTTGAAAATTAGAATACAGCTGCTGTAATCTCCTGTGTGCAGGTCGTAAGTTGTCAATAAACTTGGGAGTCCCAGGACCGGCTCCTGTGGTGGGAGTGTGCCGAAACCACCCAGCCGTCCTCAGCAGCGGCTTCGTCACCTTGTGTCCCCTCCAGCAGGTGGTGGAACTTCAGAAAACAACGCCTCACGGAACCGACGGCCTCGTCCTTGGAGTCGGGGTTTGGACTCCTTCCGGCAGCTCCTCTGCGGCTCTGTCCCTCCGCAAAGAAGAGACTGCCCCGTCCCCTCCCCAGACGCCCTCACCCCGGCCCCGGGCCTCCTCTGTGTGCCCCAGTCGTCGGTCAGGGCTCATCACAGACCCCAGGCCTCTGGGCTCCCCAGCGTCAAGGCCTGAAACACGCACCCACACTGTGTGCAGACAGAGCCCCGTTCCCCCAGCCCGGAACGGTCACACCCGCTGCCCTGTGTCCCCCTTGGCCGCCCCGACCCCCAGCTTCCCCGAGAAGTGTCTGCCTCCCCTCGTGCTAAGGGTGGGAGGGAACCGACTGCTGGCCGGGGAGATCCCCAGAGGGAAGGGGACCTCGCGCCCCCACATGGTCCTGTGCTGACACGGCTCTGGGGTCAAGGCCACCACTAGAAGCACCAGCTCCCCGTGAGGAGCCGTTGGAGGCACAGAAGCCAAGGGCTGACCCAGCAGGGGCCCCTCTGGTGCCTGTGAGACAGGACTTCCCCAGCGGAAGGAAGACCCCGTCCCCGCCAGGAGTGCCTGGGGCTTAGCCACGTGGATCACTACGTGTTTTTGCTCGAAGTGCTGATTTTCGGGTGTAGATTGATGGCATTCACAGCGGAAATGCGTCTTCCGTCTTCGAGCTCCCCTTCTGGTCTCTCGTCCACTTTGTCAGCTCCGTGGTGCGGCCAGGCACGCGCCCCACTTGTCGCGAGATACAGAACACGGGACGGCGATGAATTCCACAAAGTCCTACCGGAAAATAAAACCCAGAGCGTGGACCAGAGTCCGCGGCCTGAGGTCGTCTCCCGAGTGGGGCTCTGTCCCCTGACCACCGGCGTGGAAGTCTGGGCTTCCCAGAAAGACCCTCCCGCTGCCCAGGCGTGACCGGGCTTCCCCGTCGGTGACATCCCGTGTTTAAGACCCCCCACCGCCCCTCTCTCCTCCTCCCCTGTCCACCCGGCCCCCTCTGCGTCTGGCTCTACCTAGTGCCCCATCACCAACCGCTGCAGCCAGCCCGTGCGGCAGGTGCTGTCACTGTCCCACTCTACGGCTGAGGGGCTGACAGAGGGTGTCCTGCTGGAGGGACAGGCCCAGGGTCTGAAGCCCGGCCATCGCTGGGGTCTGCCTGGAGCCACAGCGAAGCTGTGCCTCATCTAAGATTAAAGCTCTCTCCGGGGACAAGGCACGCGTCCCAGGACGCGGCCCTGGGTGTCCCCCCATCCCTTCCCCCAGCCTCACGGACGGACCCGCTAGAAGGGACACCCAGAGAGGCCAGGAGTCTCACGGGAGCACAGGGAGGGCAGCCCCGCTCAGCAGTCGTCACAGCACTCCACAGGTGGCCCGGCTGACGCGGGAGTGGCTGGCGGCCACTTAAAAAGGCACAGAGCATTGCTATGCAGCGCGGGGGACGATGCTCTGTGTCCTGCATTTCCCTCCTTCTGGAGACGGACGTGGGAATGTGCCCGCTGGAGAAACACAAAGTCCCTTTCGTTTCCCCCAAACTGCTGTCCCAAACTCAGGCTTGTGTCATGCTTCAGGACACCCACTGGATGGCTTCCAGCCTGGGCCAGGGCAGCTCGTCACCCCCAGCACGCGTGAGGCTGGCCCTGCCCGGGGAACAGGTGTGGGTGACATTTGGGGGGGCCTGTTTTCCAACCCCCTGCCTTACACCAGCCCTGACAGATAAGGAAGGACTCATGTCTGATGTCACTCACTCGCTGACTGCCACTTCAGGGACATTTTTCCAGGGCTGGCGCTTATCTTCCTTTGGAGCGCCATAACGGGAGCCCCGCTCACACTTCAGAGAAGAGGCCCCGGGTGAGGTGCCGGGCGGGGTGGCGGATGGGGACGCACGTCGCTCAGTGTCACCTCCCAAGTCTGCAGGGAAATGTCTTCGGATGAGAAGCGGGGGGGGGGGGGCAGAGCAGAACCCTGCTAGTACCAAACATCCGGGTGTTGGACCCAGAACCCTCCATATGCCAGCAGAACCCCCCGCGGGCGACCTCCTTTTGGCACATGCCTGTCCTGAGCGACAGGCTGCTGGGGCCTTCCCGCTCTGGTCCGGGCATGAGCTGGGGGCAACGGGCCGTCGGAGAGGCTGTGGGGTGCTTGGCCAGAGACACTGGTCCGCAGACATTTAAACGTGTCTTTTCCAAGGGGCGCCTGGGCGGTTCAGTCCGCTAGGTAACCGACTTCGGCTCAGGTCAGGATCTCGCGGTCCGAGAGTTCGAGCCCCGCGTCGCGCTCTGTGCTGACAGCTCGGAGCCCGGAGCCCGCTTCGGATTCTGCGTCCCGCTCTCTCTGCCCCTCCCCTGCTTACGCTCTGTCTCTCCCTGTCTCTCAAAAACAAATAAATGTAAAAAAAAAAAAAATTTAAACGTGGCTTTCCCAGCCATTCGCCCAGCAGAGTCAAGGGACGGATCGGGCAGGATTTGAAGGCTCTGTTAAATAACCCTCAGAAATTTTCACTCGAAGGAGTCCCAGTTTGGGGGAGGCAACCTACAGTTCTGCATGCGGAACAGGACTTCGGGGCCCTTCTCTGTCGAAGAAATGCCTCTCAGCCCCACATCTTCAGCCACCCCGCGTGTGGCACAGCCAGCTGCCCAAGTCCTTAAGACTGGTGGTCCTGGCCAGCCGTCCAGCGTCCCCCCTTGGCAGGAGTCTCGTGTCACAAGGAGGTTCTGAGCGACCTGGGCTGGGCGCCCACACGGACCCTGCCCGTCTTCAAGGGTCCCAACGGCCAGGGATACACGTCTCTGCCACACCCTCCAGAGCAAATCTCCTCACGGAAGCTCCACTGTGTCTCCTGCACAATCGGCTGGGAGATGCCAGCGACGAAGACTGGCCTTCTGCGATGAACTTCGTAGTTGAGAAAATGGTTCTCCTTGGGAAACAACCTTCACACACAGCTCCCGGAAAGCGCACCTGGCCCACACCTCCCAGAGTCTGGTCCTGGATGCTGGTCCCACAGACACCTGGTTTGAGGGGAATAAGCTAAAACGTTGCATGCGGGACCGAGGACTGGGAAACGTGGCACTCTCCGTGAGCTCCTGAAAACCCACTCTGTGCACGCTAAAGCCGCACGTGGGGAATCCTGGGCCAGCGGGGACTTTGATTCGATTAAGCCAGCTTTGCCCCAAACTCCATTTGTCACGAGGACCTGAAGGCATCGAGTGGCTGCAGGAAAACACGCGTGACAAGGAGGTAGGAACGCACGCTGAGCTCCCGCTCTCCGTCCACGCGCAGGCTCACGGTGTCCGTAATTGTGCCCTGACTCCACGCGCAGCCGGGGGCCCACAGGGCATCTGTCAGGAGAAAGCCGGCGACTGCCCCACGCGCCCTGCGGTGACGCCCACCAGCAGCACAACGCGGGCCAGCCGGGTCCCTCTCTTCGACTCCCCCGTGGGCCTGTAGGCATGCCCCCTGCGGGCGCCTTCCCGGTGTCCCTGAGGACTCTCGGTCACCCAAAAGCCCACGTGTTGGGCGTCACAGAAGGTACATGTGACACCAAACACAGTGACCAAAACTCCGGCACAAGAGCCAGTCCAAACATCCACCCAAGGAGGAGGGACAGACAGGCTGGCCGTCTACACTGTGGATGCCGAGGTGGTAAAACCACAAGCAAGCTGTGCTCCACGAAGCCACGTGCCCCCCACGGACACTGTGTGTCGGGAGGGCAGCCGGACACAGGGGGGCACCGTCAGTCACCCCCTGCTTGGAGCTTTGGAACAGGCCACAGTGAGCTCCGGTGACGCAAGTCAGGGCGTGCGTTCGTGACCAGGGGGTGGCGAAGTGCCCGGCCGAGCAAGGGCCCTGATTCTCTCTCCTCCTCCCCAACAGGTGTCTCCTGGGTGGCCCTTTGGCTCCCCATGAAGACGTGGCTTCTGAAGGACACATTGCCTCCCCGCACCAGTCCCTATCTACCCCCCAAACTATCTGGGGGATGGAAATAGCGAATAGGAGGCTCCAGGGAAGGTGGGTCCGACCCTGGAACGGGTGTCATGCCAGGCCCCGCCCCCACCCCCCCTCCCCGACCCAGGAGCTCTGGGCTGAGACACCGCGTAAGACTCAGGGGGGCAACTGGGCACGACTCGGTAGGGATCTGTTTGCATAGCAGGTTGCTACTTTGTTTTCCCCTCTGCTTTCCCACGGCACGTGTGGGCTCCTTACTGTCACAGACAGTGGAGGCCACGTCTCCGTGGTGCCCATGTGCCATGAAGCCTGGGCCGTGCAGCTCCAGTCCCGCGAGGCCCAGCCTGCATCCACGGGGGTGCAGGTGGGAAGGGGCGGAAGTGAGGACCCTCTGGAGGCTCGGGGCTTCCCGGGCACGCGTGGCCGGGCCGGGAGCTCCGACCCGGCTCCGCGGCCGCTCTTTCTCACCACTCCGCGAGACACCCAAGTCCCCGGTGAGTGTTTGCTTCGTTTGGGCTCCCTTGGGAGACCTGACTTCCTTCCTTTCTAAACTTTAGCTCTTTAAAGTGTCTCTGTAAAATCGTCCTTGTTCCTCCTTCTCTAACCCTAACTTAAGGCAAACACTGTGCTCATAGCCGTCTGAGGGTCCTGGCGGAGAAGGCGCACGAGAGCAGCCGCTGCACCAGCTGCAACCACAAGGGCGAGGTCTTGAAGGCCATGGCCAGCCCAGGCACCATTTTCTAAAGGGAGCGACCAGACCGTCGGGCGCAGAGTCGGCCCTAACGAGGGGCTCTCAGAGTTGCATTTGCCCGTGGCGATGGCAGACAGGAGGCCGTCCCCGGACGGGGCGACCGGCACGCGTGTGGCGGGGGCTCGGGGTCTGCCTGCCTGCGGCCCCCTCGTCTGCCCGGCCCGCAGAGCCTCGGCATTGTCCCCAGAGCGGCCAGGCCTCTGGACGCCCGGTTCTCACACCGGCCTCTGAGGTGGGACCTGACCCCGCGGGGCTTAAAGGGGCGCCCTTGGATTTCTCGAGTCCAGAAAATCAGCCCCTCCGTGATCACTTGCTCGAAGCGGTGGCCCGGCAGCTGTCTAAATTTACAAGGTCACTCCCGGCCCCGCCTAAGCCCACCTTTTGGGGGGCCCCCGGGGTCAGGTTTCAAAAAAGCGCACATTCCTTTGCTAACCCAAAGCAGCTCTGGGGACTGGGCTCTCTCTGAGGACGGAGGCTCGTCACTTGCCTGCTCCGGGAGGAGACTTCAAAGGGTGGCCACGGGGAGCTCAGGCCGCCCTCCGAGCCGGCCAGCGTTGTCCAGGCAGCGATCGGCGGCCCCTCAGGCCGGGCCCAGAGCAGCCCTGCCCTCCGTCACCTTCCGCTCACACTTGTTAAAAGTAATTAGTGTTTGCACCCTTGTCTGGCCTTTGATTTGTGTCCAGGACGGAGACGTTGATGTGCCTCCTGATGGCTCCATAAATCACACGTTGTTAAGTTGCCTCCCATTACACTATTGTAAAGTGTCGTGAACTCCTGGCTTTAAAAGGGAAGGTGGGGGTGCTCCTAGGAACACAGGCCCGCTTGGGGTCCGGGGGTAGATGAAACCTCCCGCACAGACATCACCCCGTTCTGCCCGCGGGCTCTGCTTCGGTTATCAAAGAGAGGCTACAGCCGCGATCACCTCATGGGTACAAGTGTGATTCGTGGGCATGGGCGCCACAGCTCCTAGCTGTGGATCCCTAGCTGGGTCCCTAGGAGGGATCCTTGCCCTTAGTCCCATTGCACAGAGGAGGAAACTGAGCCAGGAGAAGCTGGGGACTTTGCCACCACCTCGCCTCACCGGGAACTGGGAGACACGGCCCCGGACCCCGGGGCTCTTCCCCTGGAGTCAGCGAACCACTGCCTGCTGCCTCTCCCCAGCTCAGGGCAGGTGAGCCTTTGCTGCCAGTGGAACACCTGATAGAGCTGCTCATTACAGTGCACGGCACCCACCACTGTCCTTGGCGTCCAGCCTGCCTCCCTCCTGGTCCCTGGGGACAGCCCACTCCCCGTGCAGTTCCCTGCAGGAACAAGCCTGGGGTCGTTCCCGGAGGCACCGGCCGATTGCGTAGAAATGCGCCAGGACCGGATCAGAACCTGTGGGCGGAAGGAGAACTCACCCAGGGCCCTGGGGGCTCCTGCCGCTTCCCCGACCTTGACCCAGTGGTTGAAGATGCCGTGCCATCTTCCCAAACCTCAGAGCTGAGGTGGGGCAAATGCAGAGCACCCCGGGGTGGGTCGACCTGAGTGCTTCCTCTCCTCCGACTCAGAACGATCATGTGTGCTGAAGTCAGGCCTATGGTGAGCTCTTCAACCCATTTCTGCATAAGCCAAATGGCTTAGAGTTTTGTCCACCTGGCACGTTAAATCACTCAGTGGCTTTGCAAAGACAGACATGACAATCTACTGTGGGTTCAGACTTATCTTTGCAGCACGACCAAGTCCCGAGTATTAAATCGTTCTTCTAGTGACTTAAGATCGACTGCGCTTTGCCTCTGAGGAGTTTACTGGTATTTTGGGGGGGAATCACATGCATGAACCAGGTCAGGTCAAGACAATAATGTCAGTTCTTTCTGGAAATAGCATATCAAGTTAGTCACTGACACCGACAGTTAGTATTGTGGTCGTCTACGTATTTCTATAAACATCGATTGACGCGTATCGTGAGACTGGCTGGCGTGGCTGTGTGTGGGTGGCTGTGCTTCCGCCCAGGCACAACAAGGTCAGTACTCTGTGGATCCACCGAGAAATGCTTTTAGGAGGGTGCCAGGAGACGAGGAAGGAGGCCATCACAGGGCAGGAGACAGGTGTCATGGCTAAGGACCGGGGGCAGTGTGGCTGGAGGTGGACAGATGTAGAGGTAGGCAAGCCTCATTTGCATACACAGCCCTTGCCTCATGCAAATGTTATTTGCAGATTATTTTCACAACCAGTTCCTACAGCTAGGAGGCATATTAACCTAGACGCCTTTACCTTGTCCTGTACAGCAGACGGGAGGTTTAAACTCACCGTCGCATAAATGCCAGACATTCTTTTCACACATGGAGGGAAGCGTGGGCTCTCAGAATTAAAATGTGTCTAACGAAAAAGGGTAGGAACCATATTTAAATAAGCCTTCCCACGTGCATAATTAGAATTCGGGCACGATTTTGAGGGTGGTTACTAAAAACAACATCGCTAATCCGCTGCCCTTCTCGGCAGTTTCGATATGGTCTGTGTCGCCCAAGTAAGAACCGAGTGGTGGGTGAAGTCATTCTCAGTAACCCAATCCCTCTCGACGGTTTATACCAAAGTGGCTGGGTCTCTTTTCAGGGATTTACCTTCATGATATCATTCCTGAGGAGTCTGGTTTAGATCAAACCAGGTTAAAGAGCATGATTGTCAAAGATGATGTCATTAGATCTCACTACTAATCAAGTCAGGGTCATCATGAGTACAGAAGCCGTTTGGAATTCAGTCTCTGTTTACCTTAAAACCTGCTCCAAACTTAAAACCCCAAGTGATATATAGATGATGAGAACCGATGGAAACATTAGAGACTGCTGGCATTGTCTTTATATAACCCACTTTGCAAGGATTTACCATTTCCTCTGTATTTTATACCACCAACTTAAATGATTCAGAAGTGGCTTTTTTTTTTCTGTTACTAACGTATCCAGTAATAACTTACATTTTGCTGCATAAGATATTCTATCGAAAAGAATGTAAAACAAATTTGGAGCTGATAACGGAGAAACATGCTGTTCTTTCATCACCGGCTGGTAATTTTGAAAAGCCAGACTTCTTTGTTACACATGGGCTCTATCACAAGCAGCACAAAGTGAGATTTCCTTAGAGTGGACTGTCTCTACCTCAACGTCGGTTCCTGTTAGAAGCAAAGATCAAAAGAAAGGTTCCGGTCTTTCCAAAGAATCAGGTGTAGTGGGCTGAGTGATGGAGATCTCAGAGGTTTTGCTTCTGAAGCCCCAAAAGATGTGATTAAGTTCAGGATTTGGGGATGAGGGGCTTGTCCTTGATTATCCAGTGGTGCCCTCGATGCCATCACAAGTATTTTTTTGGGGCAGAGGCAGAGGCAGACAAGACAAGACAGACACAACCAGGAGGAATTCCCACAGAGATGGAGCAGAGAAGGACGGGGCCACAAGCCAAGGAAGATGTGCAACCAGCCCAAGTGGGAGGAGCCAGCCCAAGTGGGAGGAGCCGGGAGTGGGTCCTCCCCCAGCCTCCCGAGGGACCGCACACCTGTGCCCATAAGCTGCAGAACTGAAAGAGAATTCATGTGTGTTGTTTGAAGCTCCCGGTCTGTGGGAACTCGTGTGGCACCCCGGGAGCTAATCCACGCAGGTAACTGTTAATCTACTGCTCTCGGAGGGGCTTGATGCTGGTTCTACCAGTTTCTTGGAGGTCACGACACATCATCTGTTCACTGGACACGGTTCGTTGAGCACATTCTCTTGTGTTCGAAACTATTCAGGGCTTCCGGGGAGCCACCGTGATCACAACAGACGGAAGGTGCTGCCCTCAAGAAGTCCGCATCCCGGTGTGAGGGGGGCAGACACCACACAGATACGCCCGCTCTGCCCAGGGTTCCGAATCTGCCCAGGTGGAAAGGCAGCCTGCGGTCAGCGTTCCCTCTGGTCCCTTCACCTCTGTCTGTTTCAACTTAAATATAAGCAAGGCCAGGGAAGAATTTCTAACATTTGCAAAACACAACGGAGCAGTGCAATTTCCATTTTCAAAAATACCAGGGGTGAAAAGGAGAAGCTGGCTTTGGAAAACCACGTCGGACTAGTGTTTGCTAAAGGGTGTTTGAAGGTGCTGCAGACCCTCAGGAAACCAGCACAATAAAACCGCTCTCTGGTCAGATGTCTCTGGGAAATATCTCCTTTTATGGGACTCTCATGGAAGTTCTCAATGTACATTGCACGCTGAAGCCTCTGTGACTTCCGGAGGTAAAACCGTCTGTTCAAGCGTGTTTCATCCAGAGACTCCCCAGTGTGACCAAGGACCTCATTTCATTACCACCCACAATAGCCTTTTCCACCTAGTGCTCGACAGAGTGCGCTCAGGACATGACGCGGGAGTTGGCGAACTAAGGCCTGTGAGTTGCCTGCCTTGTTACAGCCTGCAATTGAAGAAGGGCTTTTACATTTTTGTGTGTTATGTCAATACCTGAATAATAGCCATGATTCTTCCTCCTGGTCCACAAAACTTAAAATATTTACTACCTGACCATTTAAGAAAAAAGACGACTGACCCCTAGGCTCGGCTGAGGAGGGAGATGAGGTCACCTGTGTCCCACAGAGGGGGCCTCTCTCTCCCTGGGACAGGCGGTCTCTCCAGGGCCCAGTCTCCCCAACAAGGATTCGTCCTTCACCACCCACTCTTTTTCATTGGTAATGTCTTCACCATAGTAGGATGCCCTCTCTTTTAAAAAACTTGTCTTTAGTTGTTTGTGTCACACTCAGTACAAGAATATAACATTGCTCATATAATAAAATTCCCATAAGTTTAAACAGGTGCAGTACCAATCAACTATTTCTTTCTTTCTTTCTTTCTTTCTTTCTTTCTTTCTTTCTTTATTAACGTTTATTCATTTTTTTTTTAATTTTTTTTTCAACGTTTTTATTTATTTTTGGGACAGAGAGAGACAGAGCATGAACGGGGGAGGGGCAGAGAGAGAGGGAGACACAGAATCGGAAACAGGCTCCAGGCTCCGAGCCATCAGCCCAGAGCCCGACGCGGGGCTCGAACTCACGGACCGCGAGATCGTGACCTGGCTGAAGTCGGACGCTTAACCGGCTGCGCCACCCAGGCGCCCCCGTTTATTCATTTTTTGATAGAGAGAGACAGAGCGTGAGTGTGGGAGAGTCAGAGAGAGGGAGACACAGAATCTGAAGCAGGCTCCAGGCTCCAAACTGACAGCACAGAGCCCGACGCAGGGCTCGAACGCACGAACTGTGAGATCATGACCTGAGCCGAAGTCGGACGCTTAACCGACTGAGCCACCCAGGCACCCCAGAAGCAATCAACTTTTGCTATCATCTGTAGAACCCTACGCCCATTCTTCTACTCACTGAGAGTATCCAGTCTTCTCAAGCCATATGAACCTTTGACTAGAGAGAGCCTTCTGGGGCAGAGATGATACAAAGCATGTTCTTTGACAAGAGCACAGAAATCAATATCAATAAGATTTCTGGAGGATTTCCAAATATTTAAGAATTAAACCGAAGAAAGTTAAACAACCCTTGAATCAAAGGAATCAATAGCAACGAGCTTTCTAGAGGATTTCCAAATATTTAAAAATTAAAGGGAAACAATAAAACGACCCTTGAATCAAAGAAGAAATTACAAAGGGAATCAAAAATAGTTTTAATTGATTAATGATGAAATCACAGCATGTTAAAATTTGGGGGATGCAGCTAAATCAGTCATGAGAGGGACGCTGATAGCTTCAGATGCATAGAGTAGAATGTAAGAAGGTGTGTGGTCCGTGTCTTCTATTCCTACCTAACATAAGTTGGGAAAAGAATGACTTATACCTTACATAGGAAGAGAGGCAATATTACAAATAAAAGTGGGAACCAATGAAGTAAAAACAAACAGCAACACAATAGAGAAACTCAACTAAGCCAGAGGTTATTTCTTCAAAAATATAAATAAAATGGATAAACTTTTAGCAAGATTGGTCAAAGAAGAAAGGCAGAAATAGAAGTTACTAATAGCAGAAGTGAAACAGGTGACGTCACTGGAGATTGTACAGATAAAAATGATCGTGAGAGGGATATATAAAAACAGCTTTATGCGATAAACAATTTAAACAAAATTTATTTTTAATTTTTTAAATTTTTCTTTTTTTTATTTATTTTTGACAGGGAGAGACAGAGAGACAGAGACAGAAACAGAGACAGAGCACGAGCAGGGGAGGGGCAGAGAGAGAGGGAGACACAGAATCCAAAGCAGGTTCCAGGCTCTGAGCTGTCAGCACAGAGCCCAACACGGGTCTCCATCCCACAAACTGTGGGGTCATGACCTGAGCCAAAGTCGGAGGCTCAACCCCCTGAGCCACCCGAGTGCACCTAAATCAATGCAATTCTAATTAACATTTCAACAGATTTGTTAAAGAAATTAACAAGATTATTTGAAATTAGTTTAAAAGACAAAGGAGAAAACTGGCACCCCCAGAGATGATTATAGGCAGGGGTAGTAACTAAAAGAGTGTGATATCAAATAATGATTAAAACTACATTCTTGAAGCAATATAAGAAATCCAGAAATTGATCCACACTTATAAGATAAAGTTATTTCAACGAAAGTGCCAAAGAAACTCAATGGAAAGGGAAAATTTCTTCAACGAATGGTGCTGGAACAAGGGAATACCCACACACTCAAAACCCCCTCGGTCCCTATCCTGCACCGTACCCCAGACCAACTGAAGACAGAACATACCTGAATGTAAAGTGCAAATGATTGATCTGGAAGAATTTCTTCCACATCGTGGGGCAAGTAAAGATTTCCTTAAAAATCAAAATGAAACAAAAGCTTGAATTATAAAGTAAAACATTGGTAAACGAAAATTCTTTGTAGTTAAAAATGTCTTCTCATCAAAAAACACCATCACGAATATGGTCCCTAACTGGAGGAAAGTATTAGCAATGATATAGTTGAAAAAGACTTGCATCCATGTATGTAAAAAACTCCTGCAGCTTAACAGAAATATAAGACCGACACTTCAATAAAAATACACAGGATCCTAGGACAGGAAGGAAGGTCAGGAAAAAACCGCCTAAAAATAACAAATGAAAAACTGCTTAACATCATTCTTAGGGAAATTCAAATTGAAACCATCAGGAGAGACGGCTATACGTATAGTAGAAAGGCTAAAATCTAAAAAGTTCAGAAATACCAGGGGCGGCTGGGTGGCTGAGTCAGTTAAACACCCAACTCTTGGATTCAGCTCAGGTCGTGATCTCCCAGTTCGTGACTCTGAGCCTGCTTGGGATTCTCTGTCTCCCTCTCTCTCTACCCCTCTCCTGCTCATGCTGTCTCTGTCCCTCTCAACTCATAAATAAATAAACTTAAAAAAATAGTTTAGCAACACCAAATGTCAAAGAATATATGGAACCACCAGGACTCTCATTTATTGGTGGTAGAAGTATAAAGTGTTAAAGCAACGTTTAGAAACTTTTTGGTAGGTTCTTAAAGTTTTAAGCACGCATCTGTCCTATGAGCCAGTGGTTCTACTTCTTTTTTTTTTTTTCAACCTTTATTTATTTTTGGGACAGAGAGAGACAGAGCATGAACGGGGGAGGGGCAGAGAGAGAGGGAGACATAGAATCGGAAACAGGCTCCAGGCTCTGAGCCATCAGCCCAGAGCCTGACGCGGGGCTCGAACTCACGGACCGCGAGATCGTGACCTGGCTGAAGTCGGACGCTTAACCGACTGCGCCACCCAGGCGCCCCATAGTGGTTCTACTTCTAAAGACACGATGAAATGATATCCACAGCAAGTCTTGTACAAGAATGTTCATCGCTGCTTGATCTGTAACGATCAACGTCAGAGCATTTACCAGAGAACAGACCCACCACCTGTGGCTTGTTCAGACGACAGGATAAAGAAGAATGCAATTCTGATATGTGCAACAGCATACACGAGCACCAAAACCCCTAGCTCAATGAAAGAAACTGGACATAGAAAGGCCAATCCCCCATGACTGCGCCGACATGCCTAGAAGAAGAAAATTAATAGATGGCGGTAGAAGTCATATAGTGAGTCTTTCCAGGGGAAACAGCATTGACCAGGAAGGGAGAGGGAAGGACTTTCTGCGGTGATGAATAGGTTCTGTGTCTTGAAACACATTTGTAAAAACTGAGTAAATGGCGCGTTTAAAGTTGAGCATTTCACTGTATGCACATTATACTACAAAACTGCACACACACACACACACACACACACGCACACGTATGTGCACTAGCCTGAATGGTTATGGTCTCACACCAAACATTACCTTAGTATACCGTTATCGTCTGGACCAGGTATCGCCTTGTGTGGAGTGATGTTCTGGGTCTGGTGCTATTCTTTTCTTGTTATATTACATTTCATCACATATGTCAGCCTATTGGTTGTAAGGTGAGGTACCTCCCGTCAAGGCTGTTTTTAAACAGTTTAAAGCTCCTTTAGTGTTTCGTAAATGCAGCCAGACCAGGCACTAGCCTCGTGTACCGTGATGGCTCCAAACAAGGCACTCACCTGATATATGGTGATGGTTCCAGACCAGAGACTAGCCTGGTACACAGTGATGGTTCTGGGTCAAGCCACGGTATGATTGTGGACGTTGGGGTACGGATCAGGAAAAGACGTGCTAGCATTGGGAAACAAACCAGAGAGCTTCCCTCCAATGGAGGAGAACCAGCGCTCTGACAAACCCGCCCGCCATTTTTCTCCATGGCTGCTCCCTCCTCTGGGAAACCCCAGATGATCCCTGTGCTCACTTGTCTCTATGAAACATGAATAATCGTATCAACCCTCCCCAGACTTTATTAAGCCACGTGCGATGTTATGATGTTATTTTTAAATAGTTTACAACTCCTTTAAATGTTCCAATAATGGTATCTTTTATTACAACTGCGGAAAAGGAGGCATTCCAGCGTTGTGTAATTAAATGACAGCATATTTTGGAATATTTGGAGCAAAATACTGAACGTGGTAAGCACTCTCATGCAAGAGTTAATAAAAAAAAAGGTTGTTATATTTTTTTTAAATGAAAGCTTCCTTTCCACGTGCTGTGCATTTCACATCCCCAAGGAGAATAGCGCACTTAGAAAAAGCTATTTAATTCAAATAAAGAAAGGATATGATGTTGCCAGTGAGAGCAAATAAAGATAGAATAAGGTATATTGCCGAGGAAATGTTTGCATAACACACTGAAATTAATATACCATGTGTGATAGTTGACACAGTTCATTCTAGAACAGATAAATCATTCATAGGAAAAACAAACACCAACTAAAAAGGAATAGATCACCAGTTGAGCCACATACATCGTAACCTGTTGACACACTATGAATTTTCTGCTGAATCAGACACCTAAGCTACTAAATCAGCGTGAACACCCCCACTGGGCCAGGCACATCGCGCGCAGCTACGAGGGGTCATGCAGCTGATACGACTGTCTATCAAATCAGGAATGCACAGTATATGAGAGCTCCTATTTACTGAGCCATGGTCACTACGAAGGGAGTGTGCTGGCTAGTAAAATGCACACATCGACTATGACTTACCAGCTCAATTCACCTGGTCTTTCTAAAACCACCTTAAGGTGGTCCTGTGCGCCCAGCCCTGGGGGCGACGACCCTCCTTTGCGTGTGAGTGGGACCTGCGGCTGGCTTCTAACCAACAGAACGTGGCAAAGGTGAGGGGTGGCCCTCCCGCGGTGGCAGACTGCTTCTCTGTAAGCCTCCCACGTGCCAGCAGCATTATACTTGCGATTTAATTTATAGACGTGTGGCCGGCTGCTGATGCGGAGAGGCTGAGGCCTTTAAATTTTCATCACATAGGGGTGAGCCTGGGTGGCTCAGTCGGTTGGGCGTCCGGCTCCGGGTCGGGTCACAATCTCGCGGTTCGTGGGTTCGAGCCCCGCGTCGGGCTCTGTGCTGACGGCTCGGAGCCCGGCGCCTGCTGTGGAGTCCGCGTCTCCCTCTCTCTCTGCCCTTCCGCCATTTGCGCTCTGTCTCTCTCTCTCTCAAAAATAAACAAACATTAAAAAAAGTTTTCATCGCATAGACTTTCCTAGGGAAGAGGCGCAGGGCATTATTATCTCCAGGAATTAGCCCCTGGAGAGTCAGCCCCTTCCAGGTCTGGAAGGTATCAAGAATATAGAAAATAGAATCAACATAATTGTCCCTGTGGTGAATGGAGGCCCGGTGGAAAAATACACTTAAAAAGGTTTATTTATTTATTTATTCTCAGAGAGAGAGAGACTGTAAGCAGGGGAGGGGCAGAGAGAGAGAGGGAGAAGCCCAAGCAGGCTCCGCACTGTCAGCACAGAGCCCGACACAGGGCTTGACCCCATGAACCCCAAGGTCATGAGTGGAGCCGAAATCAAGTTGGGCACTCAACCGACTGAGCCACCCCGGCGCCCCAGTGGACAAACATATTTTAAGAAAACACAGTCAGGACAATCCCATAGCTTCAAGGAAATGAATTGTACCAGTGCATGGGGATTTTGGAAGCAAATCTTCCCCAGTCGGGCCTCTGATGCGAACCCATCCCGGGTGATGCACAGGTGTGGGGCCCTGAGCAGAGGATCCTGGTAAGTCACACCTTGTCCTCATCCCCAGAAACCGAGAGATGATAAACATGTTATTTTATTTATTTATTTATTTATTTATTTATTTATTTATTTAATGTTTCTTTGTGACAGAGAGAGGGAGAGAGGATGAGCGGGGCAGGGGCAGAGAGAGTAGGGGACAGAGCATCTGAAGCAGGTCCCGTGCTCACAGCAGAGAGCCCAATGTGGCTGTGGGGCTTGAACTCACGAACCATGAGATCAGCATCACCCGAGCTGAGGTCAGTCACTTACCTGACTGAGCCCCCCAGGCGCCCCTACACACATTATTTCAAACCTCTGAGTTTGTGTGATTTGTTTAGCAGCAAAACAAAAGTAAACCATTGATCAAAATCACCACAGTACAGGAACTGTCACGAAATACTGAGGGCTATTAAAATTTTTGAACTTTCCTATCGTCAGTAACATGGAGAAATCCGATTCCGAAACCTGGACAGTAAGCAGTTTCAAGCGTTGAAACATGGGGCGCCAGAGGTTCAGAATGTCAAGACCAAGGCTTGGTCTGGGACAGGACGGGGCTGCGAGGGGCTGTCGGCTGGGTGCAGACATACCCAATAGCAAGGACAAGGCGACGGGGTCAGTCCCAGCAAACGTGCTGAGGAGTCAGGGTGGTGGCTCTGGAGGCCGGCTGCAGGCACAGAGGGTGCAGTCCTTGGCCAGCCTCCCTGGACTTCAGAGAGAAACTCAGGTCCTGGGGACAACTGCTGAGGTCTGCAGCAGAGACCCAGACCCAAGAATCCACACCAGGACCTGTCCCTTGGGGAGGAACTCAAGATAACAAGAACCCAGTGATGGAATCTGAGGTACAAGTTCTGGGAGAGTAGAAGCTCTGCCTCTGTGAACAACTGTCTTGTCTTTGCCTCCGTTTCCAGCTCTGGAAAGTGGGCCATGGCATCACCTCTCAGTGAGATTAGGTGTCTGCCATCAATGTCCCTTAAGACACTGAGGAACAGGTAGAAAGTCACGTGATAGTTTGGGGGTGATCCCAGGGGAGGGTCTTGAGGAACAAACGTCTTGCTAAGCTGTGATAAGTAAGCTATTTTAGTTGGTTGAAGGTCTTATCTCCCAGAAGCAAGTGTTTCCTAGAATGAACAGCTGAGGCGTTCTTGTCGGGTCCCAGGGTTCGCACAGAAGAAGAAAATTGTGTGGCTCCTAAAACAGAGAGCGTGTTCTCGAAGGAGTAAATCAAATAATGTGAAAATGCTCTGAGCTCAACTCCTGGGACATGGCAGGTGCCCAATAAATGTAGTTGCCTACATCATCAGCAACAAGGCTGACTCAGAGTGGCTCACCGTGGCCCCAAGCCCGGGGCGTACTTGCGGCTGAGTCTGGGGAGCGCGAAAGGGGTTGACGTGCCATCATGAAGACCGCGTTTCCGTGAATAAAGCACTCTGGCTTTACTGCCACAAATGGAATAGATTTCTTAGTCTCATCATAATTATTGTGACTCTGCTGCCCAGAAAGCATTGTTACGGGTCCCTCCTTCCTTACAAACCCCTGAGCCCTTTCCTCGCCTGGAGCCCGGTGCCGCCCAGAAGACCTAGGCCCGAGATGCGGGGCTGGGGACGAGGCTCTGTTGATGATGGCTGTGATTCAACCAGCAAGCACGCAGGACTCTCAGGCCAGCGGGTTTCCTTCGGAAAAGGGACGGCATTTGAAGGGCAGTGATCTGCTTTTTATGTTGATCATGTTTAATAAAATCATAGTTTCGACACACTTGGGCCACGTCATCAACAAAGAATCATTTTGGCAACGTACGTAATTAATTTACATAATGTCTTCTGTAGGCGGACAAGACCTGTTGCAATGGACCAGGTTATTACATAGATACAGCAGGACATAAATCTAGATTTGGATGTGGAACGGTGAGCGTGTGCGTGTGCACCTGAGTGTGTGTTTGTGGTACACGTAGCAGCCTTAATCCCAAAGAAGAGCCAGGGAATTTACGCAGGTACGAACGTGTGCGTATTTTAGACAGGTGAGATAAGCTGACGTCAGGTGCCGGGCATAACCTTTACGTGACATTGGTCTCCATACCACGTGACCACAAACGGTATCTTAAAACAACACAGATGAGCCCTCCCCACAAGTCCACAGGCCAGAGGTCCAGGCAGGCTCAGCACTTTCTCTGCCAGGTTGTAGAGGCCCGAACCTGGGTGGTGGCCCTGCAGTGTCTATCCCCATGCCCCCCCAGGTGTTGGAAGTGGTCAGTTCTCGTGCTCATAGAGCCGGAGGCCCGAGTCCCCCAGCCCTCAGCGCCTGCCTGTCACCTGCATTACTTGTCTTTTACCTTCAGGCCCTTCTCGGGCTTCGGCCTCTTACATCCCCTCTGTCGCAGCCCCGTGGCGACGGCCAGAGAAAAGTCTCCGCTGCAGGAGCTTGTAAAGGGCAGAATTGTGTCCCATTTTCTTTTTTTTTTTTTTTTTAATTTTTTTTTCAACGTTTATTTATTTTTGGGACAGAGAGAGACAGAGCATGAACAGGGGAGGGGCAGAGAGAGAGGGAGACACAGAATCGGAAACAGGCTCCAGGCTCTGAGCCATCAGCCCAGAGCCCGACGCGCGGCTCGAACTCCCGGACCTTGAGATCGTGACCTGGCTGAAGTCGGACGCTTAACCAACTGAGCCACCCAGGCGCCCCTGGATGTGACCTTATTTAAAAGGCGTGTTTCTGCAGGTGATCAAGTTAAGATGTGGTCATGAGGGTGGGCTCTGATTCGTTGTGACGGGAGCCCTTACGAGAAGAAGGGATCTGGACACAGACGGACACCATGTGAACACGGCGGCAGAGACCGGGGCGGGGCATCTACCGGCCAGAGGACGCCAGAGAGGGCCAGCCCCCACCAGAGGCTGGAGAGAGGCGGGAGAGGTGCTCCCTCAGAGCCTCAGAAGGAGAAGCCCACGGACCCCTTGATCGCGGCCTTCCAGCCTCCGGGGCTGAGGGGGCATACATTTCTGGTGTTAAAGCTGCCCAGGGGCTTGTGCTCTGTTGTGGCAGCTTTACCGGGCCCACCTGAATAATCCAGGATAATTTCCCTGTTGTGAAACCTGCACCCTTGACTGAATCTGTGGAGCCATGGAACAGTATAGTCACAGGCTCTGGGATTAGGGGGCCACGCTTTGGGGGGCCACGTGTCACCTTACCATATCATAGCCCGATCGCGTTAGCCCCATGGCTACACTCCTCTGAGGTAGGGACCATCTATTTCCCATTTTGCAGATGTGAAGACTAAGGCAAGAGGCGATGGGAGTTCCCCACCAGATTAACACCAGGCCAACTGGTGCCCAGGGGCCCGCTCCGCCACCAGCCCCAGCGAGTACGCAGGCCTCTGAATTCCAAATGTCCCCATGCCCCAGGCCTCGCGTTCACTGCCTCCCTCCCTCGTCTCCCTCCATGGACCTAGTCGACCACCGCTCTCACTGCCATCCTGCGGGAGAGCACAAAAGTGAGAGACGTGTGTGTCCTGGAGGGACTTCTAGTCTGCTTTGAAAAAACAGCAGAGATGAAAACAAATCAATACACAAACCATCTACAGCGGCGTGTATGTGACAGCTCAGAAACGGAGTGAATTTGTGTGCTCCTGGACAAGGAGCCAAGGGCTCAGGAGGGAGATCATGCTTGTCCGTGTGGGATGAAGTGCTCAGGCCCCGGGGGAGAAGCTGCTTGCTCTCTCGAGCTCTCTCTGCAACCATTGTTTAATGTTTATTTATTGTTGGGAGGGGGGAGGGGGAGGAGAGAGAGCGTGAGTGGAATAGGGGCAGAGAGAGGGAGAGACGCAGAATCCGAAGCAGCATCCAGGCTCTGAGCCGTCAGCACAGAGCCCGACGCGGGGCTCGAACTCACAGACCGAGAGATCATGACCTGAGCCAAAGTGGGACGCTCAACTGACTGAGCCTCCCAGGCGCCCCTGAGACCATTGTTAATTGCCCACAACCTCTCCAAGCTTAACGAAGATTAAAACGAGCTTAACCACATCTATGCATTGTTTTCTTCTCAGCAGCCAGCTTGAGGGCCCGTCACTGTGTTTCGATTCAGAAACACAAATTGAGAGTCTCCAAAGAGAGCTGTCTGGAAGGTCCCCTTTGTCATTAAAATTCCCAATTCGATGAGTCACCCGGAAACATTGTTCATCTTGTCCTCCCTCCCCCACTTCTCCTGTTCCTAGAACGGATCTCAACTCCCCAGCATGTTCCAAGCCTCCAGAACTTTTCACCCTCAGCACCTACGAGCCCATCTTCTGTTTTCAGATCTCAGGATGGGCCCTTGGAATTAGGACGCTCAAGCCTTGCCATCACATAGGGCCTAGCTGCATTCCACCCTCAGCAAGGTACATTCTGGAAACTCAGCTGAACACCATCACCAATCACGTTTCCAGGCTAGTATGACCCTAATTTTTAAAAATCCATTTATCATTTAAAATAGTTTATTTGTAATGACATGGTCAGATAAGCCAAGCAAGTTAAAGGGCATGTATTTTGCTCACAGGATCCAATCAATTTCGACTTAGCCAAGGTGTGGGCTCCTAGTCAAGTTTTGTCCCACTACCACCCTGTGATTACAAAGAGGTGACGATGCCAGCCTCCTCCTCCCTCTCTAGCCCTGTCCGGAGTGAGATCACATGTGTCTCCGTGGGTCGTTTGCAAGTTTTCAGAAGAGTCGCTCCATAAAGGCCGAGCTCTGCGTTGCGATGAGTTAACCCAATCTCTTGGAGATGCCCAGGTTCCTCCCTGTGTTGGCAGGTCTTTATTCCGAGATTGGCTAGGTCTGCCACGAACAGATTTATCCCCCCAATTGCTGCCATGTAAGTGGAGCGGCCTCAAGGGGCTGAGACGTTCCATCCTCGCTCTGAGACTCTCTCCAAGGCGAGTCTCTTGTCCCCAGTGTGTTAGCCTCTTCCCGTGTGGAGAGAGGAGGCTGTGACTCACAGGACATCGATCGGAAAGGAGCTTCTAATGTGATGCTTCCTCATAGCGTAGCTCGCTGCCTCCATTTCTGGTAGGTGTGTGTTCGAGAACGAGGTGAACTTCTGCATCTGGGCAAGGGGGCTGCTGGCCACAGGGCTGTGGCTGAGCCCCCGGAGCCCAGGGCCCATGTTTCAGGAGAAAGCCCGGCAATCCAGGTCCTCTCTGGAGGGCCTGGAACGGGGGTCTCGTGCAGAACCCCTCCCCCATTACAGCCGGAGCTACCCCTGGGTGTTTGGGCTGGAGGAGGGGGTCTGACACAGACTGCCAACAGTGCCTCGGGATTCTGCTTCACGTGCCCCATGTGGGACAGCTCCAGGGGGAGGAGGTGATAAAACAGGACGTTTTCCTTTATACTGAGCTAAAATCAAACACCCAAAGCTATTCGGATTGAGCTGAGCTGCCCCACGATGTCATTGGAGAGACTGGAGGGCCCTTCTTGGGAAATCGGGTGTGAACAGGCCGGATCCGACCCTGGGGTCTGAGGTTTTTCTAGATAATATTATCAAATTGAGTTTGTCCTGTGTCTATGGATATTTCAGTCGCTAAGATGTGTGCCTTTAGGAATAGTTTAGGACTAAGTGGCCACCTGAAGTGTCCATCTCAGCATAAAGCACCGTGTCCCTTCCAAGGTGTCCAGTCCTGCCTGGAAAAGAAGAGTGTGTATGTGGGGAGAGAGCCCACCTGTAGCACGTCGTGTGGCTGATGTAGCCACACCCCCTATGTGAGCAGACGGGTCTACAGCACTGGTCCTTCAGAAGACATCTCTTGACCAGGAAGATGTGCTCTGAAAATCGACTTCATGAAATATTGGTTTCGATACTCAAGCAATAGCAATGATGTCAATTGATTTATCTGAGGCGTCTTCGTTTGTATCCCAGTTTAATTTTTGTGCCTTAATACAATGGTAGAAGTGGGGAAGATGGCCAGACTAGGTCTTTGCCTGATCTAAGTAGGATGGAGCAGGAAAAGCTGGGCTATAGACAGAAACTGCTTTGCCAGGGCAGCCCCGAGCCTCTGCATACACACGTCCCCGCCATAAGGGAGGTTTAGGGAGCAACTTTTCACAACAGGGGCTCTGGATCATGACTCTTGCATGGTGACACCTTCCACAGAAAACACAGAAGATAGGTGCTCTATGAAAAGTGACATCTCACATTATGTTTTCAGATAGAAATTCTCACCAATTTGCTTGACATCCTAAGAAAAATCAGAGTATCTTTCAGAACTGTGGAGAGCTCTCCGGAAGTGAAGATGCTCTCACTGCATAAATAAGCGTGCTGGGCTTTATTGACTAAGTGCAAGGAGAGAACCCCACCCGGACAGTCAAAGGCTGTCTTGTTCAGGAAGCAGACGCTTGTCTTTATGGGGTGGACATAGGTGTTCTTGCCCAGGACATCCAAAGCTGGTGAATCTTGGCACCGGATGATTTCTCACTGTGGAAGGTGACCCAAGGGCATCGAGGTTCCGCAGAAGCAAGTGTTCCGTAGCGTGCCATGTTCTCCAGCTGTGGCTACATAATGGAGACGTGCTGGGGGAGCCTTCCGGCTCCTGCGGGGGACCTCTGCTCTGCTTAAGGGGGAGGGATGGAGATGAGCCTTTCTGGAACACTCTCGGGTTCACGGGTCATGCCTCACCTGCCTATGTCCACGGACGTCTGAGCGCTCTTGGGTTGAGCCTTTTTCTCCCCATAAAAGTGGTTTTTTGCACTATTACCTTGCTTTTACTGCAGTTTCAATGCAAGATAACCATAAGCCCAGGAAGATTTTGAAATTGGTGAAGAATGGTGGGCAGAAAGAGGAATCAATGTGTCTAATTACTTTATTATACTTTATGTGCAAACCGCATGCACTGACTTTGGAGTTGTCGCTTACATTTATATAAGTTTTCTCTTATTGTTCGACTGATTATTTTTTCTCTTTGTGACTGTTGTTTGAATCTTTGGGGTTGAGCTGGGACACGCTGTCACTCACCTACCTGAAATTAATGAGACTTTTTTTTTCTTCCCATGCATTGCTTCTCCGAAGAACAGAATTTTCGGAAATAAACCAAAGTTGTTAAATCAAGTGAGAGGTAAGTATATGAATTAAGATGTTCCACACCCTCTAATTTATTTTACCTCTGGGCTCTTTTCCCCATTAGAAACAGTCATGGACAGGGAGACATTTGCTTTGGAAAAGGGATAACGCAGCTGTGGCTGTTGAGTTCCAAACTAAGCTTTTGAGATTCCTGACAGAGATAGCAGCTGTGAGAGATAAAGCTCTCTAGGTCCCTTGAGCTTTGTGAGTTTATCAGCCTAAACCCTCAAAAACTGGGTTGGGCTGGTGCACTAGGAGAAAGGGAGATGAGACAGGTTGCTCCTTCCTAGACTGGAAGGTCCAGGCCAAGAGGGATGTGGGGAGCTCTGAGCATCTCCCCGATCGAGTGGGCAGAGGGGCAGGACAGAAGCCCCAGGTGGGACACTGAACATTGAGTGGTGGCCAACTGATGGTGAGGTGTTGAGTGTTGTCCTGTACCTGCATGAGAAGGCAGGCTTGGGGGGACACAGGAGCATGCCCTGAGAGGGAGCCAGGATGCAGGACTGGTGACCACCAGGTGCGTCCCAGATGCCTTGGGACTGTGATCCTTCACCCAGAGAAGGAAGGCAGGAAGGGAATCCAGAACTAAATTGAAGAAGTTTGCCCTGAGTTGAATAGGCATCCATTTCCCTTAGGAAGTTAAATGGAAACTTGAGGTGGAAAGCGATCTGATTCTGTGGTAGACAGATAAGGTAAACTTGCACGGTGACCTTGGCTTGCGGTCCTGGGAGCTGAGACTTTGTGAACCAGGCAGTGCCCTTACCCCAGGACTGGGGCCAGCCACTGAGGAGCTCACCAGGGATGTGCCCGCCGGGCAGTCCGGCTCACAAGCCTCCTCTCTTCCCGTGGGCCCGCTGGCTCGCCAAGCCTCCCCTCTTCCCACGGCCCACCCTGGCTTGCCGGGCCTCCCCTCTTCCCGCAAGCCCACCAAAGCGCAGTTCAGTCTGGGGTCGGGTGTTCTGTACTCAACAACAAGAAGGGAGGGATTTACTCGACAAATTATTAAAACACATCAGATCAGAGGGAGTTTCTGAAGCATCTAGTAAAAATAAATAATTTAGAGTACCTTAATTTAGAAATATTAATTCATTCACCTTAATGTGTACATTCTTAATCATTCTTGCATATGCATGAAAACAAAGTCCCCAAGAAACACTTTCTTTTATGAACAAAGCAACAAAAGTCTTCACCAAATCCTTCTCTAACTCGGATTTCACGACAATGCAGGTTGTTCGGCCTTATTATGATAAGATGGTGAGGCTTAATGGTTACGTACGTGCACAAATATTTAGTACAATTGAACTTAAGTTCACAGAAGCTCATACATATACATGCGGCCGCCTTTAAACTCGTGAATTGTGCTGGATTGTAGATAGTCACTTTTGACGAAATGGGGAAATAGTGATTTCTCTGAGCATCGAGGCCTCCACGAGAACGTTGTGTGGAAAGTGTGGAGCCGGAAGCCGCCGCGGTCAGAAGCCCGTTCCCGACTTTCCATCGGAGAAAATGCATTGTTCTCCTTCTGGCTGATGGACTGTGAGGAAATCTGTTGAATTCATTCAATCTTGGCTGTCATTTGAGCCATTTCTTTCTCAGAGGTGCTGAAGAGCTTATTTAAATGATTCATTTGGTGGATTAGAAGTGATACGCATCTCATACCTTTTAATAATTTGCATAAATATCTTGGCTGTACGTCAGCGGACACACCTGTTTCGTACTCCACCTGGTAGTGCTGTCTTCCAGTCGCATAATTAGTTCCGTCTCCTGCCAGACCCGGTCCTTCCCAGCTCACCCGAGGAGTTTCAGCACACATCCCCTCTTGGGTGTGGACGTGATAAACCTTGCAGATAAACACTCTGGGTGAAGAAAGAGGCCAGAAATGAGCGAGCAAGGAGCAGACACACGAGAAGAGCAATTCCTAGACGGCAGGTGACGAGTTGCACATGGCAGCCGAGAGCGCTCTTGGAACACCCCCGCCCCCCCGGGGCCACGTCCCAGGACAAGGTCAGACCCCGATTTATCTTAAACCGTGTGCGCTTTCTTGAGCCTTTGAGAGGTCTGTTTGGTTTTGCAGGAATGCCTTTGTGTTGCTGCCTGATACTAATTCGATGTATGTTAATGTGAACTCTTTTTTTTTTTTTCTCACAAAAGCAAGATCTCCGATCCACGTTAGAATCCCCCTGTCTTCCAGGTACGTGTGTCGTAGTCCCTTCCTGGCATCAGATCTCAGCCCTCCAACACCGGCACTGAGGCTCACCCCCAGCATCAGCTATGTCACAGACACACCTACCGAATGTGAAAGAGTCTCTCCAGAGCAGCACATGCTTCTAAGAGGACATCATTATGAAATATTGGTTGGGTTCAAAGCCCCAGGAAATTACTCCTTCGGTTATAGTTAAAAAGCAAATGGATGTATTTTATCCAGACCTTGAGTAGAATCTGGATCTCACTGGTGAGGATCAAGAAGGTTTAAGTGACTCCTGTGCCCCCGACATCCTTATCTTCATCTCTCCTGTACTCCCATACTCCCAAATCCCGGGATTCCGTTAATTCCCGGGGAAGGGCTTTGCCTCTGGGGATGACAGGCTGTGCGGCGAGGGGAGGGAGGGGTGAATGCCAGAGGAGAAGGAGAGAGCAGGGTGTGTGGCGTGGCTAAGCAGGGGGGGCCTGAAGCTCTACTGGAAGAAGTTTGCTCCCCACCATCCCGCCCAGCTCTGAGACTTGGGGGATGTTTGTCACCGCGCCTGAACTCAGCACAACCTGACTGGTAGGTCTTCCTAAAACACAACGCGGCCGGGCCGCCCCCCACCGAAAAACCGCCAGCTATCCCAGACAAGGCAGCGGGTCAAGTCGTAAGACCTCCCCGGCCTCCTGGAACCGCACGCCCTTACCTGGATCAGCCCTCACGCAGTCCTGCGGCCTCCTTGCGTGACCTGGCGAGCACTGGCGCTGGAGTCTCCGAGATGCATCCGCCAGCGGGAAATTGGTGGGAGAGCCCCTTCACTGTGTAAGGCGCGGCCAGGTTGCCTGGGGTGGTCTCAGGCAGGCGTATTCTCGGCAGAGAAGCATGGAGATTTCCACTCGTGCACGCGCCAGCCCACGCATAGCATCAGACTGGTCTTCCCTGGAGAAACGTCTCAGGATGTCAAACGGTTGGAAAGAAAGCGGGCCTTTCCTGCCTTTTCCCCTGTCTTCTCTGCACGCGTGGCCGGCTCACCTCTCCTGTGTGTATCAGACACACGCCCTCGTCACGTGTACACGTAGGCGCATCGTGCCAGCTCACCGTCAGCGTTTCGCACGCCTTCCCCAGCGCTCCCGCCGTCACACTTCTGTTCAGTCTTTGCAGTCACGTCAGAAGCCCTTTGCTGTGGCGACCTGGGGAAACTTCCACCCCGGATATCTCTGTCCTCCGTTCCTGTGGCCCACATCTGGATGGTCACCTGGAGGCTGCGGCCTCCTGAGAACACAGGTCTGCGTCTGTGTCCTTACCAGACGGGGAGAGGGGGGCTCAGAGGCGGGGACCAAAGGCGTCCATGTGCCCAGAGTTGGCTTCTGGGCGTTTACGAGCAGGAGGAGGAGGGCAGCAGGGGGACACGAAGGCCCTGACCCCTGGCCACGTGACCTCTTGGGGGCTACGGGATGCAGGGAGGGTACGTAGGGCCTCCAAGGATGGGGGCAGGAAGGGCTCTGAGGGGGCAGCTGCGCGACCGTCAAGGAGGTTTTGCAGGTGTCTTTCTCCTTGAAAGACAGACGAGCTACGTGGGGAGGCTGGCCTGGTCCCTGTACTTTGGTTTCTGTTTTGCTTCTCTCCTGTTTCTGGCCCCGTGTCAAGTACATAAAAAGATTCTGGTTCTGCCTCCGGCCACTGGCCTCCCAAAGGCAAAACTGAACAGCAGGGGAGACAGGCCACCTTTCCAGGCCCGGCCCGGGAGATCCGGCTCCACGGGCAAAGCCGGTGTGCTCGAGTGAAGGACCCCGGAGAGCAAATGCCCCTTGCCCCCTGCAGGAGCCCCGCGCGTAACCGCCTGCGCCCCCCGGGTCCGTCCTTCTCTCCTCCTGCCTGTGTTTTTGTTAAAGAGGCTGAAACGCCGGATTTTCGTAAGGAATGAGGTTGGCTCTTTTTATTTATGTATTTAAAAATTTTTAAGTTTATTTATTTACTTTGTGGGTGAGAGAGAGAGAGAGCATGCGCACAGCAGGGGAGGTCAGAGAGAGAGGGAAAGAAAGAATCCCAGGCAGGCTCTGTGCCGTCAGCGTGGAGCCTGCACGAGGCTTGAAATCGGGAGCTGTGAGGTCACGACCTGAGCCGAAATCAAGAGGCGTTTGCTCGACGGATTAAGCCACCCAGGGGTCCCTGTTTTCTTTTTTAATAAGATTGCATATATTTACCGTGTACAATGTGATGATTTGTGTGTTTGTGTATATTTATACACACATATATATAATGAAATAATTACCATAATTGAGATGATTGACGCATCCATTGCCTCCTTTAGTTAAGGTGTGTGTGAGAGTGTGTGTGTGTGTGTGTGTGTGTGTGTGGTGAGAACACTCAAGATTCACTCTCTTAGGGGGCGCCCGGGTGGCTTAGTCGGTTAACTGTCTGACTTTTGATTTTGGCTCAGGTCATGATCCCAGGGTCATGGCATCGAACCCCGTGTCGGGCTCTGCCCTGAGTGGGAGCCTGCCTGGAAATCTCTGTCTCTCTCTCTCTCTCTCTCTCTTCTCCCTCTGCCCCTCTAATAATAATAATAATAATAATAATAAAGGTTCACTGTCTTTGCAAATTTCAAGCATGCAGCAGTCTTATTAACTGCACTCCCCGCGGTGCACATTCAGTCCTGAGCTCTGAGTCATCTCGCGCCCGGAACCTTGTGCCCTTGACCGACCCCTCCCCGCGTCCCCGTCCTCCGCCCCAGGAAAGCCCATCTACTCCGTGCCTCCCAGTCCAGCCTCGCAGACCCCACGCGTAAGTGGGACGGTTCAGTCTTTGTCTGTTTCCCTCATTTCATTTGGCAGTGTCTTCTACGCTCATCCGTGTTATTGCAAAGGACGGGATCTCCTCTTTTTTAAAGCTGAATTGTGATCGTATTTTGTACACACTTTATGATATGTTCTCAAGGCCACTGAAGGACAAAGAGAGAAGATCCGGATGAGAGAAAGAGGTGTCACTGAAAACAGTTACAGGAGGCCAGTGTAGCACCTGTCTCCCCGTCCCCTCCCAGGAAGTCCCCCGTACAGCAGAGGGAAGCAGGAAAGCTTCCGCCACAGTGGCAATAGCAGCCCAAGCACACTGAGCGTTGGCTCTGAGCGAGACTCCGCACGAAGCTCCGTCTACGCGTCATCGTGCGGACCCTTCACTGCAATTCTGGTAAAGAAGACGCGACTGTGGTCTCCATGTGGGGACTCAGGACAAGGAAGAACAAGGAATTTGCGCAACTCAGCCTGAGTTCGTTCTAGCCCTGGGGCCCGGACAGCTGACTTCTCGAACTCGCATCCCTAGGTCTCGGTGCCCTGCCTCTGGGTGCGGCGTGGAGGGAGAAGGAAAGCCGGCACGCTTCCCAGGCCTCCACTGTCAGGACCAGAGGCTGAAGAGCGCCTCCAGGATCCACATCGCTATCGCCAACTCCCGCCCACAGCGCCCCACTGACGTCCTCGCATACAGACGGACAGACAGACAAAGCTGGCCTCGCCGGGACGCCACCCGCGTCCAGGCGGACATAACTCCTCCCACCACCGGGATTTCAAGCAGCCCCACCTCGGGGACATCGCGGAGGGCCATGGGTCATGTTGCTTAGACTCGGGGTGAACGCATTCCTCAAGGGGCACCCTGGCTGGTCCCAGACGAACGGGGTTCGGGGCGGGTGGTGTGAACCACACGCATGGGCTGGGAAGGGAGCGGCACGGCCGTTTCTGGAAGACGAAGCAGCTCCACCCCAGGAGGGAAGCTGGGCCCACACACAGGAGTGGGAGTCAATCCATTTCTGACCTCGTGCTGAGAGAAAAAATCTATGGATCCCTGGGAGCCAAAGTCCAGGGATGAGCACGGTCAGCAGATTGCACCCGTTTCGCACCTAAGAGATTTCACTTGCACGTACCGAAGCAAACACCGCTCGACTCGTTTAAATGCTCAGGTCGTGGATTTGAGGGCGTGTGAGAGGAATATCTAAAGCTTCTCTTATCCGAGGAGGAGGACAGTAGGGCACAGATGTGGGTCCAGGCTCCCAGGCATGAGGGCTTCTGACTTGGGGGGGGGTACTTTCTCAGATGACAGAGGACAGCATCGTGTCTTACAGCCAGATGAGCCGGGAAGCTTCAGTTGGGTCCTAAGGGTTTTGAATACAAGCCTCCGATGAGCTGAAGAGAAGCCTGGTGGCCGTGATGCCTTGGTGACCACAATTCATGCCACTCCTGTGCGGGCAGCATTCTGTTCCTCCTTTTGGCTGGCGTGTCCCTGCTGGGTGCCTGGGCCACAGGAGCCTAACCCTAACCTGCTCCTGGTGTCTGGGGACCACAGGAGTGGCCACAGCCCCCCCACCCCGTCCTCTGCTATCTGCAGAGGGGCAGTGATTGAAGCTGTCGGATTTCCTTTTTTTTTTTTTTAATGTTTTACTTATTTTTGAGACAGAGAGAGACAGAGCCTAAGCAGGGGAGGGGCAGAGAGAGAGGGAGACACAGGGTCCGAAGCAGGCTCCAGGCTCCGAGGGGTCAGCGCAGAGCCCGACGCGGGGCTCGAATTCGCGGACTGCGAGATCGTGACCTGAGCCGAAGTCGGACGCTCAACCGACGGAGCTGCCCAGGCACCCCTGAAGCTGTCGGATTTTCAAAGGCGCATTATCCTGAGCTTCCAAAATAAGGGCTCAGCCATGCTGTCAACATAGAGCCCACCGGGAAAGAAGCAGCTTCCGGATGCGGGAGGGAGAACGGCCGTGGACCACCAAGGAGCCTCGCCTTGGCTCTTGGCTGAGGGGGCACCTAAATATTAATTCTAGTGAAACACTCCATCAGAGTTCAATTGAAAGGAATACGTGCTATCAAAACTATAAGGTAGTACCTAGGGATAGCATCTACGCGGAGCCACGCTTTTGTAACTTTCCTGTTTTCAGACTTATTTTCCTAAATGCAGAGTAAAATTCAGTAGCTGGTAACCGCTCGCTGACCTCCACCACTGTCCCCACTCACATCTATTCTCTTTGCTTCCGCGTGGTTTCCCCCACACGGCTCCCCTGGCCGGGGCTTGTCGGCCCGTTCCGCGCGTCCTTCTCCTCTGCCGTGGCCCCCACCAAGGCCTGCCTCGCCCCCTCCCCGCCTGTCTCTGTGGAGCTGGCCCAGGCTCAGGGCTCCCATGGATTTCAATAGAAGCTCTGGGCTCGGGGAGCCCGGCCAGGACAAAGGAAGTGCAGAGAGAGACTCAAGATTTCTCAGTTGCAGAAGATTTGCTTCTCTCAGATCAAATGTCTCTGGAAGGCTAAGTCCAGTGACCGGCTTTAATTTGAGAGGGACGTGGCACGCACGTCGCACCAACCTCCAGCCACCATTTCCCTTGCAAACCAGGGTGTAATATTCATGGAATACAAGATGATCCGCTGAAGATCTGATCAGAGCCGGTAGACACACAAACGTGAGCCCCGAGGTCACTAGGAGCTACGTGTGGGTGTGCACACGCGCGTGTTTCAGGCAGGGGAGGGGGCAGGAACGTTACAGGAAAGTTTACAGAAAGAACACTCAAAAGGGTAGAAGGAATTAGATCAGAATTTCTTTCGACGTCTCCCCAGTCACCCCGATCCGGCTGAAAGTGCATCGTCAAATATTTAAAAAGAAAATAATGAATCTTACATTGTAGCTTCATGGACTAAAGAGGATTAAAACAGCTGAGCGGACAAAAAGGAGCCAGCCCAAAAAGGCAAAACTCCTAATTAGTTAATACAAAACATGCCGAATCCAATTATGAGAAATCCCGCAGTTTGGATTCGGTATTCTTTCTGAACAGACGAGAACAAATATGTCTTTAAATCAATACTGCATAACCGAGCATTCAAGCTTTACCCAACCGTAGCATATGTTTGAAAGGGGGCATTAGAAAGAACCCACGAGCAAAAGTGCTGACCCCGGACTTCGGGGAGAGGTTCGCTGTTATAATTTTCTCAAGCCCCCAAGAGACTGATAAAGAAATCTGAGTAGTTCATTAGCATAAGACTGGCTAAAATCTATTGATTTTTAACTCCATAGAATATTCTGTTTTCATTAGGATCTGCTGAGTTATATCTATTACTGTTCCGGGGCGTCTGCACCCTGGTTAATGGTGAGTCCCCACTGTAATGAGAAGACACCTTGAAGAAAACAGGGAGAACTGTACTTTGCTGTCAGCTATTGTCACAATATTCTGGGAATCTTCCTTCTGAATTCTAGCTTCATATTTTTAGAAAGTAGCAGAGCATTTAATCCTCAATAATTAGACTTTCCCCAAAAGGACAAACTCATTTATATGACTGTCAACTCAACCCTACCCTTCAACGGCTACACTCAGTGTTTCACTGTAATATTTTACGCAACTTAGTAGAAGTGAGACAAAAGTGAGATAAAAATGTCAAAGCTGTCTTTAAATCTCAGAAGGCTGGTCTAAATTTAGAAAATGCAGTTATATGCAGAAAAGTAGGCACAAAATATATATTTGGCCAACTCTTTTGACAGTATCAGGATCCTGAAACCCCAGAATTGGGGAAAGTTCTGCCAGCACAGAGACTGGGCGGGGCCAACCTCCCACCTTTAGACCAAGGGGTCAAGTGTAAAATACCCACCAACTTTCTGTACTGAAGTGTGCGGGGTGGGGGGGCGGGGCGGGGATTAGCCAAGAACCTCACCATTTCCTTGTCGTTTCTACTTTCTTGTCACTATTTTTTTTTTTTTTTGACGTTCAAGGGTCAGTCTTGTGTTACGTTGAGCGTCAGCTTTTGGTTTCTATGCACACACAGTTGTGCACACACACACTCAAACCGACACGCATTCAGACAGAAAACAATGGATCACACTCAAACATGGTTTGTGCAGAAAGGTGGAAATCGTAGCCCTTTAAAATGTGGTAAACTGAAGTCTGGGGGTAGGCACGCCCTCTCCAGGGAGCCCCTGGAGCCTTGTCCCCCTGTCCCCTGTGTCCCCCAGCCTCTGTACATACTTGTTCACACTGCCCCCCGTAGTGTCCTTTCCAAAGTTCCTGTGAGCTGGGGCACAGTCTCTCCCTCAGCAGGATTCCCTGGCCTTGGGGACATTCCGTGGAGCAGAGGTCGGCCCAGGTGTTTGGAGAGCATATGGCACCCATCCTCCTCCTGGAGAACTGGGATACTGCTCATGAGCAGAGTGGAGGCACCCAGGAGTCTGGCAGCCGGGATGTCAGTTAACCTGGGTCTGACGCAAGTTTCCTGAGCTTCTTCCCTTCAAGTGTCCCCCCACAGTGCTATAGTCCACGCTTGGGTCGGCACTCCCACGAGAGGTTTGAAGAGAGGTGCCGGGCCTAGGGCTCTGCACAGCTGATGCTGTCCACAGCAGCCTGGCCACACGGTGGCTTATGGCTGGCCTCTGTCCCCAGCAGTTGGTACCCAGGCCTCTCTGGCTCTGAAGTATTTCCGGGTCCACCCCCGGGAGTGTGGATGGATGCTGTGTCTACCCAATTCTGCACAGCGGTCGCTGGTGGGTTCTCATGGACCTGGCTGCCATTCTCCTGCCATCAGAGAGACTTCCTCAGTGGCTCTCCTTCCATCTGATCACCTGTCTCAGACACCAGTTATCCGCCTCGTGCTTGGCTTGGTCTCTAACAACAGGACCATTGGGAGAATCAAGGACAGCAATGCCTATAAAAGAGCTGTACAAACCCTAAATTCTCCTGAGAATCCTAGTAGGAATGATGCAAACACAAAGACAAAAAGTATAAATGTTCAAGAGGCAATAGAGGGACTACATGGAGGGAGTCCACAGTCCCAAACAGTGACCTCGATCCTTGGACAGCTGTGCTCAATTTTCATGGGTTGCAGCAGCCCTTGCCAGGAGCTTGGAAGGCAGTTTGAAGGCACCTCGTTTCTGATAGGTCTGACTTCCTTGGGAAAGTGAGTCCGTCTTCCCGTAGGAGAGCTGTCCAACGTGCTGCTCCTTCTGGGCCCCACAGGAGAGAGATCATCACTCTGGACACTGGGGTGGGGGTTAGGACTCACTGGTGGGAAACACCTGATTAGTCAGGTGTTTTGCCCGGGTGGCGCACCATTGACAAAAAGATCCCACTAGAAGTCCCGCAAGGCTGCTACCACCTGCTGCTCGTGCTTCTTGGCTTCATGTTATGCAGATTGTAGATACTTAATTTCCCTAGAGCTGAAAAGACTTCTCTGAACAGGCTACAGCCTTTCTAAGCAGGTCCTCACCTTGCCTTTGACGTCCTACAATATAAAGCTAGATGTCCACGTGACTGGAGCTCGTGAGTCTGCTCGGGGATGTCGATGTAGAGCCACGAGGCTACTACATTAACCTTCAGTGAGACCCCGCTGAAGTCAAAGAACCAACAAGAACTTCTTCTAACTAAGCTGCGGACCACCCAAAGATTGCTTTAAGTTGCTCAGAATTTGTAATTTCATCGTATGAACCCTGCGGTCCCATGGAGTCACAGGCACACGTCAGGCGACCAGAGTGTAGGGGATGTGTCCTAAATTGCCATGCATGGTTGCTAGGTCTAGAAAACAGAGCAATGACTCCCCAGGGAACAGTGAGTGGGGTAGGTAGGAGCTCCCTTCCATAAGAAAGTGGTACCTGTCAGAAATTAGGACACGTCCAAAGGCCTTCTGGCAAATGAGAAGGGTGCATTGAGGTTTCCGTGTTCCAGGCCAAGACCAGAACTTGTGAGATGGTGTCTTGATCACTGTCCATGCTAGAGTTACCTAACGTTAGATGCAGAAGTAAAGATTTCCCTCCAAAATATACGGAACATTCACTTAGCTTTCTCTATACAAGAACAGGCAAAAACCTGAGTATAGAATTTGAGAGACCAGCTTCTCTTTGAGCTCCCTGTGTTCATAAACTCGACGGTCTAGGTTTCCTGTAGGAAATAAAAAAAAAATGTGAAGAAAAAGAATGTCTGGGAAGGATGATGATAGAAGGGCAGAGAAAACCCAGCAACAGCGGAGAATTTCATGGGGGAGGAAATCAGGTGCTAAAACCCGCAACCAAAGCGTGGCAGGGACTCGGGCAGTAGACGCAAACCCAAGGCTGAGGAAAGCCGAGACCCAAAAAGTGTACAGAGAGGTCTGAGAGGCACACACACGACAGAACCGGGCTGGACCGGACGGAGACTTCGTCTGTGGCCCATGTGCTTAGCAAGGGCCTTGAAGGTGACTGGGTTTGCAGTGCTGTTGTAGGGTTAGCACTGAAAGTCTCTGTTCTGGGAACCCCTCACTACTGGTAGACCCGGCCGACCTGCCCCTCATCCCGCCCTTACTGAGAAGGACTCTGATGGAGCGGGAAACGCAGTGCTCATGTTTCCTTCTGGGCCACACATCCACTTCAGTGATTAAAGAACTTGCCTGTGGCTCACCGGGCCGCAGTGAACAGTGCCCCCTCAAATTCATGTCAACCTGGAACTTAGAAGGTCCCATTATTTACAAACAGAGTCTTTGCCGATACAACCGGTTAGGATGATGTTGTGCTGCATTAGGGTGGCCCTCATCCCAGAGCTGTTGTCCTTACAAGAAGAGAAGAGACAGACACACAGGGAAAAGACAGACATGTGCTGATGCAGGCAGAGATTGGGATGATGTGTCCACAAGCCAAGGAGTTCCAAGGATGGCCAGCAGCCACCAGCAGCTGGAGGGAGGAGGGATTCTTCTCTAGAGCCTCCAGATGGAGCATGGCCCTGACAACATCTTCATTTCCAACTGCTAGGCTCCAGAACTGGGAGAGCATATACTTCCCGTTCTTTTAAGCCTCTCGGGTTGTGCTGATTTGTTGTAGCAGCCACAGAAAATAGAGCCACTACGACTTTTTTGATCTTAATGAACGGCTCGCCCATGTCTTTGTGGTTCCTCTCAGTTGCGTGAAGTAAGAGCAGCTCAGGCGTCAGATGGCAGACACGTTTGACTTGGGTGGCCCAAGGACATAGGAAGGTCCACGCCGGGGCTCACACAAGACTCCTCTTTCCGGGAGTCGTGAGCCAGCCCAGGTGAGCGCACCTGGTGGAGGACAGCCGGCCTTTGGTCAACCCTAAGTTTATCCCGCGAAAAGGCATCTCTAATGCTTCCCAACTCAGGAGGGAGGGGCGTCCGCAGGCACCACCCTGGTTGGCTGTGAGGCTGAACACCTGGTGTTTCACTTGCACTTTTCATCTCACAGGCCTCTGCTTGATACAAAATATGTGGTCAGTGCCCATGGTGTATATCCATGCGTCATCTTATTAAAAACACAAGTTTATTAAAAAAAAATGGCCGTCACGATTATGGGGCCGGCACGTCTGAAATCCACAGGGTAGGTCTACAGATCTTTTTCTATTTTTGGGATGTCAGTACTTCTATTGTGTCTCCTTATATGTAAATTATTCGGTTGTGACTTGATTTGCAGCCATGCGTATATGCCACATTTCTCCGTTGGGTGATTTTGGTCTTAGTGGACAGTTAATACTGCATAGGGCAGGCAGGCCAGGTGGCTGAAAGGTGAGGCAGGAGTTGATTCTACTGTTTTGACACAGAATTCCTTCTCTGGGCAGCCTCAGTAATACGTGAGCAGGTCTGGCCACCTTATGCGGAATCCGCTCTCATGAACGTTATGACAGGGAGCCCTTGACGATAGACTCTTGTGACAATGACCCACATAGGAACAGAGACCTGGGCATAATATTCACTTGCTTCCTCTGTCCCTCTTGGAATTCATTGGTTCAAATCCTGACTCTTTAAACCTTGGAAGGATGGAGACCAAAATGAGCTGCCTGGGGACAGCCCGCATAAATAAAATGAAGCCATACGGTCTGGGGAGGTTTTGTTGATTCAGCGAAGGAGCTTTCTGAGTGTGTGTGTGTGATTGGTGAACGTTCAACTGTGGGGCCTGGAAAAGCAGCCAGCTCTCCAGAAGTGCAGCACGTTGTCTGGCAACCACATGAGGCTTTGGAGAGAAGGGGCTCGAGGGGCACGTAATGGTGAAGCGGGCTGCGGTTCCTCATGCGCGGCTCGCTTCAGACCTGCTAGAAAACCGGTACCTTATTTGCATAGCATCATGCTTGAGATGCTCGGCCAACAGCTCCGCGTTTTCTTTTATCTTTGCGTGTCCGCACCCGGCCCTGTCCAGGCATTGGGAAGCCCCAGAGTTATTTGCTTTATCTGAGCAAACAGTGATTTCCATTATGAACCTAGTTCAACTCTTCTGAAACCTTGGAAAAGGCACACAGAGTATATTTGGATGTTTATGGCTGCTGTGAGCGGAAGGCAGGAGCTTGGTAATGAGTAATTCTGAGCAGCTACTGAAAAATTTTAACAGGCTACTCAGAGAAATGGTAACAGAGACATGGGTCTAGGCTTAGGTTATCCATCTATCTATCTCTATCTATTTATCTATCATCAATCTATCTATTTCTACTTTTCTTTCTTTCTTTCTTTCTTTCTTTCTTTCTTTCCTTCTCTTTCTCTATCATCTATCTATCTCTATCTCTTTCTTTCTCTATCATCTATCTATCTATCTATCTATCTATCATCAATACACACACACTCACACACACACACACACACACACACACACACACATACACACCTCTGCAGGTACATCTGTACCTATACCTATACATATAAGTGATGGAGGTCTAGGTATAGATATGATAGGATTGTAGGTATACACTCAGAGAATGGGGGAGAGAAATAGACATCAAATAAGCAAAGTTCATTTTGTCAAGCAAACATAGTACTATTCTGAATCCCAAACTTTTCATATGTTATTTTATTGAAATTAAATGTATTATCAAATGTAGGGAGAAATGAAAGATTAGTACAACTATTTGATACCTGTTGATTGTTTTTATTACATAAGATTATGAGTGACTTAATTATGCAGATCTGTTTTATCCATTTTTTGGGTCAATGTCTGGTTCACACACACACAAAAGTAAACAACCAAAACTCAGAGAAATAAATGGCTATTCCCTTTGCTTTTATACAAGTTCAGCATCTCTACTCTTAAGTTGATGTTTATGATATGAAAACTATTAATATTAATTGAAGGCATATGTAAAGAACAATTTTATTTCAATGCACATATAAGTGACTTGTTCCGTGCTTACCAGAAGAGGAAAGTTACATGTAACTTATGTAAACAAACGTATGCCTTGTTTATCCTTTTGAAATTAAATTTTTGCTCACTGAAGCAGAACCAAACTACTGTTTTTGTGGGTAGTTTTTGTTTACCGTCAGGCGTGTGGGTGCACACGGGCCAAGGGCCTGGTTGCCAAGGCTGTGTTGCAAGGTTCACGTTGCAATATGACGGCTCAACGTTCCGCGAGGATCTTTCAACCAAGAGCCGCACTTGATTCTTCTGTGTTTTGAAGGGACTGGCTTTTGTGTTCAATACTCTAAAAAAAAAAAAAAGTCTTCTTTTCACTTCAGTAAGCCATACATGTTTTATCTTTTAATTGCCCAAAATGTTAGCACAATTTCATTCTACATAAAGCCAATATTTATCCTAGCATAAATATTATCCAGGGATGTTTGGGGTAATCTATAATGCACAGGCATGCAGCTTCAAGGACGATGGGTACAAGTGTACTTGAAATCCGGCCGCGGATGCTCATGGGCCCCACCTCATTTTTCTTTGCATCTTGCCCTAAAGAATAATGATCCTTACTCCTCAATAGCACTGCGTTGCCAGAAAATCTGATGTACTGATGCTAAGGTCCTCTGTTCCAGGAACACTCATTTGCAAGGGTGGTACACATTGGCAGGATGGTCTCGGGGCCTCAAATGATGTGGGTAAACATACACCTTGGAAAGAAGCTCATTTGAACTCATTTTAAAAAGCAACATGTTAGCTCGTTTTGGGGGGCAGGTCTTCGCTGCTTATTTCAGAAAAACATTTCAGGCAAAATTCGCTGTGGCTTGGAGGAGCTCTGCGTCTCTCCCACAGGGCAGGGCAAAAATTCAAAGCTCTATGGTAGCCGACGGGAGAACCATCCAGAATATTTCCTTGGCACATCTAGGTCAAACTCTCGATTTTCTTGCCCCGAACCGCTTATGTGTAAAGTAGCTGTGAAACCTTTGTCATACAGGAGCGAATGTGTGCACCTGCAGCCCGGCGTGCAGGCACCAGACCCGCAAGGCTGTGCGTCGCCTCTCTGCCTTCCTCTCCTAGCAGCCTGGGACCCCTGGGCTGGAAGGGGAGGTGCCGCGCTGTCTGGCTCAGAATCCCAAACATCCTGCCTGCCAGGCTGCACTTCACTTACACGTCCCTGTTGGGGCTCTCCGGGGCGTGCGTGGGAGCCTGGAACTTTTCATCAGCAAAATGTCTTTCGCCCTTCTTTCTGCACTTACTTAGAAATTGAACGAAGGGTTTTCGCTGTTATTGGTGTTGTTTGTCTTAGAATTAAGTTTTTTATCATATTGCTCATGTTTGATTCAATAATAAGGCAACAAAGTAATATACGAGATTTAAGCCAAGAATCAAATAGATTCTTAAATTATGTGGAAAACAGACACATATGTGTCCCAAGGTGTTAGGTCTTTCTGGTCTCCATCTACGGCTCCCTGTGAGGACGGGGCTGCTTTGCCCACACAGGTGGATGGACGGGTTTGGAGATCAGGCAGCAACAGGGTCAAGTCTCAGGAAAACCCCTTGGACGCCAGTTAAACGGGCAGTGGAAGACTTAGCCCCTGGACGCAGCACCCAGTTCTGCAATGTGTCAGTGGAGGGGTTTTCCATGGTGATTGTGGTTTCCTATGTCATGATATAAAGCCCACTGGTAATCATCTCATGCCATGGGTAGCAGTCTTTTTGTTTTAAAAAATTATTAAATTCCCACATTTTAAAATTTAAGTGGGAACCCACACAGTTTGTCTCAATAAAGCAGCTTGTCAGGAAGTAAGCCTGTGCCCCTCAGGGCTCCATCACGGTCAGCAGACACACTTCTGGTTTTCAGGTTTTCGTGAGCAGTTTATTTGTATGGGTTAATAGTTCATAACTTTCATTACTTATTACGGATTTTTCAAAGAACAAAGAAAAATGTGCTTATTTGAAAACAATATTCATTGTTATGTGCTAATATTATTTACAATTATTTTTTAAGGGGGGGAGAGAGAGAGAGAGAGAGAGAGAGAGAGTGAGTATGAGTCGTGGAAGGGCAGAGAGAGAGGGAGACTGAGAATCCAAAGCAGGCTCTACACTCAGCACAGAGTCCAATGCAGGGCCAATCCCAGGACCCTGGGATCATGACCAGAGCTGAAATCAAAAGTTGGACACTCAAGGACTGAGCCTCCCAGGCGCCCCTACTATTATTTTTTTAATGGAAAAGGATTCCTTTCACCTTGCAGGTACCATTTAGATCATTTGGTCCCTTTCATGAAGTCCAAAATAACAGTTGGGACCTTAGTGACCTTTTTCCTGTATCTTGAAGCAATTCACTATTTTAACATTCCAGGAACAATTTCATCTTTTTTTTTTCACTGTTTCCAACACTGCTTAAAAACCCTGAAGCATTAAGAATGGAAGAACGATGAGATCAGCTGGGAAAAGTTGAAAAACAATGTAATAAACCACTATTACCTCATCCATGTGTGTGCATGTGAGTGTGTGTGCGTGTGTGTGCGAATGTGTGTGTGCTGTCCAAAATATTGGGTCACTTTTCCAGGAGATATAAAACTGACTCAAGATACTTTCTCTGTAGTTCGTTTTTAGTTTCACTAAACATGTTTAAGGATTCAGAATTTTCCAGATTCTGCCTAAAGTGGTAGACAGTAAAGCAGTAAAAGGGAATATGTTTCATAATCACACAAACTAGAGAGTTAATATAAAGGCACCGGGGCGCTGGGTGACTCAGTCTGTTGAGCTCCCGACTCTTGATCTCAGCTCAGGTCACGATTTCATGGTTTGTAAGATCAAACCCTGCATAGGGTTCTGTGCTGATGGCTCAAAGCCTGCTTAGGATTCTCTGTCTCCCCAGCTCAATACACACACACACACACACACACACACACACACACACACACATATACACACAGATGTCAGCTCTCTGAGATCTCAGAACGTGCTCCGATTCTTCAGTGTCTTAAATACATTTTCTCAAGCTGAGAATCAATACATGAGCCATGTATGTCTATGTGTGTTCATATGTATGTCCACAGACAAAGAGGACATCTACTGCCTTCCCCAGGTTAGCCACCGAAGGAGAGCACAGCCAACTGGGACCAGAACTTGTAGCATCCTGTTCTGCAAAATGAAAACATTATGGAATCTTTGTGACAGTTCAAATGATGCTTGTCCATGATTCATTTAGTATTTTTCTCACCTGGACAAAAGGTAGGCATGCACACAAAACAATTGGAAGGAAATAGATGTTGTAAAAATGAAAAAAAAGCCATTGGATTTATTCTGTCAATTAATGATTATAAAACTGAAAATGAAAATTACTTACAATTATGGGGCAAAGAAGATGGCTGTCTCACTCTCCAAGAAAGTGAGGAGCAGTCAAAAATTTCAAAAAACATCAAAGCACCCCTTAAAGTGTGCTTTCAAGATGCAAACAAGAGGGCAGAACAAGGAATGCCGTTAAGCGAGGGAGAATCTAGGGAGTATTTACGATCTGAAGTCAGATCTTACAGGGAGGTTTCATTCTGGATTTGTACAAGAAGGCTTATGAGCAGAGAGTGTGTTTGTAGGACTTTACCCATTTCGCTCACTTAGACCTTGAAGCTCGGAAAACATGGAATCAAAATGTGAATTTGTTATGTGAAAATTCTTTTTTTTTCTGGTTAATGGAAAAAAGTGTTAAGTAACTTTTAATATCAGAAAAATAAAACTCTTAATATTCTCTTTGCAGCAAATATAAAATATCAGTGGTTTGCCCATATTGTTTTAATGTGTGTTTATTTTTGAGAGAGAGATAGAGCGTGAATGAGGGAGGGGCAGAGAGAGAGGGACACAAAATCCTGAGCAGGCTCCAGACTCTGAGCTGTCAGCACAGTGCCCGAAGTGGGGCTCGAACTCATAAACCACGAGATCATGACCTGAGCCAAAGTTGGAGGCTCAACCCACTGAGCCACCTAGCTGCCCAGTGCTTTGGCCATCTTAAGTTAAAGGTCCTTTATCGTAAAACATATGTTTTTAAACTTGACTCAAATTGAGTATATAATCCCTACAACTTCTTTATATATAAATAAGAGTGTAGTGAAATTAGCAAACACCAGACTATATTGATAATTTATCATTTGTAGTCTGTGGTTTTTAGAAACAGTGCACGCATCTGATATATGTCACCTCCTTGGTTTATTGTTGCAGTGTGCAACGCAGCAAAATACAAAATACGTGCTCAGTGAGCACTCACTCATATGGTTAAGAGAGCAGCTAAAGATCAGGCTTCAAAACTGACATTTAACTATTCTGCAAGCAATCAACACGGCATCATAATACGCCATCAAGGCCATTTTTTTTTTAAATTTTTTTTTTTCAACGTTTATTTATTTTTGGGACAGAGAGAGACAGAGCATGAACGGGGGAGGGGCAGAGAGAGAGGGAGACACAGAATCGGAAACAGGCTCCAGGCTCTGAGCCATCATCCCAGAGCCTGACGCGGGGCTCGAACTCACGGACCGCGAGATCGTGACCTGGCTGAAGTCGGATGCTTAACCGACTGCGCCACCCAGGCGCCCCTCAAGGCCATTTTTTATACTGAAAAAGAAAGTAAAAACTATTATCTGTAACCTTGTATAGGAAATGCAACTCTTCAAGTGCAAATCAAAAAATAAAACCTGTCTATTTACTATTCAATTACGCATAGGATTTTCAGTTTTTGTTATATTGAGAAAAAAAGCTCTTTTGTGTTGGGAAAGTAACATTTCAAAACATAATCGGTAGAAACACACACCAGGATAATGTCTTGTCCTTTTATGCCAGCACGGAGTTGGGAACACACTGGGGGGGCGGGGGGTTATAGACATCACAGGTGAAATGTAAAAGTGTATCATAGAGAAATCTTTCCTTGTGATTGAAAATTCTTCTCATCATACATTATTTATAAAATGGCTTAAAATATGAACAAATTAAAAAAAAAGGAAAAGGGTCTGTCGAACCAAGATGATAAAGGATGGTAACTGTTCTTCTTGAGTGTGTGAGTCAGGGTTCTCCAGAGAAGCAATGAGATATATGTTCTATCTACCTATCTATCTTCCTATCTATCATCTGTCTATCTGTCTATTATCTATCTATCTATCTATCTATCTATCTATCTATCCATCTTTCTATCTGCCTATCATCTATCATCTATCTATCCATCCACTTATCTATCTATCCATCTATTATCTATCTATCTATCTATCTATCCATCTATTATCTATCTATCCATCCATCTGTCCTTCTGTCTACCTGCCTATCATCTATCATCTATCTATCCATCCACTTGTCTATCTATCTACCTATCATCTATTTATCTATCATCTATCAATCCATCCATCTTTCCATCCATCTGTCCATCTGTCTCTATCCATCTATCTGAATTTCTATCTGCCTATTTATTATCTATATATCTATCTATCCACCTATCTATCTATCCTTGTATAAAAATATTTATTCCAATAAATTGGCTCCGCTGATTATGGGAGAGTTCCAAGATCTTCAGCCAGTAAGCTGGAAGCCTAGGAGAGCCAGCCAGCAGCCTAGTTCCAGTCCAAGTTTGAAGGGCTGAGAAGCAGGAGATCCCACGGTGTGAGTTCCAGTCTGAGTCCAAGTCTGAAGGCAGGAGAAGACTGATGTCCCAGCTTGAAGATCGTCAGGCAGAGAGCATTCTCCCTCATTCAGCTTGTCCTTTTCAGGTGCCCAACAGACGGTATGAGGCCTACCCACACGGGGGATAATAGTCTATACTTACTCAGTCTACTGATTTAAATATTAACCTCATCCAGAGACCTACTCACAGACACACTCAAAATAATGTTTAGCCAAATTTCTGGGTGTCCCGTGGCCCAGTCAAGTCAACAGGTAAAATGGAGGCTCTCACTAAGGGTTCATGGCATCTGAAAAGGGAAACTTCAAGGTCTGTTCAGTGGTTTCAGGACACTCTGCCCCTAAAATCACACGCACTGGAACAGGAGGTGTATAGAACAGGCATTAGAAATTTACGTTTAACTTTACATTTAACTTTACAGCCATAACCCACTGGAGTGTGTAGTTTACCTGCCAATTTACAGGGGACTAAGGCTGAGGGACATTCGGTCAAGGCACAAGGGAGCTCACCTCACGGAGGACATAAAATTAATGAGTGTGAATGTGGCCCATATGACAGAAATTCAAAGTTATTAGAACAAAGCCCAGTCCCAAATGGGTACTCAATAAATATCTGTGAGAAGAAGTGGTATGGAAGGAAAGAAGGAAGAGGGGAGTTAGGGAGGCAGGCAAGAGGGAGGGAGGAACATGGGGAACCAGGTGGACCTTGGATAAGATGAACTCGGTCATTGGGTAAAGGGAATACCCTTGAGTCTTGGGTCAGGAAGACGTAAAATTATTCAAAACAATTATCCAGCAGGTAGCAGATTTGAACACTCATTCTTGCAAGGGAACTAGAGGCTATAGGCTGGGAGTAGAATATCAATTAGCATACAGCAGGCTTAGAAGAGATAAAGGCATGTGGGCATTCCTGTCTTGTGTGCAACACAACGCCAGGTCCTGTGCCTCCCCTCAGAGAATGGAGTCCCGTGCCTGCCTGAAGATATGCATGGAGTGTGGGCGGGCCTCGGCCTCCATGGGTCTCCACAACCCTCCTCTGCCTCTTCAGCACTCGGATGTGGCCAGAGAAGATGGCCCAAGCCCTGCCTTCCTCACTTCCCCCTGACTGTTATTACAACAGCTCTGAGGCCTGGTCCCCAACCTTTGAGCCTGCTCCTACCCCTGGACCAGGCCGTCGGTCCTCCTCATCGTCTCCCTCCCAGTGTTTCCATCTTGTTCTCACGTCTCGTGACTCCAGTCGCTCTTCCACACATTTTCATTCAAGATTTGCTCACCCTCCTCTGGCTTTCTATTACTCTGCAGGGAATTCCTGCCATCTGTCAACTCTTTTTACTTTGGTTTGCTAACAAAACAAAGCCCCACATGTCACTTTGAGGAGCCTCAACTAGAGTCTTCAATTCCCAGACCTTGGGGGCCAGTGGCTGTCTGGACGGGGCAGGCTGGGGTGCTGAGCTGAATGCTCCTGTGGTTAGTGGAAAGGTCATGACAGCTGTCTGGGCGTTTTGAGTGAGGCCAATGCAGTGGCACGTCAGAGTCAAGAGGCTGTACCGAAGAATAACTCAGGGTCAGAATTCAAGGTCGGAGTTGAGACACACTTTCTGAGAATTAAGTAAGCCCCCAGCCAGCGTGGGCCCTTCCCTGAACACAAGGACCATCCCCCTAGACTGTGCCCACGTTCATATGTTTTATAAAGTGTCCAAAAGTAAGACATCTTCGATAGTTTTTATTGGCGGTCCCCAGATTGCCAAGGATCAGGGGACGGATTTAGTGGGTTTATTCCCCAGCTCCAGCCACTGGCTCGTGTGCGTCCAGCCTCAGGTCTACATGCTCACACCTGTTCTCTTTGTGTTCACCGGATGCCAGGCCTCTCCACCCCTTCTGGTCCTTTGCACACAGTAGGCACACAACAAGAATTGGTTGACTGAGGAGATTCACGTCACTGAAATAAAACATTGTGGTTTAGCAAGTCCTTTGAAAGGACAGCTTCTGGACAGTGGGATCAGGTGGGATTAATGGTCTTTCCCCACCTGATTGCTTTCTGATTTGCTTTGAAGTAGGAGAATAGACGGGCGCAGAAAGCCCGCTTCGTTTTTTCAAAGTAATGGAATTTTATTTGGGTTTTCAAGATTCTAAGGAGAATAAATACATCTTCGATGAAGATGTATGGGCTGGAAAAGCAAGGTGCCTGAAACCTTACTCCCACTCCCTCTCCCAATCAGTTACAACAACTGAATGCTTTCTTTAAAAAGAAAAAAAGTTTTAAAAGTACTGTGTATAAAACAAATACTTGTGCACCAAAATATTTAAAAAAATTTTAAAAATTAATAGTTCATTTATTTTGAGAGAGACAGAGTGTGAGTGGGGCAGGAGCAGAGAGAGAGGGAGACAGAGAATGTGAAACAGCCTCCAGGCTCTGAGCTGTCAGCACGGAGCCCAAAGTGGGGCTCAAACGCAGGACCCGCGAGCTCATGACCTAGGCTGAAGTCAGACACTTAGCTGACTGAGCCACCCAGGCGCCCCTTGTACCCCAAGATATTTTAAGTGCATTGTGAAAACATGAACTTGTAAAATTAATTAATTGATCACTAAAGGGGGAAAAAAAAACCTAAGTAAGAATTTAAAACTCCATACAGTAGTCAATTCCCATAAAGGCCAATGTCGCACATTTTCACCGGTAAACATATAATCTGCTTTCTTGATGGCCAAGGTCTGGTTTAAAAGTGTGCTGCACGTTTCCTTCTCTCTCCGAGGCGCTGGACTGGGGTAAACAGTGTCCTCCCAAAAGTCACGCCCAAGTGGATCATCCGAATGAGGTCCTGTTTGGAATCGGTGTGTGGGCAGAAATGGTCAGCTAAGACGGGCCCCATGCTGGAGCAAGGAGGTGAGGCCCAGATCCAGTGACTAATGTCTCTGTAACAAGGTCAAGTGAAAACATGGGCACAGAGACACAGAAGGAGGAGGCCACGTGAAGATAGAGGCAGGGCTTGAAGTGACGTGATCACAAGTCGGGAACACCAGCACCCGCCAGCAGCTGGAAGGCGCGGGAAGGTTCCTCCCCTAGACCTCAGCTCCGGGACACCTTGATGTGGGACTTCTGACTCCAGGCTGACAGAATAAACCCCAGTGTGTGGCCTTGTGTTCCTGTGGCCCCGGGAAACCGAGCAAGCCACGTGCTCCTGCACACGGCCCGCCCCTCAGCCACCGGCTCCTTTGCAGGGAAGCCCTGGGGGCCTCAGTGGAGCTTTTGTGCCAGGTGCTCGCAGAATCACACAGCTCCTGAGCTGCCCGCGTGGGGCAGGTGGGCTAGTGGGGCGAAGAGCTGACCCCCGGATTGTTCGCAGAGGGCATCCCTCAGGACACGGCAGCTCAGGGCCACGATGGGGGACTCATCCCGAGTTGGGGGACGTTCAGCTGCAGGGGAGCAGAAAAGCCCAGCCAGGAAGGGGCATTGGCCCGGGGCCCTCCTGTGCCCGGGGGGGTGTGGGGCCAGGCTGCAGCTGCCCACCATAGTGGGGCCTCTCCTGGCCACGTGCAGAGTGAGGACAATAGAGACCCTCCCAGCACGGCTCTGCTAAGCAGGCCCAGTGAGGGGAGACCACAGGGCCCAAGGGGCGTGGGGCACGTTGCGCACAGGCGGGCGGGGGGTGTTTGAGGCCCAACACCGCATTCACTTGCAAGTTCAATTCCCAGGCTTGGGGACTTTAAAAAAAAAAAAAAAAAAGGTTTCTTTCTGGAGGCATGACTGCTTGAATCAAGTCTTTTCTGCCTTAGCATTTTCTTTTCAACCTAAGTCATCAGGAAGACTGATTGTGCATCTCCCTGTCTCACCTCCCCTAGGGCTGTAATTTGCTCAATACTCTTAGCGCTGACCTGGAACAGCTGGAGGGAATGGCTTAGTCGGCCAGGCCCCCAGCTTCGGGCGTTGAGAGCAGACTCCAGAGCAGACTGCCCGGGCAGCAGGGGGAGGGGACAAATCCTGTTGGGTCACAGTGGTCTCAGAGTGTGGACCTCTTCCAGAAGTCCCCTGAGTCACGCAGACGCCTCCTGGGGCTGCCCCCCGAAAGGCCAGGGAGCCAGGACGCCCCGCAGTCAGTAGTGAAGCTGGCAAAGGCCCGCAGAGACTGCAGAATGTTCCAGAAGAATCTGGAAATGTGCTGGGCAAACCCCAGGAGCTTTTTCATGGGGATTTATTTTGTGTGACACGTCTGGACGAGACCAAGTGTCTAAAGCACACAGTGCACAGAACGTTGGCAACGAATACACAGTTCTTCCTCCTTGGGCATCCTTCTTTGCCTTGACCTCTGTGCTCGACACACACCACGCATCGTTGCATCTTTGCACCAGTGCAGAGCCCCATTGTCTCCCGGGACAGCTCAGGTGCAATCCCAGGTTTTCACCACACGTTGGAAATAATCCACAAGGCACTGTGGTGATACTTAGGTCGGGGTTGGAAACCATGACTGACAGGCTAGCTGGGCCTGCCGTGTAGAGTTTATTACACGTATCTACTTGGCTTCATTTGCTTAATTAGACTCCCGGCTAACCAAAAGTCACATAATAACGGGCTGCATCATGATGGAGTTTCTTCTGCGGAACAAAATTAATATTTGTATCTCAACGTATAAGTAAATATTATAAAGACCACATTTTTAAGCCAGAGTATTAACATCCTTTGCATAGCTTTTGCCACAGATGATGTTTTTAAAATTTGTCATACTAAGCTTACGAGTACTGTGTGCATTATTTTTAAATAAACGCATGCCCCACATGAGAGGTGCCAGCTGGGAAAATTTTGATCGGACGAGGGATCGAGGCTGTGTGGGGGGAATTGGAATCAGGGAGGAAGTCTAGTCCAGTAGGAGGTCTGATTGGGTGGATATCACACCCTTTACTCTTTGGTCAAATTATCCGGTGTTTCCGACCAGTTTGCATCATCCTCGCTGCTGGCTAGACCGACAATCAGAGGTATCGGTGCTTTTATGCTTTTAGGCTGATCTTGTCTTTGTTTAAAGTCACCATGCTTTATCATGGAATTTTCTGGCAATGAGGTGGTTTTTTTTAATATTGCCCTGGAATATTAATTACTTTGATGACTGAATATGTTGGCACCTCCTTGATTCCGAGCAAAGTGTGCGGAGCTGGGAGGAAGGCTACGTGTTTGCACGGCTCAGGGCTGGTCAGGCGCCTAAGTTGGCCTGGTGCCAGGGCTTGGGTACGAGGCTAGGATCCAGCTCTATGTCCGTGGTGTCCAGCCACCTCCTCGTTGGTGAAGCAACTTGGACCCGTGATGTTGAAGAGCACGTCACATTCATGTCCTTCCTTTTTGTACTTTATGTCCAACAGCCTTAAAATATCCTTCCAGAACTCTAGAAGATAAATCAGCAAAAATGAGCTATTCAGATCTGTGATGTTTAGATAGTTTTACCATCATAAACCCTGGAGAAATGATGAAGTTCAGTGTGTAGAAAAATGTTTGATTGAATCCATTGTTTCCAGAACAATCCTTACATTAATTATAATGTTATTGTTCTTTACTGACATCACTCTAGCTAAATGCAAATTAAAACCGTCTTCCTTTTAAAGTCCATGGAATACAGTACACAAAATGACAATCCATTATCAATCTATAGTGATTGTTAACTTTATAAATAACTAACGCTCTCCCTTGAAAAGACAGAGATAAGAAATTTTAGTGACATTCGTCTATTCATTTCTATATTCATTCACTTATTATCAAATGTTTCTTGAGTGCTTACCATGTGCCAGCAACTGTATTGAGGGTCTGTACAAAAAGACAGATTTTACCTTCATGCAGCTTACCCCTGTACAGCCCTACACTATTCTATAAGATTCAGCTCTGAATGTTTTTAGCAGCTCTTCTGAATGTTTGTTCAGACAATGTAGAGCAATAATATTTATATTAATAGATCTCTTCTCAAAATATGCATGAAATATGTTACACACACAAACCCCTGCTTGCACCAGTGGGGGAAAGTGTTAAAATGTAGAAAATAGGAATTTTGAAAGATATTCATCAGCAAACCACCCATAAGAACATTAGGGAAAGGAGAAAGTAAGTGATAGAAACACTGGATTTCAGGGTGGCTGGTCTTATGAATTCTTTTGCCTACTTCTAGTCCATTCATTTGTATCTCTTTGGTTATATTGCTAAGGCAGAGATCACATGTAAATATCTGGTAATGAGCTAGACTCACTCCATTTCTCATCTATAAATGTATTACTGTGGTACATTACCTAATACTTTGGTGCGCTAAAAAAATTAATAATAAACCAACAAAACATAATGGAATCCTTCATCTGTTTCCATAATGTTATTAAGCCTTCATTACTAGAAGACGATGGGATCTAATGTGAAGGGGGAAAATGAAGTCAGGGGGCACGCCCTTCTGTGGGTGGGACACGTATTCATGGAGAAGGACCAGCATCATGGTTTGTCATGGGAAAGGTTACTATTAGAAGAAAAATATTTGGTAACTCCCAGCATTCAACTGGATTAAATCCTTAAAATAGGATTTCATTATTTAAGGCATAAAACACTGGACATTTAGATACTCTGTGAATAAATTAGAATTGCTTCATGAAATTTTAAAAATTCCGGGAGTAAAAACGGTCATTTTTTAGCCCCAGTGTCCTCATCTTTAAAGTTATGGATTGGGGGGCGCCTGGGTGGCTCAGCCGGTTAAGCGGCCGACTTCAGCTCAAGTCATGATCTCGCGGTCCGTGAGTTTGAGCCCTGCGTCGGGCTCTGTGCTAACAGCTCCGAGCCTGGAGCCTGTTTCAGATTCTGTGTCTCCCTCTCTCTGATCCTCCCCCGTTCATGCTCTTTCTCTCTGTCTCAAAAATAAATAAACGTTAAAAAGAAATAAAATAAAATAAAAAATAAAGTTATGAATTGGCACTAGATGCTTTCTAAAATCTTGCCCAATACAAAAAAATTTATACTTTAATATTTCTTAGTAGACGAAAGATGATTAAAACATTTTCTGTATAAAATAGCTCTAGAATTACTTTTTCACAGTTGTTGTATAATATAATTTTTTAAATTTAAATTCAAGTTAGGTAACATAAAGTGTAGTCTTGGTTTCAGGAGTAGAACCCAGTGATTCATCTCTTAAATATGACATCAGTGCTCATCCCAACAAGGGCCCTCCTTAATGCCCATCACCCATTTAGCCCATAGCCCACCTACCTCCCTTTCCATCAACCCTCAGTTTGTTCTCTATACTTAAGAGTCTCTTATAGTTTGCCTCCCTCTCTGTTTTTATCTTATTTTTCCTTCCCTTCCCCTATGTTCGTTTGGTTTCTTAAATTCCACATATGAGTGAAATCATATTTATCTTTCTCTGACTGACTTATTTTGCTTAGCATAATACACTCTAGTTCTACCCACATTGTTGCAAATGGCAAGATTTCATTCTTTTTCATCACCAAGTAGTATTCCATTGTATATAGATACCACATCTTCTTAATCCATTCATCAGTCGATGGACAGTTGGGCTGTTTCCGTAATTTGGCTATTGTTGACACCACTGCTATAAACATTGGGGTGCATGTACCCCGTCGAATCAGCATTTTTGTATCCTTTGGATAAATATCTAGTAGTGCAATTGCCGGGTCAAGCCACACTACATTTCAAGAAAATATTACCTGCGCAAAAAGAAGTGCATTTGTACTCTATTCTTTACGATTCCAAGATACGCTATTCTGATAATTCGTTTTCCAGACAAAAGCAGAGCTCCACCACATGGACCATTGAAGCTGGCTTCCAAGTGTCTTCTCATCAGTGAGTGACCAAAAGTTTGAGGAGATACGCAAAAGATTAAATCAATTTTATAGTTGTTTTCAGCCCTCATATGACAAAATACTTGTTCAGGAAGTTTATTGTTCATTTTAAAAACTACTTTGATGCTTTGGCCTGGGTATGGAATAATTTGGGATAGCTATTCAGCCCTTTTCCCTTTCTCTCACATAAAATAAAGTCTTTTTTTTTAATTTTTACAGACAAAAACAAAGCATGAGAAGTAAAAATTAACTGCCCTTAAATGTGTTTAAACCAATCAGACAATTCAGTTGGCATTTTTAGTGTTTTCTAGGCTTTTTGTTAATCTGAGGGCTTAGACTAAGGTGAGGTGAGTGAGGCATTAACCTTGGATGCAAGATTTAAGGAGAGACCAAAGAGTGTAAGCAAGATAAATAATATCGCAGTGCAATATTTTTTAAAAAATAATAAAATTAACACAAAAAAAAATTCATGATGAACAAAGCGTCACTTTAGATATAAACAAGATCAGTATGAGCACATTATGTCTCTGATTGTTCATGTAGCCATAAGCAAGGAGTTATGGAAATTGATTGGAAACACTAGATACTTTGACCACAGTCAGAAAGACGGAATATGTGCGAAGTCAGACCTTCCCACTGCGGTTGACTTGCCCTTCGAGGGACGATCAAGGAATCTGAAGCCATACAATTGAGCAATAAAGCGACAAAGTATCCTATTTAAGCTAGTGGATTTTCTGGGGGAGGGGGGCTGGACCTCCCAGAATTCAGCAGGTGATCATCCTTGTTGGAGGTTTGGTGCTCACTGTCCATGCAGAGCCTGGTGCCACACTGGGGAAACACAGGCCTGGCTAGGCTGCCCTACTCTTTACACTTAGGCACTACGTTCTTGGTCATGCTTGCGAGTTGGTCCATCATTTGGGGCTTTTGTGGGAACTAAACACAAGAAAAAACACAAGAACATCAAGAAAGAAAACAGAAGAGGAAAGAAAGGGGAGGCAAATCAGGCAGGGGAATGTCTTGAAAACTGGTTTTCAGCCAGCTGCTACTAAAGGATCCAAACTTCAAGTTCCTGAGGAATACAGTGAGCACAGCTGTCCAGGGATCAGTGTTTTTCTAGTGACTTTGAAGTTCTAAAAACAAAGAGTAAGTGATAATTGACAACCTATACCACTGTTTGCTCTAGGAGGGACTTACTAGACTAGTTTTTGTGGTTCCTTCTCAAGATAAGAATAAGGGTAAGGTCATGTTTATAGTATCTTTAATCTCATGGTGCCCGTTAAGCACATTCCTGAAAGACATCCCTGATCTTGAATCCTCACAGAGGCTTTACGTATGAAAAACTGGATGATACAGATCTGTAGCCAAGACTTCATAGCCCTGTTGTAAGATGGAATTAAAGCAATATTGAAATATTTACTCAAAACTTACAGACAAAGCACAGCATCAGATGGCTGAAAGAAGCACAGCACAGGGGATGATGGATGAGTTAAACAACGCCGATTGGATGGTAGCTACGTTGGAAACTGGCTTAAGACTAGACATTTCTTCCTCTGACCAAAAATGAAAGTGCTGAAAAAGAAGAGAATTTTTGTCTCAATATTCTGGGCAGGCAGACAGCTCTTAGCAGTACATAGATAAAAAAGACACAGAAATTTGAATTCATAAAACGTCCTGATAAAATTTTTCAATGCTTCTGGGTTAATAATGCTTTAAATGATAAAAGTTAGGCCTATGTGTGTTTGTATATCTGTTCTTAGCAATGCTAGGCCTGTGAGGTTTTTTTCTCCATTTCTATCTCCTTTATAAATAATAATAATAATAACTATTTTGAAAAGATCAACTTAATTTGCTCTTTTCCCACAAAGTCTACAATCTTTTATAATGTAATATGTCATATTCTTACTCTTTTCAATAGAGTAGCTATTTCAATATCTTCCTACCCGTAGAAACATTATTCTGTTGCATCAAGTAATTTAGTGCTTCACAAAAGTGTTCTCTAGTGGTTAAACAGGTGCATTGGCAGAAAGGAGATGAACATTAATAATCTGAGGAGAAGGTTTTGTACTGGTGTCTGAAAGTCTAACTTCAGTTAAAAAGTCAAGATTCGGGGCGCCTGGGTGGCGCAGTCGGTTAAGCGTCTGACTTCAGCCAGGTCACCATCTCGCGGTCTGTGAGTTCGAGCCCCGCGTCGGGCTCTGGGCCGATGGCTCAGAGCCTGGAGCCTGCTTCCGATTCTGTGTCTCCCTCTCTCTCTGCGCCTCCCCCATTCATGCTCTGTCTCTCTCTGTCCCAGAAATAAATAAACGTTGAAAAAAAAAATTAAAAAAAAAAAGTCAAGATTCTGCAAGAAAGAGGTCAGTGTAATGACAAAGAAGGAGTTACCCATATGATCTAAAATGAACCACATTTACAGGAAAAGTCAGGTGCTTCTTTGCTGAGGAGAAAGCATGCCCACAGTAACACGCCAACAGAGCTCACAGTGCATAATGGCCAAAAAACTGGACAAGTGCCAGGTTGTGAAGGGAAATGAATGGAGGTTAAATGTTAAGAATTCTGGTCTTTAGACTGTAGGCAGTTGGATGTTTTAACAAAAGGCAGGTCATCATTAGATTTTGGTATGGAAATACAACTCTACAGGCAGACTAAATTTCAGCCAGAGGACAATGAGAAAGTTATTCTAATAATCTGGTTACCATGACGGAAATAAGACCTGCGTCTGTAAGAGTGTAGAGGAAGAAGAGACAGGAAAATATTAAGGAAATAGAGCTCAAAAGTTCATGTATGAGCTTCAAAGGAAGGTAGAAATGAGTACAATGTTTTCTACTATGGTTGTTTGGGGGATATTACTGAAAGAAAAAGAATGTCACTATTATACAATATTGTTTTTGAAAATCTAGATCATATAAGAAGAAATGTCAAATAACTTGCTTATATAGTGGAGAACAGGAAACACATAAACTCTGTGGATGATGTTGTACTTCCAGAAAAAAGGAAAAGAAACTAATAAAAATTACTAGAATGTATAATAAAATTTGGTAAGGTGGCTAGATATAAGCTAAATATACAAAGCCATAGTTTTCCTCTATACTTTCAATGATTCATTAGAAATAAAAAGGAAACACATTATTTCATTTTTCCAAATGAACCAGAACTATAAAATAATTAGGAAAAAGATTAATAAGAAAGGTAAAAGATCTGTACCATAAATTTTATTGAAGAACGTAAAACAGCTCAGGTAGACATTTAGCTATAAATGTCATTTTCATGAGTAAGAAAACTTAAGCTCATAAAAAATTTTATTTTTTCCCAAGTAATATGCACATGTGATACAATTTTAATCAAAATAAAACTTTATTTTGAACTGAGTTAAATTGCTTAAAAGGCCAGATACGAGGCAGAGACAATCCTGCTCACCAAAATTCCACATGCTTATCTGCATAGCACAATCTGCTCTATTCTTATGTGGAGACCACATGACTAGTCTGGCCAATGGAGTACTTGAGAGTGAGTGTTTTCTTTTGTGAAGGCAAATTTAGAAGCTTCACTTCGAAATGGTGGTGCCACAAGTTGAAGGACTTGGATCCAACCGGAGTCATCAACAGGAGCAGAGCTGCATTAACCCATTCCCACATGGGATTTGAAAAAGACACACGTGTGTTGAATTGTGCATTAAAACTTCAAGATTATTTATTTCCTCTTTGCCTAGCCTAATCTGATTGAGGCAATATGTAAAGTAAGCATTTTATTTTTTTCTTTTTAATGACTTTTTAAATGTTTATTGTTTTTGAGAGACAGAAAGAGTGCAAGTGAACAAGAGGCAGAGGAAGAGGGAGATAGGGAGACACAGAATCTGAAGCAGACTCCAGGCTCTGAGCTGTCAGCATAGAGCCTGACACAGGGCTCAAACCCACGAACCATGAGATCATGATGTGAGCCAAATTCAGATGCTTAACCAACTAAGTCACCCAGGCGCCCCCAGAAAATGATTTAGAATGGATGTTAGAATTTTAAATATCAGAATAATGAGCAGACACTTGCTTAATCTATTTTAAAGTGTACACAAGGTCATTATCATGAAAATGAATATTACACTGGCATGAGAGAACATACTAGGAAATGTGTATGGAAAGTGAGTGCATACAGAAACAATGTACAACAGGGGCGCCTGGGTGGCGCAGTCGGCTAAGCGTCCGGCTTCAGCCAGGTCATGATCTCGCGGTCCGTGAGTTCGAGCCCCGTGTCGGGCTCTGGGCTAATGGCTCAGAGCCTGGAGCCTGTTTCCGATTCTGTGTCTCCCTCTCTCTCTGCCCCTCCCCCGTTCATGCTCTGTCTCTCTCTGTCCCAAAAATAAATAAACGTTGAAAAAAAAATTAAAAAAAAAAAAGAAACAATGTACAACAAAAGTGAATTTCAATTCAGGGGGGTAATATAAGGGTACTGCATAAATGGTTTAAACATAATTAGCCATTTATTGGAGGAAAACAAAACCTACTTGTACCATACACAAAAGAAAATATTTTTTAAAAAGCCTTTAAAAATGCATGGAAAATTTGAGAACACTTTGGAAGATATTTGTGTTACTAAAAAACAAAGAGCCAGAAATGAAAGATAGACCTATTTAATCATATTTTTAAAGAATGGTGAAAGGTAACAGAGCCAAAGACAATGTACTGGACATATACTTACAACATATGCAAATGGCAAAGGTGAATATCATCAGGATTCTACAAATTAATAAGGAAGAGACAAACAAGAGTGAATGCGAGCCAACTGACAGAAAATGTTGTCCCTATGACCGATACACGTGAGAAAAGGTGCTGAGCACCACTGTCTGAGAAATGCAAACTAAGGCAATAGTGAGAACCCCCTTTTTTTAACCCCACTGATTTAACAAAATTGTGAAAGTGTGATAATAGCCAGTATGAATGATAGTATTGAAAATACTCACATGCACAAATTATTGTTAGGAATTTAAATTCTTGCAGTCTATTGGAGAGTCATTTGTTAAATCAAGATGTACTTACTCAGTTCTAGCAGTCTTTCTTTTGGGAACATAAAATACACAAATAGGAAAATCAGTAATATGTAACGATATCTAAATATTTTTCTGCATATGGTATAAAAACTCAAGATCAACAGGGACATCCTTTAATATTCACTAATGTGGGAATAACTTGTAGCTACCCCTATGTTGAAATATTATACAGCTATTAACAAGAATGGGTTGTATATTGACAAGAATGAGCCATTGATTGGTAGAAAAGTCCATGATTCAGTACTGGGAAAACTCAATTATAGTGTCTGGGTTTGATATGATCTTTTCTCTAGGACTGCTAAAATGACATGATAACCCTCCTTCTGTGCACTGTTGAATTCCTACACCTCTTGGTCATACCAAGGAAAGGACAGCTACCACAAATATTAGGCGAATCTCCAAAACAAATGCATGGGTAGAAGATGAGGAAAGATACTTATCTCACAAATATTACCATTCTGTGCTTTTTTAAAAAAATTTTTTAGTATTTATTTATTTTTGAGAGAGACAGAGACACAATGCAAGTGGGGTAGGGGCAGAGAAAGAGGGAGGCACAAAATCAGAAGCAGGCTCCAGGCTCCGAGCCTTCAGCACAGAGCCTGACGCAGGGCTCGAACCCACAAACCGGGAGATCATGACCTGAGCCGAAGTTGGACGCTCAACCGACTGAGCCACCCAGGTGCCCCTGTGCTTTTTTATTAGTAAGAATAAGTGTATATTTGCTTTTCAAATTGATAAATAGGATTTAAACAAGAAAAATCATTGAGTAGATGAAAAGTCCATCAGGTTTGAAAGGCTGGGTCTTAGGGGCAATGGATATAGTCCTCTTGTTTGTCACCTTTAGGAACCTGCAGGGAGGAGACCTAATAGGATGGACATGCCAGTGCTCTGAAAACACAAGTGTGTTTCAGTTAAAGCAGAAGATATATACTCAAGATAAACAGCACCAAAATGCTATATATACTGACAATATTGATATTCCACTTGGTGCTGGAAGCATGTTTCTAGATTGTGAGCCTGACAATTGGTCAATGGAGGCGACATGACTGGTCACAAGATTTTGTAACAATCATCTTACCTAATGATTTCTTAGCAAAACTGATCAAATTTCTGTTCACCAGCAAAAGCAGGTAGCCTGATAATTACATTAAACATTCTCTGTGCAACTTTACACTCACAACAAACAGGAATACCTGAGTATTTTTTTGTAAGTGAACAAAATAAAATGGTATCATGAAGTGAATGTCTTAAATATTACCCATCGTGGCTACGTTGGTTATTGTGATTCTTTTAGGCATATGTAAAGCTTTGTCACCCGAAAGACTTCCAGTGAAGGAGCCCAATACTGCAGAAAGGAATTGTAAAATCTATAATTCTGACTTCACGCTTACTAGCTGCTTTATACACTAAGCCTCAGTTTCCTCGTATGTAAAAACCTTCAGACTTTATATGTGTTAGAAATAACAGCTGGACACTTCCTAATACATGGTCAGTGCTTGGTTTTGACGTTCATTTTGTAAAGCTTATTTTCTTGGTAATTATATGTATATATATTTTTTCTGGGAGCACAATTAAATGAATGGGGATTATAAATTATTGCAAATTGCTTTAGCTTTCAATAAATTAAAGAAAAGCTGCTTATTTCTAATTGTAATTAATTAGTTTAAAAATATTTACATTGATACAGTTGGAATTATTGAGTTGTTGCCTTATTGGCTTTTTTTATTACTAATAATGATGGTGGTGATATCAATAATAATTTTGATATCATAAAAGAATTCTAGCTGCCAGATAGATACATCATACTGTCATTATCTATTAAGCTTAATCATACCATGAAGAGTATATTGACATTTGGAATTATTACATCTTATCAAAGGTGATAGAAAGCTGAGTCTAAGAGAAGAAAAACAAAGCTGTGGACCTTGCAGGGCCATGATCTAAAGAAAGATCTCAGATTGAAGGAAGACTTGACTTGTGTGTTCTCTGCAAGCCCTGTACAGTATGCTAAAGCAAGGAGAGATTGTGCCACACTGTCCTGTTAGTTTTGAGATTACTTTCAGGGAATCTTAACCCTGCTATGAGATTACAAATAATTTTTACTATTTTACTCATAATTCTAAAAGTCTAAATAGGGGAACACTCAGAATACATCCATGGCAGTGCTGTTACTTATCTGTCGATTTGCTGCAATATGCCAAGATCAGATTTATTTGTATTGTAAAGCAGAACAGCTACACCCAAGAACTATCCATAGCATATCAAGTGTCTTCTTACATACAGAGGTGGGCAAGTGTTAATGAGCTCAATTAGAACCGGGTGTCTCTGAGCTACGACCACCCCTCTAGCGGGGGCATAAAACAAATGGTTACAAAGCACAGCTTCATAGCAGCTCAGTTTAAAACGAAGGTCGTGAAATCATATCTCCAGTTATTACTATTATTATCATCATCACCATCATCATCATCATTAAATTACTAGGGGGAATTTCCGTGACATGAGTTTGTGGCAGGTCCAGCAAATGACACCTTTTTTCTGGAGACATCTCACAGAACAGGCAAACCTCGGCACACTTTGCTGCTGCTAACGGAAAAGAGATGTCACAAGGGTAAAATGTCACCAATTTGTCTTTGCCGATTTAGAACTTGTTATAAATTCAGACCTGACCGAGGACTGTGTTTGCCGCTTCCATATCCATGAAGAAAGGGTTTAGTGAGCAAATTAATAGAGTAAACTGGAGTTTTCCATACTGTGTTCTGAGATATTAATAGGTATTCCATGAAAAAGGATTTTATGGGCAAATAAGTTCAGGAAGCCCTCTGTGCTGTCCATCTTGGAGACCAACAACATTGGTGAACCAAAGTCTCCTGAAAACCCCAGAAGCTTACTGGACTTGGTTCATTTCAGGATTGCCCAGGAGCAACTACTAACAGAGACATCCCTGTACTCCTCTTTCCTTCTTTCCAGAAAAATAATCTACTATAGTTTGGGAAGTGCTGTTATAAATAAGGCTGAGTGTTCCATTTACAACCATGATGTACAACTTTTAGAGTCAACATGAGATGCAGTGAAAGGAAGGAAGAGGGTGGACGTCAATGAGAAATCTGATTTCTTAGCCCTATTCTCCTACTTCAGGTACTTTGTGTTGCTTTATCTTTCAAGGGGGGCATGAACCTCTCCATATAATCCAGTATGGAGACTCTCAGCCCTTCACTGCTGCCTGTTCTGGATGCCCCCAACCCTCCTGTGGATCCACTCTGCACAGCTATTCCATTTCAAGAACTAACCATGTGCTCAGATATTTAAATACTAACCATGTACCATTTTGATCTTTTTATCAAAGGAAGCCCATCTTCTACCTAGAAATTCTTTCTGCAGCTTATTGTGTCCATTTATGAGAAAAGACAGCCTTGGGGGGGGTGTGGATTATGACTCAGATCTTTGCTTGTGCAGATCGAGCCCGTGGCCACCTTCATTATCACCAACCAGCCACAATAAAGTTTTGGGTCCTGACCTGATTCACAATGTCTGCAGCGCATCAGGAACAAAAAGGTGTAATAACCTATGTCCAGGTTTCCTGTAACAGGCTACTGATAATAATATAATCATAAGCCATTGACATTTAATTCAGTCCTTGCAAATATACACAAACGCTCCCTCTTCCGTGGGAGATTACATTCTCCACTTGGTGATTTTTTTGGAAGTCTACGTGATTCTCAGGTTTTTACGTAGGGGCCGTGGTAAAACTCCAGCCATCGCTACTGTTTTCTTCTCACAGTAAAAAGACTGGCAACCAATTGCCCCAAGGAAATTCAAGTAGGTACTTCACACAAGTAACTCAGGCGTGCTCTTTGCCACGCAGAGAGCTTTGCACCAAGTGACTAGTGTGCTTACAAATTAGCCACTTATGCTTTATGAATATACAGACACCCAGCAGCTATATAGCTCTCAAAATCATGATTAGTATTAAAGCCATCAGTCCCAGCCTGTTCACCAAGGCCCTTTACAGTTTTAACTGATTAACATCAACCTGTTTATCACCTTGCTGTTTGTTTAATCACTCAGTCTGTGCGGCGGCCATGGATAAAGTGATCTTCATCGTAGAGATGAAAGAATTAATCAAGCGAAACAGTAAAGAATGATTTCAGAAATCTTTTGAGAGAGATAAATAACTCAGAGTGCTGAATTATTGAATCTTTAGGGTATATTTATTTATCAGGCAGTCAAAATTTGCCATTTTAAAGCTCATTCCATTTTTCTCTCATATTAGCTGGTTGTCTGCAAGGTGACATATAACCACCAAAACTGAATATGCAATCAACTTGTGACTTAATATGAGAAAACTTGATAAATCTATTCTATTATGTTTAAAAACAAACCCTCATAGTGTTCAGTCTGAAAAGCTCAAATGATCTATAATAAAGAGTGAAGTCCTGGCTCCATCCTGACCCAAGTAATCTAAATAGTTTTGTGATTGAATCACGCACCCTTGGAGGAAACATTTAGACTCTTTCACTTCAAACTCCCACTCAGAGGAAGGAATATTCTCTCCGGCATTCCTAAGATGTGTCTCCCAGCCACCTATTCAACATTGTGTGTAAAGACTCTCAGACCATTGTTTAATTTGCCACATGCCTCATTCACTATGACTTGACTCTTTGGTAGATCCTAGCTCAGGTCTTCAACATGACCAAAACCATCCTGCCATGTCTCTTTCATGTATATTTCACAAATACTTTAATGCCACAACTAAGTGTCCTACTGTCTAGTTTAAATTTCTTCAGCTTTAACAATCTTCGGTATTCTCCTAGCATGTCATCGAAGACCTTTACCAGACCACCCCCTGGATATTCCCCTCTTCAGCCTTCTTTTCTAAGTGTGGCTTCTCAAACAGGATGTGCTACTCCAAGTGTAAAATGACCAGTGTGGAGCCTAAAAGGAAACTAGTCGAGAGACTCACAGAACGATTCTCACTTCTATCTGGATTCTATGCTTGAAGCGAAGACCAACCTAGGGAGCAAGGATAAATCCATGGCTCCCAATGAAAAGACAGAGCTGTCCTGCAATGTATACCTGTCACATTAGTATGGATCACACATTCAAGTTTCCCAGGAATAAAAGGAGACAAAACAGAAATAAAAGCCTCTCTTTCCTGGTCCAGTTGAGACATGTGTGTGTTTGTTTTGTTTTTTTTCAACTCAACCATGAATGACCAAATTGATCATGAAGAACCACAGACAATGCTCCCTGCCACCGAAGCACCCGCACATACAAACAAGATGCGTACCGATGAGTCAAGAAAAGCACAGATGCTTCAAACTAAGAAAGAAGAAGCTGTAGGACAACAAACCCTTTGTCTTTTTAAAGTCTGGTTTGATACCTTATTCGTTAATGAGTCAAAGTGATGAAATCAGGGTTTATGAATGTGGGAATAACAGGTGTATTTCAAGATGTGCAGTGCACACATTTACTCTCCCTCAGGTTCAACCGATTGTGTCTGCTTTTCCTAGTGTCACTCTTTGATGAGAGAACGTACCTACTCTGGAGTAGTGGGTTGACTTTGGCTTCAAGCGGTTGACTGTAAGATCTTCCCACACAGATTTTCAAGATTATGTGATCTCATGGATGGTCGATTGTTTTTACTGAACTATTCCATACGATCATAATCAGGAAATTTTGAAAGTGATCTTACTTTTTTTTTAAGAGTCCTTCCCCTAAATTAAACTCCCGAACAACAGAGTTTTGTCTTAAGTAAGACTTTGTTGACAGCCAACTCTCCAGCTATGCAAAATTAAGCATTTTGTTGTTTATTACATGGAAACAAAATGGGATTGGAGTAAATGCACAAATTCCTTCCTCCAAATTGAAGATTTCTCTTTGCCCTCCCCCTTTTTTGTTTTGGAGCTTCTATGAAATAAATTTTTTGTTTACCAATAGATCACTAAAACATTTTGACGTTTTTGCAGGTTGTAGGGAGCCAACCAGATACTAAGAAACAAAACACTCTACACTAGCTCTTTTCCAATGGGAGTGGCTCCATTGCCAACCTTCTCCATGGGACTCACTTCCTGAAAGGCCTCAGCTTCCAAGAAAATGTGGCTAAAGCTGGAGTCACATGGAAGTTTCAACCTATCAACGTGATAAAAAAAATGCCCATTAAGTGAACATTACATAACATTTCTCATCAAAAACAAATTTTTATGCCTGAGACCTGCATCCAGATCCTTGCATTGAACGTCACTGGGGTGAAGAGATTACAACCTAACAAAGGAAAAACACTGAAGCCACTTGGTGAAGGATTTAGAAACCACATTTTTTCCTAACAAGAGATAAGGGACAAGTTGACTAGTTTGGGTTATAAATATGAAAAAAAAAATACATTCTAGTATTTTTCTCACAAATTTGAAGCTCAAACTTAACAGAGGTGGTCTTTGCATCCCTCCTTCATTTCTGAAAGCATATTTACATGAAAGTCCCTCTATAGCATACTCCTTGGACAAAAGGTTGCCATTGCCCCAATCGCTGTAAGACAAATGCTATGGCTCAGTGAACGCACCACGGTGCGCATGTGGGGCCACATTCTCACATTAAAAAGAAATGTTCACGCATACACGCGCACACACGCGCACCAGCCCTGCCTTTCAGTCTAGTGTACGTAGACCCTTCTGCCTCCAACGCTTACAGCCCCTCAGTCTGCCAGGCAAGCGGAACCCCCATCCACTCCCCAATCAAGCAACTCCCCCATCTGACTAGGAGAGGCCAGGGGCCTTGCCCACTTACACTTGTCTGTCAGCTGGGTTGACAGCATGGGAGGGGGCCTCCCCCACCTTTCCCTGCCCATCAGCTCTGCTGACAGGTGCAAGCAGGCAAGGGACTCCCCCTCCACCCCATTCATGCCCATCAGCACATCTGATGGACACAGGCGGGTGGGGGAGTCCCCAGAGCCTCTCAGCAGAGAGGGCAGGCGCATTTCCACCCTGGGTGGGGCCCGGGCTGGATGTGGTTTCACAGTCTCAGTTGACTGGTGGGGGGAGGCATGGCTCCCAGCTGTTCCAGTGTCTGACAGGGAGTTACCGTTCACCCACATTGATTCACAGTCACGCCTCTGACCGACCGCGGACCCTGCCTGGGCCATGTTGGATGGGGATTCAGACAGGCATATTTAAGCAGAGTGGGGGCAGGGGATGGAGAAAGCAGGGAGCTGGGAGGCAAGACCTGCTGGGTGGACAACTGGAAGGGTCACAGTAGAGCATCCAAGAAGAGGACATGAGGCCAACATATTTCAGCCAAATTGATCACTGACCAAACACTTAGAGTGTAAAAGGAAAATCCTCATGGGATATTGAAGAACACTGTGGTTCCCCTTGAATATCTTTGTCAAAGAGACTTAGCAAAGGCATCTCAGAGCTTCAGTTGCACTGGAAGAACTAAATGCCTGGTGAGGTTCCCCACCCCCAATCATTCAAGCAAGTATTTATTGAACACCTACTACATGTCAGGCCCTGAATGATACATTGTGCCTCCATCCCCGAGCCCCCAGACGCCCTTCGGGCACTTTGTTGCTTCCTGTGGACCCTGGACAGGCCACCAGAGTTCTCCGGCTGGCCCAGGTATGAGTCTTTTTGATGACCTGTGTTTATGCTGCAATAACGCCCTATGGAAATTTAATAGAATCATACATAACTTGTGACATTAAACCAGAAACATCATTACTTTATTAGTTTTTAAAACCAGTGCTGTTGCTTGCCCTGGTCTGGGTTTGCAGTGCAGTTTCGACTGATTCAAAGACTGAAAATAGAACTAAATACCAAGTTCCCATAACAAAATCAAGACAAAAACAAACTAACAAAATCAAACAAAAGGTAATATTTTTAGAGGATAAAGAGCTCATTTATTTTAGTCAGCTGCCTCTCAGTGTCTTGCTTCAGTTTTCTTGCCTTAACCTCGGATTTCGTGTGCACAGATGAGAAACTTTGAACACCGGTGCACAGTAGAGGAAAGGTCGGAACACGCGCAAACGCCTTGGGCTTCCAACAAACAGGAAACTCACGGCTCTGCAGCCACGTGTAGAGCCCGTAAGTCCGTGGTGGGAGGTGGAAAACAGACAGCAACCACCGAGGTGGGGTCCCAGCCTCCCACGCTAAGTCGGAGAACACCGTCAGGTTAACCTGGCTTTTACGTGCAATGATTTTTACCCGGAAAATTTTCAAGCGCTTTGGGTCTTTCCTTTCATGAATTCCAACACATCCTCGCCAGACGCAACAATCACTCAGGGGAGGGAGGGTGACAGCTGTGTACATGTGGCTCAGATTATGCCAGCATCTTATCTGGGCATTCTGGAGAACTGGGTAAGCCACACACCCCCACCCCCAGGTCAAGGTCAGACCTCCAGAGAGGCCATGGGCCTGTGGGCCCATTTGCACATGGCATCTATTTTCTTCCCGTGGACACTGGTGAGACCAAGCAGCTCTTCAGGGACATCTCAGACACAAAGGGAACTAATCCCAGAGACCTTTTATTTATTCACTTTTATTAAAAGTAAGGTAATAAGAAAGGGTCCTTCCTTGAGCGCTGTCCGTGTGGAACGTGTTTGCTAATCAGCTTTGCTGAAGAAACGAGCGTGGCTATGATTTTGACGGCCACTCGGGCGGAAGGAGATGCAGTTTGCTGAGGGGCAGCCATTTAGGCGGAAGAAAGAATCTGTGAGTGATGTGTGGCTTTCAGAATATTCTGCCCCCAAACGTGTCAGTCGAGTATACAGAGGTTAAACACTATGGACCAGAGTGTGCGATAGGAAAGCACTTTTAGCGTTTCCTCCATACATAGGAGAATGAACAGGAAGCCAGAATTTTTAGCTGTTGAGGACGCACACTTCTTCCTTTTCTGTCATTGTCGACAGAGCGAGACAGGGACGATCTACGTGGGAGCAGAGCGCATTTCTTCAGGTTTGGGAGCTGGCGGCACACGGCCCTCGCACGCTCCGCTTGACAAACTAAACCTCTGAATTTATGCTCTCTTCTTTGAGGGATAAATAACACTTTAAGAGTCGAAGTGGTAAGCCAGTTATCAAATACTTGCATTTTCGCTCTAATTTATTTCATCCTACTTATGCAGTCGCATTGGAGTTCACGGGGTCAGATGGTGGCTTCGTGAAATCACTTGATTTTACCCCACTTCTGAGGAGAAGGAACACATTGCCGCCCTGACATTCGAGATGAGGAAATGGGACTCAGAAGGAGGTTTCTGCGCAAATGCACACAGCTTGTAAGTGACACGGGGAGAAAAGTCCAGATCTGCTTCCTGCGTGTCTTTGACAGGTGAAGTGTGGATGAGGAGGCTGAGGGGTCACCCTGAGGCTGGGCACCACTGTGGGGACTGGCCTGGGTGAGGACCCCACGGCCCGACCGGGGCTGGGGCACCAAACCCGAGTCTTTCTCTAAACAAGGTTATACTATACAATGTGAAGTTTCGAGTTACGAAACACGACAACTACTTCTCAGAAAAGGAAGAGAGAAAGAGAACTTACAGAGTCTGTTTATTGTGGAAGGGCGACGTGACTGAAATTTTAAACTCCTATTGGTGGATCTCTTAGTTTTCTATTTAGGGTCGACAGTCGTAAGCTTTTTAGTATGCAGGATGAATTTCACACACCCCAGGTAGGCTACCACCTAAAACTTTTATTTTTAAAATCATAATAAAACACTTGATTCTGTCTAGTAAGACTGCTTTGGAAATGTGGGGCATTTCTGAATACAGAATCCAAACCCTCATTGATCTTCAAATATCACAACCCGTGAATGCCTTTCTGCTTCCGATGTGAGCCTCAGGTTTTCTGCCTGGCTCCTCCTGGACTGTTGAGATTCTCAATTTACATCAAAATGGCCTGATATCCGTGGAGCTGACTGCCTTGCCCACATCAAAGCTCTGTTCCAATTCAGCCTGGGTGAAGTCTTCCATACCACATCTAATAGTGGATTTTTGTAGAAAGATAAAGGAAGCTTAGAGTCATATGGTTTAAACGTCTCTAAATGAAAACTGAATGTAGATTCCCAAGAACTACCACAAATAACGCTTTCATGAGGCCACTTGGCCGGAGACAGTGATAGATTTCCCGCTGCGAAACTTCAAGTGAAGGATTACAAAATTATAGAGACCATTTCATGTAAGAATTCCTACGTTCAGACACGTGCCTAACTTATGAATAACTGACATGAACCCAGTTCTTCCCACTCAGTGTATGTAAAAATAAAAGATGTCCCCCAGGGTGCATTCTGGAAACACCCCACTTTGTGGAATGTCAGTACTTTCTCACTTTGGAAGGTGTTCTCAGTGGTCAAAGAAGTCTGACAAATGGGCACCTTGTCAAAGTGGCTTATACCTACTCCAGGAATTTTCCGTCTTGCCATATCGGTCTGTGCTCTGAGTCCCTAGGACAGAGATGTTGCATGTTGTGCTTCCCAGACTTATTTGGGCCTGGATTCCGTGTGTCCAAGAGCACCCTCGGGGGTCCTGGAGTTCATGCCTTGATAAAAGGCTGGGTTTTGTTTTACTCTGGGTTTGAAGGAACTGGGCCAGCACGTCACGGGTTGGGGAGAGCATGAAATCTGGCTGAGCAACCACAAACACAATGCAATCCAAAAGTCAGTTACCAAGTGTCTCATTTATACAAGGACTCACCTCATTTCTGGAGCCACACAGTCTCTTCGGAACCACGTGGTTATGAAAAGTCGCTCATAGAATGAGCCGATTATCATGGATTTCAGGTGAACTACGAATGCCACTTAAGACTGGGCCATGTTTTGCAAATTCCAATGCGCATCTGTAACGAAACAAGCCATTTGAGCTTTGGGTGAATGAGATGCTGGTGAGAAAGACCCGAGCTCCAATATAAACATTAAAAAAAAAAGAATCCGGAATCTTCTTGGCCGTTCAGAAATTCCTACCACAAGAGTTTTCCTTGGAGCACGGCCACAGCCAAAATGAGGCCTCCCTCACTGTCCCTTTCACTCAAGAAGTTCAGCAGACGACAAAGAGTCTGAGGGTCTGAATGGGACCCAGGCCTGGGACTGGTAACAATTAGCTGCATGTCTCCTGTTTTTCTTGCTTTGCCTCCTGTGTTGTCTGCATTTTCCGCCAAGACCCTGCAAGTCTCCTTGCACCGTTCCATCTCAGCACAGAGGCCGCTCTCTCGGTGAAGCCTTCCTCCGCTTCCCGAAGGCCTGCGCCCCACTGCCCACAACAGTGCTCAAGTTACTGCCCTCTTGCTGGGGCGGTTTGCCACCTACGAGCGCTGTGCGGTGGGGGAGACAGTGGCTTTGCTAGAGGTCCAGGTTGCAGTAAATATTCCTCTTCCTCCCGAGCTTCAGACAGGGCCATCTTCCTTTCCTGCACGGCCTGGCACACGGCCTTCCTGAAAGCCCAGTGGGGCCCAGACCTCCGCATTCTAGCAACCTCCCCCTTGCCAGGCGGGAAGGTTGGTGCCAGATGCTGCCAGCTTTCAGTCACCTCCGATCGGGGGACGGTCAGGAACGGACATACCACGACGGCTTCACTTGGACTCAAAGCCACTGTAGCAGAACGCTCGGAAGAAGATGTGTCTGGAGCCCCGTGGGGGCTGGCCCCCCTTGGTCCTGGACCGCAGCACGAGATGTGGGATTCCGCCTTGATCTTCTGAAAGCAGACTTCAACCTGCATTTAGACTTCACATTTTCATCTTCTGTGCACTCCGCCAGGTGAGTGCCGTCCCTTCCGGAAGCGGGGGCAACCCTGAGTGTGCCGCCCACCCTGGTGAGACCGCACGTGTGGGGCTCCGCTCTCTTGCCTTTCTCGGGACTCCCAGTCTTGCCAAAGCTTCAAGCCATGTGTGCTTCCGATTAAACCTCTTTCCCGGAGAGGAAAGCGTCCTCTGCCGGGGTGCGAAAACACCAGATCGTGAGTGACAGGGACGTTCAGACCACATGCGTGCTGACCTTCTCTAGAGATGGAATTCGGCCTCGAGGTGGAGGGGTGACCTGCCTGCAGCAAAGCCCCAGGAGGACGTGAGCGGTGGCCAGGGCTGCCTGCTTCTTAGGGGTGGCCAGCGAGCATCAGCCGAGATGCTCTCGGGAGGGAAGAGCTAAAAGGCCAAGCACCTGTGCGTCGTCAGTGTCCCGTCCATGGCCCTCTGCCTCGGATGACTGAAAACTCTGAGCACTCCCACGTGGGACATTCGGGACAGTCTGCCAAGAAGCATCTGTGGCAATGGCCACGTAAAGGGGGAGGGGGAGTGCGTGTCCAGGGAGAAGAAACGAGTGATGATGTGACCAGGAGACGCTCATTAAGCCGCCCGGACCAGAGGCGCTGTGGGCCGGCTCACGAGTGCCCGTCACGGTCTCTTCTTGGGACCAGCCCCGAATCCCCGACTGGCTGGTGACCCGGGAGGCCGAACGGGCGCCCTGGATGGCCGTCTCCCTTCTCGGCCTCTGTCCTCGGTCTTGTTTTCATTCCCAGACGCCGACCTCACTTCGTGGGAAATCCAAACCTGAGTTTCTGGCAGGTCGGCCTCCGGCCACGTCAGGGGAGGCCGAGCAATCTGCTTCCTGTGTTGAGGTCTCTGACACTCAGACCAGGCTGAGGCCGGACACTTGCTGGGGCCCCAGGGGGCCCGGGTCTGGGCCAAGCACCCACATGCTCTGGGCCCCGCACGCGGGACACAGTCCCCGCGAGCAGCTACCACCGAGGCCAATGACTGTCCTGAGGCCTGTCCCCAAAGCGCCAGCCTGGCCCAGGGCGCCAGCTGCTCCCGACCTTCCAGGGACACGGCACAGGCCCCAGGGGCACCCGTGGGACCAGGCGTATCTCCGCCACAGGGTTGGGGGTCTGCCCCAGACCCCTGCCAAGGACTGACGATTTGAATGAGGTGGAGTCAGGATCAGTACACACAGCGCTCTCCCCCGCCCGCCCACCCCGGCTTTCCTGACCCACATCGTAACCGTCTCGTGTCGGGCTGTGGTGCCATCCCATCAGAGGACGAAGGCTTCAAAAGAATTGTAGCCGTTTTATCAAAATTCCACCGAGGGAAGAGGTTTCCAGACTCCAGCACACTCAGATCTGAGAGCCTGTGAAGATGGGCCTGAATATCTCTTCCTCCTCATGAGCTTGTGTCTCTGGAAATTTACCTCCGTGAGACGACCTGAGGCAGTGGCCTCGCCGGCGAGCCACCGGGTCGAGTCTGGGAAACTTGGCCCCACGCTGAGCCTCAGGTTCCGGATGCCTGGGGTCCATTGCTTCGCTCGAGCTTTGCCTCATTTAGCTACTGAAATGTCAGGGAATTTAATACCTGGGCCAAATGCAGGCGTGTGCTAGAGGGCCATGAGGACGGCCACAAACCGAGGCAACGTCAAGCGTGACAGGCGTGCCCCGAAAATAAAAACACTTCGCGGAGGCAGAGGAATGTAGCTAACTCTCTTCCACTTTATTTACTGAGCTCTGAGTTTTGACAACATTATTCTTTAGTCCTTGAGGAAGTAATATACTCTCGCCCTTAAAATGCTGTAAGTGGTCGATAATGCATTATTACAGTAAGCCGTTCACCCTCATAGTAATTATCTAATAACCCCTTATAAAAGACCGTGGCTTCCTAATCTGTTTATAATTATCATTTCAATGATCCCACACATTAATGTCTGACCTTCAGCAACTCTGACCTGATCTTAATTAGCTCTAATATCAAATCATCGCTACACAAGAAACTAGCCATGACCAAATGAATGAACCCCAGGTACAGTTAATTTCTGGAGCAATTATCTTTACATGTAGGGAGATTTAAATGATTATCTGCACAATTTCACACAGTTTTATGTAATTCTGCCACATTATAAATTCTGTTTTAAATCATATTTCAAAGGCAGGACTCCACGGTCTGGTTTTGTCTAGTGCTCGAGCCCTTGGCTACGACATCACACACCATCCCTGTGTGATCCAGGGTGATTTTTTGTCATTATTTTCAATTATAAACAAATAACAAACACACAGTTTACAAAGTGGTACGTTACAGTTACACGAATAACTATAGCGAGGCCATCTAGGAGCAAATACCATCCGTGTTAAAGGGAATACTCCATTATGCGGAAATATTAAAAGTAATTGATAGTATAATACGGGTCGTAAAAAGATTGGAAAACTCAAAGTGCACGTCAATATGCACACCGCGCTTACCAATCCACGGCCTCGAAAGCACTTTACCATCTTAACAAAGTCTTGCCGGGGCGGGGGGGGGGGGGGGGGGGCGCTAAGGAAGATTCAGTGATGCCCCCGCTGAACCTCATTTCAAACACGAGACACACACAGGTGTTTTTTGTCTTGGTAAACATCTAACTTGCCGAGTGAAGTTATTCGTATTACGCTAGCTTCACAGTGTCGGATCCATTTTCACACACGTCCGGTTGACTTTTCGGGGTAAAGGCACAAACACAGCGGCGATATTACAGAAATGTTTGGGGTGCAAACAAGGCCTTGGAAAGAAATGCGATTAGAAAGTGTTTGGCGGGCATTGTGTCTGTTGTCAAAACGCGGGGATCAATTGATCAAAGCGCAGCGTTTCAACAAAGAATATTCAGTCTCCTGCTCTCGACACGATTCGTCAGGCTCGCACGTAAAGCCTTCCTCGGCGAAGTTTTGGCAACACCTAAATTTCATCCCGGATACCGAAACATCTGTCCTCCAGCCATCCACCGCAGCGAGGAGCCCGATGTGGGTGATTGATTTGAAAGCAATTTGGAGGGGGGATGCCGTGTGCTCCTCAGAGACGTCACCTTGAGCGGCCGTAATGCATCACCCGGAGCCACCAGGAGGGGCATTCGCTTAAAAATGCATCCCCAGGTGCTAACACGACTTCAGAGCTTCGCAGGAATGATGGGAGGAGACCGCCCGTGCCCCCGATTCATCACGGCTTGTCCCTACAGTCGCCCTGGAGCCCGGGGCTGACGGCCCCCACTCCGGGGCTCTGCTGGGGCCTGAAACACCCCCACTTGAGACCCCACGGGGTGGAAGCCCGCTAGCGACCTTGGACAATGACCTCACCGGGACCTTTCCCGGCGTTCCACTCTGAGACATCTGTCATCTTGGCAATCCTGCCTGTTGCCTTTAAGATTAAACTCTTTTAAATACGTAGAGGTAGCAGTTAGTGCAAGAGAGGAAATCATGAAATAATTTTAAATTTTTAAACGGTGCTCATTTTGCGCACCTGCCAATGTCCAGACAGCTTTAGAGATGATTGTGTCCTGAGTGGAAGGAATTATGCCTTCCACGTGAAGATCTTCTTGCTTTCCGCTTCTTTCTCATCTTTTGGAAAATGCTCGAGGTCTTTGGTGCATACGGCTCTTTCTTGCTTCCAAGTCAAAAGTTAAAGGGGCTTTGTGTCAGTTAGTTCTCTCCTTCAAAGGAAACCCCTGGGCATACACTCTCTCTTTTGTCATCCGTGAAGCTCCTAGAGGTAACTACCCTGTTCTATGTAGGGTCTGACATTCGGTATTAATTTATTACCTAACTATCGCTTTAATAAGGCTTCTGTGATGCTGAAGTCTGCTGTTTCTAATAGGAAAGGTTTCTGTCGTGCTCAGAGAAGTTCTCTCAGACACAGGAGGAAACCAGCCTCCTCTGTGCTGCACATGCACATGTATTTCAGGGGACAAAATGGTGCGAACATTTGCCATGGGTGTGGTCCCCGACCCTCCGTCTCTCGGCGGGCCACCCCGAACAAAACCACCGCCACCGCCACCGCAGCACAAGCAACAGCGACCACGGTGACCTGTGCATGTGTCCCGGCCGGGGCTTCCTGCAGAGAGCTTCTGCCCAGATGGAATGAATGGTGCCGTGAGGCGCTTTGCTCGGTGTCTGGTCCAGAGTGAGAGGAGAGGCCAAGAAGGGTCTGCCTGAAGGGATGGGGCACACTGGGGACAGGCGGTTCCTGCCCATGGAGAGTGCATAATGGCCGTGTCACTGGGCCTCGCAGCTGGGATCTGCTCTAACTGGGCACTGACGAGTTCCGTAAAGAAACTTTCCCCGAGGTCATCGGCCAGGACTCTGTGGATGCACCGGCCTGCCCCAGGCCGTGGTAGGACCCTGGCAGCCGCAGTGTGAGAGTGAATCAGCCTTCAAGAAGAAAGCACTTCCTCATGGTGAGGAGATCCTCTCCATGTGTCTGTCCTTTTTTTTTTTCTGCCTCCCCGAATTTGCACATTTGAGCATTGCGCCATAACCGTCAGTGAAAAGGAGTTCTCTGTTTAGTAAAATAAACTGCATTCTCTTTAAACCTTTTTTGTTGTGGACTTCGTTGAAGACACACACACTAACACACATGAAGCCTAAAGATACAGCTCAGTGAACTTCCAGATTAGCAAGTAGAATATTCCCAGACCCTTGGAGTCCATTCGTTCCCTTCCAAATCATGACGTCCACCTTCCCCAACAAATGAGAACACCGTCCTCATGTCTGGTAGTGTGATTTATGTTTGAAGTTTCATTAAACCTCATATGGATGGGATCATAGTCTTCTGGTTCCAACTTCTTTGGTCTGATCACATTGGGGAGATTCAATCATTTGTTTTGTGCACTGTGGTTCTTTCAACGTGATAGTTTGTAGTATTCCATTGTACAAATACACAAAACAGTCTCCCAAAAACAATTGTATTTAGATTTAAACACCAGGAACAATGGACGAAAGTACCCATCGCTTCCTATCCCGTCAACATTTAGAATTGTCTGGTGACTTTTTCCTTTCCACGTTACCTATTAGGACACCTGTGTAACTGCATTTCATAACAGTGTAATTTGTGTTTCCTAATGACCAGTGAGATCGCATACCTTTTCATCAAAAAAAAAAATTTCTTTTGACCGTTTGGATATCCTTGTTTGTGAATGATCTGTTCAAATCTTATGTTGTTTGCTGTTTCCTGCTGAGTTACCTGATTAAAAAAAAATGATTTTAACAGTTCTTCCATATTTTGGATGTATTTGTTTGTCATACATGTTAGAAATATCTCTGTCTACCCTGTAGCTTACTTTTCAGGTTCTTAATAGTGATTCTGATAAATGGAAATTCTTAATTTTAATAAAGAAAATTTATCAGTTTTTTTTTCTTTTTGTTTTGTGTAGTTTGCATCCTACTTAAGAAATCTTTTCTTACCTTGGGGTCTTGAAGATATTCTCTTGTAGTTTCTTCTAGAAGTTTAATTGTTTTGCCTCTTGATTTAGATCAACAATCATCCGTAATAAATTTTTGTTTATGTTGTGAAGTATGGATTAAATTCCAATGTGTTATTCTTTCTTTTTAAATTTTTTTAAGTTTATTTATTGTTGAGAGAGAGAGAGAGAGAGAGAGAGAGAGAGAGACTGTGAGCAGGGGAGGGGCAGAGAGAGAGACACAGGATCCAAAGCAGGTTCCAGGCTCTGAGTTGTCAGCACAGAGCCCGACGAGGGGCTCAAACTCAAAAACCGTGAGATCATGACCTAAGCCAAAGTCAGATGCTTAACCGACTGATTCACCTACATTGTCTTATTCTGATATCATTTATTAAAAGACTACTACTGTTCATCAGTGCTCTTTGGGTCCTCTTGCATCATAAATCAAGTGCTCAGTCCTGATTCTGGGTCTCTAATCTGTTTCTCTTGTCCATATTTTGATAATACCTATAGCCTTAATTACTGTCACTTTTAAATAAGTCTTATTATCTGGTCAAATGATTCCTTCCTCCTTGTCATTCTTTGAGATTGGCATCTTTATTTTAAACCATTTGAATTTATATGTGAATTTTATAACAGTGAATCTTCTAATCATAAACATGGCACACTCATTATTTATGTAGGTTTTCATTAAAATAATTCTCTATAAGTTTCGGTGCACATATTTTTTAGATTTATTCTAGTATATTTTGATAATTTTTAAAGTATCTTTGCTGATACATATGTATATAATTTAATATATTTCTAAAATAAAAATTAAATTTTGTATATTAGTCTTATATCTAGCAACATTGCCAAGTTTATTTACTTAATCTGGATGTTGTTCTCTTGACTTTCGGATCCATTTGTCTAATAAGGAGTAGCTTATATTAGTCTATTCCTCAAGAACCAATGTAATAGCGGGGTGATTTTTAGGAAGGAAGAAAGAAAGAAAGAAAGAGAGGAAGGAAAGGAGGAAAGAAAGATGGAAAGAAAGAAAAGAAAAGCAAAGAAAACTAAAAAAAAGAGAAAAGAAAATCTGTTTAAAGATATAGGCAAATACCCAACTTAAGCCAGGACTTAAGACACCAACATCCTAGAAAGAAGAGGAATGCTTTGAAGTGGGTCCTAAATCCCCTGCACCTTTGTTCTTCTAAACATTGGCCAATTGGTGGTGTATATTGGCTTTCTATTGCTGCATAATGAATCGCTACAAATTTTACACTTACAACTGCATTTATTTATTATCCCACAGTTTCTGTGCTCAGCACCCCCGGCACAGCTTAGCTGAGTCCTCTGCTCAGGGCCTCACAAGCTATAATATTGCAATTTTAAAAAAAGGATGATCAGACTAAATTTAAAAGAAACTATATGCTGTTGTAAAAGACACATCTTAAATACAAAAATACATGTATCTGAAAACAAAACGTTGGAAAAATATATACAATGCAACAACTAAGCAAAAGAGAGCTGGTATAAATACTCTAACATCATGCAAATCGGTATTAAGGCTAGAAATATAAACAGAAATTAAGATATTTTATAATGATAAATGGTTAATTCAACAGTATGACATAATACCTAACTTCTTCTATTAGTTACTAAGATAGTCATGTTAAAATATGCAACTACAAATGTAGATTTGTTATTTCCTTGCCATTCAGGAAATGCAAGGCTATATTATTAGGTATATACTAGTACATTTAGAAGATTGAAAAATCAGTATGGATTTACATAGTTCGAATGCTTAGATGATTTACAAAATTGGTAGGCTGCATGTACTAAACCCCAAAGCAACAGAGTACACATTCTTCTCTAATACACACAAAATGTTCACCATTTTATAGAACAGAAACCATTAAGAGCATGTACTCTGACCATGGTGAAATTAATTTAGATATTAATTTAAGAAAATAAATAGAAATTCTTCAAACATTCAGAAGTTGAACACATTTCTGAATATTCCACGAGTAAAAAAAAAGGTAAATTGAAATGGAAGCTAGAAATATTTTCAATTAAATGTCATAAATTTGAAAAATGTAGCCAGAATAGAATATAGAATATAGAATAGAAATGCAGAAACTAAGTGCACATGTAAGAAAAGAAGAATAACTAAAAATTAATGACCTGCACATCTGAATCAAGACGCTGACATTACCGGATTATAATTTAGGTTTGCATTAACTTTTGAAAAAAACTTGCAAACTTTTACAAAGTATTTGTACGTTTTGCTTTTCTAAAAGAAATGCCTGAAGGTTCCAGTTTATCTACCCTTTGCAATTTTTGATATTGTTAGTTTCTTTGTGTCCATTTTAGTGAGACAGTACAGGTTTCTTATTGCTGATTTTTTTAAATGTTTATTTTTTTTTTTATTTTTTTTTTCAACGTTTATTTATTTTTGGGGCAGAGAGAGACAGAGCATGAACGGGGGAGGGGCAGAGAGAGAGGGAGACACAGATCAGAAACAGGCTCCAGGCTCTGAGCCATCAGCCCAGAGCCTGACGCGGGCTCGAACTCCCGGACCGCGAGATCGTGACCTGGCTGAAGTCGGACGCTTAACCGACTGCGCCACCCAGGCGCCCCATGTTTATTTATTTTTGAGAGAGAGAGAGAGACAGAGCATGAGCGGAGAAGGGGCAGAGAAACAGAGGGAAGACACAGAATCAGAAGCAGTCTCCAGACTCCGAGTTGTCAGCACAGAGCCCAACGCGGGGCTTGAACTCATGAACCGTGAGATCATGACCTGAGCTGAAGTCAGACGCTTAACAGACTGAGCCTCCCAGGTGCCCCCTTATTGCTGTTTTAATTTGGATTTTCCTAATGACTAACGATGGTAACCATCATTTCATGCATTTATTACTTATTTGTTAATCTTCTTTGGTAAAATTTATTTCCACATCCTTTGTCTTTTTTTTTTTCCACTGAGAAATTGTCTTGTTATTGTGTTTCAAAAGTTCCCTATATATTTTGAATAAAAGTCCTTTATTGGATATATTATTTTTGCAATATTTCCTGTCTGTGTCTTGTCTTTTCAGCTACTTAATGACATCATTTTAAATAAAAGTTTTGTTTTTTAGCTTTACCAAAGTCCAACTTATCTGTTTTTTTCTTATAAGTATTATGCCTTTACTGCCATGATACAAGCTCTTGCCCTAATTGAAGTTCACAGGGATTACTTCCTATGTTGTCCTCTGAAATTTTATAGTTTTTACTCCTACATTTAAGTATAAGAGCCTCTATTACATAATATTACGTATGGTGTGAGATAAGGTTCCTAACCCCCAAGTTTGTTTTCCTTTGTCGTTGTGTGTGTGTTGTTTGTTGCTTTGCATATTGATAACCGTTTGTCCCAGAACTATTTATTGAAAAACGTATCCTTTACCTATTGCATTATTAATTTGTAGATTAATAATTGGCTTTCTATTGAAAATCTAGTAACCGTAATGAAAGGGTTTATTTCAGGCTCCTCAATTCTATGTCTCTGATCTATAAATATATCCTGTCCTCAGTCTAATGCCACATTGTTTTTATTACTATAGCTTTTTAGTCAGTTGGAATCAGATGGTCTATGTCCTTTGCATTTTTTTCTTTATTTTCTAATTATTTAGCCAGTCCTTGAGTTTCCATATACATTTTGTGATGAGATAATCAATTTTTACATAAAAGTGACCTACCTGGATTTTGAGAGGGACTGTACTGAATTTTCAGATCAGTCTGGAGAGAATTGACACCTTCCTGTTTCGTATTCCAACGTGTGAATGTGACATCCTTTCGCTCACATTTTTCTTGTTCTCTCTGTGTTTTGTAGTTTTCAGTGTACTAGCCTTCCCATCTTCTGTTAAATTATTTCCTAGTATTTTATCTTTTGTCACTTTTTGGTAATGGGAATCGTATTCTCAATTTAATTTTCAGTTTTTATGTTGCTAAAATGAAGATATAAAATTAACTTTTGAAATACTGATCTTGTATCTTGAGATCTCTTAAAACCCATTTATTAGTTTGGGTTCTGCGTTTGTGTATGTGTTCCTTAGGTTCTTCCACACAATGGATCATGTAATCTGTGAATAAAAAAGTTTTGTTTCAAGGCACCTTGAAACAAAAGGTCAGTTGAGCGGTCTGACTTCTGCTCAGGTCATGATCTTGTGGTTCATGAGTTCAAGCCCTACATCGGTCCCGCTGCCGTCAGCCTGGAGCCCACTTCAGATCCTCTGTCCCTCTCTCCCTGCCCCTCCCCTACTTGTGCTCTCTCTCAAAAACAAAAAATTAAGAATTATAAAAAAGTGTTTTTCTTCTTTTCTAATCTGTATATTTATAATTTCTTTTTAAAAATGTTAATTCTTGAGTTCAGTATTGAACAAAAGTTGTGAAAGTGAACATCCTTGCTTTGTTCATGATCTTAGGGGAAAACAGGCCTTCACTATTAAATATAATGCTAATTGCAGAATTTTTATAGAGTCCTTTGTCAGACAGGAAAAGTCCTCCATATTCCTACTGCACTGAGTACCTTAAAAATTATGACTGGATATAAGATTTTGTCATTTTTTTTGCCCCAATTGAGATATTCTCGTGGCTTCTGTTCATTGATCTTTTCATATGGCAAATTACATTAATTGTTTTCGGGTGTTAAACAAATCTAGCAAGCCTGCTATACATTTCTGGATATATTTTGTAAGTTGTTGGATTTGATTTACTAAGACTTTGTTAAGTGTTTTTAGTCCTTTTTATGAGGGATATTGATCTGTCTTTTTTTTTTTTATGTCTTTATCTAACTTTGGTATCACTGTTATTGACCTCATAGAATGAATTAGCAAGTGTTAGTTTCTTCTGTATTTTCTGGGACAATTTGTGTTATATTAGTAATATTTTTTATATGATGATAGAATTAATCTATGAAGTCATCTACACCTGGGGTTTTCTTTGTGGAAAGGTTTTTAATTATTGATTTAATTTCTTCGCTAGCTATAGCCCACTCAGATTTTCTATTTCTTCTTTAGTCTGCTTCGATATTTGTGTATTTCTAGGAATTTATTTTATATACATTGTCTAATATCTTGACATAAAGTTGTAGTGTTCCTCTATAATCTTTTTCATTTCTGGAGAGCCATAGGAATGTCCCTTCTCTATTCCTGATTTGGGTAATTTGTATATTCTCTTTTTATTTTATAGTTATCCTATATAAAATTTATGAGTTGTGAGTTTTTTCAAAGAATCACCTTTTAGATTCATAAATTTTTCTGTTTTTCTGGAGGGTTTTATTGCCTTTTACTCTGATTTTTATAATTTCCTTTCTTCTACTTGATTTGGATTTAATTTTCCTTATTTGTTAAAGTTTCATGAAGAAGTTTAGATTATTGATTTCAGACATAGCTCCTCTAATGAAAATATTTATATCTCTAAATTTCCCTCTAAATATTACTTTGGGTGCATTTCATCTGTTTCAATGTTGTGTTTTGTTTTTCTTTATTTCAAAATATTTCCTAATTGCTATTTTATTTTTTCTTTAACTCACAGGTTCTTTAAAAGTATCTTGCTTAATTTTCACACATTTGGTGATTCTCAAATTTCTCCTCATCATTGAATTCCAATTTAATCTTGCTGTGGTCAGGTGACATATTTTGTACGATTAAAACCCTTTAAAATGTATTGAGGTTTGTTTTATGACCCAGCATATGGTTCATCCTGGAGAATGTTTCATGTGTGTTTTGAAAGAATGTGTATTCTTCTATTTCTGGAGTGTTCTAGAAGTGCCAGTGAGGTTGGCTTGTCACGTTGTTCAAGTCTTCTATTTCCCTTTTTGTTTGCCTTCAGTTTAATTAACTCATCGGTTACGAAGAGTGTTCTTGATTAACTGACCCTTTAGTCATTATGAAATGCCTCTCTTTGTGATAATATTTTTTTGATATTACTAGAGCCATTCCAGATGTCTTATGGTTACTGTTGCACGATGTATCTATTCCTAGTCATATCTTTGGATCTAAAGAATATCTCTCATAGAAAGAATATAGCTGGATCTTGCTTTTTATTCACTGTGGAAATCTGGATTTAGCCTATTTATGGTTAATATTGGATTTATGTCTGTCATTTTGCTATTTCATTTCTATGTGCCTCATTTTTTTCTAGTTTCTCTGTTCCCTCTTTACTCTTTTGGGAAAATAAATGTTTTAGTGTACTATTTTATTCTGTAGATTTAAATAACTATTTTAAAACCGATTTTGTGTTTGCTCTATAGATTCCAATATCATCTTATCACATTTACTTAAGACTAATACTAATTTAATTATGGTAAAATTTAGAAATTTTTCCCTAAGACAGCTTCATTTCTTTTCCTTTCCTTTGTGCTATTACTGTGATATGACTTACATGACAGTATATATAATAATAGAACTGTAATATAGTATAATCAATATGGCCACATATTATATCACTGTATAAATATATACTGATATATATATCAGTGTATTCCATGTAACTATATTCATGTGAATTTATGTAATAAACGCAATAACAGTGTCATAATCATTACTTTATACAATCCGCCTCTTAAAGAGGAGAATGAATCCAGAACTTGCTTTAGTACGTCTTGTAATAAAAATCTGATACCAACAACATATGGTCTTTGTTTATTTGAGAATATTTGCCTTCAGTTTTGAAGGACACTTTTACTCAACAACTAATTCCTCTTTGATATTTTTTAAATTTCTTTTTCTTTAAGCACTTTGCATATATAATCCTTCTGGTCTCTGATCTCCTTTTCCTGTGATGGGAAACCGGCCATTAATCATACTGTTGTTCCCCTGCATGTGACAAATTGTTTTTCTCGTGTTGTTTTCCAGATTTTCTCCTTGTGCGCATTTCTATAGTTTGTACGACTAGGAATGAAGTGGCTAGGTTTTCAATTCAACTTTGATACTCCAGTTTTCCAAAGAAGTTGTGCAAAACTAAGCTCTCATCCCAGTAACTTTATTTAATCAGAATCTCCCATCAATATTGGGTCATGGTCAATATTAGGTGCTGGGATTCCAGTTATCATAACGGCCCAGGATTCCTATGTGGCTGTAAGATAATGAATTCAGTTCACATCTTCGTGGCTAGATACCAAGGAAGAGTTTTACTGAGATTCTTAAGTGATCTGGGCCCTGTGCTAGGCCCTGAGGTCATGGGAGGAGGAAACACGTTGACCTGCTAACACAGAGCCACACTAACCTCTTTGAGCTCACACTAACGGCCACCTGTCTCTAGTCTATTCTGATATTCTGACCCTTGTCCTCATCATTCTTCTGGTGTCCCTACTCAGCCTGCTGGGGTGGCTTTCAGTTATTATATGGTTTTGGGGGGGGAAAGCCTTCAAGTATAGTTCTATGAGGAGGGGGAGTAATGTTTCGATCATTGTTTGTACATGGGGACAGAGGAATGAGGCAGTGATAACTCCTGTCCTGAAGTTTGGAAGTCTTGAGGATTATAATATATAATACATATATTATTCTACATATCCTATATAACATATATGTTCTACATATTCTATATTCTATATATTTTATATAATGTATCTATATACGCATGCACATTTTAAGTCCCTTGAATTTAATTTCCCAAGTATGTTAAAAATATGTTTTTACATTTTGAGATACTATGTCCCCAGTGTCGCTGAGAGAGGAAACTACTATAAATTTTCGATTTTAAGAAAAGACAAGAACAAAACTTCTGTCCCTGTCTCAGTTGCACATTGTTCTTTGGCTTTATTGTCACTGAAAACAAGGTTCATTTGTACATTCCACCCGTGTCTGTAGTTGTCCTTTCTTTCACACAAAAACGTGCTTCAGATGTCTTTCCGTAAATGCACCAGGCGATGCAGGTAATTCTGGAAGAGCAGGAAGACCGCTGGGTGTCCCGTAGCAGAGGGTGCGGGCTCTTTCCACACAAGCCACTGCTCCTCCCCTACTCCCCAAAGACGGAACCTGAAGGATGCAGAAAATCGAGCCTGGAATAAACTGATGAAAGATGCTTCGCACACTTTCAGCTGATTGTCTTGGAGTCTGAATCACTTCTCTTTCAGGTGAAGAGTGTGGAAGACGGGACAGAGAGCTGTCAGGAAAGTCGTGTGTTATCACCACGCAAGGGGGTTTATTCCGTACTAAGGACTGAATTAGGTACATTCCATGTCTTCTCGTTACATCCTATGAAGTGGGTATTCTTGTCCCCACTTGCAGATGAATAAACAATGAGTTGGGGGGGGGGCGTGGGCTGTGTAACTGGACTTTGGTCACACAACTACTGATCCCACCCCGGGTCTGTCTGATCCTGATGCCCCGGCTCGGTCAATGGCATCTTCTGCTTCCATGATGCACCGTTCCACATTTTCCTGCACCCACCATGAGGCCTCTGGGCAGAACTCAGAAACCCGTCGCTGCTTGGGACAGACACCTCGGGAGAACGATTGACATCACAGAAGCCAGGTTGATCCATGATGTAATCTTCAAACATGGGGAAACTCAAAGCAGTTCTGTACTGCCGAGAACCAAGAGAAGGAGGTCAAAGTGACTTTTTAGGCTCGCTACATATGTATATGGCTGTAATGTCCCTTTGACACCAAAGTGCTCAAGTGTGAGTCTCAGTCTAGGAGTTGAGACCTTCTCCACTCTTAGGAAAAATTTCCGCATCACGCCCACGTGCCACCAGTGCCATGATCCCTTCTTTTTTTAAAATTTTTTTAACGTTTATTTTTGAGACACAGAAAGACAGATCAAGAGAGGGGGAGAGGCAGAGAGAGAAAGAGACACAGAATCGGAAGCAGGCTCTAGGCTCTGAGCTGTCAGCCCAGAGCCCTATCCGGGCTTCAAACTCACGAACCATGAGATCACGGGCTGAGCCCAAGTCAGACGCTTAACGGGCTGAGCCAGCCAGGCGCCCCATAGTGATCCCTTCTACAGGGAGGACAGAGTCTGCTCGCTGCCCCCTTTCCCTCACTGTGTTAGTAATGTGCTGCCACTCTCAGGCTGAGCTCTCAGCTCTCTCTGTTTGCAAACACCCTTCCTTCATGTCTCACCTGGCTCCCTATGTGGCAGACGTTTTCGTTGTCACTTCTAGCATGAGCTTGGGGACTTTTCTTGTCCGCCCTCTGCCCCATACGTCACACAGCTCATGTGTGCCCAAAGAGCCATTACTTCTCCCAGGACTTGGCTCAGCTCTCAGATTCACTGTGCTTTCCCCCGGAAGCTTTCAGAATTAAACCTGCAGTTGCCAAATACTGAATTTCGTCAACTGAATGGAATAATGGGACAAATATGAATACTGTCATTTAGTGTAAGCTTTTTGTCCTCCACAACCCGATGAAGGAGTTGATGATTAATTGCTTCTGTGACTCCATTTCTTTTAAAGTTACACAATCGTAGGTAGACAGGATTAACTTGTGGTAGAGGGTGAGACAATCATAGAGAAGTAACAATACTAATCAAAATGACTTTCAACAGGATAACACAAGTTTGCTGAGAAGGATAGCCTGTGCTAATTTTGTATTGTTGTCAAAATGAAATTTGAACTTACAAGCCTACAATGCAAGGAGTTTCTTCACGCTCGACAACCAGTATCAGTTGATTTTTCCCATGTAACAAGTGGCCTCAACTCTTAATAGCTTAAAATAATCATTAGTCACTAGTTTATGATTCTGTGGGTGGACACCTTGAACTGGACACCCATGGGTGATTTTCTCACGTCTCACCTGGAGTCAGTGTGTCGGGGGCTGGACGTCCAGGATGGGCTCCCATGCGTTGCTGTCCACCGGGCTCCCAGGTTCTGCTCCGTGGGACTTTGCAACAGGCTGGTTCAGGCTTATGCACATCAGGCCACCAGTTCCCAGTGCAGTGAGAAGACAGAAGGCCCAATGCACCAGCATGGTTGAAGGCTCTGCTTCAGTCACAGTTGCTAATGCCTCGTGGGCCCCATCTGTCATAGGCCCAACCCGCATTCAAGGGGTGGAGACGTAGGCGCAAGTCTTGGCCTGGATGGCTGAGAGGACTGTGTGATGGGCCACATGTCCCCACACTTCCCATCTATTCCTCCTTGAAGTCCTCCTCAGGCAAAGGGGGTACAGTATCATGCTCCTTGGTTTTGCACATTTTGACTGGTTGGCTTATGCATTCATTCAATAAATACTCACTGAGTACCTCTTCTGTGTCGTCATAGTTTCAGATGCTGAAGATACGAAGACAGAGATGTCAAAGGACTGCACTGATTCTTTTTTTTAAAAATTTTTTTTTTCAACGTTTATTTATTTTTGGGACAGAGAGAGACAGAGCATGAATGGGGGAGGGGCAGAGAGAGAGGGAGACACAGAATCGGAAACAGGCTCCAGGATCTGAGCCATCAGCCCAGAGCCTGACGCGGGGCTCGAACTCACGGACCGTGAGATCGTGACCTGGCTGAAGTCGGACGCTTAACCGACTGCGCCACCCAGGCGCCCCAGGACTGCACTGATTCTTAAGAGAGAGACCATGACTCCCTGAACCACGGGAATCTACCCCAAAAACCAAGAGCACACTTTACACACTGCATGTTAGCCAAATGGACAATAAAGTATATTAAAGAAAGAAGGAAACAAAGAAAGAAAGAAGAGAGAAAGAGAGAAAGAGAGAAAGAAAGAAAGAAGACAGAAGGAGAGAAAGAGAGAGAAAGAGAGAAAGAAAAAAAGAAAGAAGAAAGAAACAAAGAACAAAAGAAAGAAGAAAGAAAGAGAAAGAAAAAGAAAGAGAGAAAGAAAAAAGAAAGAAAAAAGAAAGAAGAAAGAAAGAACAAACAAATGAAAGAAAGAAAGGAAGAAAGAAATAGAAAGAAGAAAGAAAGAAAGAAAGAAAGAGAGAAAAAGAAGGTTGCTTAGAAAACTTGGCATTTTCTACTATAAACATATTCTATCTAAATGTGAGTTCTCAATTTTGTGAGATCCATAATAGTTACTTCAAAATTTTAACCCAGTTCTTGTTTTATTTGATTTCATGGATTTTGTTATGAATTATCAATTTCCAATTGGAAAGAGGTATATAACACATTGAATAAATATGTGAGTATAAAAAAAAAAAGAGAACGATCAAGAGAACCACTAGTACAAGAAGTGATGTTGGTAATAAAGGCAAGTATTTCCACTGGGTGGGTTTTAGAAATAGCAAGAGGAGATTGGACCTGGGTCTTGGAGGATGAGAAAGTCACAGGTCAAATAGGAAGGGAAAGCCTTCCATCAGCACTGCAGGTCATGAAATAACCGTGGCCCAGCACCTGCAGGTTCCCGGTGTTGCTGGAAGGTTGGGCAACACAGAGGTGCCTCCCTGTCCTGTAAGGACGCGGCAGTAATCGATTCACAGAGTCATGAGACCTGAGCAGGGAGGAAACTTCAGGTCTAACTTCTGATTCCTAGAAAATAACATTGCGATCTAGACGGTGAGGATCCTGCCTAAGGTCCCACGACCCCTGGGATATTTGCTGTTACCTATGTGCTCAGGCTGTTTTCTACTTTGTTAGGTCAACCATGGGGGAGTAGCGCAGTTGGCAACACTGACGTGTTGTGCTGAAAACTGTATTTTAGAAAAATTAGCTGCGTCTCAAGGGAACCTTATTTAATACTTATGATTTACTTGTGATTGTTCCAACCAGATGTGCCAGCTTAGGATCCTTGAATGCCTGCGTTCATACACACACGTGCATACACACGTATGCACACCCGTACATACTTAGGTACGAGCGTGTGTCCCTGCACATGCATGCATGTGCACGCACACATACATACAAACCTACACACATGCATTCACACGTATGTGCATACAAACACACACGCATGTGCACACACACACAATTGGTTCTAGTAACAGATTTGGAGAAATTCTAAAAAGCCTTCCCTGTTTCTGTATCTGCATTTACCCCTGGACTTGATGCCATGTCTCTCACAGGTCAAAAATGAGCCGATCTGAGAAAGAGGATTTGACTAATGTTTTAAGTACAAACTATCTGCTACCTTAGTGTTACCAGGATTTTATAAAAAGCACTGCTATGTAACAATGCTCAATAAAAGCTGTTTCTTAAAGTGTGGTGTTTTGGGGCGCCTGGGTGGCGCAGTCGGTTAAGCGTCCGACTTCAGCCAGGTCACGATCTCGCGGTCCGTGAGTTCGAGCCCCGCGTCGGGCTCTGGGCTGATGGCTCAGAGCCTGGAGCCTGTTTCCGATTCTGTGTCTCCCTCTCTCTCTGCCCCTCCCCCGTTCATGCTCTGTCTCTCTCTGTCCCAAAAATAAATAAACGTTGAAAAAAAAATTAAAAAAAATAAAATAAAATAAAGTGTGGTGTTTTGACTGTAATTCCCCCAACTAGCTGAAATGGTATGGGACGAAATGGTATGAGTTCTAGGGTCAAGTTAAATTCTGGGATGGTGGGGTGGGTGTCGCACGTGAGGCGTGCGGAGAACGAAGGAATGGCCCGACAACTTTGGCCGTCGAACCCAGGATCGAGGGCAGTCAGGTTGCTGGAATTCTGCAGTGAGGTTGGGGAGGGGGGTGAAATGGTACCTCCTCTCATGAAGGGGTGGATGGAATGTGACGTATTAATTGAAGAGATGATTGAACCAGCCTGATGGGAAGACCAGAGCTTCACCCTGCTGCCGACATCCCACGGGACGACGCGCCAGGAAGCCCATTACGCCATTCTCCAGTTCTGGCCATTAACTGTCCCCCTGCGTCTTCGACTTTGATTATCTGAGAACATGCACCCCCATCCATTGTCTCGTATGCTCTCCGTGTTCCAAATAAATTTTCTGCTAATGAGCTCCAACTTGTAATACCAATGAATAGCATGATGTGGTTTTCTGTGACAATTTTAGAGTCAACTTCGTGTTTTGAAATTAAAAAAAAAATCCACTTGCAAAACTAAGACACACTAACTAAAGTGAAGTGGTGAATTGAGACACACATAGTGAATACGTGTAGTTGGTTTTTTGAGGTTGAATTACGCAAATTGGCTGCCCGCGCTGTGTGCTTCACATCACGCTGGGACGACCTGGCATCATCTCAAAAACATCACAATTTGTAACCAACGGGCATTTACCTCTTCTATTAACTCTTTAAATGTACTTGCACATGTTCCTAGAGATCTAACAGCAGGTCACTAATAAAATAAATAACCTCAACTCATATTACCTAATCTTAAAGAACCTAAGCGTGTTTTGAAGATGTTTGATTCTTCACTTTATTTTCAGGACTCCTTGGTTGAAGCATCCTTTCTGTAAAACTATCCAAGTCTTCTGAATCTGGATACTGCTTGCATATTTTAGGTGGTGGGAATATACTTTTGGTATCACTGTGTAATGTTACATGCTCTTTTCTCACTGCCGTGAGTTCGTGAAAACACGTGGGTAGACAGACCGTAGGTCAGACCAGGTCCCTGAGCGACTGTACTGAGCAGGGGCTGTCCTGCTGGCTTGTGCTTGGCGAGCAGCATCACCGAGAAACACACTGTGTTCAAGTGACTGGGATTTTAAGGCTGGCTGTTACTCTAGTCCATTCAGAGCGATCATTCGCTGTGGCACGCACAGGACAGGCAAGGTGGACTTCTGCCGTCCTGCCAAAAGTAGGGATCACGACGCCTTCCATTCTTAAAAGTGGCTTGGTTCAGATGACCATTTCAAGCGAAACTGAGTCTATCAGGACAAAAACAACTTCCTAACTCTTAGAGGAAACAGAACAAAGGAATAGTGCTCAATAAATCCATATGAAGCATGAGAGAGAGAGAGAAAGAGAGAGAGAGAGAGAGAGAGAGAGAGACAAAAGGAAGAAACATATAAAAAATAGTAGGAACGAGTCTAAATAAATCATTGAATATAATTAGTACAAATGGACTAAGAACTCTAATTAAAATTCTAATATTATCGAACTGGATTAAAGAGAAACAAAATGCATAAGCCTTTCTAAGATACAATTAAAAACATAAGGAAACAAAAGGTAGAAAACAAAGACGAAAAAAGATATGGCAGGAAAATAGTAACCAAACACTGTCCCAGTTATATTAAGGTGAAAGGCATATAGACACGAAGGGACACTACATATGGATACAAGAGTCACTTGGGAAAAAAGATACAACAAATCTAAATTTGCACAAACCCAACAGTAGAGTTAAAATACATAAGTCAAAAGTTGATTTGCACAGCTAGGAATTTACCCACAGAAAACTAATTCAAAGGGATACATGCACCCCAATGTTTCCAGCTGCATTACCAACAATAGCCAAATTATGGAAGCAGCCCAAATGTCCACTGACTGTTGACTGCATAAAGAAGATGTGGTGACTATATCAGCAGAATATTAGTCAGCCATCAAAAGAATGAAATCCTGCCATTTGCAATGACATGGATGGAGCTAGAGAGTGTTACATTAAGTGAAAGGAGTCAGTCAGAGAAAGACAAATACCGTATGATTTCACTCACATGTGGAGTTTAAGAAACACAACCAACAAGAAAAGAGAGGGACAGAGAAAGAGGCAAACCAAGAAACAGACCCTTAACTCTAGAGAACAAACCGATGGTTGGTGGGGGGAAATAGGTGACGGGGACGAGAGAGTGCACTTGGGATGAGCACCGGGTGATGTACGGAAGCGCTGAATCACTGTACTGCACCCCTGAAACTGATATTACACTGTATGTTAACTAACCGGAATTTAAATAAAACCTTTAAAACATCGATTTGATTATAAAGGGACATCCACAATCGTAAAAGCTTGTGGATCTTACACATTTTAAACATCAATAAAAATCAGAATATTAGAATAGCATATTTAATAAGCCTGATCTAAAATACTCTTTCCAGGGACTCCTGGGTGGCTCAGTCGGTGAAGGGTCCAACTTCGGCTCAGGTCATGATCTCGCGGTCGGTGAGTTCGAGCCCCGCATCGGGCCCTGGGCTGACAGCTCAGAGCCTGGAGCCTGTTTGAAGATTCTGCGTCTCCCTCTCTCTGTGGCCCTTCCCCGTTCATGCTCTGTCTCTCTCTGTCTCAAAAATAAATAAACGTTAAAAAAATTAAAAAAAAAATACTCTATCCAAAAACAACAGAATACAAATTATTTTCTTTTTTTTATTTTTAATTTTTAAATGTTTGTTTTTGAGAGAGAAACAGAATGCCAACAGGGGAGGGGCAGAGAGAGAGGGAGACACAGAATCCAAAGCAGACTCCAGGCTCCAAGCTGTCAGCACAGAGCCCAATGCGGGGCTCAAACTCACAATCTGTGAGATCATGACCTGAGCTGAAGTCAGACGGCTCAGTCAGATGAAGTCAGACTGAACCCCCCGGGCACCCCTAAAATACAAATTATTTTCAAGCACACTGGTAATGTCAAACAAACATGTAATTCAAAATCCAACATTAAGGTGATGTGACCACACACTGGCTCATGGCACAAATCCTGACAAGTTTCAAAGGACTGTATGATGCAGGATACATTTTCTGACCATCGTGAAGTCAAGTTAAAAATCAAAAGCGATCTATAACTATATATAGAAAGCTTATGTGTGAAAAAACCCACATACTTGGAAATTAAGGAAAACATTTGAATTCAGTCAGCCCTCAGTTCTTTTTCAGGAGGAATCATTCTACAAATAATGTGGATTTGGTGTGTACATGGGGGGTGGGCGGTGAGCTCTGGCACTCTCTGCGTCGCCATGTTGGACTGGAACCAAAACCACTGCTAAATAACTCACGGCGCAGAGAGAGAATCGCTGTGGACCTAGAAAGTATTGAACGCTGAGTGAGTAATTTTGGCAGACGGTCACTGTCACAGCACTCTCCATGTGCAAGCAGTGTTCTTAGACTTGTGCAGCTATTAAATCACTTAATTTTAATGATAACCAGATGACGTAATAACTCCATCGTACTGAGATATAGAGTGGTTACAGAATCTGTAAGTCAGAAATACATATACTGGAAGAGATCATAGACCCTGTGTAAATGAATGCATGCCACTAAAAATCGAATAAGGGGTGCAAAACTAAACTACTTGATTCGTCTCAGAACCATAAAAGCACAGAAATTAGTAGATACATATTGTCCCAGAAAGAAAAATGTGGGCATGGATGGTTTGAACACCAAGTTCTGTGAAACAGTCAAGATGAAACAGTTCCCTCCCATTCACTTTATGGGGTTAGTTTAACCTCGAAACCAAAAAGAGAGGTAACACAGAAGACTATAGGCCCAATTCACTCGTATACATAGATGCCAAAATCATGGAGCATGATCCAGCCAAACACAAGAAATACAAAAATCATACATCATGCCAAATTGTTTATCCCAGCAATCAGTCTTGTTTACCATTAGAAGAGTCAATTACATTAATTCATGGAAGAAGTCATAGAATCTCAACAGATGTCCAAGAATGCATTAAGAAATGCATCTTTTTATTGTACATGATCTATAATAAATATAAATACACAATAGTGTAAATATGTTCTACATTATAGTCTGTTAGAACATCTTGTATATTGTAATATATGTTGTAACATATATGCATTTGTATGTATTAAAAGTATCTTATAATTATATATAGAAATTAAAGTGATATTAAATTTCTTATATGCCTGTGGTAGAGAGAATAATGCCCCCCTGCTGCCAGGATGCCCACTCCTAATTCCCAGACTCTGCGAATGCTACCCTACATGGGCAAAGGCACTTGAGCAGGCAGGACTAAATTAAGCACCTTGAGACAGAGAGCTTATCCCGGCTTTACCTGCTGGGCCCGGTCCGGTCATACTCATCCTAAAAAAGGAGACTTTCCAGGTGCCGTCAGAGGAGACACGGACAAGGATGAACATTTGGAGAAAGAACAGAGGCAGCAGTGACAGAGGACCGGGGCTCAGCCCTGCAGGCTTTGGGGATGGCGGCAGGGGCCCTGAGCCAGAGAATGTGGGCAGAAACCCTAGCAGCCGTCCTCCCGCGCCCCCAGATAGGAAGACCCCCCGTCAGACTTCTAACCGACAGTACTGTTAGATGATAAATTCGTGTTGTTTTGGGGCCACTAAACTTGTGGCAGTTTGTGACAGCAGCAATAGCATTTATTTAGTTACCAGTGAGCCTCCAGTATTTTTTTTGTAATTTCTGACGCTTACGTTTTCTCTTTTGCCCATTTTCCTCTGTATTTCCTTTGCCTAATTTTTGTTAAAAAAAATTACTGTGGCCTCTCGATATTAACACTTTATTTCATATTGGTAGGTACCAACTCTTGTCTGTCACGTTACTTTGGCAATATACTATCTATCTTTTATCATTGATGACAGTAGTATTTTTCTCTGGACTTTTAACAGTTTTTAGAACGAAATCAGTTGAACAGCTTCCTTGTTTCTGATTTTGAAGTCATGTTTAATAATAAAGGTTTACCCAAAAATGAAATAAATATTTATGTATGTTTTCTGTCAGAACATGACTGTCTTTTCATTTTGGACTTAAATTTTTAATTTGAATGTTAATTTTAAAATCAGTAGTGTAGCATCCATTAATGTTCATTTTTTCCAAACAATAAACCCATCTTTTAAATACGATCTTTTTAAAAAAAAATTTTTTTTAACATTTATTCATTTTTGAGAGTGAGAGAGACAGAGCATGAGCGGGGGAGGGACAGAGAGAGAGGGAGACACAGAATCTGAAACAGGCTCCAGGCTCCGAGCTGTCAGCACAGGGCCCAACGTGGGGCTCAAAATCACGGACTGCGAGATCATGAGCTGAGCCGAAGTCAGACGCTCAACCGACTGAGCCACCCAGGCGCCCCTTAAATACGATCTTTTTAACAATCCCTCTTATTCCTACCAATTTGTAATTTCAAGTTTATCACATCCTAAATTCTTTATACTATTTCTGATTTGTTTCATTTTGTTCTATTGACATATCAGCCAGTCCTCAGGCTAATGTATGTGGTTTACATTATTTTAACTTTACATTACATGTTTTGGTCTGTTATTGCACATTCTCCCTCATTAGTCTTTTTTTAATGTTTATTTATTTATTTTGAGAGAGTGAGAGAGAGAAAGGGAGTGTGTGCAAGCAGGGGAGGGGCAGAGACGGGAGAAGAGAATCCCAAGCAGGCCCCACGCTGTCAGCACAGAGCCTGGTGCGGGGCTTGAACTCACAAACCATGAGATCGTGACCTGAGGCGAAATCCAGAGTCGGGCACTTAACCGACTGAGCCACCCAGGTGGTCCCTCCCTCATTTGTCTTGTTTTCAAAAATATTCCTGGTAATTTTCGAGTACGTACTTGTAGGTGAACCTGAGGGCCGTTTGTGAGGTTAAAAACACTGTCGGAATTTAGGTTGAAGTTACATTCAATGTAGCGTAATTTAGGCTCTCTGCCCCCTGTCCAGCCTGTGCGCACACCTTCCGGTGTCCGGGGCACCGGCGAACCCCCCAGACCCTCTGCCCCCGGGAGCCGGGGACCAACCCCTGGTCACAGCTGCACACTGGCTCCTATTTCCAGTTAGAAACACTTTTCCTCGCTTTTCTGTTTTTCTACCATTCGCTTCCTTTTTCTTCCTCCTGTGGACCTTCCTTTCCAGGTGGCGGCTGGGCTGACAGGTGGCCTCCTCATCCCGGAGGACTGAGCCGGGGGAGCCTGGAGCCCAGGGAGGGCTCAGGTATCAGCGGGGTGAGAAGCAGGAGAGCCGGAGTGGGAGGCGGCACAGGTGAGCCAGTGTGGATGGGTGCTCAGCCAGGTGATGGGGGCTCAGTATCCCCAGGCTCACACTGGCTTTCCGGGTGCCCCACATCCAAGCCTGGGCACCCCCTGACCTGTGGGTGGCACCCATTAGTGCCTGCAGCTGGCCGGGGCAGGGGGCAAGGACCGACGACACGGGCCTCTAGGGGCACAGGTACCCACGGCGCTGATCGGGCCCCCTGTCCCCACGCTCTGCTCTCTCTCACACTTTATGATTGTCGAGGGAGTCTTGGTGACAAGGCCCCAAGGGCCCCAGAAGCCAAAGGCCACCCCTCCTGCTTGCTTTTTCGCCAGCCATCACTGTGGCACAGACAAGGCGCATAAACATCGCGCTGCACGGCAAAGATGCCGAAGAAGGAAAGGAAGCTTCTCCTCCTCCAGATGACGGCTCACACCCGCTCCGTGCCACCACAGTGCTGCACAGCAGACGCCCGAGGGCAGCGGCCTCGTTTACCGAGACGGTTCCAAGTAGGAAGACAGGTTACGAGCCCAGAGAGAAAGATGGAACAGAACCCTCACCATGAAGAACAGAGGGGATAAGACCGCGAGACCCACCCGCATTTCCGTGGGAGAGTAAAGCAGCCACACAGCTCAGAAAACAAAATATTTGGGTCCCTGTAACTAGCATGTGGCACATGTGGAAGATATAATCTACGATCGATTCTTATCCTTAGAAACAAAAACACTCAAGAGTATTATTACACAGGCATCGTTTGTTACTCTAACGGTCTTCCCAGGAGGACGTCCGCCGTCCTCCGTAACCCAGTGGCCGTGAGCTAGATGACCCGGGTTCTGTAGATATTGGGTCATGCTGCTCACCCCCTGAGAAGCGACAAGGCACAGACCAGTCTCCTGGGACTGGCCCGTAACTTTCCCAGGAAATGGTATGAAACGTAAAGGAAAGGTGTTCGGAATCCAACGGGAATTGCTGGGGAACCGGGAGAAAGGAGTCTACAAAACCCTCCTCCTGGCTGCCTTCCTCGAGCTGCATTGCCCAGGGAACGATTAAAAGTCAAAAACAAATCCTTGGGCAATCCTTGGGCATAAACGATTATTTCCTTTCACATTTGGGGCCATAGCACACACCTGATCTTCAAGTCTGCCTCTCGAAGGCACCGCCTGGGACGGGGAAGGCCAAGCCGACGCTGCTCTGTGTCCTGCTTCGGGTGACAGTGCACGGCGGGAGGGGGGGGGGGGGGGAGGCGGGCCCAGGAGGTGTCCCAGGGGACCCCTGCTGCCCCTTCCCATTCCTGCCTGTGACCCAGCGGCAGCCCACAGGGCCTCACCACAGATCCAGATACACATGGTTTCAGCATCCGCCCCGTTGCATATCAGTGAAATGACTAAGATTTTTAAAAATAGCTTTAGTGAATCTACATCCATCAAAACTATACAAAGTATATTTTTAGAAATCCCCTTTCTGAAGCCTTTAAAAAAATTCAGGGGATGTCCATGGTTTTAGAAATCCTCTGCTAGTCTCTCTTAGGAACACACACCCGGGAAAAATGTGACCCTGGGCTCACGGGGACCGAGTGCGGCCGTGTTCTGGCTCCAAGCCACACCTGTCACGCACTCAGTCTCAGTGGCAGCTGCGTGAGGTCACCACCGTCCCCATCCGCATTTCACGGATGAAAAAAATCAAGGCTCCGAGAGATGAACTTCCCCATGTGGTAAAACTGGGAAACGGAGAAGCCATGATGTAAAGACAGGTCTGTTTGACTCAGAAGCGTGTGCTGATAACTTTCGCCTCCACCGGTGAGGGCCTCGTGGCGGGTACCATCCACGTGAAGGCTGTGGCCAGGAGAAGCATGCTGGTGAGTGGTGCCTCCTGTGGCCTTCTCAGACCCTCTCCCTGTGCACAGAAATGGCTCCCTGCTGCTGTTGCAATCCTCTTGAGCTGACAAGTCCATAGTTCGCATGTTCAAAGCACACTTCAAATTTTCCAAAGTGCGAAAAGAACTATAGACTTTTAAGCCTTTAAGTTAATGAAATCGTGGGGAGGTTGCTGAGACAGATACTGTCACGAGACATGTTGCAAAGCTGCACAGGAGTTAGAAGGCGTGAAACGTCTGTGAAAGAAAACATGATGATGGGTGTGGTACTTGTTTGTGTAAAGCGCGATTCATAAGATCTTATGTGTAGAAACTAGTCATAAAAATAAGATGTTAGGGGTGTCTGGGTGGCTCAGTCGGTTAAGCGTCCGACTTCGGCTCAGGTCATGATCTCTCGGTCCGTGAGTTCGAGCCCCACGTCGGGCTCTGTGCTGACAGCTCCGAGCCTGGAGCCTGTTTCAGATTCTGTGTCTCCTCTCTCTGACCCTCCCCTGTTCATGTTCTGTCTCTCCCTGTCTCAAAAATAAATAAAACATGGGGCTCCTGGGTGGCGCAGTCGGTTAAGCGTCCGACTTCAGCCAGGTCACGATCTCGCGGTCCGGGAGTTCGAGCCCCGTGTCGGGCTCTGGGCTGATGGCTCGGAGCCTGGAGCCTGTTTCCGATTCTGTGTCTCCCTCTCTCTCTGCCCCTCCCCCGTTCATGCTCTGTCTCTCTCTGTCCCAAAAATAAATAAACGTTGAAAAAAAATTTTTAAAAAAATAACATTTTACATTAAAACTGCAGATTAAGTTCATAGTCTCAATCATTAAAAGGATCTCCTTTTTAGCTTACAACCTAACCTGTTCTGAAACACAGGAGATGGGACACTAAAGTTAACTTTTTTTAAATTGTCGCTTTTGCCTTAACTAAAGGAAGACCCTTACTAGCCTCCCACTAGCACTGCCTGAGAGCCCAAACCTGTCCTGAGTTTAGGGTGCTCTAAAATAGCTTTACCTGAATTAAAGAGAGAAAATAAAAATCTGGGGGAAACGTGCGTCCATCCTGACCCGTCTTGAAGTTCAGAATGAGTTTCCAAATACCCCTAGAAGCCGTGACCCTTAAAAGCGTGAGCAGCTCACTTCCAAAGACACATTTCCTGTTTACTTAATATTTCTCATTTGCAATTCAAATGGCGCTTATCAGGCCGACAATTAGAACTTGAGGACAATCCCTACATCACGCAGGAAGTGTGAAAACGGCATGGAAGAGGTGCCACCTTAACATTTTCCAGGACAGCCAGTGCTGCCTTTTCTTAAAGTTTTTTTTTTTTTTTTTAATTTATTTTTGGGACAGAGAGAGACAGAGCATGAACGGGGGAGGGGCAGAGAGAGAGGGAGACACAGAATCGGAAACAGGCTCCAGGCTCCGAGCCATCAGCCCAGAGCCCGACGCGGGGCTCGAACTCCCGGACCGCGAGATCGTGACCTGGCTGAAGTCGGACGCTTAACCGACTGCGCCACCCAGACGCCCCCAGTGCTGCCTTTTCGACACAGGGGACCCTCGAGCCACGTCCGGGACCCTGCGTGCTCGTCTCCGTGTGACTGAGACACGCCTGCACCCCCATTTCCACTGAGTCACGATCTGTGCGGAGCGTAGCTCCGGGCTGAAGAGCAAATCTGCCTTCCCGGTGAAATGGCCGGGAATGGTTTCTTGAAGGCTTTGGTGGCTCCCGACATAGACTCTGCTGCCCGGGCTTGGGTCCTGCCCGTGTTAGCCCTCGGTGGACAGCAAACGCCTTCTTTGGCATCTGAGAGGCAGCGCTCCCTTTCGATCGTGGAATTTCAACCTTGGATGGGATTTGGAGCCACCGCGGGCCGCCTGCAGGGTCACGGCAGGTGCCGCGGGGCCGCGTGGGGAGCGGTGGGCCGAGGGGTGAACCCAGCGCGCTCGCTCCTGGACCGGGTTGGGGCGGCGTGGGCGCGAGGCCACGTGAACTTCATCTCAGACAACAAGTGCGCAGCCTCCACCAGCACACCTGGAGAGGTAGGTACTTGGCAGGGACCAGGACAAAAAAGATGAATTATTCACGGGGTAAAAGCCCTGCGATGCCCAGAACAAAAAGTGCCACATTGCGTCACTCTGCGGTTTGTTTCTTTCTCATAAGTAGAGCATGAGCACGGTGAAGCAGGGCGCGGTTGTGGGAACAGAGTCTTGCTTCGTCACAGGCTGCAGTGGTGACACTGAAAAGAGCCCAAGGGTGGGGACGCCAAGGCGCCCGCGGGAGGGAGGACTGGCCTTCTGTGTAGATCCCTCACAAGGCTGTGGGGGATGCAGATCCTCGTTCATGTAATGGTAAGAAAAGGCCTCTAAACAATAACTGATACCCTGGAAATACCTTGTGAGTAAGTCAGGCGTTTTAAATAATATTCTTCCTAAGGATTTGACGAGTAAAACCATGAATAAATAAACACATATTTAAAAAAATATTTATTTTTATTTTTCTAAATTTATTTATGAGAGAGAGAGAGAGAGAGAGAGAGCTTGCAAGCATGTGAGCTAGGGAGGGAGGGGCAGAGAGAGAGAATCCCAAGCACTGACAGTGCAGAGACTTGACTCAGGGCTCGATTTCATGAACAATGGGATCGTGACCTGATCCGAAATCGGGAGTCGGATGCTTACCTGACTGAACCACAGAGGCGCCCCTGATCTTCAAGGAAGCTTTACACCCATCGTGGGGCTTGAACTCACAACCCTGAGGTCAAGAGCTACATGTTCCACTGGCTGAGCCAGCGGGGCATCCCGAGAACACATAACTTATTTTAGGTTTGAACTCCCAGTTTTGAAATACAACACGGTGCCAATATATGGAACCTTACGCCATCTGCATGTGGAATGGAGTGTGGTGGTGAAATTCGAAGTTATACCAGGGTCGGGGAACTTACGGGCAGACACAGAGTGGCCAGAGTCGGGAGTGGACCGTCTAGGGCCAAGGGAGCTGCGGCGACTCCAACCCGAGACAGAAGCAAACGAGTGCGGGGCACCGATTGGCCGACGGCACCCATAACCCTCAGACCCGGGAGGGCACCTACCGTTCCAAACTACACAGCCAGGGATGCGCCCCAGTGTCCGGCTGCAGCCTGGGGTGGTGGCCACACCTCCTCGCCTCCCCCGGGGGCCCGTGGGTGACACCGTTCGCGGGGCAAAGTCAGGAACAGGCTTCGCGCTGCGATCCCAGCGGATACGAGCAAGTGCCAGAGCTGATTCGCGTGTTTGTGCACTTTCTACAGCAATGGCCGAAGTTACTTAGAACTCATCCAAAAATGCATTCAGCGAGGACAGTTTTGTTACTGATACTGTTTAGAATCGGTGCATGGTGATAATTAGAGGGGCACCGACGTTTAGTCCCCTTTTGGTATTTCACATTCCCTACAGATAATGCACCCTCGTTGCCCGAACCAGCACAGCCTGCACCTGATCCCCCCGCCGGGTGGCGGGGGCCGCAAGACTGGGTCTCTGAGGCAGCCCAGCCTGCACCCTGGACCAGTGAGCAAAGAGGCTTCCAGGCCCCTCATCGGGCTGCCCCGTCAAGGCCCCGGGCCCCATGCAGCAGCCCCGAGCTGCCCTCTGCCCTTTCCCAGGTCCTGGCCCGAGAACCTGGGCGCATCACACAGGGCATCACACACACGCTGAGGCGGCGTGCTTTGCCGCACTAAACACCCAGAGCACATTCATTCGCGCCTCTCTTCTTCCGTGCGTCCACCAGGGCCCTGGGGCACCTACGTGTGACCAGGACAGGTTCTCTGCTTCCCGGAGAATCAGACCGTTCTGACATCCTTGTCCCACCTGAGTGCCGGAGCTGACCCAGCCCGCACGCACGCGGGCCTCAGGAATGGGCCCGATTCTGACCACCTATGTTTGCCTCTCAAGCTCAGGGGGCCTCCCCGTGGACCTTCCGGCCTCATAAACACGGAACTTGGAAGACCTGTGCGGCAAGTAAGATCGGAGAAGAATGTACGACGACAGAATCCACGCTTCCCACTTTAGAAGAAAAACAAAAACATTGCCATGTCCTTTAGACGCCTTTTGTCCACACAAGGTTGACTGTGTGTCTGTCCTGTCCATCCCGTGCTCTCGGCTCAAACTCGCCTGGACAAGAAAACACGGTGTCTGTCTCTGCACGCTCTCTGCGCCCTCGCTGTAGTTACTTACTCTTTCTCAAACCTGTCTTCCCCAGGCACTGCGTTACAGCCACCTCCCACTGCTGGCAAAGAGCCTGCCCAGAGCTTGTGCCCCGTGACACGGGAGGATGTCCCCGGCATTTCGTGCTTCAGAGCTGTAAGTCATCTAAACTGCAAACCAAGAGCTGGGGATTACCATCAGCCGGAAGGAAAGCAGCAACACCACGCACGAACCCCCTGTTTATGCTTGAGTCCGGGTAACAGCTCAGCCCAGGCAACTCTTTAAGGGCCAGTGCCCAGAGGGCCCTGTTACGGGTTCTTCCGACTGATGGCACGGTGGGCCATCTGGGATACCACTGATGTCTCCCGTGGTAACTCACGTAATGATATCCCAAACTCATGTCTACTGGAGAAGGTCACTCAACACAAAGAGGGCCAACCGTTCTGCCGCAGTCCTGCTCTCGGCCTCCAGGAGAGGTGTCCGAGGGGACCTTCCCACCTGAGCCATGGAAGAAGGAAACTTATCCCGTTTCCTTGCTTTTACGATTGCCTTCCTTCCTGTATTCTTTATAGGAAACGAGAGGAAGGAAAAGACAAGAACCCTGTGTTTGTTCCCAGAGAAGAGGCAGAACTCGGACTCCTTCGGCACCGCCAGGCTGGCCGGCAGAGGCGACGGGCTAGGGCATCTCTTAGTTCATGGGGACGGGCCGCCGGCCTTCCTTCTCCCTTCACAGCCTGCCGGCAAAGAGTCCTCAGGACTGGGCGCCCACACACAAGCCCCATTCTGATTACAAGCGTCCGTGCCACTGTGTTTGGAAACTTTCCCAGAAGCGTCCTCCATTTGGCTAATCAATTCACTTGAAGACTCTTAGCTCTGAGTCCAACTGGAGTGAGAACCAATGTATATTGTGAAATATGTCTTGCTTAACGTTTTTCACAAAAAGACATGCTGTGCCCATTAAACTCAGTATTTCTACAACATTTTGTTCTACACTCCAGTGCACGGCCAAGTGGTTTCTAGCACGTTCTTGCGCAAATGAACAAAAAAGCAAAGCGTGCAAATGGAATCACCCACGTGAGGGGAAAGTGTGACACGAACACAAAGAAATAGTTCCCTTTGCCCGTTTCATCCCCATGATTCTTTCTCTTTGTAAAATTAGAAAACCCTGCTTTGAATGAAAACTCCGGTGGCCTGTCATTTACGGTCAGTTTAATCACGGACACATTCCTAAAACCAAAGAACTCATTCTGAGATGGGCAGACACGGTCCCTGCTGAACGGCACTCTCCAGCTTTCAAACTTTTTCGTCTGCCGTTTGACTTTGAATCTGAGGACCTAACTTGGGAGGAGCTGGATCACATCGTCGCGTCTGACAGTAAAGGAGTTTCCTCCTGGGAGGGCCCACAAGCGAGAGCAGCCCCAAGCCCATTCTGGACTCGAGAACAGCGCCCACTGCCCCCGACGGGGCTGACCGCGCGGCTCTGGGCCCAGGGACAAAAGCAATGTGGAAACAAACATTTGTGTTCCTTTCGTCAAATCAGACAGACACAACCTTGGAAGTGTGCCTGCCTGGAAAGAGCAAGGGCAGAGGGCGTGGGGGAATTCAGCCAGCCCGCTGGCCGGCAGAGGAAGGACGGAGAGGAATGGAAAGCCGCGGGAGGCCGCGGGAGAACCCGTTTGTGGCAAACCTCAGTGTCGCCAGCTAAACCCACGCACAACCCACATTCCCGCCGATTCGAATTCCTCCTTGTTGATTCTGAAGTTCAGAGTGGACCCCTGCAATCCGTGGGCCAGCGGGCCTCGGGTTTTCTCTCTTCGTTCTTGGGGGAGGCTCGGTGCCACGTCCAAGCCTCGCGGCTGACCACACACCGAGACCCTCACTCGTCAGCCCCTCACCGGGAGCGTAGGGGGCAGAGCTTGCTGACAGGAGGGAAGCTGGTGGGACCCGACAGCACGCAGTCGTCTGGGGTGTTCGCCACCGGGGGTGTTACTGCTGTCATGATTCCGCGGAGGCCGGAGGACTGAGCCCGAGGTGTCCAGAGGGTGGGCTTCTCCCGGAACCGCTCTTCTTGGCGTGCGGTCTGCTGACTTCCCCTCGCCCTCACTGGGGCGTCCCCATGTCCCTGTCTGTGTCTTTATCTCCTCTCCCCATGAGGACACCAGCCCTATTGGATGAGGTGCTGGGACTCCGGTTTCCAACGTGGGAATTTCGAGGGGTGGGATGCAGCTTGGTGCACGACGTCTGTCCGGGTAGAAGGTCTCCTGTGGAGCTCTTCCCTGTTTGTGGGACAAATGCTTCTCTTCCTTCCGGAAACGCCTGGGTCTGTGCCGAGGACTGATTCTCCTTTCAAGGTCATCAGTTCTGCCGGGTGTGCAGGCCTCTCCCGGCTCCGAGGCCGGGCCTCTGTGTATGGAGCTTCTGTGGAGACCCTGCTCAGCCCCTTCCACCTGCCCGAGGTGGCCCCCTCAGGCCACACAGACCCGCTAGGCTCCTGTCGTGCTGCTCAAGGCCCAGAGCGTGCCGTGAGTGAGAGAACTCTGCTGTTTACACTCAAGTGCGACCTGTTGTTATCTGGCTCTTCCTAGTACAGGAGTGTTGACACTGGTCTAGAACATTCTATTGATATGCACGGCTCAGGAAAGCTGAGCTGGGGGGCATCAGTCAAGTCTTCCTTTGTATACACTTTGTGCTCAACTCTCTAAGGACTTATTATTTAAAATGAGGGAAGGGGGCGCCTGGGTGGCTCGGTCGGTTGAACGTCCAACTTCAGCTCAGGTCACAATCTCATGGTTCGTGGGTTCCAGCCCCTCATCGGGCTCTGTGCGGACAGCTTGGAGCCTGGAGCCCGCTTCGGGTTCTGTGTCTCCCTCTCTCTCTGCCCCTCCTCCGCTCACGCTCGGTTTCTCTCTGTCTCTCAAAGATAAATAAAGGTTAAAAAACTAAATAAAAACAAAACGAGGGACGTGAACTGCAGGCAGGAGGAGGAAGGCCGAACAACGCAGACTAAGACTGATTTTTACAGACTAGCGAAGATGCCACCAAACGTTTTCTAAGTTTCTCCTGCCTCTCAGCTCCCTGTCTCTGTTGTGAGCCCAGCACAGCGTGAGCTGAAGCTGTAGGAGCGCGGACAACACCCCTGTGTGTTAGCGGGCCGACTCTGCTCAAGCGGCCGTCGTCAGGGACGCAGACCAGTAGAGGGAGGACAGGGTCAGCCACAGCCGCAGAGCACGCGGTCCTGGGGCGGGCGGGCGCTGCGGGTTCAGAGACCCTCACCATGCTCGAGGGCGTTTTGGGATCTCTGTGCGGTGACACCCGGGTCTCTCCGGAGCCCTTCTTCAGGACAGTGGCCGGACGATGCTGGCAGAGTGGGCACGACACCCTGAATCATCACAGGTGTGGCCGGGAGGGCTGTCACCTGCCCCCACTGCCCCCCCACCGAGAGCTGGCGACTCTAACGCTCCCTCTGGGAACACAAGAAAGCCTCCACTGTGTGTGCGCACGACTGACGTCCCCACGCAGGCACGGTGGACAAAGACAGAACTTCCCCAGCTGACGATTTGTCATCCAGCCTTTACGTTCTCCTAGCCCAGGGACATGCCCCACGACTCCGTTGTGAGTGGAAAGTCGATGGCCGACCCCGGGCCTCCCGGCGCCCAGAAGATAGTTTTAGGAGTCTGTCAGGAAATCCTGTGGCCCCAGGCCCAGGGAGACTTTTTATTTCCAAGCCAGTTATTGATTTTGGTATGAAGAAAATAATTTGCTATTGTTGCTTAAGGTGTCACCGGGAAAAAAAAAATCCACTCCTGTTTGGTTTGCTAACCGATGGCAGTTGGGATCTGCCTTTTCATTATCAGGGCAGCGGGAGCTCCTGGGTGGAGGTGTTTACTACTTAAAGGTACTACTGTCTTTATGAGACATGGCACGCTAATCGAAAACACAAGTAAACTGAAAATTAAATTTAAAAGCCTATAATTTAGTATCTTCCTGGCCAGGAGTGATGGCTTTCATTTGCACGCGGGTCGGAGCTGTTCAGGGTCAGTGTGACGGGGCTGTTGGCAGGGCCTCTTCCGAGGGCTCATGAGCTGATTAATCTCTTGGAACCAAGCTTTGTCTTCTCCAGCTCAGTGAACAACTTCATTCCAGCTGATGAGTTCACACAGGGGTCAGAACAATCCTCATTTCTGACAATCCCACGGAAAGGGAATTAATTTTATGAGTTAGTGCCACCGCGCTTAAAACGAGGCTGGAAAGAGGGAAGTTAACATAAGCAGCAGCGAGAAAATCTGTGTGCAAACGCTCGCTTGATTAAAACTAAGGAAAATATTTGCTTAACAAGGTGAGGGGACCAGAGACGAGAGGGTTCAAAGAGTCAGGAACACACCGATGGGGCCTCTCCCTTCGGTAAATACCAGAAACGTTTTATCAAACTTTTGTTCTTAGGGTTTAACACGAAAAAGACTCATAAAGGAGACAGATAAGAACAGTTTGAGAAGATTAAACCATTGTGACCACGGCATTAAAAAGATAACATTAAAAAAAAAATGACTTGACTCTGCAAGGAAGTCATATCAGATGCTAGCCAAATACTATCATAACAATTACGATCACAAAAAAATTCACTTAAAATTTTTTAGCGTTTATTTATTTATTTTGAGACAGAGAGAAAGAGCTTGAGCAGGGGAGGGGGAGAGAGCATGACGGAGAGTCCCAAGCAGGCCGCACGCCGCCGTCAGGGCAGCGCAGGAGGTGGGGCTCGATCCCATGAACTGTGAGATCGTGACTTGAGCCGAAACCAAGAGTCAGATGCTGAAGTGACTGAGCTGCCCAGGCGCTCCAACAAAATCACTTCGTAAATTCACGCAAACACATACAGAATGTCCCTTAGTTGCAGGGGTGCTACACTCTTTTCCTTCCGCCTCAAGGAGACATGAACGCATAGTCACAAGTGTGCATAAGGCTGTGTCTTAGGCTGCATGAGCCCCCACATCCAAGCTCCAACCCCACCACCTTTAAAAGTGATTGTACTTGAACATAAGCTCTTTAAACAGGTGATTCAGTTGGAATGAGGTCGTGTGGGTGGGCACTGATTCGACAGGACCAGGCCCCTTACAGGAGGAGAGGTCAGGACATACATGCGCACAGAAGGTTGACCGCGTGAGGACTCAGGGAGAAGGTGGACGTCTACGAGGCCAAGAGAGCCTCCTCAGGGCAAACCAGCCCGGCCCACGTCGTGGATCTTGGACCTCCAGCCTCCAGGGCTGTGAGTCACCACATGTCCATTGTCTGAGCCTCCTGGCCCGTAGGATTTTGTTGGAACTCAGAGGGGAGGACCAGATGCATGCAGGCTTCCCGACTGTCAACAAGACAGCAGAATGCCCTCTCACGAGGGCTCTGTTTACCACAAGAGACAGTAAGAACACCACGGGCGTGTTAGACGCCCATCTCAGAACCCTCCCTCCGGACCGGCTCCTGACTCCATCGTGAGGTGCACGGGTTGGAGTCTTCCTTATTTGGCTAAAAAGCCAAGTTAAAGCGTTCCTTCAAAGTCATGGTCTTGAGACTCAGTCTGAGGGGCTTCAGCTCCGGAGGCAGATGCTCGACACACCTGCCCGTCCCTAACCCTGCCCGACAGCCGAGCCACCCGTCGCCCTGCGCTGGCCGTCCGCTCCCCGCTTCCAGGGCCACAAGCAGCGCTCCGGCCACGAGATCTCAGGTGAGGGCACATCCACACACACTCCCTGACTCCCACACACCTAAACCCCGGTTCAGCCGTGGCTGCGTGCTCATCACGCACGGATCCAAACCAGCAGGTATTTAAACAGGTGCTATCAATGTCACAAGGTGCCACACACATTTACGTTTCCGTTGCTTTTTCCCTGTGGCCCTGAGGCTTGTCTCGGGGCAGAGGAAGGGCAGAAAATGTCTTACGTTTGGGCTTAGTAACAGAACTGAAAATAAAGAAGCTTCAGGAAGCAGAGACCCGGAAAGAAGTTCCAAATTTTGTGGTCTGAAACGCACTGTTGGCCGTGTGGGTTAGCTGTCCATTCTTTGCTGTGCTGGTTTCCTTTTGATGCTCTCTAATTTCCAGGGTCACCCCAGCTATTTATACAGATTTCACCTGGGCTCGGGGGTACAGTAAACACTGAAGCCACCGCAGACACGGGACAAGGTGGAGTGGATTTGGGGGGCCCATCGTTAGTCGGGCTGCTGGAATTCAGCTTCTTGCAACAGGGACGTGGGTAGGAGCCACCTGGCCCCGGAGAGGCTTCACCCACGTGGACAGTCCTGCACGTGGCCAGCCCCCTTCCTCCTCTCCCTTCCCTCGTCCAGTCCCGAGCCAATGTCCCAAGGGCAGGGGGCTGCAGAGGATCCCTTCCCATGAGGAGTGACACTCAGGGCCTGGCTGATGTGGTTATGAGGGCTGTGCACTCTCGCTGCTAACCCGACTGCTCCTCGGCGTGTGCTCGGTGAAGCCCCAGCTCCGCCTTTTGCAGAAGGGGAAACTGAGGCCAGGGGCTGGCCGGCTCAGGAGGTCTGCAGGGAGGTGGGGAGACAGAATTTACTCTGCCACCTGCACTCCGAAATCAAGGATTACGGTTTCTCGAAAGAGATTCCCTGGTTAGTGTTTTCCACTCTTCGCTTCCGTCAGGTTGGTCTTACTTAGGAGCTGCTCTCTCCGCACGCACCGACCCACGGGTGGTCGCGGGAACAGCCCTGAGGGAAGGGGCTTCCTCTCTTCTGCCCAGGTGCGTGGTCCAGGGGCGGCAGGCAGGGCGCCCCCTCCCGCCCACGAATCCCTGCCATCCCAGCAGCTGCTGCGTCCTTCCAACCCCAGCTCCGGGCATGGCGTTACCGCCGTGGGCACTCTGCCCCGCATCCCGCCACGGGGGGCCCACGGTCACCCAGGCCAACCCCGCCGCCTTTCCCAGCCCTCCTTGTGCTCCACGGTCCTGCCCCGGAATTTCTAGCCTCCTGCTCTAGACTGGAAAATTCTCGAGAGCGGAGGCCATCGGCTCTTGTCCCCGTGCCCCTGGGTCCAGGAGGGCGAGGGAGGCCTGAAGAATGAGCATGACAGGCAAACAGAGATTCCACCTGCGTCCTCAAACCGTGAGAGCCCTTGTCCCCAAGGACACACAGGATATGTCCTGGGAAGGGGAACTCTTGTTCCTACAACCCTGATGTGGGGTTGCCCCAGCCAGGGCCTGCTCCAGGGCCCCAAAAAGCCCACCTTTTTCTCCATTGTAGGTGGGCTTGGCCCCACGTATGCCCTCTGTCCACACAGACGCTGCTGTGCAGCCTGGACGAGCCCCGAGGAGGCCGAGAGTGGCCCTGTCTTGAGTCTTTAGGCCAGTAGGGCAGGCGCAGGGCCAGGGGCGACTCAAGAGCCAGGAGAGATTCGCGGCAGGAGGCTCTGGGAGGAGGGACGCCCCCTCGGTGGGGGGGACGCCCCCTCGGCAGGAGGAAACGGCGCCCCTTCAGCAGACGGCAAAAGTGAGTGCATCAATCCCCTTGGCCCTGTGGGAAGCTGTTGGGAACCATTTCAGCCGATTACATACTTTGTGTCAGCCCGTCTCACCTCTGCTGGATGCCAGGCTTTGGCCCGCGTGTTGGGGGCTCTCACTGCCCCGTCGGTGCCCACAGGAGCAGGCAGCGAGCCCTGAGTGCGTGCGGCCTGCTGCGCTAACGGCTCAAGGGCAGGTGACACACGCGTGCCCACCGTCCACGCACACGGCAGCTGCTTGTCACACTGCGAGCCGCCTCCCCACCCCGCCGGCCGCACGGGTGGGCTTCAACGCCCACCGCATCTCGCGGCCTCCGCGGCGGCGGCTCGTGGCCGTGGCTCCCGCCGGCCGGTCCGGCCCCGTGCCCGCCGGAGGACGGGCCTGTGCATCAGCGAGGGGCTGGACGAGCCCGTGGCCGTCAACAGGAGGGTGCTGTGACCCCGGCTGCCGCCTCGGTCTCCCGTTGTCTCAGTTTCCTCCTCTGTAAAATGGGGCCGATTCCAGTACCTTCTTCCGGGGGGGCAGGGCGGGTGGAGAGAGACACTCCCCGGAAAGCACTAAAGTGGCACAAGGCACGTGAGAAAGGTGTAGACGCCCCACACGGGCCGCGTCTCACGCAGCGTGCGAGCCCGGGGGACAGGCGTGCCCCAGACGGACAAGGGCCCCAGGGGAGACCCGAGGTCTGGGAGGGCCGGATCCGAAGGGAAGGGCCGACTGACTCCTCCAGACGGACAGCCGGCCCGGGGCTGTGGCCCGGGACGGCCCGCCGGGCAAGAGGCAGGATGACAAGGGGGAGGGCCGGCCACCTCCCCGGCCTCGGAGCAGGGCGTCCACAGCATTTCTGCGGGGTCAGGAAAATCAGGAGGAAAAAGTATCGATGATGGGCATCTTCACGAGTTTCTCAGAAAGCCAAGTATCGCCTGGAATCACCTCCTTGCTCTAAGTTTTGGGGTTACAACGTGCTTTCTTTTTAAAACCTGTCAATAGCAAACGTTCTTTTAAAATAACATCCTGGGTCAAGTAAGAGGCAGTTTGGCCCGCCCTATTAATTTTTTCAATGGGATGCGTCCACCGTTTCCTCCTGTGGAGGGTGGTCTTCGAAGGATTTGAGGCCTGACAGAGAACCAGAAGGTGGAAGGCGTGAGTGTGCGTTTGGGGTGTTTCGGGGTTTGTTTTTAATATGGGAGGAGCCTGCGTGTGCAATCGGACGGAAGGGCGGAGCCAGTCTGGGGCTCAGAGAGAAGGAAAGGGGAGATTAACGAAACCCCTCTCTCTCGAACAACCGCTCTAGCAGGTAAACATAGATACAGAAAAGACCCTCCTTCCAATGATCTATAATCAGGAGGAAAATAAATTAAAAACAAGGGTTTTTAACAACTTTTTTTTTTTTTTTGCCCCCCCTGGATCTACCGCCTACGTGAAGACTGGTAGGCCTGAGCCCGGGGCCATTTCTGTCAGTGGGTGACAGTCACATTATTCTAGCCCCAGGCACATCTTATTTACATAATTGCTCTTTGGGCAAATTTCTGCATTTTTCTGCAGAAACCCTGGCTCTTTTACTGGCATCCTCCTCCAACTCCCGCTTTTACTCCATGGTTCATATCCCCGAAAAATAATTATAAGCTTTGATATTTAAGAAATCATTACCCACTGATTTAGATAATGAAATAATACCAAGTGCACCAAGACGTTCTGTGGTTCTTACATACTTCCTGCTGTCTCTAACATCATTTAATGATTGATTTTCATTGCAAAGTTAAAAAAAAAAAAAACTTCAAATTCGAAACACAGCATAGACATCAATGCTCAGAAGCAAAGAAGGCATTTCATCTTATTTTCTGTGTGGTACTGAGGCAGATTTAAAGAGAGGAAGATCTTCAAAGCCAGTAGGCAGCATTGCATGTTTTAAAGAGAATCAGATCGCTTTGTCATTTTAAAAGCCCTTCCGGTTTGCCAAATGGGTCTATGGACTTGTACTTCATGAAGCCAATCTGATTCTTTTTTTTTTTTAATGTTTATTTGTGTGTGAGACAGAGAGAGAGACAGAGAGAGAGGGAGAGAGAGAGAGAGAGAGAGAGAGAGAGAGAGAGAGAATCCCAAGCAGGATTCTCTGCTCAGAGCAGAGCCCGACGTGGGGCTCAATCTCACAAACCGTGAGATCTTGACCTGAGCTGAAATCAAGAGTCAGGTGCTTCACCAACTGAGCCCCCAGACGCCCCGCCAATCTGAGTGTCTTTGGAGAGATCAATCTCATTTACCCGTTCGTTCTTCTGTCGCCATTCTTCTATCATCATAACATACATAAGAATAATCGAGAACTGGAGATCGGGAAGAGAATCAAGGAAACTTTCAATACCCTTGGCATCGTATAATATGGTGTATTTGATGGATTCAGTGTCTCTTAACATCTTAACTTTTTTTTTTCTAATAGTAAAAGTAACTCAGGCTTATTATAGAAAAGTCAAATCATCCTAAAATGTGGGGGAAAAAGTGAAAGAGATTCATTTAACTGTCAGGGTGGAACATTGTACTTTCCTCTACCCTCTTACGTTCTTCAACTGAGGGCCTGTGAATTTAGCTGACAAAAGACAGATTAGTAGGGAAAATGGAATACAAATTTATTAGTATGTTATGCACATAAACGTTCACAGAACAGTGAAATTTTAAAAAGTGGTTGGACTCAGTCTTATACACTATTTTAACAAAGGCAAGAGTCTGGACTTTAAGAGTTGATGAGCTCTTGGCAGGTGACTTAGACATATATGGGGAACTAATGGAAGATTAGGGTCATTTTAAACAGGTTTATTTCTCCTCCCCCTGCCGACCCTTTGTCTCTGGTGGTGGGTGTCGCTGGAGTGATCTAGAAGGACACCTGTACCAGGAAATGTATGCCCTGATTTTAGGTAGAAACAGAGACGGAAGAAAATGTTTCTGTTATCTGTTGATTCTTGCCTCCAGCTCAAAATAGTGCTTATACCAAAATGGATTCGTTTAGGGTGAAATATTCTGATCAATTTCAGTCCCAACTCCAATAGATAACCTTTTCCAAAACTTACCTATTTAACAAAAAAACAGTACTATTGTAGCAATGGTTTTCCAAAGTTCTAAGAATGAAAGCATTCTTATTGTTTGTAAAGGGCACAAGTTAATTTGCTGTATAATACATGATTGAAAATTTATTGGCTTAAGTAACAGGTGTTTATCATTTCCCTCTGGCTAAGCTGGGCACTTCTCCCTTCTGGAATACTTCCTTCCTGGAACGTTCCCTCACACTGACCCAGACGTGCCGGTCTGTGCCCTAAGTCACTCTGTGACTGTCACTCTTGCGTGTTTACACCGAGACCCTTCCCTTTAGACTCCATCCAACCTACGCTCCAGTGTCCGTAACCCCCTCATTTCCCTGTTCTTCCCTTATTATGAAACTCTCTGAGCTTCTCTGAGCGACGATCAAGTCTCTGATCTGCGTTATCCTCTCCCCGACTTGCCGGACAAGCTTGCGCAATGCGACCACATCGGACCACACAGGGATGTTCAGGCACCACCCGGGCCCCTGTCGGATGCCTGCTGTGCCCAGACTTGAGAGAGCTCAGCTGTCAGCAGTGGATTTTTCGACTGCCCACTCCTCGAGTAAAGATGTGTCTTCCTGCTTTCCTTTTCTCCCTTTGCCAACAAAACCCCTCTTGCCCTGGATGCTGGATATTCTTTCTGGATCTCCCCCCACCCTTGGCTTGTCCGCAGGCAAGCATCCCCGTGTGGGGTGTACTTCCTGGATTCCACCCTTCTGCACCCCAACCCCTCGGCCAACAAGCGAATGCAATTGTCCTTCATCCTAAAAGCAACAGCAAAATCACATAGACGTGTGTTTTCCTCCACAGCAACTGTCGTTTTTTATAGCCAAATTTCTTAAAGTAGTACATCCTTTAGTTTTATTTTCTTGCTTCTCATTCATGTTTTAATTTGAAGAACAACACACATAGACATTCGTGTGACATGTGCTGATCCTAAGTGTGTACTGAACAAGTTGATGAATTGGTGTCTTTGCACAAATGACCACCACCCAGATCAGTAGTAGATAAAACACGCTCAGTGCCATTTGCCCCGTCTCTGCCCAAAAGTAGCCTCTATTTGACTTTTATCTCAATAGATTACTTTTCCCTCTTATCAAGCTCCTATAAACAGAACCACATGGCCTGTGTTTTTTTGTGTCTGGCTTTTATAGCCCAGCATAAGGTTTGTGGGACTGACACACATAGTTGGATGAACTGACAACTTACTTGGGTTTTTTTGTTGTTGTATAGCATTATATTCTATGACCCCACAATTTGTATCCATTTCCCCCGCTTTATCTTTTTGGTCACTATGAACACAATTTCTATGAACATTTTATATATGTATCTTTAAGCTGGATAAGCTAATTTCTCTTGGACTTCTACTTAGGGATGGGATTGCTGGGTCACGGCATAGACATATATCTAGCTAAGGCAAGTAAGTGCAAGCAAACAGATCTAAAAAAGGTTGCACGAACTTACACACTAAAGTGGGCAGAGGAGAATGTCCACTGTCTCTGAATCCTGCCGGACACTTGGCATTTTCTGTCTTTCTCAGTTTTCCATTATGGTGGGCGTGTGATGGCATCTGATCTTGGACTTGACTCTCATGCCCCTGATGATCAATGACGTTGAGTACACTTGCTGGTTGGCATTTTATACCTTTTTTAGGGGAAGCTTATTTCTAACTCTTTTTTTAACTTGATATTTAGTTTTTTTTTCCTACTGATTTATGGGGGATCTTGCATATCCTGGCTGGGTGTCTTCGTCAGATGCATTTATTGCAAATACCTCCTCCCAGCCTGTGGCTTATTTTTTTCATTCTCTTAACAATGAACAAAAGTTCTTTACATTTTTTTCCCATGCAGAAATGACATTCTCACAGGACAATTATTTAAAAAGACAATCCTCATTGAATTATGGTATGTTCTTTGTTATTCGTGTTTTCTTGAATTTCTCTCGGCTATGTTTTCTAGTTGCAGAGTGAAATCGTGCATAGCTTCCCAGAGATCTACTCCTGTGTATTTAGTATTGTCTGTCTCTGTGCTCAGGGGCCAGTAAGCTGAGGTCCACTGGCCAGGCTGCATCACCAGTCTGTTTTTATATGGCCTCTAAGCTAAGAAGAGTTCCTATGCTTTCAAAAGTCCATTAAGAAAAAAGAGAGAGAGAGAGAGAGAGAGAGAGAGAGAGAGAGAGAGAGAAGGAAATGATATACAACAGTGATTATATGTGGCCTGCAAAGCCTGAATAATTTCCTGTCTGGACCTTTAAAAAAATTTTTTTTGCTGACACCTGACATTTTATAAAAATTTATTTTCCATTTGTTTATATTTGCACATAAAACACTATTGATTTTTATATTGACTTTGGATTCAGTGACCTTATTAAATTCATATTAATTTTACAGTTTGTAGATTCTCTTGGATTTTCTACCCACATAGTCATGGCAAGAACAAGCAATTTTCTTTTCAACATTTGCAACTTTTGTTTCTTTTTCTTGCCTTATTTGTTTGGATTTCTAGAAGATTGTTGAATAAAGGCGGTGAGAGCGGGCACTCTCTGACTATTCTCAACCTTAGGGAGGAAGTGTTCAGTATTTCATCATTAAGTACAAGGTTACCTACAGGTTCTGTTTTGATTTTTATTCATTATCATATTAATACTCTTTGTATTTCTACTTTGCTGATGTCTCTCCTTATGAGCAGATATTGAATTTTCATTAGCCATTTGCTTTCAGTGAAGCTAATAAATGATCAGGTGGCTTTTCTCTTTTATTCTGTTACTATGGTGAATCACATTGATTCATTTTCCGGTTTTGAAGTCAATGTACGCTCCTTCGATAATCTTGTTCAGGGTCTTTTATATACCAAATATACTACTGATTCTGTTCATTAGTATTATGAACTAATTAACCTTAGTATTATGTATTTTCTTTGTCCATAATATTCTTGCCAAATTTTTATTTCAGAATTACCCCAGTTCCATAAAGTGCATTTAGAATTACTTCTATTTTCTCTATTTTTTGAAAGGGTTTGAGTAAGATCAATCTTCTCACTTCCTTGAATAACTGGAAGGATTCACCAGTGAAGCTCTTTGTGTCTGACGTTGGTTGGTGAGCAGATTTTTAATTGTAGATTCAATATTGTTGACAGATTTGGGGTGTATTTGGTTTATTCTTGTGTCAGTTTTGATACAGTGTATTTTTCCAGAAATGTGTCAATTCCAAGAAATGTTCTTTTCAAATAGATTGACAAAATTGCTTATTGCCTTTTTCATGTTTGTAGACTCTGTAATGATACATTCTTTGCCTTTATATTTAGTGTACCTCTGGCCAAGAGCATATAGTTGAACTTGTATTTTGACCCAGCGTTACAATCTTTGCAATTTAAGTGGAATGTTTGATCCATTCACATTTAGCCTAATTACTTACATATCTGGATGTCAGTCAACCGACTGGATATTTGTTTTCAATTTGTCCTATTTATTTTTAATCTTTTATTCCTCTTTGTCTTTTCTGGTTTATTTTTTCTTTGATTATGTTTTTTTAATTAACTCTTTGGTTATGGATTTTGAACATTCTTTTTGTAGCTACTGCAAAGATACTATATGCATCTTTGACTTATTATTCTTTACTTTAAATACTATTAATACTTTAAATACTTTACTATTTTATAAACTCCGGGAAAAATACCTTACAACAGTTTATGTTTACTTACTCTCTCCTATATTTTATGCAATTTCTGTAATACATTTCACAGGCACATGTAGTACAAACACCTCAAATTATAATTATTTTTGCTTTACAGAGGCAACATTGTCTCTCATATTTACCTTCCTGGGTGCTCTTTGGTCCTTCCTAAAGTTATATGCTTCCATGTAGATTATTGGATAGCCTGAAGAACATTCTGTAATAATTGTTATAGTGCAAGTTTGCTGGTAATAAGTTCTAGATTGGTACATTTCCCCTGGGACTCTTCATCTATTGTCTTCTGGCTTTCATAATTTCTGTTCAAAAGTCATCTGTAAGTCTAAATTTTGCTCCTTTGTATCCAATGTTTCTTGTTTCTCTTATCTTTAGCTTCCTTTAGGATATTTTCTTTAGTTTTGTTTGTTTGTTTGTTTGTTTGTTTGCTTGTTTTAAGGAATTTGACTGTAATATTCCAAAGTGTGTGTCTGTCTTGTTGAATTGTTTTAGTTTTGTTGCTTTGAGTTAAGTGAGAGTCTAGATCAGTGGGTTGATGTCTTCTTTTATGAATGTTGGAAAATCCTCAGTGATGATCTCTTCAAGTATTTCTGCTACCCATTCTTTCTCCTTTTTCTTTTGGACTCCTCTGAGATGGCTTCACCATAGCCTGTGTGTGTGTGTTTCTATTCTCTCCTTCTCTCTCCCTCTGTGTCTCTCCCACTGTCTTTCAATTTGGACGCATTCTACTATCTTTCTTCTGCTAATCCTCTCTGCTACTTTATTCACTAATCCTTTGTTCTACTTCATGTGCAAAGGAATCTGGGCAAGCAATCTGGCATAAAATGAGATGTTCACCAAACATACAAATTCATGTGCTGGGTGGCCAGAATTAATGACAGATATCTACTAAACTGCATATAGTGTGCTTTCCTAAAGACATTTATCATATAGTTTGGTTTTTAGTTGTATTTATTCTAGTTTTTTGTTTGTATTTCTTGGTTTGTTTATAGCATAGCTTTAATTTCTGTAAATGTCTCTTTTGTTCCATCTTAAATATTTCCAGAACTCTGACAATGCACTTACTTATCCCTTTCTTCTAAGATTGTATAGTCTCCCTTTTGAACATTTATGTGTATTTTTTGAGTTCATATTTTGATAGCTAATCTTGTCTACAATATATTTGAGATTATGGTGAACCAGTTGTCTGAACTCGTTGGATACCTTGTTTGTGTTTGTTGTTCACTTACTTTTTTGCCTATATTACCTCTCATCTTTTATTTCCTAAATCTTTAGGCCAGGTCCCTTTTTTCCTTTGTGCTTATCATTAATTTTTCTCCTGCCAGATCTTTGCTAAGAAAAGCCTAGGGAGGGACACATGGAAATCACTTGGAAAAACATTTACCTTTGAACAGGACTTAACAAGGGGTCTCAAACATATCTTGAGAAATCTGATAATTGTGTTATCTGAGGAATGAGCACGCCATAACTTGAAACAGGACCCCATTCGAGCTCTCTGCAATGCCAGCAGCCCTTGCTGCCTCCTTGTCTGGCCTCACTCTAGCTCCCCAACCCCCAGAGTCAATTCCTCTGCAAGGGAGCCAAGTTGGAGATGATGATAATGCTGGTCAGCATAATTTTCCCTTCAGCTTCTTGTCCCCTGACATCACTTGGTATTGAATGGGGTTTGCTCTTCTGTGGTCCAACCACCACCCTAGATCTCATTGCACTTGAAAAACTTCTTTGGCATGACTGTTGCATATGTATCATTTTTGAGGATTTGGCACATTTTTGCAGGCCTTGGCACATTGTCTCCCTGGTTTGTTTTTGTTAGTTGTGGAAATTCCTCTGTTTAATTGAAGATGGCATTTCTCTTCTTAAAAAATTAGTTTTTTCTTTATTTTGCTTCTCATGGGTTTTGATGGAGGGGAGGGGTGTTTACTCAGGAGGACCACACTTTCAGTTTTGCTTCTAGTGCCTCAACACCAATTCTTAACCCTCAAGAGAAACCCTCCAGCAAGGTTCGGGGACACAAACTTTCTATTCTTACTGCTTCCTGGGAAAGACTTCCAAACTGCAAATTTGATCATAACACTGACATATATTCACACTGGCTCGCACACACAGGTTCAAGCCCACTCAAGCTCACACACACATACACACACACACACACACACACACACACACACACTGTGGGATGGAGGAGGGATGTACCAGCAGAGGGTAAGTGTGGCTCCTGTTTCCACCTGTGGTGGGTGACTCTGACAAGTTCGGCTACATGTCTGTGCGACAGTCTCCATACCTGTAAACTGCATGGTGTCCTTTCTGACCCAGCTGCTCCCACAGGTGGGAGAGTGGTGAGTGAGAACAGGAGGGTGTGATGGCTAAGCAGTCCTCTGCAACCAGGTTGTTAATGTTGTTGGCCACCCTCTGCACAGCAGCGTAGATGCTTAAAGAACTAGACCGTCAGACCTCTGGTGCTTTTGCCTCTTGTGCAATGGCTCTCTGAAACCGGTTCACATTCTCCTGATCCTGGAGCACTGAATCACAGCTTTGGCATTCATTAGGCAGAGTCCAGGTAAACAAGCACACAGTCTTCTGACTTACTCCATTAACTCCATTTGAGATGATCAGTTTCACAAGGCCGAGACTGGTCCTGACAAGCAACCAGATAAAGGGGCCGAAGCCTGGATGCCCAGAGAGAAGACTTCTCACATGGGTCATGACTGGAGAAGGCTGGCTCTCAGCTTGTGTGGAGGTCACAGTGGGAGCACTGCATCTGAGCTCTCTTGGATGTTTGCTTACCTTCCCGGTAAGTGACTTGTAATCAAATTGTTCTGGTGGAAGGACCAGACCACAGGGACCCGTAGTCCAGGGACAGCCACCGCCCTGAAGCAAAGTGACTCACTGCCAATGGTATGACTTCAGGTCAGCACTCAGGGAGAGAAGGCGGCCTCGGTGATGTGGTTTCTGCTAAACTTCCCCAGGTTTTTTAACTGTGGGCAGGAAATGAGTGTAAAACCGAATGACCGCTTCTAGAATAAGCATCCTCAACTTACCTCGTCTTCCTACAGTCCCACATTCAATTTGTCATAGAAATTAGATTTTCCTGCACTAGAAATAAAATCAGCTGTTTACCAAGAAGAACATTTATGTATTTAGTGACATTGGATTTTTATATTTATCATTTAGAGTAGGCTTTAAAGACAAAAAAGTGCATTCGTGCTTTTATAGAATCTATTTCATTTCTACGGGTGAAAATACACACAAAAATAATAAATTAGCTACTAATCGTATATGATGCATTGAGTGTATTTTTATGCCGATGAAAGTATATTTAACGAACACAAAGATAACATACATAAAAGGTTAGTGGTATTAATTGCAAAAATGGCTCGCTGCTCTGAATAAAAACATACAAAGCTAAGAATTCCATCAAACATTTAAATCATAATACCGTTGGCCATCTTTTTTGCTATAACAGTAAAATACAAAATAAGCCATTTCATCACCGGGAAAATACCTTCTTATTTTTTCTTCAAATAAAGACAACAAAAAAACTGCCACGCGTTCCGTGCGGCTCCTTGGCGAGGGCACCGTCAGCTCCCTGATGTCATTCTGCTCTAAGCCGCTGCACTTGGGCAGGTGTTGCCGAGGGCACGGGCAGATGTTCTTTGGGCTGAGGTCGCCTTCCAGATGTCTCCCAGCCAAATTACGGAAAGAGCCCAAATGTCCATCCACTGACGAATGGATACAGAAGCTGTGGTTTGTAGATGCAATGGAACACTACTCCACGATGAGAAAGAATGAAATCTTGTCATCTGCAGCAACGTGGAGGGTATTGTGCTCAGTGAGACAAGTCAGTCAGAGAAAGACAGATATCTTACGTTTTCACTCGTATGTGGATCTTGAGAAACTTAGCAGAAGACCATGGGGGAAGGGAAGGGGAAAAATTAGTTCAGACAGAGAGGGAGGCAAACCATAAGAGACTCTTAAGTACAGAGGACCAACTGAGGGTTGATGGGAGGGTTGGGGGGATGGGCTAGGTGGGAGATGGGCATCGAGGAGGGCACTTGTTGAGATGAGCACCGGGTGTCGTATGCAAGTGGTGAATCATGGGAATCTGCCCCCGAAACCAAGAGCACGCTGTATACACTGTGTGTTAGCAAACTTGATAATAAATTATATTAAAAAAACAGATGAAAGCCACCACCCAGAAACAGCGTGTCATTTCTACTGACATTTCATTGGCCAAAGCAACTCACGAGCCCACCCCTGCTGTTGGGGGGCAGGGAAATCCCCTTCCCGGAGTGGCAGCAGTAACACCTGGCAAAGCCAGTGTCCCAGAGGCAGACCCTGGAGCCCACTGACCCCCTTGGCGCCCCGCGGCACTGTCGTGGGTGTCTGGGGCCTGGACCAGAGGCGTCCACGGGGCTACCGCCCAGGCGGTGAGGGCTGCCCGTTCACACAGACCGCTCGGTGCAGGGCTGGAACATACGATAGATCATGTGTCGAACAGATGGGGGGACAGAGCACGAAAAGCACTTGTTAAACTTCAAGCACACTTCCATGTATTGCTAACAATAAGTGCAAACAGCACCCCTGCATATTCATGATGGGGCAGAAGGTTTATTCCTACGGTGCGTGAGTATCGAATAGCCACGTTAGCCCGCGAATCTCCAGCAACAGCCGACAGCTGAGGATCAGAAGCCTGTGGTTTGGAGGAAGCCCGTTCCCAACGCAGACGAACGGCCAAGAACCATCCTGCCGCGGTTTGGGGACGGGAACACAGAACCATCAGTGACACAAGCTGCAGGGTCTGAAAGCTGCTGTCACTCTGGGGAGGAGGGAGACAGGGGCCGCGAGCCACAGCGAGCAAGAATCGCACACGCGAATGGCCATGGCCGAAAGATCCTCTCGCCCCTCCCCCGGCAACAAAGCCAAGCTAGTTGTGACGGTGCTGGTATTGTTGCCGTGAAAGCGCAGCGGACAAGTGACACAAAGACAAGCCTGACAATCGGGACAGTCCGGCGGCCTTTCCTGCTCACTCCTCTGCCACCCAGTGGAGAGCACGCAGCAGCCACTCGGGGCGGATCCTGGGGGGCGGTCAGCACCCCCTTCACTGGAGGTGCCGTGCCGGAGGCGGGTCTGCCAATGGGGCCTGCCGAGTCCGGAGAGGGCGCCCCCCAAAACCCGCTTAAAAGTGGCCGGCTCCCTCCACCTCTGCAGGAGTAAAAACGCTTCCTGGCACAGAATGAAGATTTAAGAGTAATAATAATAATAATAATCATAGATAAGCTCATAAAACCTGTGGCCGTTCCTTAAGTAGTCCTGTCCAGCTAGCATTGGGTTTGGTTTCTCTTGTCTCTACAGATTCATGCTGACTTCACCTTCATTTGCACCCACACAGCAATAATAATGAGCACACCGCTTGTAGGAGCACCATCACCACTGAGCCCATCTGAGCTCCGCCCTGGGGAACTGGTGGAGACAACCGCCTTTGCTCAGGGCCAGCCAGCTGGTATGCCATGGAGCCGGGCTTCCAGTTCATTCTGCTGCTGCAGACACCAGGGACTCCACCCTGTGCGCCTGGCGTTGGATGGCGAGCCGCAGACCCTCACATCGAGTGCCTCTTGCCCGCCGGCCACATCACGCACCCTCCAGTTCACTTAGTAGCTTTGTAGAAGTCACTTCTTCCTCCCTGCTTGGAGGAGAACTCATGTATTTTGTGATGCACGATTTTGAATCACTTCCATCACCCACGGGGAAAGGTCAAGAAACCGTGGAGTCCCCGCCTCATCGGGTGGCATCCTGCTCATTGAGAAAATCTCTGAAGGGCGGAGGGGTGGGGGCTGCCCGCTTTCGTCAACGCAGCCCCTGCGCTTAATGGCAAAGGAGACCCCGAAGTCAAAGACAAAAGCGTGTGTTTAATTACATTTTTTAAAAGAAAACTTAATTGTTACTCAATTGTCCCTTCCTAATGACTTTCTAAAAGACAATTAAAAATATATACTCCCATGAATAAAAAAGAGCCTATCCTTTTAGCACATTATAGCTCATGTGTTCAAGAATAATTGAATCTCTGTCAATTATGATTCCGGTAAATTATAGGGAAGATCCATTCTTAGCCACGTGGATGGAATTGGAAGCTGGCATGGTCTGACACTGCACGCTTACTTTAATAAATTGACGACCTTATAATGGGCTCTTCCCAAAGCATTTTTCCCACTCAATTCATCACGTAGGTTGACCTACCTTCTGAGAGCTTGAGTTGAGGATCCCCCGGAAATATGAACAGAGAATGCGTCCGCGTTTCTCTCCTTCTAGCCCCCGGCTCACGCATCCTGGCCGGCCTCTACCCGACGGCCGGGTGGCTGGTGTCATCTCCCGCCTCTGATGGGCTCCGCTTACAGAGATTTATCTCAGGCGTCCTTGCCCACTCCCAAATCTTTGCACGGCTCCCACCTTTTCTAGTAACTGCACAGTCATACGTTTCACCTGTGGGTGCTGTGCTGGGGTCCACCACTGTCTGCAGAGTAAGGAACCGACTTAGTTCTACACAGTGCGTGTCTTTCCCCGACACCATCTGCCGAACGACAGATTCAACCCCCGGTGATTCGAAGACCGTCTTTCCCCATATTCGTAGTCCTCGTAGATACACGGGTCTCTACTCTGTTCCACTGCTCCGTTGCCTGCTTTTACACCAAAAATCTACTGCGTTTATTACTATGGTGTGTGTATTTCTTAGTGACCGGAGGGAGAGCCTGCCGTCTCTTGTTTTATGAGGTTAATGCAGATCTTCGTGAAATTTTATTCATCCATTAAATTTTAAATTTACTGTATATCAAAGTGGACTGTTGATTGGGATTTCATTAATTTTACAGATTTATTTTGAAGGAATTGACATCTTTGAAGCTGCCCCAGTGAAAAGCATAGAAAATCTGTCCAATTTATTCAGATCAGATTCTGTGTCCTATATTAGGATTTTTAGAGGCTTCTTTGTGGAGGGCTTGTGTGTTCTTGGATAAAATTAACTGCGGATACTCCGTAGTTTCTGTGACTATTTATGAACAGTTTGTACTTTGGAATGGCCTTTGCTGATTCAAAGACATGCTGTTACGGCTGTAGATGGAAACTTCTTGAGCTCTTTCTGGTTCTAACAGTTCACCTAATAAACCTGTAATTTTCTCGGGTGTATAACGCCAGTAATGATAGCTTTTCTGTCCCCCAACACCAGAACTTGGGCAGCTATGGCCAATCGCCACACGAGCGCTCTGGCACCCCCAGGCTGGGGATCCCGGCCACGCTGACCTAGTCATTCTTCAGGGGACCCGGTCTCTCAGCCACAGGACTCTGGGGCTCAGAGACACTTTGTGGTTCACGTGGCGACCCATCTAACCACCCTCAGATACAAGAGGAGCCCCGTCTCACCCTATGTCTCCAACCCCCCCCCACCGTCCTCCACTCATCTCTTCCCCCGTGGTGGCTACAGTTCCCAGCTTGCCCTCACACTTGTCCCTGTGACCCCGTGGCCCTGTGGCCTCTGTTGTGCTGTAGTCGTTATCACACAACCACATCTTCCCCCTGCACGCGATCGGGCCTGTGATGCTCCTCGTAAAATGTGGTGTTGAGCCTGCCTGGTGACCCCGGTTCAACCTCCTGAGAGAAGATCCCGTGGCACTTCCCTTTGTTTGTGGCCACGTGTGTGCCCGACACCTGGACGCCCGGCCGCGGCCCGGGGGGAGGGCACCTGCCCCTCGCACTGAGCCCCGCGGAGGCAGCAGTGACCCCCAGGTGGCTGGGCGCTCCCTCCTGCCCCCCTCGGGGCCACAGTCGGGTCGGCAGGGGTGCCCATAGCGCGTTCACACGCTCGCGGAGACTTGAGGGGTGGGGGCCGCACCCACATAACTTTTGGGCTCGCTCACAATGCCGCTGAGCCCTGGTCCCCCGTGGTCCCCCCTGCTCCGGACTCGGTAACAAAGCGAGGCCTCGTGCGGCCCCCACCAGACAGCAGACCCGCTTCTTAGACTCAGCTGCCCTTGACTTGTCCCGGCGGAGCCGCTGGCCGGAGCCGCCCGGCAGGTTTTCAAGGGAAGGGCGCTGTCAGGCTTGGAACGCTCTCCCGGGCGCTGCACACAACTTTTGCTCCTGTTTCTCTGGAAATAGCGGCATTTTGTGTGAATTTTTAACACCACACGCCTCCTCCCACGGCCTGCAGGGAAGTCACCTCGAGATGTGGCCACTCAAAGCTCAGGGTGGTGCCCCTTCTGCGTGTGAACACGTGGGGGCCACGCGTTAGAGTCAATCCCCCCCCCCCACCGGGCCTCCCGTGTGCCACCAGGGCCAGCTGGCCGGTGCCACATGGACGTGCCATTCACTGGCATTTTGCTCAACGTCTGACGTTCCAGACAATTTTCCGTTTTGTGCAGCCTCGCGGTGTGATGCTGGCACCGAGGGGCGTCTCTGCAGCGGGGGAGGCGGCTCCGGCCACGGGCCTCAGCGTGGGGATGGCGGCCGCCCGGCCGGAGCTGACGGGGGCCCACACGTCAGCGCGAGGCGACGGCAAGGCCCGTCACATCGCACACGCGGCCTTTCCCGATGCGCACGGAGCACAGGGCCGCCACTGAGGGTCCGCCTGGGAAATAGATGTCTGTGGCCGTCCCCGTGGGGCAGCCCGCCTCCAGCCGGAGGTGACGTCACCTGTTTGGTGACATCCTTGCCTGCTCCAGCCTGGTGACGCTCCGGTCTGATGGGATCACAAGTCAGCCAGTGTCGGAGCCCATCGTGTCCCTCTCCTCCACCCAAGTGGCTGGCCCAGGTCGCCTCCTCCCCCGTGCGCTTGCAAAGAGAGTGGGTGACAAATGGCAGGAAAGGCTGGATGCTCCCCGCTCAGGAAACAGGCTGCCGCGGCCGCTGTGTTTGCAGAGCCTCTGTGAGCTTTGACCTCCACTCTAAACGAGACAGGCCGCGCAAACCTGCAAGACGGTGTCCGGCCGGCCACAAACACTTCCCACCAACAACATGGTCGCCTCCGAAACGGGACCACGTAAAAGCCGGAGTGCGCACGGCCGCACGGTTGTACGGTCCGACCATTTCAATTGCAAATAGGAGTAAGCCGAGTACCTTCTAGAAGGTAGCAAGATTCCTGCTGTGGACAGAGCCAAACGAGGCTTCTCGCTTGTGCCAACCTTACTTAGCGGTATTTGTGGAAGCGATAACAGAGGCCGGTACCTGAGATCCCTCTCTGGTGGCCAGTGGAACTCGAGCCTCGTTCCTCGGGCCCCGGAATCACAGAATGTCAGCACTGACCAGGTGCCTGGGGGGGGTTCTGTAGCGGGGGACCATCTGTGGGTCAACATACACACAACGCTGTGCTTCCGGACTTGCTCACGCCGTTTGCTCCTGCTGTAAGAGAACGCCCTCGTCACAGCCTCTCGTAGAAGAGAATTGCCACTGCCCTTATCCACGGAGAAGGCCACCCTTGGCTGACTGACGTACCCGGTTAGATCCCAAGTTGCCAATGACCTCTTAATTTTACAAGCCACACTTCCCCCGCAAAACTCTCCCTGAGTCCATCATAGACATCTAATCTGCTTTTCAGCATATGTGAAAGGCCACGCACGTCGTCGCCAAGGTCCGGTTGGCTTTTCTGGGGTGACGCCCACAAGGCGCTTCCTGCCTGGAATCCCAGCGACGCCCAGATGCATTCTGTGGCAGGCACAACCATGCTTCTGCCCCTGTCTTCCGGTCACGGGCTTCCTCTTTCCAGGGGACCCGGTGGCTCCCTTTGTGGAGTAGGATGTGCCCTGGTCAGGTGTGACCGTCCCGGACCCACTTTCTCCATTGAGCACAGCCCCCCCCCCCCCCACCTCCCGCCCTCCCACTGCTAGCTGAGCAGCAAAACTGGCCGGAGAAAATGTTAAATACTAATTCTTCGGTCACATACTTAGAAGCGTGCTGGCCGTTTTTTGTGGTGATGATTTTAAATGAAGCAAAAATCAAGTTCTGGGTAGGTGACATGTGTACACAAGTCACAAGGTTGAAAAGGGGTGGAAAGGAAGACCGTTCTGACCCTGCTGACCTCCAGCTCCAGCCCCTCCTGGAGTGTTGGCTCGCAGCCACCTCGCCTCTACCCCCATCCCAGCCGGGGCTCAGAGGACAAGGGGCCACAGGCAGTTTCCTGAGTCTGATTGATATCCACGCGGGGATCCTGACCGTCCAAGGAATCTGGCGGTTGCTTCTCCTGCTGACCACACGCTGGGATGGACTCTCCCCGCCACCCCCGTCCCCATGAAGGGGAAAACCCACAGGTTTTTTAATAGCCACAGGTTTTCACCCCCCGAGACTCCAGTTAGAGCATCAACTCAAAGCATGCAGATGGAGGCGGCCGGGCAGAGGCAGGTAGGTGACCACCGGTCCCAGCTCTGCCCAGAGACGGCCTGGTCCCTCTGTTTGGGGAAACTGTGCTGGGGTGGGCTGCCCTTTGGGGGAGGATGAGGGGGAGGGGGTGTGGCCAGCCCCACAGACCCCCTAGCGTGCTCGGCCGCACGACAGGTCATGGCGTCTGCCCAAGGTGGACTGTGAGAACAGGGGGAAGTGCGTTCTGGACACTTGCCCTCCCTGGAAGGACAGTGCGTATGCATTTATCCACCTGTGCAGGGTGGGCAGACTGGAGGGCGACACAGAGTCAGGGGTGACACAGAGTCAGGAGCAGAGACTCCGGAGTGAAAGGCCAGCACTGCCCCTGCAGGCCGCCAGACCCAGGCGTGCCAGCGATGTTCTCCGTGCCTCAGTCTCCTCAAATGAAACCCAAGGCACCCACACCTTCCCGCTCAGGAAGGACGAAGCAAGCTGCGCGTGAAGACAGAGCGCCTTGCGAATGCCATGAGGTGTCTCCCTAGCCCTTGGTTCAGGGCCCAGGACAGCAGGCTCTGCTGTGGGAGCTGGGGACACGTGGCCACCGGGGAAGGCCGAGCCCTGGCCTCGGGGCGGGGGGCGGGGGCGAGGAGGGAGCAGCAAACAGGTCCCCGTGCAAATGTGCGAGGTCCCCACAGAAGCCTGTCGTAGGGACCGGCGGGGCTGCAGGAGGAGGGATGGGGGTGGAAATGTTATTTCAGGCCCCACACGTGCCTAGGCCTGGGCGAAGAGGGAGGCAGCCTCCGGTGAGGAGCCGGGGGCAGTTCCAGGCAGAGGGCAGGGCAAATAGGCCTGGAGGCAGGAGTGGGCAATGTCCGTTCACATCCCTGAGAGCCTGGGCGACAGTACTTGGAGCAGAGCCCGACCAGATCACGGTGGGCTGGGCCGGAGGGGACACTATGGTGGGCTTGGGGTTCTACTCTGAGTCTCACGGGAACCCCTCCGAAGGTTTTGATCCAGGAGTCACCACGATCTATGTGACACTGTACAAATGTGCTTCCGCGATCGGTGTCTTGTCTGATTTTTTATTCCATTCTTGACTTGGCTGGCCAAGGGACCCGCTTGGTTGACAAGGACCAGCTGGAACGCGGCCTCTCTTAGTTCCGGGAGTGGAACCCGGGGAGCAAAGGGCTTAATCGGCCACTGGTGCCAGGCGGGGTGGGTTCTGTTAACACTGCCACGATGCCCCGTCCTCACAAACCCTGAGTCGAGCCCTGGCGGGTGTGCCCCCTGCTCTAGAGAGGGATAGACACACAGAGGGAGACAGACAGAGGGAAAGGCACTCTGCCCCTCCCAGAAAGATCCATGGTCAAACGGATCGTGGAAGGTTGCCACAGTGTGTTTCCAACATTCATCATTCACGAAACACTCTAATCTCCACAGCCTAGAGTTGTCCAAACATAACGTGACTTGATTAGAAAATCCTTATAAAATACTAACTTCGACAAAAGTGACTTCACTTAATATGAAAGGATTATTTGTTTTTGTCTTCTCTAGAGATTTCCTCATAACATGCCGGGCACCACTCCATGCTGTCAATACTCACGCGACACCGCGGTGCCCTCCCGGTTGGGACAGAGGACACTGCCTCGTCGGGCGGGCAGTCGCCGATGGCCCAGCCTCGCTCGAGGGCCACCAGTCGGCAGGGCTCACGCTGGTGTCTACATTCTATGAAACATTAATTCATGATTTTCTTAATATCTTATTGATTTCCCCCCTCCAAAGGCCAGAGGTTAAGAAACTCCATAAAAACGTCCTGGCAATTTATTGCCATCCCTTTAAGATGCTACAGTTGCCCCACAGCTATTTGATTTCCCCCATTGTCTTTCCACGTAAGGTTGCAGCTCAAAATGACAAATTTACCTTTTCTATGAACTTTATATGAACTTGTTTTTAAATTTAATACGTCGAGAAATACCCAAGCACTGTTCTCAAATGGTTGTAGATCCAGACTCTCGGCAAAGCAACGGTCAAGTGGAAAGCCCGGTCAGATGACATCGCGCACCAGGACGCCTTTGCACAGCGCGGCTCAGCGATCCCAACCGTGATCGTTTTTAACAAGCGGACGACAAACCACGATCTGAGTCCTGGTGCTTTGTGTTTGTTTTTAGGAAACGGGGGCGTAAAGAGAACAAGGCTTGTGGTCAAATGCGAATGGTCCACTCACAACAGGGCAACAGCTGCCTGCAAAAGGGCCGCATGTTTGGCACTCCCGACTTCCGGCCTGAAGGGAATTTATCAGAAAGTTGGGAGCAGGAAATCATGAACCAGAAGATTAAAAATGGAAACCATTTTGTAATTTCAGGGAAAACATCCGTTACTGTAAATGCTATAATGAACAGGTGAAAAACTAAATGTCTTTTTAATTACATTATTTAGCTTGAATAGGCACAGACTTGAGAGTTTTAATTAACCTGACTCAGAAAGTAAATAATTTCACATTACAATTCTGCTCCAGCCTCTCCCGTGCAGAGCCGGCCACGGCGAGCAAGGGCGTCCTGGCATTTCCAGCGAGAGCGTCCACAGGCCGTCACCGAGAGCCAAGTGGTTCCGTGGTAGGTGAGGGGTAGGCACTGGGCAGAGGGAAGACCGTTGTTTTTGGTTTTGTTTTTCATCTTCAGCTCAGGCTTTCACTGAGCAAATCTCAGGGAAGCTTAGAGATAAGAAAATTGTCTAAAAATAGCGTGTTTCTAAAAGGTGCATATTTGGGCGGGAGTCTCTCAGTCCCTGTTTTAACTAGCTGCTTGGCCGGATTTGGTGTCTTCAAGCTTCAATTTAGAGCTATCAACGAGAGCATCTGGAGACAACCCTGGTCCTCGCATTCAGAAATCTGGTATTTTTTTTTAATTTTTTTTAATGTTTATTTATTTTTGAGACAGAGAGAGACAGAGCATGAACGGGGGAGGGCCAGAGAGAGAGGGAGACACAGAATCCGAAGCAGGCTCCAGGCTCCGAGCCGTCAGCACAGAGCCCGACGTGGGGCTCGAACTCACGGAGTGTGAAGTCGGACGCTCAACCGACTGAGCCACCCAGGCGCCCCAGAAATCTGGTATTTTAAGATCATCTTTTGTGTCGCGAAATGAGCACTGTGGACAACGTGTGCCCTCCGTGCTGGTGATGTAAGCCCGCGCCCGAGCGCCACCTCTGTGCAAACCCAGGCAGACGGGGTGGACTCAACGGCCCCCGGCCGAGCTTCACACGGGTGTACATGTGGGTGGTGAGCACTGCCTGCTTGATTTCTCTCTCAGGGAAAATGCTCCTGTCCTGGGTGTTTTCTGGCTGATGCATTTGCTGAGTGCAGTCCTGCCAGAAAGAGGGTTCAAAAAGCATTAGAGTCTGAAATACGATGCTCTTTGGGGCGTTAGTAGACAAACCGGAGATTCTAAGCATAAGTTACTTGAATTCCTTAAGTTTTGGTAGATGACTGTGTCTTCTTTCCACCATATTTGAAATCGCACTGGCATTTTAAATCAGGTGATAGCAAATAATATTTCCTTTTTAAAAATGCCCGACAAGGACAGAGCAGTCCCGGTTCCCATCATTCGTTTATGAAAGGTCCCCAGGCCTGCTGCCACTTCTGTGTCCACCTGTGCGCCACCGTGGTGACCGCACGGCACAGGGCCCGCCGGGGACCCCGACCTCCGGCTCCCTGATGGCACGGGGTTGGTGGTTCAGGAGTGCAGACCACAAGGGCACGGCTGTGTTCCATTGTTGGCCCCTGCCCAGCCCCACCTCCAGAGCTTTTTGAGTGTCCTACGACGTGGAGAAGGTGCCCTCACCTCTTTGAGGCCATGACTGTCCCCACAAGGAGGACCGGTGGGGACAAGCACTGCCATCAGCCCGGGGGGTTTCACCCCACGTGCCTCTCCAGGAAGCCTGAGACCTCCTCCCAGCCCAGGGACAGATACGCACTGGGGACAGGGGACAAAACCCTACCTCACTAAGTGCAGTGCGGAACCCCCTTGGAGAAGGTTCTAGATGGACGCTGAACTCTCCCTGGAGCTTCCTGTCTTTGCTTCCTGGTTTGGAAATGGTGACGCAGTGTTTCGAGAGGACTGAGGTTTATCAGCCTGGATTTACAGATGGGGAGACAAAGTCCAGGGCAGAGGATGAACCACACACGTGCAGGACCCGAGAACCACCGGGCTCCTAGCCAGACGCTGGCCGTGCTCTAGACGAATTCTAGCCCTAGGCGGACAGAACTGCTCCTTCAACAATCACCAGGTTCACTCCGCTGCGGGAGGTGTGAGCGACCCTGTGAACAGAGCCGGGCCATCTGGGGAACCACGTTAACAAGAGTCAGATCTCCAGATTATGAAAATGTTTAAACGGAACAGAATGATTTGAGAGAGTGCTGAAGAATAATATGTAGCAAGAACCTAAGAATTAACACTTTTACTAAAAATGTGCTAAGTGTTAAAAATACAACCGTTTAAAAGCATAAGGAAGTCAGAAAAATGCAAAAGCAAATGTGCATTAAATACCGTTCAAAGTTAAATTATTATTTTCTGGGACCTGTAATAAAATATTCTGTTGATTCATATGTTTTTAAATGTTTATAAACACTACTTAATATTCATTTAATAAGTTCAGTACTTGGAAGTTTTAGAGGGACTGGGCTTGACTGGAATCATTTTATGTCCGACATCAGCGAAGTTTTTTCTGTCTCTGCACCTCTGGCCCCTCTCTGCCGTCCCCTTCCCTTCTCCGGGCCTTGACCCTCGGTCTCAGTCTCATAGTGCTTGTGCCCATGCAGAGGGCTGGGTGGTGTTTCCCACAGTGTATGACCACCCGCAAGTTCAGGATGTGACCTTGTCTGCAAAGAAGGTCTTTGCAGATGGAATTAAGTTGAGATCAGGGAGGCTTTCCGTCTTTAGGGTGGGCCTTAAACCCCGTGGCTGGTGTCCCCAGTAGAAGATGGGGACACAGGGGACAGATTGGAGAGTGATGCAGCCACAAGCCCAGAGACACCTGAACCTCCCAGAAATGAGAAAAGGCAGGGCAGAAGGCGCCCCAGAGCATCAGGACAGTTGGCAGCCTGTCGACACTTTTGTTCTGTCCTTCTGGCCCCCAGAACCACTAGAATCAACTTCTGCCTAAGCCACCTGACTTGTGCTTTCTTCCTACACAGCCCTGGGAGGCTGATCCAGCCCTCATCCATGTCCGCACTTCCAAGTGTTCACATCTGTAATTCTGCAGAGAGGAAGAGTGCCTTTCATCCATCCATTGTGCGTGTGTGTGTTTATTTTTTATTTTCATTTTCTTTTTTTAAAATAGTTATTTACGGGGCGCCTGGGTGGCGCAGTCGGTTAAGCGTCCGACTTCAGCCAGGTCACGATCTCACAGTCCGTGAGTTCGAGCCCCACGTCAGGCTCTGGGCTGATGGCTCAGAGCCTGGAGCCTGTTTCCAATTCTGTGTCTCCCTCTTTCTCTGTTCATGCTCTGTCTCTCTCTGTCCCAAAAATAAATAAACGTTGAAAAAAAAATTAAAAAAAAAAAAATAAATAAAATAAAATAGTTATTTACTTTTGAGATACAGAGAGAGACAGAGCATGAGCGGGGGTGGGGGGAGAGAGAGAGAGAGGTAGACTCAGAATCCAAAGCAGGCTCCCGGCTCTAAGCTGTTTGTGAGCACAGAGCCCAACTCGGGGCTCGAACTCACAAACCGCGAGACCGTGACCTGAGCCGAAGTCAGACGCTCAACCGCCTGAGCCACCCAGGTGCCCCTTATTTTCATTTTCCAATTGCCTCTGTAGCAAGGAAGATTGTCTTTCTAATTTAGTCACCAAGCACAGCCTCCCGGGCATGGGGGTCCCACATGGAGATTTCCCTCCCCCTGGATGAAATTTGCCTCCGGGTAGAACACTAACAAGCTGAAAGGTGTCGGGACTCGGAGAAATTTATTGGAAAATGTGAAACTGACAATCACAGCTCGGCATCATCGAAGAAACGTTATTTTCAGAACTAATACAACGGCCGCTTTGGGAGACAGTTTGGTGGTTTCTTACAGAAATAAACACACTCTTGCCACGGGATCCAACAACTGCACTCTTCGACATTTACCTAAAGGAGCTGATAACTTGCGTCCACAAAATCCCCGCACAGGGATGTTTACAGCAGCCTCTTGCATGGTCGCCAAAACTTGAAGGCACCCCAGCTGTCCTTCAGTAGCTCATGGACGAACCGTGGTCCATTCAGACAACAGAGCCCAGCATCCCAGAGTGCTATTTGGGGGTAAGACATGGCAGCATATTCCCAGATCCCAGCTCCGTGACGTTCTGGAAAAGGCGAAACTATGGACTGTGGTTTCTGGGGTTCAGGGAGGTAGGAGGAACGGGCAGATCACGACTGGTTTTCACGGCAGTGAAATACTCTGTGTGATACCATGAAGGGGAGGCGTGTCCTTATGCATTTGTCCAAACCCATAGGATGTACAACACCAGGCTTCATCCTCAGGTAAGCTATGGACTTGGGTGATAATGATGTGCCCCTGCGGGCTCATCAATTGTGACACACGTACCACTCTGGAGGGGGTGTTGATGGCAGGGGAGGCTGTGCACGGAGGCAGGGACAGGAGGCTTATGGGAAATATCTTTACCTTCTGCTCAGTTTTGTTGTGAATTACAAACTCTTCTTTTAAAAAATCCCTTGAATCTATTGGAATTGGAATTTTCACTTAAAACTCTATGGTTTAAAAATGTTATATGGGACACCTGGCTGGCTCAGTCTGTTAAGTGTCCGACTTCGGCTTGGGTCATGATCTTACGGTTAGTTTGAGCCCCGTGTCAGGCTCTGTGCTGATAGCTCGGAGCCTAGAGCCTGCGTCCGATTCTGTCTGTCTGTCTCTCTCTCTCTCTCTCTGCCCCTCCCCCACTCACTCTCTGTCTCTCAAAAATGAATAAATATTAATTTTTTTCTTAATGTTATATAACACATGTATATTGCATGCAGTAAGAGCCACACACACACACACACACACACAATACACATTCTGTACATGTTTGTCTACATTTATTCTGGAATGTTTTTAAATAGACTTCCTTGCCTTGTCAAAAAGCAAATGACTGTCTCAGTTTTCTTCACACTTGCGATGTGAATCACGTTGAAACTTGGAGAAAATAGCACATCTGTAAGCAGATAGAGCATTCATGGGAAATTACCCAATTACTTCTATTTACTTTTTTATAAGTAGAAATTGAGATATTTTTCTGTGTTGTTAATAGCTATATGTAGTTTTAGATCTTTAAAGTTTCAATGACTCGGATCAAGTTTTAATTTTTCTAGATATAGATACTCCACTGGATTATATATCTCCTATATAATAAATTTGAATTTCTATTTGCATTATCCCTTCATCAGTCTTTTTTTTTTTTCCATAGTGGTGTTTGGCAGTCTTGTGGGTCCCAAGGGTGTCTCCCAGCTGGCCTAAATACTCAGTAGGGATGGCCCTATTCTACTGACTAATGTCATATATACTTGTGGAAGGTGTTCGCAGCTTATCTGGAAAACTGGGACGGGGAACTGTTTCAGATTTTTATTAGTTCACATCGCATTTTTTTCTAAGTCAGTCACTGATGTCCACGTGGCCAGTGCATAATCAATTTTCCAGAGCAGATGTTCTTAGGCCTCGTTCCCCCAGAATCTGTGCCACATGCACACTAACTACTCCGTTGGAGAACACTGATGGCCAACCACGGGAAGCCAAACTTGGAGGTCTCTAACTGAGGTCCGGTAAGGTCTCCCCTTGTGGAATTGGGTTGGCCCAACCTTGTCTTAGGATTTAAAGTCAGGGAGGCTGGGGCTCTGGCCTCCTTCACAGGTGGGACCCGACCTTCACACGTGTTTCCCTGAGGACATAGGAGGGCACCATGAAAGCCTATGTCCACTCACTCATTGCTGCCTGGCCCCATGGCCATTGCACTGATGGGTCTAGTTTGGTGGGAAACTAAAGGGAAAGGTGCGTCTCACCTGTCTTTAGACTGCCATCTGCCCAGCTCAGGTGCACAGCTGAAGGAGAGCCACGTGGTTTGGCTTGCTTCTATCCCCAAGGGAGCTTGTATTGCTACAGCGATTGGATTTGGAGACGGTGGCAATGCCCTGGATGGAATGTTTTAAACAGTTTAATCTTACCACGAATCAGACTGATTTTCCATGTAGAACGGACAATAGGTGGATACAGGTGTTTTCTAATTAATCATAAATACTAAATATAAGATAATGCTAATTAAATACAATATATACCATTAAGTAGTACTATCAATAATATTCAAATTTTTGATAACAAGAATGTAGAATTGGTTGTGATCAATCTCTTTGACCAAGCTAGAAAAGTTACTTGGAAAGGGTAATAACACGTATCCAAATAAATTTTATTTGATTTCAAATCTTCTGGGAACCTTTGAGTAAGAGAAATGACTATCAGTAATATGAATGAAAATTTTTCCCAGTAACACATGGCATCTTAACAATAAGACTGTGTTTATGGAGAGAAAGAGACATAATATGAAACACTGAGCACATGTCTTTTCAGCCACATTTTATGGAAATAACCAGCACACTGTATTACCCAGGAAGAAATCCTGGAGGTCATCAGACAAAACAGAAGGCCAGCAGAATGCTCTCCCCATGAAGGAACACTGATAAATTCTTAGATGACCGATCCACTTGGGGAACATAAGAGTGAGAAATATGAGTCCAAAATACAAGACAAAGTTCCTGCAAAGATGACAGTGATTCATTCCAGAGATACCCCAAATTGAGAGTAAAAATAAATAAGGCGAAAGAGGAACAGGGCACTAGAAGAGAAAAGCCACCAGTCTGGGAAATCAGTTGCATCGTGGGAAAGATGGTCCTCGATACAAATAGAAGCAAACAACCCAAAACTTGCAGACCCTTAGAAAAACTAACACAATAAAAGAGAAGTCTTCATCTAAATAACAGAAGAACCACAACCAGAGAGAACACAGGAAAACAAACAGAAAAAAAAAGACTTTAAATAATTAAAGCAGATATCCTGAGAGAGATTAAAGAGGCAGTCACATACATAAAGAAGATGAGATCTAAAAAAAAACAAAAACAAAAACTAATCAGTTCTTAAAAAGTTGAATTGAACAAAGAGACTAGAAGACTAGGTACAGACAGAGGTCAAATCCCAGGAGCTACAAGATTAGTATCACTGCATCCCATGAACAGTCAGAGCATCTAAGAGACAAGCAGAGCACACACAGAACTTACAGTGCTTGTCCAGTAGAGTTCCAGGAGGAGCAGAGGAGAAGAATTCATCTTAAAATATCAGTAGGAAGAAAAACACCTGCCCCTGAGCTCTGCCACACATACATACACAAAAATGCAAGGCTGAGTATGATAAATTCTAAAAGGTTTAGTTACTACAAGACATCACTTGATGACATTTTAAAACAACAAAGATAAAAAGAAAAGAGTAAAATCTTTCCAAAAAAAAAAAACAACAACCCAAATTTCTTAAAAATGAACAAGAGTTCATTTGACTTCAGGCTTCTCCTTGGTATGCTACGTGACAATATTTACAGCTTTGAAGCTCAGAATAAAAAGTATTTTGAAGCAGCCCGATGTGATCTCTGAAAATGGTTTGCTATTCAATTGACCCAGAAGCCCCACAAAATCATGCAAATCAAGAGGTTCAAGTCTTTGGGTTCACTTTAGGAACACACGTGAAACTGCCCGAGACATCAAGGGTGTGCATGTCTGGAAAGTCCGAGTCTCTGAAGGATGTCGCTTTGCAGAAGCAGCATGTGCTGTTCCGTCGCTACGATGGTGGAGCCGGAGGGTGTGCCCAGGCTGAACAGTGGGGCTGGACACAGGGTCAGGTACCCATAGAGAGTGTGAGATTTTTTGCGGCACGTGCTCAATATGCAGAGAGTGATGCCAAGCTTAAGGGTTGGGATGTAGGTTCTCTGGTCACTGAGCACACCCGGGTGAACAAAGTCCCCAAGATGCAGGGCAGAACTTCCGGGACTCACGACTGGATCAACCCTCACGTAGCTCTCCCTGCCTCACGGAGATGATCCTGACGGGAAAGAGCAGACTGTCCCTAAACCAGAAGAGGGATGCACAGAAGGAAAAGATATCCCAGAAGATGTGGAAACAAAACTTTATGGCCCGGGAATAAATTCTTCATAAAATAAATGCAAATAAAAGTGAAAGAGATGTTTATTTTAAACAAAGAACCATTTACCAAACGAGATAAAGCTTTAACGTTTAAAAACAAAAGAAAGTGTTTACATATATTGTCAAATGTGCTGAATGGCAAACTCACTGTCACTGAAAAAATATTACTTAAGGATGTACTCAGGCAAAACAAAACAACAACCAAAAAAAACAGTCCTCAGAAAGCAAAATGCGGGATTGAATAAATGACGGCAAACTCAGAAATCAGTAAAACTGATCTTTAAATATAACACGTCTTTGAGTCATAATGAGACAATAACTGATATAAACATAAATACCGTTTAAGAAGTTTTTAACATGAATGCTTTGTGTGTAACAGGGAGGATGTGTACTGAATTTAGGTATCCGTAGAACAACATAATTTTAAATGTGTTTCCCTAAGTTAATTCCGCATGCTAAAATTTTAAGAGAACTGCCAACATAAAATAAAGCAATAAAAATGAGTCTAAAATGCCAAAGCGCCAAGACATGGAATCAGTTAAACTCAACTATTTCAAAAAAGAGTCTATGGTAGAGAGAGTTCCCAACTGTGTTCTCTTCCTGTTTGCATTATGTATTGCCATGTAAGACATCACCCCGAAACTCACAGGCTTAAACCAGCAGACAGTTACTATGTCCCAGTTCGTAAACTGGGAGTCTGGGTGAGTCTTAGCTGAGCCCTCCGGTTTAAAATCTCCCACTGCTGCAGCCAAGGGGCTGCCCTGGGCTGTGGTTTCATCTCAGGCTCGACTGGGGCAGGATCCAAACTCATTCAGGGGTGGTCAGAAGGATTGAGCTCTTCGTGTTGCGACTGGAGAGGGTCTCGGTTCTTCACTATTTTTTGCTACCTGGGGCAGCTTAGGACCTGGTAGCTTGTTTTATCAGACGGGGCAAGCGAGAAATTCTAGGGGGAGTGGGAGATCATGATTATTTACAACCTCATCTCGAAGGTGGCCACCCATCACTTTTGCCTGTTTCTGCTCCGTAAAAGCAAGTCACCAGATGAAAGTCATCTCCAGGAGTGGGGATCATTTGTACGCAGGTCAGGGGCAATGCAAATCAGGAAGCAATCTGGCATGGAAATGGTAATCAGGAGGCTATCCGAGAAAATAGGGTTCATGCAAACAGTGATTATCAAGAACAAATGGTTTTGTTATGATGAGGCTTGCTCTGTATATAAACACAAGATCCAGCAAGGAGTTACAAGTAAATGAAACATGTTCATCTAACAATAAAACTTGGAAATAAATAAGGCAAAAGTGTATAGAAATATAAGGAGAACTATTTGCACATTCTTTGCTCACATAAAGTAGCCCCCAAAGAAGTGAGGATATGCCTCTTTTTTTCTTTTTTTCTTTAGGTTTATTTATTTATTTTGAGAGAGAGAGAGAGAGAGAGCGCAGGTGAGGAGCAAAGAGACAGGGAGAAAGACGATCCCAAGCAGGCTCAGCACTGTCAGTGCGCAGAGCCCAATGCGGGGCTTGAACTCAGGAACTGTGAGATCATGACCTGAGCTGAAGTCAGACGCTCAGCTGACTGAGCCCTCCAGGCGCCCCAAGGATACACTTTGGCTTTGAATAACCAGACTGGACTGAGCACAGTTGTGAAGTTTGAGCACAACCACAACAGTGTATGGATCCTTTTCAAACGCGAAACTATTACAAAAATCGTATGAATTAGAGAGGCCCTGTGAGAGAATGTCAATAGACAGTAGTCCCCAGAAGAGTCATGTGAGCCAAATTCTTCCAGAGCAATAAAAGAAAAAACAGATGAGCATTTTCAAGAAGTCTCAAAACTTGGAAATTCAAAACGCAATGGATTAAATAACTCATAGCTTAAAAAGGAAAAAACAACTTTAAAAATGCCTACATATCCCATGTAGGAATGCTAGGAAAAAAGATACTCCCATACATTCTTTGTAGGGTTGTGAATTGTTTGACTTCTGACAAGCAATCTGGAATCTCCTATAAAAATTAAAATAGCATACTTTTTGGTCCAGCGTTCTGACTCCTGCAATCTATTGCGAACAATGAAAATCGCCAGTATCTAAGAAAACATCTAGAGGACATATACATCCGTGTTGTTTGAAGTGACGACACATTCGAAATGAAGCAAACGCCCAGGTATGGAATTACAGACCAGATCACGGTTCTGCCCGACCACGGGTGGGAGAGTAGCCACGCAGGAATGCATAGGGCCTCGAGGACAGACCGGACGGGGTGCACGGGGCCTCGTGCAGTGAGCAAAAGTAATGGCACCTCCATGACAAGAAGGGAAGCGAAGAGAGCACACTGTCCCCGTTGGCCCATTTGTGCCCCATAAATCCACCCACTTGCCCTGGACTGTCAGCATGGAAAGCCGGCAGAGAGGGGCAGAGGATCTGCAGTTAGAGAAGTTACACACTCAGCCTGGGCTCCCTGTCTTCTTCATGCTGAGAAATGTTTGTAAAACTATCTGGAGGACAGCAAAAGCTTAAATTACATATATGTGTATGTGCTCATATACATATACACATATATGCATGCATGTGTAATATGTGTTTATACGTGTGTGCAGAGACTGTGTGTGCATATATATATATATATATATTCTTCTGTGTGTGTGCAATATGTATTTTCAAAGCCCAAATGCCTCATACGCACACAGGACTGGCAGCGTTGAATTCATTAAAATGAAACACTATGCAACAAACAAAGCCATGAGCAAAGGTTAAAAACAGTTAGCAAACTGGACAACTATATTTGTAACCTATATAACATCCATGAGGTGTGACCAGTACTACAAATGAATAAGAAAAAAAAACTGATCAAATAAAAATTACTCAAAAGAAATAATTCCGAGAATTAAAAATGTGCACAAATGGACAAGTAATTGGAGAAACAGATACAGAAGTAAGAAGCTGTTTGGGCTGAAAGCCTAGCTCTTTTATATGCCGGATGCAAGAGTAGATTGGAGCCACTTTTCTGGAAGGTGATTGTTTGCAATTCTGGAAATTCACCACTGGGAATATGTGTAAAAATATTATTTTTTATTCAGGCAAAGAAAACAAAAGTCCATGTGGAAAGTTGTTCGCTGGAATATTATTTATGGCAGAAGACCCAGAAACGATCTAACTGATCAGGTGGGAAATGCCTCCCTGGCCCTAAAAGAAGTCACGGGCCATGAGACTGTGGTGTGCAAATGCACGCCTAGTTTACTGCAATGTGCCTCTTCAGGAACTAACACAAAATGTTTCTAAGGGGAGGGGCAGCCAGATGCAGGACAGTAAGTGTGATTTGCTTTAATTTTTGGAAAAATCTGAAACCAGTGTGCATAGGCACATACGGAATATTTTCAGGAAGAATGTCCGCCTAAATAAGGGCTTACTTTGGGAGGCGGAGTATGGCATCTCGTGGGATGTCTACTTCGAAATGAAGATGGAGAGAGATTGAGAACATCACGAATAGTGGCAGGGACGAGAAAGGAAAGTTAGGTCGAGGGTCGGACACCCGTTTCATCCAATAGTTTGGGGCGCGGCTCTGCTCTTTCCCCTGTGCTGTTCCTTGACTTTGTTTTCTTTTCCCCGGGATCGTGGAGGTGATGGTAGCACGTGTCGATCACGTCAAACTACGGGCTCTCCCTCTTTCGCCCACCTACTTGTGTGTTGTTAGCTTTGTTATAATTAGAATATATCGACTTATTCTCGACACAGTTAAAACTAACTAAAATTGTAATAGGAGTAGGAGGTTTGCAAGAATAGACCAAGAATGCCAGTGACAAAAAATCATCAGGGGCCCACATTACACAAGCGACAGAGCCTCAAATCAATGCGGTCGCTTATTCTTGGCCGACCAGTGCCATAGACCCTGGCAGGCAGGCCTGGGTGGAGGGGGCGGTCTCATGTCTGTGCCCACAGGCAGAGGGTCTGTCCTGGGCAGGGGGATGCCTGTGCCCCCAGAACTCTGCAAAAGCCCTGGATGTGAGCCAGGCCCTGCCCCATCACCATGGAAACCTTGCAAGATCCTCGGTGCTAGGGCACATCGAGTACGAGTGCGATTTATAGGAAAAGTGCTGCTCTATTTCAAGAAGTCATAATTACCACTCTTTGGCCCTTCAACAACTAGAAAACTACACAGACATTGAAGACACATCTCTACTTGGGGTCAGAATTCTTAAAATAATAGGAGTGTTGAGTTTCAGGTTCCAAAAGTATTTGTATAGGAACGTTGGTTGGCGACAGTTTATCTTAAAAACTCCTCCTCCTAATACAATATTGTTTTGAATCATTTAGGAAAGAAATGATAGATAAAAACACACTTGCATTTTCATTGAGTTTCTCCTCCCCAAAAGTCCACTTTTGTATACGGTTAAATTAATTACAGGATTCTGTTCATTTCCTCTCCGTTTCAGTTTCCAGTCTCAGAAATCATTAACCGCTCATTTGAAATACAATTTAAGAAAGAAATCATCCGTTCTGTTGGAATAGATGTGTGTCTATTCTAAAACGTTCTAACAGGAGAATACATTATAATACAATAAATTAATCCTTAAATGCTAGTATCTCAGTGTTCTGAGGGGGGGAAATGAGAATTTGCTTTTATTTTTTTTACAAGACAGTTAAAGGACAGGAAGTTAGAGACTGAAGGAAGGAAGTTAGAGAGAGACTGAAATGGGTGGAGCCTAGGGGTGCAGGCGGGAACTGGCACCCCGCACGACTCCCGGTTCTGCATGAGGGATTAGCAGACGAGGTGGGTGCTCTCGGGCCGGAGGGTGACAGGGTGCCAGCCCCCTGAGGCCCCCACGAGTGGTAAGAGCGCCAGTGTCCCCATCTTGAATACGTGCACATTAAAGCCACATTTCTTTGGGGTACATATTGTCGAGAGCCCCGTGGCACCTGAACAGGGACCACATTTGCCCAAACAAGTGCGGGATTTTAAACGGTGCTGATTACACTGAACAAAAGACAAACATTGTGAGAGAGATGCCATGCCTCTTGAAAGCGTTTCACTTCTCTGCTTCCTTTCTCCACGTTGCCCCCGAGACCCAGGATCTTCTGCACCCTGCAGCCATCCCAAGGCAGCATCCCTCCACCCAGGGCCACCCCCTCTGTGTGGGCGGCTCCATGTGGGGTCTGCAGGCTCCTGAGACAGCCTGAAGGAGGGCTGGGATCTGAGTGCGAGTGAGCAGAGGCACAGGGCTGTGTCTTTCAGCTAAACTGTGTGATGTGGGCCTTCGCCCAGGGGATCAGAGGGCTGGTCCTTCTGTGGGCCGCGGTGAGCCGTCCTTCAGCACCTGCAGAGTCACCCTTAGCTGCCCCACCTTCCTCTCCTTGAGCCCCTGTACCCCGGTACTCTCCGGCAGCCCCAGGCACACTGATGTACGAATGCATCTGTTTCCTATTTCAAAAGTATCCTGATGTTATCAGTAGAACTGTGTCCGGCCCGTGAGAGGTATGTGGACGTCCTGACTCCCCATACCTGTGAACGTGACCTTATTTGGAAAGGCGTAGTCAAGGTGAAGGCATTTGGGTGGGCCGGAGCCACTGTGACTGGAATCCTTAAACCACGGAGCTCGGGGCCCGTCGCCAGCACCAGCGGCTGGAATTGCTGAGCAGACGCGCCAGCCAGGGTCGCAGAGGGAGCACGGCTCCGCACGCAGCGGGACCCCAGACGCTGGACCTCCACGTCGTGACACGGTCGTTTCTGTTGCCGGAAGGGAGCCTCCAGCATCTGCCTCCTTATGGTGGCACAACAGCACGCTAGTGAACCCGGGTACAAAACCACATACGTCACGTAACAATACCCGAAGAAAGTTCGACGTCACTTCAATTATATGGAAGGCTTTCTAACAGAAACCAGACAGTTTTCACGTCTGTCCCGGCAACTCTCACGTGTGTAGAGCTCCGTGGGACCCGATCTCCGTTCTCCCCATCTTCGTCCGGGACTGAAGCGATCTGCAGAAAAGTTTCGTTTTGTTTGTTTCTGTTTTTGTGCAGAAACGATCTACTTCCTGCTGTACAGGCCCTTCCGTGCCCAGAATCTGGGCTCACCTGCCCCCTTCACGTCTGGTTTTCCTCATGTGATCCACGCAGAGGAGATCGAGTCCCTGTTGACGAAACGGGCAACGGTATCGTTTCCGTCCTGCTGAATGAGAAATGAGCGAGCCACAGGCATCCGAGAACACCCCCCTGCCCACCCCCCCGCCATGCCCCGTACCCTTGACCTCCTGGGCCAGGCCAGGCAGGGCCCCCGCTCCTGACCCGCCAGGGTCCTCGCTCGGTTGTGCTCTGGCCGCCCGCTCCCGCCTCCAGGCAGCTCCGGGAAGAAGGTAGGACCGTAGCCCTCCTGTGGCAAAGCTCCAGGTGCATACCCATGGTGCCGCTCCCGGCTGTGCAGCCTTTTACTATCTGCATATTTATTTCACCTCTTAAATGAAATCCAATTTGAGGCTATTAATATTAATGCACAGAGATAATTCTGATGATGAATTAATAAAACACTTGGCCTCTCAATGTGCTGTTTGCTCTTACATTTAATGACGCTCTTAACTGGAAGGAGGAAGGAGCAAGGCAGGCTCCACCCGGAGCCTGGAAATTAGAAGCCACTTCATTGTTTTGAGCTCGCTGCTTTAATGACAATCAATAGAATCGATCTGGGAGAAGAAAAGTATTTACTCAGTCTCTCCCACGTGCTACACTCCTCGCTATTTGGATTTCTCAAGCATCATCTGAACGCAGTATTTCATCAGGGTCCTACGTGTGCTAATGAATTACACGCTAAATGACTTTTTCACACACACCCCCCCCCCGCATGGTTATGGCACCACAAAACATTGCTCTCCCGTAACAGCATCGGACGAACAGTGCAGGTAGGGCAGGAAGGGTGGCCTTGCCACAGAATCAAGAAGTCATGTCAATTGTAGATGGATTCACTTGCAAAATGGATGTCATCCCAGGCCCTCCGTTTTCCAAAAATAATTCCTGGCCGGTGGGCTCTTACTGTTCAAATAAAGATAATTTACATTCACACCCTGCCGGATTAGTCATTTAGATGCAATTAACTTAACTAGATTTAGCATTAAACTTCAGCTAAACACACGTTCGCTTCAACAGTCATTCAACAAATATGTGTTAAAGTCCCCTAATTAGGGTGGTTTCTCAGTTGATTGAAAACAACAACATCCACAGTCTATTGTTCTTGGAAGCCCTCCCAGACGCAGGCACATTCCTGCCCAAAACGCAGCCCGGGCCTCTGCTCCATAAGGAAGGGACGATTACCCATCTTACCAGGAATGAAAATTAAGACCTCACATGGAAGCCATTAATACAAAGCCAAGTACTAAAAAGAACTAAAAAAGAAACAGGCTCACTCGAGATGGGAGCGCATCTCAAAACAGGAATCTCCGCGCAAATTAAGTGACGGCGGGCAAGACACAGCACCAGCCGGCTCTTTCTCAACTTGCGAAAGAGATGTTTTTCAAGCCCATTTAAATTTTAGGGGGGACCTGCAGGATGAGACCAAATCTATTTAGGGCAGAATTGATTTGTTCACTGTCATTTACAAGGGGCTTCCTAGTGTTTATTCTTCTATTAAATTGGAACGAGCTGTTACATGGGGAGCAAGCCACGGGTGTGTGTTTGCCTCGCAGTGTTTAAAGGCCATCTGCTTTAGATCCGAAGCCTCGCTCGGTTTGTCTCTATTGCAAGATGAAAGGGGGCTGAGTTTTAATCACTGGTGAGCACGCACGTGCAGGGAAGTAGCGGGGACGGGGAGCGGGTGGGGCCAGGTGGACGCGGCCGCACGAGGAGCTTTTGGGGACGTGCTTTCTAAAGGGTGCGACAGCCTCAGCCGAGCCGTCGTCGGCCGTCAGAGATGCTAACCTCAGAGGGTCTGTTCGTCGGAGCGCGTTACCGTTACCAAATCCAGCAACGTGGAAAACAGACTTTTGAGGGGACGTTGTGGCCAGTGCATCGACAGTTACCGACCCCAGGGAATGAGCACACAACACACACAGGTGCCCACGCGCGCACACACACGCACGCACACCCAGGCACGCGCGTGCACGCACGTCAAATATCTATACATATGGTACATGTATAAACTCCCTGCAAACAAAACGTACACGCACAATGTTTTCAGCGTTTGTTGGCCATTTAACCGCCTTAAAACGTGCTCCGAATTACTGTGACTCACTACTTCTCATCTACGGACAAATGGAGCCGTCATACGAGTCTAGAAAGTCACGCACGATGTAAAAGACCAAAAGGCCTCACTTATCATTAGTGTAAAGTCACGGGCACTAGACAGAGCGGTGGCTGCGGAGGAGCATGAGGGAAGCGTGGCTGGCAGCCGTCTCCAAAAGGCTGAGGTTCGATCTCAACCAGCCACCGAATTTCCGACCTGAGAAGAGCTGACGCCCGCAATATCCGTTGGTTTGTAATTGTGCCTTCTACTCATCTGCGACCCAAACAGGAGATTTTGGAGATTAAAAATATTAACAGTTAATAACAGAGACACGCATGGACTTTAGGACCAGTGTCTTTGGTTTAAAAGAAAAAGGAGAACAGCCCTTCACACGCGAGGTAGGGAGGACCAAGCCGCCGCTTGCCCTGGGGGTCAGGCTGGTTGACGGAAGGGCGGTCTCGCAGGCGGTGGCCCCTGGGGACCCGCTCCGGAGTCCGCTCCCAGCCTGGGGCAGAGCTCTGCTGTTTGCCGGCCGTGCAGAGGGCAGCTCCGGACACCTGCACTTGACCAACATGCATCCGGAACTCTGTTCAAATGGCTCCATTTTTCCACGGAGTCTTTTTGGAAAAGGTGTGGCATAAACACACGAATACATAAAATAAAATGAAATGGAGTAAAATAAAATAAAAATATTTTCCGCCTCCCACCACCATGCACCGTGGCTCCGCGGATCAGATTTATGCTGGAGGGGGGGAGATAGCAAATGAAAAATGAAAAACAATTTTATATTTTAAATTTATGAGACTGGAGGATAATATATCACTTTTTTTTTTTCTCCTCAAGCTCACTGCAATAAATTGTCTATAGCCTGCTCGGCATGTTTTCTGTGTCACTCACGCGGGCTCAGTTTCAGTTAAAGCCGTGAGTCTCAACTAAATTGTTCATTTCAAAAGCAGCACTGCATAGTTAATTATTTGGGGGAAGAGCCTGTCCGATTTTTCTAGACATAGACAGATAACGTAGAAAGAGAGAAGAGGCAGACGGGAGCCTCGCACGGCACCTCCCACCCTCGGTGTCTATAAAATGCTTTCCCCAAGCTTCGAGGTGATGAAAAGGACAGAGGAAGGCGTCTAAATCAGCTGAGCTTGATATGATGCCAAAGCCTTTGGCTAAACAGAGATTGACTTAATTCTTTCAATAATGACTTTGGTCTGGAGTGCTTCTCCACCACAAGAGGGAGAGACCCAACAGAACAGAGAAAATCTCCTCAGTCGAGTTATCTTGACTCTGCTCCAGGCAAAACCTAGAAATATTTTTTTAATCGAGATTCTCTACAGCAGCCCTTTCCAAATGCCAGTATCCATCATCGCTGACTGGATCAATATCTGTGTTTTGGCCCCAGTCTCCTGCGAGAGATGGTTTGCCATCAGTGATAGACAAATATCACAGTTAAGCAAAGTATCCAGCCAGACCTAGTAACATTTTTATTGATTTTTGTTGTGCAAATAATGTCTTTTTGGGCTGAATAAATGGCTTTGAGCCAAACAGTCATTGTTTATGATTCCAAAATGCAATAAAGGGACAGGAAATATATTATGGCCAATGTCTCAAGGCACACAACATAATCATCCTTTGGTAGTAAAAACCTAGCCATCTGAAACCAAGAGTGCATATACTTATCCATGCTTAAAGGTGCTTGTAGGGCTTGCAAATCTTACACAAAATGTCCTGTTAGGAAACAGATGGTTTTGCCCTTTAACCTATTGAACAACTACTAGAAGACCAAGCAAAAAAAATAAGCACCATATTTCTTCAATCAATACAAAGAAAACAGTTTATTATACTCCCTTCGAATGAAATATCAAAGTTGCCAAAACAGCATCCATTCACTTCCAGAGAAAACACATCAAGAAACCCCCTGACTTTATCAAATGCCTTAAAATCGGAAAATATTTTAGGAAGGTTTTTTTTTTTTTAAATCGTACTCATTCAAAGGGATTGTGAGTTCGTTCCGTGTGGTGGTTCAGCAGAAAGTTGGCCACGCAAGATCGGCCCCCAAACTAAAAGTCGCTTGTGCGTGTTAATTTTGGCCTCCTTATCTTTACACGGCCTGGTTCCCCAAAGGGGTCGCTGAGGTGGGCTCCCTACTCACGTTCTGTGTGGAGGGTGGCTGCCACACTTTTGCATCCAGACCACAGCGGAATCGTGGTTCTGAGGGTTGTTCCCACGCATCCACAGAGACGGCGGTCGTGAGCTGGGCGGCTCTACACTGAGGAGCCATACAGTCATGCTGGGTCCCTGCGAGAACTCCACCTCCGGGGAGCAGCACGATTGTGGGGGGCTGGACAGCCTGCAGTCTCGCAGAAGCGAGCGTGCATTCCAAACCACGGGATCACTCAGCTCTTTAGGTCCTGCCACGGACACACGCACAGAAAAGGAGGAATTCAGCTGCACCTATGGTCTATATGTGCTGAGATTTATTCTTGTACCTAATATCATCGTTTGATTCGTGCTTTCACTTTTCGGGAGTATAAGGCTTATTTAAAGAATACACAAGCAGTTATATCCTACTTTACTCATTTATTTATACATGGCTACTATTGAATTACTTTTTCATGAACTAAAGCATTCAGTTTTCTCAAAGAGCATTTCTTGTACCATCAGAACACACTCAAGGCAAAAAACACGGTTGCTCAGAAATTATATTTAAACAGGGGCGCCTGGGTGGCTCAGTCAGTTGAGCGTCCAACTTCGGCTCAGGTCACGATCTCATGGTCCGTGAGTTCGAGCCCCGCGTCGGGCTCTGTGCTGACAGCTCAGAGCCTGGAGCCTGCTTCGGATTCTCTCTCTCTCTCTCTCTCTCTCTCTCTCTCTCTCTCCCTCTCTGTCTGCCCCTCCCCTGCTCATGCTCTGTCTCTGTCTCAAAAATAAGTCAACACTAAAAAAAATTTTTTTAAAGAAAATATATTTAAATTTGCAATTAAGTACCATAACATTACAAACGGTATTCTTTTGTTAGAACGTATGCCTCTGTGGAGGATAATATATGCCTGTGTATTGGACAGAATGTTCTCTTCGTAAGCAGTGCTTTATTATTATATGTTTACACGCGTAACGAAATGAGCTTTCACATGCACATACATGAGGAAATGTTTGGTAACAGGATGCCGTGTCCTCGAGAAAGTCAAGCTCGTGCTCACGCTCTCCCGCCAGCCGACACCAGCACTGAACAGTGGCGTTCTTTGGAATCCAAGCCCGTCTGACAGCTAAAATTTATCTCACAATTTTAAGTTTTATTTTTCTCATTTCTATATATTTTTTTAAATTTTTTGTAATGTTTTTATTTATTTTTGAGAGAGAGAGAGAGAGAGAGACAGAGCACGAGCAGGGGAGGGGCAGAGAGAGAGGGAGACACAGAATCCAAAGCAGGCTCCAGGCTCCGGGCTGTCAGCGCAGAGCCCGATGTGGGGCTCGAGCTCACGGAGTGTGGGATCATGACCTGAGCTGAAGTCAGACGCTTAACCGACTGGGCCACCCAAGTGTCCCTGTTATATTTTTTCTTTATGACATGTTTTCTCATTATTTCACATGGGGAATAAAAGTCCTCTGTCAGCCATGGGGGGGAGGGAGGGCACCGGGCGGGGGGGGGGGGGGGGGACACGACCTGGTCCTGTTATGTTCTTTGACTGTCAATATGTTGATGGTATTGATTATTTTACATACTGAATGATTTTTCTTTTCTTTTTAATTGAGTGCCCTGTCGGTCTCTTAGGGCTCTGTCTCCAATGTCATTCTGAGTATTCTGAGGAAGACAGACGCACTCTCGACTCTCACGGGGACATCCTCTGTCCTTCTCACTCCGAACTCAGACCCGCCGGAGGTTTGCTTTAGCATGAGGTGTGCAACAGAGAGCTGGTGGCATGTTCCTCAATGCTGACGAACACGTGGCCCTTTTCTGGATCATTCCAAATGCTTCATTTGTCATCAGTGGAACGTTTTGCTGGAATTCAGACTGTTTCCGGTATTCCCACCCTGCTTTCTCTCTCTCTCTGTTTTTCCCACTCCCGTCTCTGCTTTCATCGTGCTGCTGGTTGAGTACACGGCCTCTCTCGGCATTCCTTTCAATGATCTGAATCGTGACAGCCATTTTGCCTTTTCCGTGAACTGTAGCGTTTGACTGGACTCCCATAGTATTTATAAATTAGCTCAGGGGACAGCGGCATCTTCTAGTGCCGAGTCTCGTCCAGGAACCGGGTGCTTTCCTCCCCAGTCCTTGGCTTCCCTTCAGATCGGGTGGTTTTCTTCCTGGACATCCTGTGTGTTTGTGTACCATTTGCTTCTCAGCGCCCTTCAGGTTCTATTGTTACCGGAGGCGAGCTCCTTTCCCACCATCTTGCCTCCCTGGCTCTTACATGAGCGCCTCGCACCGTCCCCTACATCTTTCTGGACCCAGACCCTCTGCTGAGTTTCTCCTAGAACATGCGGTTTTCACTGCCTCTCTGGAGACCTTTAGGCGAACAGCCATTTTCCGAAAATGATGGGACTCTTTTCTCTTTCTTTCCAATATGGTAACTTGTTTTGCGTTAATGCCTAGGACCTCCAGAATAACGGTCCATGACGGTTGAGCAGTTGATCACACCTAGTGAGGGGTGTTTGCCCAACAGCTGTAACCTCCAATTTCCTCCTGGGAGCCGGGAGGCTGGCGTGTGCTGGGGGAGAGAACAACACTCTTCCAAATCCAGTTTGCTCCTTTGTAGGTGGCGTGTGAGGACAGCAGCATAAACCCAACAAACAGGTCTGGAAATGGAGCCCAACACGCAGAATCCAGGCACCTGCTGGGCTCCGTCCCAGAGCGCATCGAATGGTAGTTTCATGTTAGTATTAATTGTGGCTTTCATTACCGAGTTTTCACTACTGAGATGAGGAAATACATATTCCAAATTCAAAAATCTGTGTCAGTGATATGCGCAGGTCACATTTTGAACTATTCAGTTCAAACTACTCATTTTAAAGACAATACAGAGAAAAATTATAGTTAGCCCAGGATGTCCACTCATTGGAGTGATCTGGCCGACCCATATCCCGTTTCTTTCCTACAGGCTCTAATGTCAGGCACGAGACATTGTCAGAAACCTGGTGCCTGAGAAATTTGCTCCTTTGTCTTTTAGAGCTTTTACCCCATGAGGTGTGTAAGTCACCACTTCCTAGTTCCCTTCTGCGGTCACACCCGAGAGAAACGCTTTCTGGCATCTTCGTCCCTACAGACCAGGTTACAGGTGCTTCGCCTCCACACACCCGATGGATCCGTGCGACACTCGCTGTTCCCGTTACAGAGACAGTGGGACCTGCAGAGAAGGCAGGATTTCCTCCAGTCCAGCCACTCTCACCTCGTCGGCCCTGTAAACCTAGAAACAAACTTCTCTTCTTACTCTCTCCCTCCACACACATGTTCACCTGTGCTTGTTTACACACATGGCAAGCTTCATCGGACCCAACACTAAAGAGGAGAGACAACATTCAGTGATGAATATGGGGAGTCTACAGAATTTTGATCAATTCTCATGGGTTAGGTTCATCACCCCAGTCATATGTAAGAAAGAATATCTATACCTCTGTTGGCATTCTCAAAGCACTATGATTTCTTTCAGGATGGGTAAAAAGAAAATTTAGGCTATTACAAGTCTGAATATTGCATGCACATTGAAGAGATAATACTGAGACCCCAACCCCCAGACGGAAACCTCCGTCCACGCAAAGACTCGTGTGTGAATGTTCAGCGAGCGTTAGTCACGGCAGCGCAAAAGGGAAATCCAGCCACGTGCCATCAACTGGCAAACGAATGCACAAAATGCAGAATATCCATGTGCGGAATGCTACGCGGCTGTGAAAAGGCTCACGGTACCAATCCCCAGCATTACGCTACAGCATTACGCTACATGGCAGAAGCTGATCACAGAAGTTACGCATCTATGGCACACCTCCGTTCACCTGAAGTGCCCAGACAAGACCAATCCATAGGGAAAGAAAGGTTAGTGGTTGCCAGGGGCTGGAGGTGAGAATGGGGCCATAGCTACACGTGAACACCTGCTTTCTTTTTCGGGTGATTTACGTGTTCTACCACTAGACCAGTGGTGGCCGCATAGCTCTCTACATTTGCGGAAAATCATTAGCTCGTAACCCTTTAAATGTGTGAATTTTATGGTACATAAATTGTATTTCAATAAAGTCGTTTTGAAAAGGGATACTAACTGCTAATTTGTGTCTCAACAATTCTTTACGAAACACTAACCTTTCGGAAGTTTTCTGTTAAAGTTTCTCTCATAGAGTCTTTTAGTGCATGAAGGTAGGTAGGAGGCGTGCAGTCAGCAGACCAGGAATGAGTCAAAGCTTTGGTGTATAGCCTTGGGCAATTTACTGCGTATTTTTATGGACCCCTTTCCTTGTCTGTAAAAAAGGGACACCAGTAACTGCCTAGACACTCCCCCTTCAGTCTCTGGATGGGAAATAACAAATGCTTGCACTTGGTATGTGGTCAGACTCGGCAAACGTAGCTATTTAATTCACAGGGTTTCCATGGTGGTGCATGGCAGAGGAGGAAGAATGAGCAGGGCACCACGGGCACCCAAGCTCCACGGTGGGCCAGCTGTGCAGCCAGTAGCTGACGGTCTGAACCCCAGTTCCACCACCTGGACTCCAGGGGTCCCACAGCATGTTGTGGGCTCAAAAGTAATAACATAAAAGCACTTACCACAGGCTCTGGCACACAGCGGGTGCCTAATCAATGCTGATGTTTTTCAATCAGGCTGCCTTTTGAAGCAAAAAAAAAAAAAAAAAAAAAAACACCATAAAAAGTATTGAGCACAATACTTTTAAGCAATAAAACACACACCTTGAGTGTAGCCATCTAATTAAAGAGACACGGATATTTTATTATTGATGCTCTGTATCCACAGTAGTTCCAGCAGATGGGTTTCATAACATCAGTTAGATTACCCATGCATCCCCACCTCTGCAACACACACACACACACACACACACACACACACATCTCAGGGACTAAAATACCAAAACCTGGCAGGGAATTTCAGAAGGCTTTATGGCCTAGGTCTACTGGGTGTGGGAAAATCTGTCCCAATGGCATGGAAAAGCTGGGCAAAAACAAGTGTAAAAGTAGCGTTGAGATTCCCCGACACACTGGAAGAGCCAAAATCCGGAACATTGACAGCATCAGATCCTGATGATGGAGCCACAGGAGCTCTCGCTCACCCCTAGTGGAAATGAGAAGTATTGCAACTGCTCTGGAAGGCAGTTTGCTGGTTTCTTACAAAACTAAACCTACTCTCACCACGTGGTCCAGCAGCCGTGTTCCTTGATGTTTATCCGAAGGAGTTGAAAACCTATGGCCACAAAAACCCACACGTGGAGGTTTACAGCGGCTTCATGCGTAATGTCCCAAATGCGGGAGCAACCAAGATCCCTTGCAGCGGGTGGTGGGTAAATAAACTATAGTCCAAGCAGACAATGGAGTATTACTCAGCACTAAAAAGAAATGGGCTCTCGAGGCACCAGGAGAGATGGCGGAAACTTAAATGCATATTACTAGGTGAAAGAAGGCAATCTCAAAAGGCTCCGCACTGTATGACTCCGACCGTATGACGTTCTGGAAAATGCACAACTCTGGAGACAGGAAAAGGGTGAGGGATTTCCCGGGGTTGGGGGCCAAGGAAGGATGCAGAGGTGGAGTGTGGAGGGTTTTCAGGGCAGTGAAAATACTCTGCATGACACTGTAACCCCAGATACATGACATCACACATTTGTCCAGACTCATGGAGCATACCGCGGTTGGAATGAGCCCGCTGTGAACCGTGGACTTTGGGCGATAATGGTGTGTTCCTGTAGGTTCATCCATCATAGCAAATACCCCGCTCTGCCAGGGGATGTTCACAGTGAGGGAGGGTGTCGTGGGGGTAGGTGCTGTATGCGAAATCTCTGCATCTTCCTTTCAGTGCTGCTGGAACCCCCAAAAAACAGTCCTTTAAAATGCAAATGTAAGTGCTCACTCACAGTGAACATTCTGAGGGTGTCCTCTAGGCTATTGTTGGCTATCGTCAACAGCAGAGGCTCTCGGAGTCTGAGATGGGCACCCCAGGACACCTGCTGCAGGAAGCTGGGCTCCACCCTGGGGAATAAGCCCGCACTCCAGGGGCTGTTTACAGAAAAGCCCATTTCGCACACAAAATTAGCCGGCCAGGCACCCAGGTGTCCGTTTACCGCGCCAGAGCTGACCTTCCTAGGAACGGGCTCAGCGTGCAATGCCGTGGATGGGTCAACCATCCCAGCAGCACTGCGTGCCTGAAGGTTTGCATCAGTTACCACGCTTCCAGATCGCACTCTCCAACAAGACGCAGGCCTCGTTGGGCTCTCCGACTTTCCAGGAAGGCAGAAACGATGACGAGCATGGGGCTTAAGCAGGAAGACAACAGGAAGAGTTCTACCAACTTGGACCGTCCCCCAGACTAACCCAACCGGGCTGAAAGTCACCTTGCAAAAGGGTCTTTTGGCCGTTGGGAACCGGTGGGTGGACAAGAGACAGCAATGGCCAGGTCATTCTTGGTTCTATTCTGTAACGTTTTCTTGTGATCTTTGACCACTTTCAAAAACATTGTTACAAGCTTCAGATTGCTCATCTTTGAAATTGCACTAACAATACGATCGATCCCAAAGGATCGCTATAAGAAACAGAAAGCGGTCGATATACAAACTGCCTAGAGCAAACGAGGGGCTTATGAACATTCATTACTTTTCCTACCTTTATTCCTTTCCTTCTTTCCAAGATGGTCTGTGTTTGAAGGTAGGAGCTGCGGAGCCCAGCGCTAAGGATCAAATACCACCAGTCAGGAAGGAAGTTTCATGACTTTTAATTTTTGAAAACAACTTGACTCGCCCCCCACCAAATTCCCCAGCCTGTCTCACCAACACGTGTTCTGATAAAAAGACAGGCTGGGGGATGTGTCATCCACAGAGGACCAAAGGAATATGTCTGGGGAGCAAAACGTTTCTGTGGGGGAACAATCACCTGGTTTCCCTTGATAAAGGAGGTCCCTACGCAGCTGGGTGGCGTCGCGTTGGGCCGTGACAGTTAGTCTCAAGGCTGCAAGTATCACATCCCGGACCAGATTCTGAGATGAGGCTTTGGTGTGTGAATGGGCCAAAGCCACCAACGCTGTGCACAGCCTCATGAAAACCGAAACCAAGAGGTCTCTTGTTTGGTTGTTTTCTTTTCCTTTTCCAAACATTTTGAAGTTTTGGGGTAGACAATTTTAACCTTCTTGTCTCTCCCTGAAGCCAAGAGGTTTTGTTTTCACTGAGCACAAATGGTCCATTTAAACAGGTCGTTAAAATTTTCATGCGTCTCCTACGTTCTTTAGGACTCTAAAGTTGGGGTAGAATAAATCAGGAGGAGACTGCTAGGAAAAGTGGCCAAATGCCGGAATGAATCTCCTTTGAGAACCATCTCCTCCTGGCTGTGCAGGAAGCGAAGTTGCAGGAAAGCTCCAACGCACACAAACCCATCCACGCGCATCGCAACTGCTCTGTGACATTCTATCGACTCAGGTCCCAGCTCCTTTAAACAAACGGCAGAAGGTCATGTCACATGGTTTGCGGGTGGGGTAGTGTGACGTTGAATGGTTAACTGCCTGACAGGTCAACAGCATTTGTGCCATAGACTTGAAATCCAGACCACCACCTGGTCGGAGCTGTGGGATCCATGTCTCTCGCGAGGTTCACCAGGGCAGCCGAAATGTTGGTTGCCTTGAGTAAGAAAGATGCGTTGTCTCTGGGTAAGCGAGCGGATGGTAAGATCGTGAGCAAGGTGGCCCATGAGAGAAATCGTCTTTCAAGCCGGATGCCCTCGAGTGCCCTCCACCGTCTATCCCGCTATCAGGTACTGCTGGACCGTGGAGGGTCTTCCCAAATCCTGGGGAGACAATGTTCTGCCACCACGTGCACTACTGTCTGGGGAGAAGGTCTTCTGCATCTCCTGGGAGCACAGCACACAGGGAAGGTAACAGAAGGGAGCTGAGCACAGGGCACCCCATGGGGAGGAGGGGGCCTCCTTCACATCCTTACATCTACAGGGCTGGATGCCAGCTGGCCCTTCGGCCGGACAGAGAGTCTGCCTCCAGGACCTCTGAGGTGGTCTTCGGATTTGCTACAGAATGCCACTTGTCCCGGGCTGGAAGGGCTGCCTCCTGCGCTGAGGGCAGGCAGGCACAGTTTGAGGTCCCCGGACGGCGCCGTGAGGGCAGGAGTGCAGGCTTTCTCTGGTGGCGGGGAGTTCGGTCGTGGTCCCCGTGGCGGGGAGACGTTTACATGCCACTTCTTTTTTTATACAGCTTGATTGGAATGGGATTTACATACCACAGAATTCATCCATTTGCAATGTACAGCTTAATAATTTGGGGTACGCTTACAGTTGCGTGCAACTGTGACCACGGTCAATGTTGGAACATTTTGATCACCTCAAGAGAAACCCAAACTCGTTAGCAAGAACTCCCTTCTCCCGCCATGACCCAGCCCTAAGAGGCCACTCATCGACTGTCTCTATAACCCTCTTCTGGACATTGTACGTCCCGGAATCATAAACTCTGCGGCATTTGGTTTGGTCTCTTTCTCCCGGGATCATGTTCTCAAGGGCACCCACCTTGTAGACACGGGTCAGCACTTTACTCCTTTTGGTGGCCGACTCATTTTCCTGTGCACGATGGACCCTATTTGCTCATCCATCCATATGCTGATGTACCTCTGAGTTGTTTCCACCCTTCGGCTGTTGTGACTCATGCCGCTGTGAGGATTTGTGTTCAAGCTTTCTCGTGGAGAACACTTTCGTTTATCTTGAGCGTATATCTAGGAGTGAAACTGCTGAGTCCTACCACAAGTCTGTGTTTAATTTAACCTTCGACGAGCCACCAGGCTGCTTCCAAAGGGGCTGCGCCTATCAGCCATTCCCACCAACAGAGCGCGAGGCTTCTGAATTTTCTATGTCCACGTCCACGTGGGTTTTTTAAAAATGTTTATTTATTTTTGAGAGTGAGAAGACACAGAGCGTGAGCGGGGGAGTAGCAGAGAGAGGGAGACACAGAACCCGAAGCAGGCTCCAGGCTCCGAGCTGTCAGCACAGAGCCCGAAGCGGGGCTCGAACTCACGAACTGTAAGGTCATGACCTGAGCCTAAGTCAGACGCTCAACCGACTGAGCCACCCAGGCGCCCCATGCCGAAGCGTATTTTTATTGGACTTTGGATTCCAGCCTCCCTAGGAGGGGGGGAAGTACCCTCTCAATATCGTTCTGATTTGCATTTCACTGGAGGCCAATGATGCACGTCTTTTCACCTGCTTACTGCACATTTGTGTATCTTCCTTGGAGAAGGTGTATATTCAGAGCCTGTGGCCATTTTTTTTAAACTGAATTATTGTGTTTCATTTTTGAGCGTAAGAGTTCCTTATGTATTCCACGTACAAACCCCTATCAGATATATGATTTGTGAGTATGTTCTCCCATCCTATCCATTGATTTTATTTTCATTAATTAGTTAATCTATTTATTTTGTTGTTGTTGTTGTTGTTTATTTTTAAGTAGGCTTCCCACCCAGTGCAGAGCCCAATGTGGGGCTTGGACTCACGAGCCTGAGATCAGGACCTGAGCCCAGATCAAGGGTTGGACGCTTAACTAACTGAGCCACCCAGGCGCCCTATCCATTCTTTTAAATTTCCTCCTGGCGTCCTTTGAAGGACAGAAGTTTTTAATTCTGATGAAGTCTGACTTGTCTGTTTTGTAGTTTGCTCATGCTTTTGGTGTCATACCTACCATCCACCATCAAATCCACAGTCTTGAAAATTTACTGGTGCATTTTCTTCTAAAAGTTTTACTGTTTTGGTTCATACATTTAGGTCATTGATCCATTTTGAGCTAATTCTGTAAATGGCGTAAAGATTCAACTTCATCCTTCTGCATGTGGCCACGCGGCTATCCCAGCACAATTTGTTGTCAAAGTTATTTTTCCCCATTGAATGGTCTTGGCACCCTTGTCCAAAATCAACTGACCATAGACACACTTGAGCAGAGACAGTCTGCAAAAGGTTCATCTTCTGTCCACGATCAGCTAAGAACAGAAATAGAAAGTAAGCATTTAGAAACTGTAGTCGCACTGTGACAGAGGAATTTTATGTCTGTTGAGTTTCATCATTTAAAAGTTTGTTCTTTCACTATTTATATTCATTGTGATTGTATTAAAAAAGGCGGTCTGCTCTGGATTGGGGGTAGGGCAATCCTGGTCCTTCCTGCAAGCTGGTTGGAGAAGCGGTGATCTTCAAGATGGGGGGTCGGGGCGGGGGGAGTGGGGAGACCCAGAGGGAACGCTGCTGTGTAGGAAGCTGATCGGTTCGTGGGCAAACACTCCTTTCGTGGGTATGAAATCTACACTGACACAGTCTGGCCAAGAACAATCTGCATCTGCTCTTATCTGTGTCAAATGCAAAGTCTTTATCATTTAAAGTGCCCTATTAGTGAAAAAATTAGTAAGAACGCACTGTCTTTCTCAAATTAGCCAAGAAGTCAGACTATGCAGATCTGGGGATCAGTCAGAGGCAAGGGGTCAGCAAATGGAACCGATAAGGCCGAGCGTTCCATGTGATTTCAAATATTTCACTATACTTAAAAGGTGTGCAAATTCAAATAAATCTCAAAGCCTACGTTTATAGCTAACATTTTTTTTTTTAATTTTAAGATTGCTTCTGTTGGTTCAAAAAATGATGGGAGCATATTATTTTGCAGGGATATGAAGATTGAAGCCCAAATAGAAAACTCAGGAAAGCCTCCTTCTAGAATTCTAATAACTGATTCCGTAGAGACTGCCGTCAGGGGCTTGGGAGCACACACCGGGTACTCACTGCGAGGCCTTTCCTGGGTTATCTGGCTTTGAAAGGATCATGTTCAAACCCTGCCAAGATAAAAGGCGGCCTCCACAGGCTATGAGCTGGACCGTTAAACATTTCCATATGACAAAGTCCTCTCCTGAGGTCTGACCTGCTGGGAGAGCCCAAGTCTGCAGATCTGAAGAAGTCAGACCCTCTTCTGCCCTGCTTCTCAGAGACAAGTCTGGTGGGAGAGCTTTGAAAACTACTTTAAAATGCTTTCTGTGGGGGGAGAGTCTTAACGAAAAAGGAGCTACGTACATAACAATGTTCAACACCAAACTCTTATTTAAATGGATTTTTAGAATTTAAAAAAAGAAAGAAAAAAAAGGCAACCAGGGGTTATCATACATCATGAGAATAAGGTTCATTTCTGTTGGCTCCCACTCGCTCCTTTTGATATGCTTGTCAGATATTATTTATTTCTTATCTTGATATTTACTTCATCAATTTAAAAGAATGATAGTGTTTTCTATTTAGAAGCACCGTAAGCTTCTTTTGTCCCACCATCTTAAGTTTCTAGAAGGACTCTCTTACCGGACGTGGTCTAAACGGGGGGACATACCTGGATTTTCTTTTTTTATTATTTTTAAAAGTCATTTCTTGGGTTTTCTTTTCTACCTTTCCCACTAATTAATTTTAATCATTTTTCTCTTGACCTTCTTAGTCATCTTTAGATATGCGCTTAAAACCAGGTACTGAATGCAATCAGTGTACGGTATGTTGTTTACTCACGTCATTTCTCGCCAGTGTCTCAGATATCGGAGGCAACCGATACGTGATTTCCCACTGGCTGCAAAAGATCTATTCTTTGAAGCATTTGTAAGGCTTTTAGGAACCATTTTTATGTGAAAACAAAAACAAAGAAAATCGTTTCTCCTGAAAACATTCCTACCATTCGTCTACGAGTTTTGCGTGCTTGTATTTTCGAACGCTGCAACATGAGGCCAGTTGTGAAGTTGCGAAGCCTAACCCTGCTCCGTTCGGACCTCTCGAACGGTTTAGAGGGGACATACTGATTCCCCGTGACACACAGGGGGTGGTTTTAACGCGCAAACTCTTTGCTGATAGTAGAATCTGGGTGTAATTGGCCTCAAAGACTGGAGCCGCTGGAAGAATGACCAGCTTGATAACGCATCGGAGACGCTGTACTGGCGGCAGGAGCTAAAGGTTTAAATGTAAGAAATGTGCAGAGTTCATGCAAAGGTAATGTCTTCATGTCACACAGGACCCAGCAAACTTCTTTTTTTTTTTAATTTTTTTATGTTTATTTATTTTTGAGAGAGGGCGACAGAGCACGAGCAGGGGAGGGGCAGAGAGAGAGGGAGACACAGAATCCGAAGCAGGTTCCAGGCTCCGAGCCGTCAGCACAGAGCCCAGCGCGGGGCTCGAACTCACAGACCCTGAGATCGTGACCTGAGCCGAAGTCAGACGCTTAACTGACCGAGCCACCCAGGTGCCCCCTTTTTAAAAAATAGTTTGGGGCGCCTGGGTGGCGCAGTCGGTTAAGCGTCTGACTTCAGCCAGGTCACGATCTCGCGGTCCGTGAGTTCGAGCCCCGCGTCAGGCTCTGGGCTGATGGCTCAGAGCCTGGAGCCTGTTTCCGATTCTGTGTCTCCCTCTCTCTCTGCGCCCCCCCCCCCCCGTTCATGCTCTGTCTCTCTCTGTCCCAAAAATAAATAAACGTTGAAAAAAAATTTTTATAAAAAAAATAGTTTAATGTTTATTTATTTTTGAGAAAGAGAGAGGCAGAGACAGAGACAGAGCACAAGACGGGGAGGGGCAGAGAAAGAAGGAGACACAGAATCCGAAGCCGAGGACCCAGCGAACTACCTCGGGGCTTGTGCACACCTGTGTCAGTACCAACGAGCAGGTGCTGTGCTGGGTGACATGGTCCCTACAGAGATATGTCTCAACACAGCCAGGTCCCTCTGATAGCTGACAGGGCTGAGCCCGCACACGTGGGGCGGGGGGGGCGGGGAGGGGGGGAATCTTGTATTCTGTCACCTCTTCTGAAATACCTGCTCCAGGAAGGATTTTGTTCCCAGAACCCTAAATTGCCACGTTTGTAAGCAATATGTCCCTTTAACCCTTGGGGATTAATAAAACCTTTCTCTGTCATCTCTGGGAGCTCCTGGTTTGCCTGTTCTGACCTATGACACACAGAGGCAGCCTCACCCACGATGCCCAGGGGAACAGTGAAGGCACAAAATAAAGGACAATGAGGTATGCTTTCAGGTTAACTATGTATCAGGCAATAAAATAAAAAAAAGTGGCTGACATGTGCATTTAGCAGCCCAAAGGCTAAATGAATCCATTGAAATTACCTTTATTTATTTATTTATTTTTTTTTTATGAAACTTCACATGGAATAGTTTTTAAAAGTATATCTGGAAGGTCCAGAAAGTTGTATTTTAATCAGTCAGCCTAAAAATAAAATGCGAATAGCTCTTTGGAGAACAGAATTTGTTCTATCCCGAAAGTTCCTTTTGAAAACTCGGTTAATAAATGTATCATCAAATTTACCGAATTGGAAGCTAAATTTAAGGTTCTGAGGAAACAAATGCAACGCGCCGTACCGTCTCACTCCCTGCACGCCGTTTTGGAAGCTCTTCGTGTTTCTGTTAAGAATTTCTGAGTAGAAATGGAAGAATGGATAGTCGTACCCGAATCTCACAAGTGGATTTCACTATGTCTGTGAATATTTAAATGATCCGAAGTTACCTTCTTGGCTCTCTTAACTTCCAGGCTCTTTGCGCAGAGCGGCAGGGAAGAAACACACCCACACACACTGTAACCACTTCCCATAATAGTCTCTACAAGAGATTATTAAGATGTGGATTTTACTAATTTTATTGTGAAAAGATATGAATCATTTCTCTGCCCGTAAAACTCACAATTCGCCCTTCCCTCCCCCCGGCTCGGCATCAGAACTATTGTCGCCACTATTTTTGAGGACCCTCCCCACTGCTCCTACGCTGGTGGGGCCCGGGGCGTGGGTTCCTCTCCCCGTCCTCCTCTGGCCTCGGCCACAGCTGGCTCTTGGCCTTGAGAACTTCCTACTCCTTCGCTGATCTGAAGACCCCCACCCGCTAGGCAGCCACAGGGCAAACCTGAGCCACCTGGGTCTCGCGAAGAGAAACCCAGCACGGAGTGAGGCTCGAGGAACCACCTGCCATGAGGAGCAGGGGCTGGCGTGCGTGGCTCAGACATGTGTGAGTTCGCCTCCCGGTTTTGCCTGGGTGATGCATAAGGGAGACTGTCAGAGGGAAAGGTGTATCAGCAAAAATGGGACCGACGTTGGGTCATCAGGTCAGATCTTTGGAGCAGCGGCGAAGAAATAAGGCCCCAGGAGCTCACAAAGAGTTGCTAGGATACCGAGGTCTCCACCGTCAAACAGGTGCCACGTCACCATGACCTCGTCCAGGAACACGGTTCTCGGCCTCGTACAGGTGACTGTCCCTATGCCGTCGGCCACTGTTTGTTAGTTTGCACACAAAACTTAGCCCTAGATATTACTACATGTGCCCTTGACCCTAACGATGCACCTAGATGACATCGCACCTGCAGGGATGTTGCAGGCGGGGGGACGATGAAGCCAGGTCACAGCGGAGACAGTTCCCGCACTCAGCCGCCAATAGCAGGGACAACAAGCTGGCCCCGTGTCAGGCTCTTTGCAAGCTCTCTGGAAAAATGTCTCATTTATTCCGAGTCCTGTGGGCCCAGTGTTGTGTTGTCTGCACTTTGTAGATGAAAACAGCAAGGTTTCACGGGACAGGTGTCACGCCCGACTTAAGGGAGAAGTAACCTTAGAGACATGGAGGGGACTTCCACTCTGCTCTCTGGGGTGACCTCTGTCCTGGCCAGGATGGTCTGGGCTGAGATATTGTCCCTGTACCCGGTGGCCATACCCATGTTCTTCAAGGGAACTTTCCACAGCAGAAGAGGAGCCCGTCCAGAGCCAGGAAGCAGGAAGGCTCACAGGTCTCGGCAAATCCATTAGGAAACTGCCCGGTGACAGCTCTGGTCTCCTGGGTCACGTCTCAGACTTCTGGGTCAGGTGCTTTGTGCTTAAAGGGAAGGGTGATGGTGGTGGTGTTTTTAGCCACAGGAAAGCCTTGAGGTCACGCGTTTTGACTTAGCAAAGGCCATGCGCCCCCATCCTTGGCACGTGGAAATGAAGCCACTGCAGTGACATGGGTCTAGAAGCTTCCAGGCAGCAAGGAGGAACTTTCTCCTGCTTTCTGCTGAAGGAGTGCTGAGCAGGAACCCCGGCCTCAGACAGGCCCGCCTCCCCGCCAAGCTGCACTGCTGCCCGGGGCACAGGGCTTGCCGGGTCTGCCCACGGGCCACAAGGCGCCGCAGTGGTCGTTTCCAAGATCTTTTACCTGCAAAACCTAAAAGGAAACGTGCAGGTGCATTAAGTTGCTGGAAATGAGCAACGGGAGGCATCTCACTTCTGAAACTCGGTTTTCCGAAAGCTTTGTTTAAAACTAAACGGACGTTTCTGGTCACTCGCGGCCCGATGTGAGCGGACTGCAGAAACGCCACGTGCACGCAGGGAGCCCCTCGCCTCCTGGCGCCCCGCTCCTGGGGCAGCAGAGGAAAGGGGCTCAGCTTTTACTCTGTCCCTTCCATTAAAAGTTCGCTTCAAACGGCATCTCGCGCTTGATCACTTTACGGGCGGTCACGGGCGCGATGCACTATGGACCCTGTCCTGGGTGTCACCGAGTCAACACGTTAATTCATTTCATTTCTAAATGACATTTACTTATACGTTGCAAAGCCAGGGGAGAGAGAGTCTGTGTTGGCTTTATCTCCTCCGAAATTAAGATAGCGGCTTAAATTGAAAATGTAATTTAAATCCTCTCCGGCAGGAGAGTCGGGCCTCTCACCCCCCCCCCCAACCCCCACCCCAGCAGGGCTTCACAGAGAGACTGGAACAGCCAGGATGCCGTAGAGGCAGTTCCCCCGTCAAAAGAGAATTCGGAGCGGATAGAGACAAATCATCCCATGACAGAGGTTAAAAGAAACCTGTTACTATGACAACAGATGGGGTCAGATAACAAAATGAACAGCCACTTTTGATCTTCAAAAAATTCTCTTCCCTTTGCTCTCGCCTGTTATCTGGACCATTCCATCAAACACCTAGCAGATAACACAGCTGAAAACCCAATCGACCTTCAAGAAAACCCAGACAAGTTGGAAAGTGTATGGAAAGGTTACCATCACAGCCAAGGCTTTCTGATGATATTTGCCTGGGTACACAGAAACACACACACACAGCCATTCCTTGCGAATGCGACGGCGTAGGGTTCAAAGGAATCCACACAAGTGCTTAACACATGTACATAACAGTAATGTTTTTATATCACCGAGAATTGAGAAAGTGAGAGGCGTGCAGACCTAAAAGATTTAGGTGTCAGGGCTCCCTGTCACCACGGTTTGGATTAGTTAGTGTAGAAACAGTTGACATCACATCGGCACGCAAACAAAATTACACCCGTGAATGGCTGCGATTTAAATGGGGAGGGGGCTCAAACTCATTCGGTGGTAGTCACAGACAAGTCGATCCAAAAGCACATGTCGAGGAAAGGAAACTCGGCACGCCTTTCCCGTGCTGTTTGGCCGTAGAGAGATCGAGCGGGAGCCCGAGCACGCGGTGCATTTCCTCCAGACGTTTGTGGCGCTCAGCACCCAGCACGGTCTAGGCACCGCCCAGGTCTCAGCACCTCGAGCAGGACGCTCATGTTACAGGGCGTCTTCAAAAACGCAACATGAACGTGTTCTATATTTCGGCATATGTGACTTTTCCTTTTTGTGATGATGGTCAACAAATACATTTGCATTGAAAACCATCAAGTTGTCTCCCCCAAAGTGAGGTAAGTTCTCCACATCAGTGCTGTACAATCTGTTCTTTGTGGGCAGGTGCCCATCTCTGCTGTTTTGGCCAGATTGCAGCAGAGATGTGTGGTAAATGGGGAATTCGTCCTCTGTGAGCATGTGACACCCAGAGCCTGATTCGCAGCGGCCTTGGACGTGAAAGAGAAGAAGCGCTTCCACGAAGACCGCCCTGGTCCCGCGGGTGTGACTTCCCACAACATGGCGCCATTCTGAACTCAAGTCTTCACGGCACGGCTCAGGCTGGAGAGGATTTATTCACATTTGGTTTTAAGAAAAGAAGAAATGTCTCTCAATCAAATCTTTCATTCAAAAGATTTTGGAAAGCATACATCCCTTTCCTATTGGCTTCCAAAATAATTTCCAACACAAAATCATTTGGGATGAAAGGTGCCCAAAGCTAAGGCAGCAGAGAGTGAATTTAAACTGGCTTCAGGGATAATTATTTGCTCTGGTCGAGCCCAAACACACAAAAATGAACAGGACTCCCTACACGGTGATTTTCTCAAATACCAATAAATGTTTAAATGTAACAGAATATGGAGAACGGCCACATGTCAATTTTGAAGTGACCTCAAAATTCATAATGTCTACGATCGTGAAAAGACTAAGGTATTTTGATGTAAAGATGCTGAATGAAAACAGCAAAGGCGTTTTCCCCCCTTTCTTTTTTAGCTTAAGTGGCATTTGTTGTTTATAATTTCTGCATCTAAGAACTAAATGTCTCCCAGTTGCAGTAAAGAAACTCTGTTAAAAACCTGGTTGTTAAATGAATATTTTCCAAATTTTCTTCAGGATATAGTAGAACAGTATTCAACTTACAGCAAATGTCTTGGGTCATTATGAAGGAAGTTTGATGGAATTCGTTCTGTAGAGACAGCGAATTGCAGGGTGTTTCTGGGAGGCTGGATGGTGCTGGTCACAGGCCAGTGGTGGCCTCAGCACAGACATGCACTCGTCCTGCGGCAGCCACTCCTCTCAACGGTGAGGGTCACCTACATCCCAACGCAGTCCAAGGGGACAGCTCTTACCTCTAATTTCAAATGGGGAACCCAAGGTTCAGAGACGTGGCCATTCCCAGGAGCACTCGGGTCGTCAGGGCGGCCGTGAGCCAAGGCCAGGGACCGTCCCAGCAGACATGACCTCTGTCCCCATGGGTTCTGTGACTCTCCACAGTCTGCCAACAAAGCATCCATCTCAGACTCCGAAATGACATCCTCACAGCACTTTGCTTCTCGTCCACGCTTTTGTTCATCATTTTTATCTTCACTGAAGGTGGATTGAAATGCGTGGAGATGTGTGTGAGGTGACTCCCAGGGTCCAGTCCCCCGGTGCCACACCGTGTGCGCACGAGCCCCTAAGTTTGGTCTCCGACAACATGGGATACATGCCCGTTCTTCAATAAATGCAAGGGTGCTCTTGTAACATGGACGCAGCGAATTCTCTTTCTCCTACGTAAATAAACACGACGGCCACGTTTCTTCACCCCCATCACCCTCTCGCTCTTCTACGTGTTCCGTCTCTCTAACTTTCAGAGGACCCCAGCTCACTTTTCTGTGTTATCCTGCTTTCTCATTTGCAAAGATAACTGGCCATTGATACAACCTTCAGGTGCAACCCAGGAACATAAACGTGCAAATTCAACGGGCAAGAACATTCGGCAGATCTGACCGTCTCTGGTTCATTCTACGATTCAGTGCAGCAAACAGGATTTTTGAGTCACGCTGCAGAGAAGACAATCTGGCAACGAAGAGCCCTCTGAGACCGACATCGCTAAGTGAAAACCAAATCACACGGTGAACCTGATGTCTGTGACGTGACCGCCCAAGCCTTGTGCTTGTGGGAGGCTCTCCCACGTCCCCTGGTCCAGGCCAATGGTTCTTCCCGGGGACAAAACCGCTCGATGGTGCAACGATCTCCATCCTACTGTTTTCTTGCAGACCACGCTCCCTGTCAAGCCCCACTATCCGACAGATCCCCCGCCAAATGCCTCCTTTTCCTTGGAGGGGGGACCCTATAACCCTCAGGCACTACCGCTCCTCTCCTGGAGTGTCCTGTCCGGGCATGGCTTGAAGGCTCCCAGTGGTGACCTTTTTCATGTCTGAGCCCCCTGAAGCTCCAGGCACAGTGCCTTCAAAGCCCCAAAGTCGTAGGGCCACAGCCCGTGTTCGTGGCATCCAATGACATCAGGAAGGACCCCTCCCTCTAGAGTCGTCGGCCTCAGCCCTCCCTTCGCTTCCCAGATGAGCCGGGCTCCAGGGGGCAGCCCTCTATGCTCCTGTTGCCTGGCTCCTCTGTGAGCAGAGCATACTCGGGCATCACTGGATGATGGAGGCAGGCTCCCTGCTGACCTAGTGGCCCTGGTTCCCTTTGAAGACTCAATGCCAGGCTCCCTGGGCGAAGCAGTCAGCTGGAATCTGTCTTTGCAGGGCGACTCCATTTCCCCAAAGCTACTGCAGAAGGGAAGGCCAGCAAACTAGAGACAATCACCTGTCGATTAAGGGGAGGGGAGGGTAGAAAACAGTTCTGGGGCGTGGGTGTTAGGTGGCAGGCCGGTGGATGTGAGATGTCACATGACCCAGCGGCAGGAATGCGTAAAATCATCCCAGCCCGTGAGGGTCCGAGCACAATGTCAGCACAGCCCTGGCCTGACCCGAGGCCCTTCTTAGGTCCTGTCACCATGGTGACACTCACCTGGGCCCACCCAGCACTGCCCCACACCGCCCCGTGGCAGGTCGGCAGGTGCAGCCTCGGGCTGGGGGCTGTGCTAATACATAGTTTGAGGTGATGAATAGGACCATTCCACTCAAAGGGATTGATTTCAACTCCATCAAAGGGTTGGGACCAGAGGCCTAGCTCGCATTCAATCATGCCTGATGCCCTAGAAATGCCTCCCACACCATCTCTTTCTCTCAGGACATATATGCGAGGTTGTGCATCGGGAAGTGGAAAACTGAGGACAATATTCCATTTACAGGATGACGAACTGGCCGTGGGAAGCAGTCTAGGGCTCTGAGATGCCCTCGGACACCGTATGTAAGACACGCCTTCATTACCAACATACTAATCATAGGAACGTTTTCAATACTTTGCATTTCAAGAAAGACCTTCTGTGTTAAACAATCAGCAACAGACTCACTCCCAAACCTTGGAAGGGTTTCGGGCTCTACTTTGTGATTACTAAAATCAAACAAACAAAAAACAAACGACAACAAAAAAACTTTACACCAAGCTATAAAAGGAAATAGGAAATACTCCTTAACGAAGGACATTCAGAAACTTTTTTTCCGTACAGCAAGTAGAGGTAAATGCTTCATTCACTTTGGAACATCATCTAAGAAACATCTTTTTGTATTTGTATGGTATTTTGTAGGCAAGTAAATGCATTTTTCCCCTCTATTGGGCTGTGATGTGCTTGTCCACGAAGAAGAAAAGGTATCTGTGTTTTTTTAATATGAAATTTATTGTCAAATTGGTTTACATACAACACCCAGTGCTCGTCCCAACAGGCGCCCTCCTCAGTGCCCATCACCCACCCTTCCCTCCCTCCCACCCCTGGATCAACCCTCAGTTGATTCTCAGTCTTTAAAGAGTCTCTTATGGTTTGGCTCCCTCCCTCTCTTTTTTTCCCCCTTCCCGTCCCCCATGGTCTTCTGTCAAGTTTCTCAGGATCCACATAAGACTGAAAACATATGGTATCTGTCTTTCTCCGACTGACTTATTTCACTTAGCATAATATCCTCCAGTTCCGTCCACGTTGCTACAAAAGGCCATATTTCTTTCTTTGTCATTGCCACGTAGTGTTCCATTGAGTGTATAAACCACAGTTTCTTTATCATTCATCAGTTGATGGACATTTAGGCTCTTTTCATTATCACCTCACGCCAGTCCGAGTGGCTAAAATGAACAAATCAGGAGACTATAGATGCCAGAGAGGATGTGGAGAAACGGGAACCCTCTGGCACTGTTGGTGGGAATGCCAACTGGTGCAGCCGCTCTGGAAAACAGTGTGGAGGTTCCTCAAAAATTAAAAACAGATCTACCCTATGACCCAGCAGTAACACTGCTAGGAATTTACCCAAGGGACACAGGAGTGCTGATGCAGAGGGGCACTTGTACCCCAATGTTTACAGCAGCACTTTCAACAAAAGCCAAATTATGAAAAGATATCTGTTTTGCAGATAATACTCACCAGGTGATTTTGTCAACTAACAGCTATTTTCCAGGCACAGCATCAAGGAACGCTCGGTGAGTAAATAGCTCGGGACCCATGTGACATGTTTCAGCCATTGTCACTTGACCTTGAGCTGGTCCCTAGCTCTCCCCGAGCCTCCTCCTTACCCTTTGTGAGAGACGGCGGATTGGAGTCGGGGAATTATCTCACGGCAGCCCGGAGAGTTCTACCTGAAAATCTTTGAAGCACAAATACAGAAAGATAATGAGAACAAGAAGAAAAGGAAAACACGTGTAATCCTTCTCTGTTCTTATTTCCTTTCAGATGATCTTAGTAAAGTGAAATGCTGTTCGGCAACTACTATGCCCAACACTGGAGGAGCTCTTAAATACGTCCACGTCCCAGACTGCAAGGTTTTAAAAGGGAAAAAAATAATTCAGTGTATACAACAAATCAGAGAAATCAAATGAAAACGCTTTTTCAAGCTTTATGTCCAACTTTGCAGTCCAAATTCTAACTCCAAGTTTTAGTGCCCAAGAGAGGGGTGACCTTAAGTGACAGGTGTTTCCGTCACTGTATCAGATGGGTCCCCAGCAGAGAGGACACGTGCTGACGCACCCTCGGCAGAGAGGGGAGGGGCAGGCAGCGGCCTCCGTGCCACCAGATAAAAGAGTTTTCACACACAGAGAAAACTGAGGGGCAGAGCTCATCCGGAAAGAAAGCTCCCGAAGTGATTCTTTGAAGGTTGGGTGTTATTTAATATTTACATTTAAAAGTAAATTAAGGGCTCTTTAAAGGCTGTTTGCATTAAGAGATTGGATTTGCTTTAATTATGTGGTTATTTGTTGTTCCTATATAGGATTTGTTAACCCAATAAAAATGTGGCTTTTAATAGAAAATGTGGCTTTTAAAAAACAGGGCACTAATTTCTTAGATGGCAGCCTCCCACTCCGGGGTCAGCCCGCATCCCTCCATGACGACCCCAGCCTGCAGCCTCCCCCTCCCCCTCCAGCCTCCAGCCTCACTCCAGCCTCCATTCTTTGTGGGCTTGCAAACCCGGAAAGCTTGCTGTGTGGTCTTCGCTTGGAGTGCGGCTTCTAGTGACCACGTTCCACCTAATTTCATTTAAAATCCTCAGTTCTGGGGCGCCTGACTGGCTCAGTCGGTTAAGTGTCTGACTTCAGCTCAGGTCACGATCCCACACTCCGTGAGCTCGAGCCCCGCGTCGGGCTCTGCGCTGACAGCCCGGAGCCTGGAACCTGCCTCGGATTCCGTGTCTCCCTCTCTCTCTGCCCCTCCCCTGCTCGTGCTCTGTCTCTGTCTCTCTCTCAAAAATAAATAAGTATCAAAATACATTTTAAATCTCAGTTCTCACCTTGCTGAAGACTGAGGCTTCCTCACCTACGAGGCACGCGGGCCATCGCGGCCCCTGGGGTTGGCCTTTCCCCACCTTCCCCGGGCACACAGTGCAGGGATCTGAAGACTGACTGCGGCCCCCACGGCGCCTCTGTCTCCAGCCCCGCGTCTAACGTGTCCCGACTGCTGGGGCGACGGTGGCGTTTCAAGCGCCAGAAACGGTAACTGGAGGACGACTGCGTGGCAGAAGGCCCATCGCCCGTCTCCCTGCCGCCCGCCAGATGCCCCAGAAGCACCGTCCTTCCCGCTGCCAGCCTTTCCCGGCACCCCCCCCCCCCCCACCTCCCACGTCCGGACCACCTTCCCTTCTCCTTACACGGGCCAGGTGGGTGCACGCCCCTGCCTCCGGAACCCCACCTCGCTCCTCTGTCCCCACGGCTAACCGTGTAGCGTCCCGCTGTGGGGTCACCTGGCCCACCTGTGGGCTGAGCCCCCCCAGGGCTGCCCCTGGAACCCCTCTCCCCGGGGGGACCCTGGGCGACGGCCCAGGGCCCAGGCGTTAGTTCTTCCAGCCGAGTTACATCTGCGTGTGACTGTCGTGTTCGGCCCCAGGTGAGAAGCTCACTTCACCCCCCCCCCCCCCCCCCCCCCGCCGGCCGTGAGGTCCGGAGCGCGCTCCAGCTGGGCCAGGGTGGGCTGGGCGGCCCTTCCACCGTGCAGCTCCAGGGCCCAGCTGGAGACGCTCGGCCCTCGAGGGATGAGCGCGTGGCCGGCAGAGTGAGCACCTGTCCGCAAGGGAGAAGGAAGCGGGTGAAGGAGTGGCGGCTCACTCGGGGAACAAGGCCACGAGGCCCACCGCTTTCTGCCTGGTCTCGCTTGGCTCGCAGCCTTGATTCGCCGGTTTTGTGGCTCTGACCCTTTTCCGTGGCTTGCTGGGCCCATCACCTAGCTCCTGGAAGTGAAGCTCCTCGGGCTCCAAATAAGGCCCAGCTACGCCCAGCGGCCACCATCCTCCCTGCCCTTACACCCACCTGGTGGCCACCGGGTCTTGCTGGCCTCAGGGGGGCACAGGGCCCCGTTTCTTCAAACCTGCACCCTCACATCCTAACATCTTAGAACCTGTGCCCGTTGGCTTCCTCCAGCCTGGAAATGGCTCAGGATCGTGACCTGAGCCATTTCCAGCCTGGAAATGTGGTGTTGGTCACGTGAGGCAGCCGCCCACAGGATGCGGGCAGCGAGGGGCGACCGGGGCTGTGTTCGAACCCTTCCCCAGACGGGACCTCCGTGTGCAGCAGGGGCACACTCGTTCACACCGTACTGAGCCAAAATCTGTGCCCCTGCCATGGCAATATGCTTCTTAGGTGTGTTTTCTAGAAAAAAAAAAAAAAGGGCAAAAGTCCAAATCCTGCTTTAAGATATCTAGATATCTTTCCTGTAAGCACGGCTCTTCCCCCTTCCCGGTGTCTCCAGGCCACTGTCCTGATGCCTGTTTGCGTCTTGACTGCCCTTTGGATGTGCTCATCACCGCCGGCCCCGGCCTGGCCTCCCCCATCCCGGGGAGCACCTTCCAGGTAAGCAGTCGCGGTGAACCAGCCCACCCAGCTCCACACCCCGCCCCCCCACCGGCCTAGTCCTTGGGGCCCTGTGTCCAACACCTGCGGAAACAAACCAGACCAAACCTATGTGGTGACCCCAACACAACAGTCTACTGGGAGACGAAACACACTTCATTAAGCCTGGCGGTCTCTCCACGGACGCGTGCCCACTCTGAAAACAAGCTTCACCTTTATTTTTAGATGCGCTGATCGTCCACAGCCCCCGGGGGCGGACTGTCCCCGCAACAGCGGTAGAAACAGCTAACGTTTGTCGCACGTTTACCATTCTGGGTATTGCTAACCGTCTTACAGACTTCATCTCGCCTGGTCCTCAAAGTAGACCTTCTCCGCCGGGCCAGTCTTGTCTCTGTTTTAGTCTGAGCACACGGGTCTAGGGAAGGTGCTCTAACTACAACTTGTCAAGAATTGCCAACCGATGAGGGACGGGGAGGATGTTGTCTCAGGTAACCTGGTACCGGGGCCCCACTCTTAGCCATGACGCCGCCCAGGCCTGGGACGCGGTCCGGCTGGGCCCTGCGATGCCACCCGCCTGGCCATCTCATGACCCGCCCTCGTGGGCTCTCTCCTGGACACAGGTTATTCAACCACCCCGGGGGGCTCCTGCACCACTGACCGTGTGCCAACGGTTACAACAGTGCTAGGAAGTGAGCAAGGGAATAAACAAAGAGGCCCCCGCAGAAGGCGCCCCCGGAGGAGGCTCCCTCTGCCTTCCTACGCAATTGCTCTTCCGTCTGTTCCCACGGCGATTTCTTCCTTTCTGTCTGTGCTCAACTTCCTACCTCGTTTGACCGTATTTCATTCCGCTTTGCATTTACCGTGCGCACGAGGTACATTTACGTAATTTCATCCGTTGTATTTCTTGAATTCCTGCAACGTGACTCCACGGTTAACTGTGGCATGGAAAACACTCCCTCGGAAGGTCATGACCACCTGTTTCTTGTCAAATTCCGCGCAACCTTTTCCTACCGCGGACTCGGGTCTCCTGGGGCTTTCTCTGCACCCGCGGCTGCCACTTGTCTGCAACTTTACTGACTCGCTTTGTTCAAAACAAGAAGCCCCCGCCTCTCCCCTCCCACCTGCCGAGTGCCTCCCTGCACCCCCACAACTGCGCTCAGCCGTGCAAACACTCCCCCTATCTGCGTGGGCGTCAGTCTCCAGGATACCCTGGCACAGCGACACCGTGGAGGTTGTGGTTCCGCATCCAAACTGTTCAAGCGCTACACCATTTCCTTGCGGAAAATAGGTTCTTTGGAGGTGACCCTACAGACTTGTAGGTGCTGATTTGTTGGAAGGACCGAGGAAGGCGCGAGGGAGGGAGGGGCGTGTGGGGGGGAGGTGGGGGGGTGGTGATGACTCCACCTCTCACCTCTCCTCTCCGGAGGGTCTGTATGAAATCTTGGCTGCCCTCCCCTCTGCCGCTGTGCCCCCAGCCACCGCCCTGGGCCAGGCCCCAGTCCCCTGCCCTGACCTCCCCAAGATCTTTCCCTTATGAAACGTATCTCCCAGGTTTTCACCGTAACATCTTCTGGAAACGAGCCTGGGGGCTGAAATTTATAGTCATCCCATAACGACTCCACCTGCAGTCTAAGCGTGGAGGTTCAGAGACCCTCACGCGTCCCCTTCCTTACACAAGCATGGTCGCGACATGAGCTCATTCCTGAGGATGCGCGCCCTGGGCAGAGAACCTTCCGGCCCTTCTGTTCCCCAGCCCGCCTCAGGCCACACTCCCACAGGTAGCGCACTTGTGGTGTTGGCTTTGTGCTTTGGATTTTTAACCGTGATCTGATGGTAGATTCCCGAGGGCCCGGGTTACCCCTAACAGGGTGGCCGTGTTTCCAGAACAAAGCCCATTCCCATAAATACGCTTACTCGGTGCAGTGTATCACCGTCCTCAGCGCGTCTGACAATATCGGGACGCACGCTTAGCAAGGGGCCCCCGTCTGGCTCACACCGCGGGTTTCCTTGCGCAGTCTCAGCCAGGACCCCCGCCACCGGGTCCGGGGAGCCGTGTGGTCCCTCCGGCCAGGCCCGCAGAGCTCAGGCTTCTCTTTCATTCTGCTCAGAGCACAAAGGACTCTCCGGATTCGTTTATTTATGCACCAGGGAAACCGACAGGCAAATTTTCAAAAAGGATTGTATGTCATTAATTCCTATTGATGTTAAAACTTTCCTTTTTAGCAAAACAAAAAAGTGTCGGGTGAGCAAGATGCTCTCTGTCAATAGCGGGAAGGAAACTAAATGTGAAAACATACTAAATAATTGCCCGACGGTACTTGTACTAATGACCGTAAACTTCTACTCTGCTAATTTTTCTCTACACTTTTAATTACCGATCAATAATACTTTGCAGTTGACATTTAAAAATGCTGAACCACATGCAGCAACACAGACTGAGTGAAAATCTACAATGTGGGACTGAATTTGCCAAATCAATAAACGTTGCCATTTAACAAATAGTAGCATGTAAACACTCACCAAGATTAGCAGGCGCGAAGGGCTGCACCTGCGGGGTTTAATTACTGTTTAATAACACGAGGCTGCATCTCGCGGACGGAAGCCCTCTGCCGGGGGAAACAGGGCAGCCCCTGTCCTCGGCCCTGCCGTCCAGACCAACCTCCTCAGCCACAGGAGAGCCTGCTGAGAAGATGTGACTTGATGGTCTGAAGGGACAGACATCTCCATGCATGGGCATTCTCCTTGCTTAAAAGGAATTCCTTCATAAAAATCAAAGGGTCTGCCCAATGTCTGTAATCGATTGAATTATAAAGGCATTAGATGAAGGCATGTGATCTTAAAACCATCCTCTCGTGAGGATATCAATATTATGTCGATCATTTGTTTGGAATATAAAGGATGGAGGCTATGAAATACCCATCCACCTTGGAGACTAAAGAAAAGGAAGTCTTAGAACACCATGCAGACCTCAGGAAAATCAATTTTTGTAGAGCGCTGTGGTAGGGCATAAGCAATCTTCATTTTTATTATTATTAGCAATAATAATAAATCTAGACCTTAAGTACCGGGAGCCTGCGATTGTCAAAACGCCGTTATCCACACCGGAGGCAGAAGTGATTTGTCTCGGCTTCGCTGGGCCGTCGACGGGCAGCCGGGCGGTCCGTGTGCGTGTTTGCAAGATGGCAGTGGTCAGTGGGCCCGCGGGTCTTCTCCTTCGCCTCGGCAACTTTTTGTGCCATGTTCGGCAAGAGGAACGTGGAAACGAAGTGAAAGACGTCAGCTCGCACCACAGCTGCAGAGCGGTCCGCTGGCTTCTCGAGGCATCTCCTCTGCTCGATGGGAAAAGTCCAGAAGCTATTTAATGTTCCTGTTTACATAGCATCTCAGCCACCACAACTGGTGGCCCGAATCTGTTGACTGTGTGCCACTCGAGTCCGTTCTGGTTGAGCAGAACCAGAGAAGGGCACACTCAGAGGGCGGGCCCAGTGGCGGGGGGTCGGGCCGGTCCTCTGCGTGGCCTCGGAGCCAGGCTGACTCGTGGGGCCCGGGGGTCCCGCCGGGGCTCAGACTATCTTATTTTCCAAGGACAGTCTTCCTTTATAAGGACGCCAGGGATGCCAGGCGGCCCTCTGCACTTGGCTCGTCCTGCACCCAGACTGGGCTCACAACACGCCTCTGGGTCTCCCCTCAGCACGAGGCCGAGTGGGGTAAGCTGCCTTCCTCCTGTCGGTCCCATGGCCTCAGAGGGTATGGAGGGTGTCCCGAGAGGGACTCCTGAGAGGAAGGAGTGGAGGCGTCCAAACCTTCTCCCTCCCGGCCCCCTCCGAGACCAGCCTTCTCCATTTCCGGTCCTTATTCCAGCCCCGAGCACATGGGTCGACCAGATGGCCCTGCCCTTCCCCAGCTCCTTCTCATCCAGGGCCTCCTGGTTCAGCATCACATCGTCCTCCTCAGGTGGGCGAGAAAGGTCGAGACTGCTCTTGCTTTCGCTCTGCGCTCGGGACAGGGCGCTCTCGCGCTTTCGCTCCCACTGGCCTGCCCCGCTTCAAGGTCCCCTCCACCCCTGTTCACAACTTGCCCTTCCGTGACTCACCCCTGGGCCGGCCCCAGTTTTCTGGTTGAATCGACATGAGTTTCTGATACTTCCTGCCTCACAACGGACGGACGGCTCCCGCTCCACAAATGAAGGGCTTTCTCGCGGCATTTGAGGACCCAGCATCCCCACCCCACCCTTGTCCCCTAACAGGGCCTCCTCCAGGGCAAGCATGTGCCCGCAGGCCGCCAGGCTGGGCGGAAACCCAGGCTCGCCTTTAAGTGGAAAATGTGCTTTCACAACAGATTTATCACTGTCTGCATAAATCACGTGTCTGCAAAGGGAAAAAGACAGAAAGACAGACAGAAAGGAGGCAAGATGGAAGGAAGGGAAAGGAAAGGAAAGGAGGGAGAGAGAGAGAGAGAGAGAGAGAGAGAGAGAGAGAGACAAAGAGAAAGAAAGACAAAGAAGAAAGAAGGCGCCCCGAGAGGCAAGGGTCTGATTTTGAACACCATCTTACTCCAGAGCACCTGGCTGCTTTTCTGTCTTGAAACAACGCTGAACATATGGTCCTGGCATTTTCCAGGAGCCTCTGATGGGCTTGGCCTCCTGCCATGAGTGTGATGGCCTTGGCCTCCTCTGGGTCACTCCGATCACCAAGCCCCAGGGGAGCTCGGTGATGTTACAGGCCCTCCTCCGAAACACTGTCTGATGTATTTATCCAAGTGTGCCCTGTCCTCCCAGGCAGCTGTCAGGTGTGGAGGGACCTCAGCCACGGACAAGGTCATGGTGGGAGCCTCCCTGGAAGCCCACACTTGACTCCAGGGCTGGTGAGTGAGTCTATTCAACGTAGCAGGAGAGAGCTGTGTTCCTAATATCGGGATGAGAAGGCTTGGGTTGAGGTCAGGGGTCGGCCTGAGAGCTCAGAATCATGACAAGGTGGGGTCAAAGGGAATGGAGTGCAGAGTGGCACCTTCTGCCTGCACACGTGGCACACAAGACCTGGAGCGCAGGGTTCCCCGCGCCGAGAGGCAGGGCGTGGGCAGGTCCGGCGGAAGGAAGAGCAGGCAGTTCTCCTGGCCCTCTCTCCAGACATTCCCCCGCCACCACGACCCATTCTTGAAGCTTGCAACAGGATGGCCACTACTACTGAATGGCTGTCCGTGTGCTGAAGGGCGTGGAGAACTACAAGGTTATCCCTCAGCCGCCCCTGCTGTGCGTCTGGTCTGCAGGAAGCAGACCACAGCAGCACGTGCAGTGAGGCACATGGCAATGGAAGGTCAATGAGCACAACCCGATATCCTGGCTCGGTCCTGGGTGCAGCAGAGCCTTACGGCCCCATTCAGGTGGATGAACCTGGAGGAAACATCGGGTCAGAACCACCCTCCGTCCTCAGGAAAGCCTCAGGAGTAGCAATGGTTCCTTAGTCATCACTGTAAGAGAAGCGATTCCGGGGTGACAGCTACAAGTGGTGGAGGGCAATTCTTAGACGATTGAAGCTAAACTAGCCAGACGCTTGATCGAGCCATCCCTGAATTCCGTACCAACCCCTGGGCTTAGCTGTTGTGAGAGCCAATAAACTCCTATTAAACAAAAATGAAAATAAAACATAGGACTACGAGGAGCAAAGGTCATGGCAGGGACCGACTACCGGAGGGTAGGTAGCCCTGACGTTAGAGCCCTCTTGGTGGGACACAGGAAAATGCTAATAAAAACGCCACGGCCAGAGATGCTTCTGCAGCGTGTGGAAGTCAAAAAACGTGAATTAAATACAAAGACGTTCCCTGAATGTGAAGTAAAAACTTCGTTTGCAGCATAACTGTCCCCACTGCACCCGCACCCCCACGGGACAGGCTCCGGCCCTGTGCCCTGTCCACTTGCGAGGGGCGTCATTTGTCATTTCTGCTGAGCCATCACGACCAAATGACCTTTTTCAGACAACAGTTGGGGAGTTAGCTAGCCATCCGGGTAAAAACATATCAAAATAATAAGTAGGGGTAATTGATATTTAAATATCTGCAGAGTGGTTAGGATCAGTCAACTCGTAATGTTGCATTCGAGGAAGCGTGGCCGCCACAGGCCTACTAGCGGTCATCCTTAAAGACACCTCTCCCAGGAGAGGTCGGTCCTGTTGAGAACAGACAGACAGCGGTCTGGTTGCACAGAACGGCCACTCACTGGTGTGAACTAAATGCTCAGCCTTCAGACCGAGATTCTGTCTTCCTGCAGCAGCAGGAGGAAATCCCACCTAAGGGTCAACCTCCCCTCCATCTGGAGAGGACAACGGAGGACATTTGACAAGGGGGTGAGGACACGTGCCTGCAAGAAGCGGCCTGGCGCAGAGTGTGGGCATAACGTGTGCACCTGTCAGTGAGTGTGGATGGGGTGCGTGGGTGCACACGCGTGCTCAGGTGTGCCTCCGTGTTCATGCATGCTGTCACTGCAGTGCGCGGGTGTGTGTGCGAGAGGACGCCAGCATTAAGTGTGGCAGGGGTTCAGAGGGACCCTTTCAGCTCTGTTAAGTTAGTGTGGACACACCACCACGCTGTCTCACCCCCTTCCTGGGCACACCTCTTCGCCGCTCACACCCCATCCCACGCACAACCCCCTAGTGCGCACGCCCCTCCCGGCCCACGCCCCCTCCCGGACCACGCCCCCTCCCGGACCACACCCCCTCCATGCCCACGCCCCCTCCCGGCCCACAACCCCTCCCTGCCCACGCCCCACCACTGCGCACACCCCCTCCCTGCCCACACCCCTCCCGGCCCACGCCCCCTCCCGGCCCACGCCCCCTCCATGCCCACGCCCCCTCCCGGCCCACGCCCCCTCCCGGCCCACACCCCCTCCATGCCCATTCCCCCTCCCGGCCCACGCCCCCTTCATGCCCACGCCCCTCCCGGACCACGCCCCCTTCATGCCCACGCCCCTCCCGGACCACGCCCCCTCCCAGACCACGCCCCCTCCCGGCCCACAACCCCTCCCTGCCCACGCCCCACCACTGCGCACACCCCCTCCCTGCCCACACCCCTCCCGGCCCACGCCCCCTCCCGGCCCACGCCCCCTCCATGCCCACTCCCCCTCCCGGCCCACGCCCCCTCCCGGCCCACGCCCCCCCACTGTGCACGCCCCCTCCCGGACCACGCCCCCTCCCTGCCCACACCCCTCCCGGACCACGCCCCCTCCCGGCCCACGCCCCCTCCCGGCCCACGCCCCCTCCCGGCCCACGCCCCCCCACTGTGCACGCCCCCTCCCGGACCACACCCCTTCCCTGCCCACACCCCTCCCGGACCACGCCCCCTCCCGGCCCACGCCCCCTCCCGGCCCACGCCCCCCCACTGTGCACGCCCCCTCCCGGACCACGCCCCCTCCCGGCCCACACCCCTCCCGGCCCACGCGCCCTCCCTGCTCACCTATAAAAACATTGTCCAGGTCATGCTTATTCTGCCCAAAGGCTGTTCGTCCAAGGGATCCTGTACTCCAAGAAACGGCCTAAAGCCAATGTGTCTCCTGGCCTCTTGGTGGTCTGTGAGCTCCCCTTGGACCCCTCACCGTGCACCTGAGTCACTGTCAGAGGCTGCCCTGGCTTCCAGAACCTACTCTGCCTGCAAATTGGCAGGCGACGTCTTCCCAGGGCTCCCCCAAGCAATCCTTGCGGGGTAGGGGAGTGGGTGTCCCAGGCCCCCTCGCCCTTACCGCGTGGATAGCTCTTCCTGGGGCACCGACAGGCTCCCTCCGTGGGGTTGGCCGGACGCCCGCCCAGCGCGGCTCCCCGCTTCCAGGTTCCGCGCCTGCCTCCAAGCGGGTCTGGGGGAACCCAACCTGACACAGCACGGGCTCTCCCCTCACGGCTTCCACGCGGTCAGGACGCCACTGAGGACGCTGCCAGGCCAAGGCCGAGATTCCGTGTGCGGCCAGCTCGCTCCTGGAGGGCTCCCGCCCCTGCAGGCCGTGTGCGCGTGTCCGGTGTGCCCCGAAGGCTGGGGGTGCACCCACCCTGCCTCCGTTCCCCGCGGGCCGCGAGCGGGGGCACGGGGTGACTTCCTGTCAACTCCACAGACGCTTCCCTGCCTGCCACCCACACGGGTGCCAACGCTGGTGACCAAATGCGCTATCGTGCGCGAGACCGCAGGCTTTCTACCTCACCGTGGCCGAAAGTGGCCTTTTCTAATAGTGCCTAAAATGTCATGTTTGAAAACGAGAAGCGTGCAAAAAAAAAACCAGTCAGTAATGCACCCCCTTTAATGTAAAACATCTTCTACAGTCTGATCTGCAAGAAATGGCTGGATCTACAAGAAAACAATGGAAAATAACTAAAAAGGGCCACCTGGGTGGCTCAGTGGGTTAAGTGTCTGCCTTCGGCTCAGGTCACGATCTCCCCATCCATGGGTTGGAGCCCTGCATGAGGCTCCAGGCCGCAGCTCAGAGCCTGGCATCTGCTTCGGATTCTGTGTCTGCCGCTCTCTGCCCCTCCCCCACTCATGTTCTGTCTCTGCCTCTCAGCAATGAATAAACGTTAAAAAATATTTTTTAAACAACTAAAATATGTAGGTCATTCAACTCATGAACTTAGTCGAAGGGGTAACTAGTGTCAAGAATTGGACCCCAAAACTAAATATGAAGTCCGTGAAAATCAGCAAATCCAATGAAAACCTAATCAAATGTTCCCAGCGAGGACGCTGGGTGTGGAGAGGAATGACGGCGAAGTGTGCACAAGGGTCTCTGGGACCTCAGTGTTTACGGGGCAGCCGAGCACAGTGTTCGGGGAAATTGAGGGAAATGCAGGAAAGTGTGTCCGACCGTGTCCCCTCCATCCCACGACAAGTGGCTTGTGGGGGGGGGGCAGCACCCCAGAACTCAGAGACGCAGGCACACGCTGGCCGACCTGGCCTCCAGGGGCAGGCCACGCACCTGCTTCGCCATCGGATTTTCCACCTGGATTCTAGGGCCATCGTCGTCCGGGGCACTGCCCTGCCAAGCATCGTTTGGCTGTATGTGAAATAACATCCGAAAGCGTTTTAGAAATTTAAAAGATGTTTCGGTGCATTTTGCACCGAGAACTTTCCGTCTGCTGACGTGAGCCAGTCCGGGAAAGCGAACCGTTCCGATGGAAGCGCGGGACACTCAGCACCCTGGGCGGTTCCCGGGAAAAGTCCTGTGTTCCGTCAGCCACCTCGACTAAACAGGGAACTTGTCACCAACATTACGTAAGGGGGGGAATACGCAGTGCCAGGAGACCCTCTGCGGAAAATATTCTCGGGACGCCAAGGAAGCCACGAGCCGCCGTCAGGCTCCCCTCACCCAGAGCCCAGGGAGGGACAACGGGGCAGGGGGGCCACGTTCACACCCGGCACGGGTCGTAGCACGGCCACCTGACGAACGATGGCCGCCCATGGTGTCTATCGCGGCGGGAACGTGAAGCCTCATTTCAAGATTTAGTTTTCTAACTGGATTGAAAAGTGTTCATTAGATGGTCTTAGATGTCGTGTTAGCACCTTTCAAAATAATAAGCATTTATTTACATAGGTTACAAAGGATTCCAAAAACTAATCCACAGTGTATTTGGTGGGGGGGGGGGGGGGGGGGAATGACATTAAGAAAATTGTGAAGGAGCCACAAAATCAGCTGGCTTTGCCTTCAGAGAAATGCGCCCGGGCAGACAGCCTCCCCAGAGGCACGAGCAGGGCCCTGGCCCATGATTAATGAAGCCCCGTAAGGATGCCGCCCCTGAGATTGACCTGCCGAGGCCCGCTCACCCCCCGGCCCGGGTTCCCGTGCACCCCACTCCTTGGATTAGCAGTGACAACATCCTGGGGGAAATTACCCAGCGCTCCGGATTGGGCCCTCGTGTCTTCAGGAGCATTCGTACCCAAACAAGGAGTAAATTAAGCACGCAGAGTGATTTCCCAGGATCTTTGAAAAGCAATCCATCCCAGCGCTGGCACTCACGCGGCCGCGCGCCTTTAGCTGCGCGTCTGGGACGCTCTCCCTCCATCTGACAGCCTCATTCTTCCGCAGGCCCAAAATCTCCACACGTTTTAGAAAGTTAATTATTAAATACCCTCGATTGTCGTTGAGTTGTACAATAGCAGGGACAGAGGCGCAAGTAAGTTACGCTATCTCTCCCCCCCATCTACCGCACATTTAACCACCTTTGATCTTATCTAATAGCAGATAGAGAACTGAAATAATCACCATTTAAATATATTAGGTTGTTTGACATAGGTACCGCACACAAGGAAAATCAATAATGATTATACAATCACCAGATACAGTGTAAACGGCATACCGCAAAATCTTTACGGGGCGAGATAACATCACAGAGATCCCAACGAGAGTCAATAGCCATTAGTTTTTAAGAGTGGCCACTTGAACTTGTGCGTGTGGGCGTGTGCATTGGAGCCCTGGGTGTAGGATCTTAAAATAGACGAGGTTCAAAGAAATAAAGAGAAGTCGGGTCTAAGAGACCCGTCTCAGTGGCGGCTACGGCTTGCTGAACTTTTGTAAACCCCAGTATTATCTGTTTCCATTGAAGCAAGAAACGGCTGTTTACATTTTGCTCAGTTTTTAGGGAAATTCTACTGGCTAAGGAGGTTCTGTACAATTACAGTTAAATTCAAGTGTCTGAAACACTTAACGCGGAGAGCTCGGCCTCTAAGCCTTGGCCTCTAGCAGGCTCCTTTTCGGCTGAAATTTGCTAACACCCGACACGCCTCTCTCCACTAGGAGGGGAGGAGAGGATCTTGCGAACAGGTCTGTTCTGTGTTATTTTCTTCAAGGCAGTGGAGTCCTGAGATTCTCATAAATGACTTTTCACCACTGAGTCATTTGGCAAAGAACATCGTTTTCACTCAGGGAAATACCTGCACGAGTTCCGGCAGCCCAGAGACCTCTCTGGGCATGTGAAAATTGATGAGAGTCAAGGATTCTTGGTCAATATTGAAGAATTAAGAAATGGATTCAGTAAAATGCAAGCGGTTATCAACTTTCCAGATTGTACTCGGGCAGAAGAGGAGTCACGATGATCAATCTGTTCTGAGTCCTCAAAGCCGGGCCCGAAAATGCATGTGCTGATTCCATTGACATATTGGTCCCTCTTTGCCGTCCAGACGCCATTCTGATAGGCCAACCTTCTCAAGCATTAATCCGGATGACAGCGAGTGTGTTCTCCCTCTGCTGAGAGTCATTGAGAGAGAAGCGTTCGGAGAAAAAAAGTCCGTGTTATTCCTCTATTTACATCCACCGGTACTAAAAACTTGGCACGCCTGAGCCCTAAGCAAATACTGCAAGATGAAGAAAAAGTCCAGCAAAAAATAGAACGCAGCCATTCCTGTCCTCTTAGAAAATTAAAAGCTCCTGGAAGGAATACAGGCGTCGCTTTATAACCCTTATCCCCTACCCTGTGCAACCTGGCTGTCAAATTTACTGTTTAAGCTTTTCTTTGTAATCACGCGATTATACACTTTGTCACCTGCCCCACCCCCATCATTCCATCTAATGGTTTTAAAGGGAAAGGAAATTACTTGTCTTCCCAGCCAGCACTTGACAGTTTTATGGGTCGTTTGTAATGAAGCTATTCTTTGGCTTTAATGGAGACCTTGATCCCGACCAGTGTGAATAATTGTCAAAAGGTGATTAATTAAATATTCACCACTCCCCTATAAAATTGATCAACATATTACATTACACTGCTCCAAAAGTTATTTTATTTCTTCATTCGACTTCAAATTCTATGCATTTAAACAAGCTTTAAACCGGAGCCATATAATTTACTACACATTAATTATACATACACGCTGACTAAAGTAAGGAGTGTTTTACACCTTTTTTAACTCTGTAAAACGTGCCACTATCACTTACAACATTGAGAAGTCCAGTCTGGGAAACGAGATGTCTTACATTCGCTTCCGGCGTGTATAGAGTAGTTGCCTTGCCTAGCAGGTTTCAGATTCTGCAAACACGTAGCTTTATGTGAAGTAAGTTTCCAAGGCAAGATAAAAAAAAAAAATATATATATATATATATATATATATATATATATATATTTTTACATATCTGAATTCAATCGATGTGTGAAATTTTGGCTTTTAAAATATCATCCCAGGGGGGCACCTGGGTGGCTCAGTTGGTTACGCATCCAAATCTTGATCTCAGGGTCTTGAGTTCAAGCATCGTGTTGGGTTCCACATTGGGTGTGAAGCCTACTTAAGAAAGAGAGAGAGAGAGGGAGATTGAGGAGAAAGAAAAAAGAGAAGAGAAAGGAAGAAAAAGGAAAAGGAAAAGGAAAAGACCATGCCAGGATGAGGCCCATCATTGAACTTTGCTCATCCTTTTCCTGAAGCACCCTGGGCTAACCATTGAGGTGAGTGAGAATGAGGCACAGACAAGGGAAGTCGTGGACCAGGAACTTGGCTGGATAAAAATAATAAATAAATAAATAAATAAATAAATAAATAAATAAATAAAAATAAATAAAATAATAAATAAAAAATAAACAAATAAAATAAAGAATAAACAATAAATATAAATAAAATGATAAATAATAAATAAAATGATAAATAATAAATAAAATAATGAATACATAATAAAGAAAAAATAATAAATAATAAATAAATAATAATAAGTTAATAATAAATAATACATAATAAATAAATAAAAATAAAGCCCAGACTCCCTTCTTCTCCACAACTCCCAGCTTCCATTCACCCTGGGTTTTGACCATCTGCGTAAATACATGCGGAATCTTCCTAGAATGTGGCTCCTTCCTGCTCATGTCCCCTGACCCAGCATCCGAGCTGTCTTCATCTGAGTGTGGGGCAAGCAGAAATTCCCAATTTCGAATGTAAACTCCACCTCAAAGACGCCCATGAGGCCCAGAAATTATACCAAATTTTATTATTAACGAGGAATAGCTGTGATGTGGTGAATTATGTTTAAAAACCTGTGAAAATAAGTGGAGCGAAAATCACGAAAACTCCAACAAAACAGGCCAGTTTTCTGCAGACAGGGTCTCTGCACTTGACCGGGGAGCGGCCGGTGAGAAATAGAGCGTCACAAGCGTGCTCCAGACAGAGGCCAAACGGTGCGGCACATTCAATGAGCGTAGGAAAGTCAACACTTCACAGAAGTGTCTCTGCTCCTCACACAGGGAGACGCCGAGCCGTCTGAACCGTGCGGAGCCGCCAAGGGTTAGCGGGCACCCCGGATTCCTGCTGGGTGACACCCAGCGCGCAGCGGGACCTCCGATGGAGACGCGCACCGCGTCCACCCACGCGCTGGCGTTCCAGAAGGCCCCGGAGGCAGCTCAGAATGCAGATGGCTGATTTCACTGAAGTAGTCAATCAACCCCCGGCCCCCTTTTTTTTTTTTCCAGGCTGTTAAAATGTCACCGAGTGAGCCTAGCAGGTAAAAAAAAATGATGAGCAAAAAAAAAATAATATTTCAACTTGAACAAACTTGCTATTTGTACACTTGATCACATGGGTCTGCTGGTGTCCAGATGATTCCAGCAGCAGCTACAGGAATGAGTCCCACAAAGGGACTGAGTTTAATCATCCAATCCCAGACTGTATTGATTTTGGGACTACTTGCAATGACTATATAAATAAGCCATTTCTTTGCAACTGTATCTACAGCCGGTCATGAACCCAAAACCTTCACAACCTGGTCCAAAGTGAATTATGCCCCGCAGAAATAAATTAATAAAACTAACACAGCCGGGCTCCTCCACCAACTTATTTTCACGTTTCAAGAGCTCAAAAATATAAAATCAATAATCATTTAGTCATATGGGTAAATGAAGCGACATAACATCAAAGTAAACCCTTTAGCTATGCATCCTAGGTAATTTATCTCATCAAAAGGCAGTGGTAATAATCCTTTCCACTCCCAGACAAGCTGCCACATAGCTGCTGCATTATCCTGGAGTAAACGCGTTGGGAGAAAATATTAAAAATCAATATCTGTTTCCTTCTATCAGACCAGATGGCACCCATCATAAATCCATCCCTGTAAAGGGTCCTTGGAGCTGGGTGCCCAGGGTGAGGAAGACAGCTGAATTAACAACATAGTCGACGCTCTGCTCAGTGGGTACCAGTAGCTGGATTTCTCTAAAATTTCAGTATTTTACAATCGCAAAAAAATTTGCTGAAATTATAATGACGAGGGAAAAAAATCTATCGCAGCCATAGGGCGCAGAAAGGAAGTGATCACCAGGACTGCGAAATACAAACGTGAACGGCAGCTTTCAGGAGTGCCTGCAGGGGATCCCAGGTATTGGATTGATTTATTGGATCATTCACTCATTCATTCATTCATGTAGCCTGCTGATTTCTGGCCATGAAATTCAGGCATGAGCCCCTCCAAGTGGAGAGCCCATCACCCTGTCACACGCTGGTCAGACGGCCTCTGCCCACCCAAGACACCTACTAACAGGGTTTGCCTGGCTCTTTTCTGACCACAAGTGCCCACGGAGAAAGAGCTGTGTCGCTGAGCCCCCGAGAGGTCTGTTCCCTAAGGGAGGGGAGAGCTGCCTGATCCCAAGCGCCCTGACAGGGGGGCTTTGCCGGTGACAAATTCGTACACTAGACATCTGGACACATGAGCCCGAGCCAGAAGCTGCATTCACGGTGTGCCAGAGGGTAAGGCTGCTGAGCCTTGACATGAAGGGGGCAGGAGAAAATGCCGGAGAAGCTCCTCTCAAGAGTGGACGGCTCCCCATTTGTAAGACCTGCTTAGTTTCAGTCGAGCCTGAATTGTATTATTTCTGGGAAGTGGGAGGTTGTTGTCATTCTTAGCACCACCTCTCCTGGTGAAAGCAGAACACACACACACACACACACACACACACACACACACAGTAATTAAGCATTGGAAAAACAAAAATTCCTCCAACATGAGGAGGAACTTTCAGGAAAGGCCAACTTAAGTCTTGGGAATCTGCTTCCAGCCATCCTCACTTTGAGAAGCCATTTAGATCTCATGTTGTCCCTTACAGACGGAACTGTGTTCCCCCCACATTTGTATGTTGAAGCCCTACCCTCGGGCACTTTGGAATGCGGCTATGTGGAGACGGGGCCCTTATAAAGAAGTAACCAGCCGAAGGGTGGACCCTAATCCAGCGGACGTGGGCTCTGACTAGAGGAAGAGACACCAGGAAGGCCACCTGCAAGCCTGGGCCACAGCTCACACCAGAAAGCATTCCTGCTGATGCCTTGATTTTAAACACCCAGTCTCCAAAACTGTGGGGGAAAAAAATAAGTCTGTTGTTTAAGCCCCCCAGGCTGGGATATTTTGTTACAGCAACCCATGCAGACTGATACACAGCCCTGAGTTCCCTGTACTTGAAGTTCAGTTTAACAGCTGCCTCAGAATTTCCTCCCTGCAATAGCTTTATACACAAAGTGTTTCATAACAGGTTCCTCGTCCCCTTGGATAAATAACCCTGTGAAGAGAGCCCCAAAGAAATCTCTTCTGAAGTCAATCCTACTCGCGTCAGTTTAGGGGACAATCCCTGTATTTTCTTTCAGAAGAAAATGTTCTCGTCCTCAGTCCCGGTCACTGAAACGTCCCCATGACCCACTTATCTCATTTTCAAATACGCATCCCCAGATTGAACATCTTACCTGTTGTATTCTCTGACCAGTGCACACAGCCTCTTAGTCCGCGTCTAGATACCAGGTATTTATGAATAAGAACTAAGACGACATCAGATTGTGACAGAATCCTTATCACTGCTGATTTATTGGGAACTTACACGTAATCAAAAGCCCTAATTATTTTCACACATATTCTTATGTAGAAATTCATGATTGATCATCTATCTGACGTTTTGAAGTTGCTTTTGTTTTAGGCTAGGTGTGTGCCCTTAGGTTTTTTTCTCCTGGCAAATGTGAGTTCAGGGTCGACTCCTTGCTCTGGCCTAAGGAACGTTGTATGTGAATCTTCACTCCCAGGCGGAGAACTTACTACTGTCCCCAGAGGGAATGTCATGTCACAGATTGCAGTGTGGCGGACAGGATGTACAGAAACCATGCTGCCCCGTTGTCCCCGAGTAGAGATCTCCACAAAAGCCTGCATGTCCCAAGGAACAAACTCCAGAAGAGCAGAGGCTTCCTCCACCAACCTGCCGGGTATTTCCAGCCCTCCAACGGCCCTGCACCTGCACGGGCTAAGAGGAACCAGCCAAGGAAATGAAACACCACGGCTTTGTGTGACGTCAGCAAAGAGCAGACCGATGCCTTATTATTCCAAGAACATCCAAACTTGAGCCAAATTATCGATCATACCCAAAGTCTAAAACAATGCTGTCATGTTAGAAAAGTTTACTCTGACGATAATGTTTCAGTTCACTTGGCATCTTTCAATGCCCTCTCGGAGAATCTCTCTCAAATTGGGCACTTATTTTTATTAAGTACTGGAAGTTGAACCATACTTATAAAATTATTCCATTCCTTGAATGTAACTTTTCTTTCTTAGAAATGACTAACTGAGCTCTTGTTATCTGCTTTGTTCAGAACCTGGAGTGTAAACATTTGGACTGTGAAGAATTTGGCTATCAATCCTCAGAAATATCACATTTACTTCCCCGTAATACTATATATCAAAGCATCAAACGGATTACAAATGAGACCCACTCAGAGAAAGTCACCCGAAAGCCCGTAAATGTGATCCCAGACCCTGACACACAGTTTTGCTTCCCAAGATGGCTGTGAAGGTGGACCATACATCAAGACCACTGTCAAGTGTTATCAGGGGGGTTGGGGCCATCAATCACGTGAGCCTTCCATGGGACCCTCCCAAGCCGGTGGTGTTCCATATCTTTCTTTTAGGAAACATTTAATCATCGACACACTTCTCAATGGGTATTAAGAAAGTCAACTCTTTAAATCTCTATGGTTGCTAAGAGACTGATATTTAATGTTCGAAAATTTTCATCTATATCAGATATATTTTCTTCTACGGCAGACAGGATCTTGAGATCTGCCAAGAGGGTTAAAAAATAGCTTTTATAAAGAGAAATCATACACTTTTGTAAATATTAGTCTTTCCTTTTTAGAAACGATTGTCTGCAATTCTAATTTATCGATGAATTTTCAACATAGCATACGACGCATACTCACTCTGGCTAACGGCAATTAGTAACTTGGGCTTAGGAACTGAATGTTTGGCAAGCAAGGAAAATATGCCCTAGATAACCTTTTCCCATTTATGCTTTTCCTTCCCTTCCTGGCTTAGGTTAGACCAAGCTGCTTCAGACTTGAATGGAACGGACAAATTAAAAGAATAACATCCACTGCTAAAACTGAGGCCAGAAGGGAGAATATAAATCAACCAATATGCTCTTTTAAAAAAATACCAGTGGCCAAATACAGATTCCCCACTGCTTCCTCTTCCTCACCATCATCACCATCACCCGGCTCAGGTGGTGTATCTGGTGTGGTTGAAGGAGCCACGTCTTATACGTCAACATTTCCACTTAAGTTTAAACTGTAGACAGACTTATGCACATAGGTTCTCATATAAGAAAGTTAATTTTGGCATTATTTATTTATAGTAGCGCTGTGCCTTCCTACCTTTAGACAATCTGGTATGTATTTTATACTAAATACATACGCATTATTACATCAAAGCACATATAGGGTTTTTGTTTCGTTGAGTCATTGATTTACATCGAGCTCAGTGTTAGGTGTTAAGCCTTCTCGTTCTACACCTTATAAAACTTCAGCCAAGAGCCCAGTGGAACTTCTAAAGGTAAAAAAGTCAAGAGCTGAAAAGAAAAGTGGCTGATGGACTTAGCAGATTAAGCGCCACAGAAAAGGAAAATTCGGAGGGCAGAAGGAGCAGACATCCGAGCACAGAAGGAAAGAAAGAAGGACTGCGCTCAAGCAAAATGTATGAAATCTTCCCATTAATTGTGTGCTGTAAATTATGCAAGTGTATAATCAAACAGACATGTTTGAGATAGAAGAGCATTGGGCAATAGTTTTAAAATGAAATATATGTATATATATATATATAAATTATACATATACATACATATATATATATATATATATATATATATATGCTTTTTGGCTCAGAAATCCCAGACACGCAGTACCTTATCACACACAAATAAAATTGAATGAGAATATATGTGCAAGGATGTTTTTTGTATGACCATTGAGAATAGCAAACACCTAGAATGAATATACATGTGTTTCCTTGGGGAAATGGGTGAATAAATTACGATAATCTACTTTTGTGCCACAGAATATAACACCACCATCCAAAAAAGAGAGAGAAAGGGATGCCTGGGTGGCTCAGTCGGTTGACTGTCCAACTCTTGATTTCAGCTCAACTCATGATCCCATGGCTCGTGAGTTTGAGCCTCACATTGGGCTCTGAGCTAATGGCGTGGAGCCTGCTTGGGATTCTCCCTCTCTCCCTCTCTCTCTGCCCCTCCCCGGCTCACACTCTCTCTCTCTAAATAAATAGACATTTAAAAAAAAAAAAAAGAGACAGAGAAAGTGGTAGACACCACAAAAGGAAAGATTAGGGAACTTGAAGATACAGCAATAAAATGTATCCAAAAAGGAGCACACAGAGGAGGAAAAAAGACAAAACATCAAGGATAACAACAAAAGCTAGAGCCTCAGTGGAAAAAGGTCAAACAATCTAATGTAAACCCATTTGGAATCTCTGAGAAAGAGAAAGCGTCAGAAATATATCTGAATAAATGACAGTGGATATTTTTACAAATCAATGAAAAAACTTAGCAAAGCCCAGTCAGGATAAATACAAAGAGAACCATGCAAGGCAGCTGGGGTAAGGGGCGGGAGTGCACAATTCAGGGGACCGCAGATAACAATGACTGCAGACTTCTGAGAATCAGTGAAAGCCAGAACAACGAAAAAAGAAAATCTATAAAGTGCTGAAAGGAGAAAGAATCAAGCTATAATTCTGTGTCCAGAGAAACATTGTTTTAAATAAGGCAAAATATTTGTCCAGATCAATAAAAGCGGGAAGAATTTATCACTAGAAGACATTTACTATAAACAATGTTAATTTCAAAAGTTCTTCATGCTGGGGGCACCCGGGTGGCTCAATCAGTTAAGTGTCTGACTTCGGCTCAGGCAATGATCTTGTGGTTCATGGGTTCAAAGCCGCGTTGGGCTCTCTGCTGACAGCTCAGAGCCTGGAGCCTGCTTCACATTCTGTGTCTCCCTCTCTCTCTCTGCCCCTCCCTGCTCATGCTCTATCTCTCTCGGTCTCTTAAAAAATAAATAAATGTTTTTTTAAAAAAAGAAACCTTCTTATTGCTGAAATTAAATAATGCTAGATAGGAACTTGGGTCTATGGAAAGGAACAAAGAGCTCCAGAAATGGTAACTAATGGTAGATAAATATTAAGGTCATTTTTCTCAATTTTGAATTATTTATTTATTTTAATTGTTTTAATGTTTATTTTATTTAAAAACATTTTTTATGTTTATTTATTCATTTTGAGAGAGAGAGAGAGAGAGAGAGAGAGAGAGAGAGAGGCACGCCTAAGCAGGGGAGGGGCACAGAAAAGGAAAGATAAAAATCCCAAGCAGGTTCTGCACCATCAGTGCAGAACCCCATGCCGGGCTCAAACTCACAAACTGTGAGATCATGACCTGAGCCAAGATCAAGCATCAGATGCTTAACTTAACGGAGCCACCCAGGTGCCCCAGTTCATTTTATCTTTGAGAGAGACAGAGTCTGAGCAGAAGAGGGACAGAGAAAGAGGGAGACACAGAATCCGAAGCAGGCTCCAGGCTCTGAGCTGTTGGCACAGAGCCCAGTGCAGGGCTCGAACTCAGGAACCATGAGATCATGACCTGGACCGAACTCAGGAACCATGAGATCATGACCAGAACCAAAGTCAGACTTAACAGACTGGCTTAACAGACTGAGCCACCCAGGCACCCCTCAATTTTGAATTTTTTAAAGGATAATCGATCATTTAAAGCCAAAATGTCATAATATATTATGAGGTTAATATCATATGTATAAATAAAAGTATGACATTGGAAATTGTCTTGTAAGGGTCTTATATACATAGATATGCAATATTTAAAGGTAGATTTCTTGAATTAAAGTTGCATACTGTAAGCTCCAGAGACCGCTAAAAATATAATTAAAAACAGATATAACTAACAAGCCAACAATGGAAATTAAGTGAAATAAACAGAAAAATCAATCTAAAAAAGACAGGAAAAGATAAAGGTACAGGAGAGAATAGATAAGCAGCAATATAGTAGATTTAAGCCAAACCACAACAAGTGATATTAAGTATTAAAAAAATCTAAGACACCAGCTAAAAGGCAGGGATTGTTAAACATAATAAAATGTAAGACCCGAGTACAGACTGCAAGTCTATAAGAAATAAGCTTAAACATTAAAAAAAGAGAGAGAGCTTTGTTAAAATAATAGGATCAAAAAAGGCACACAATGAAAATACTAATCATAAGGAAGCAGAAGGGACTATTTTAGTATCAGACAATATACACTTCGGGACTAGGAATATTTGTGTGTGTGTGTGTGTGTATGTGTGTATATATATATATATATATATATATATATATATGGATATTTCATAGTGATAAAGTAGTTAATAAAGAAAAAAAAAAGCAATCCTAAATTTGTATGCACCCAATAATAATGTGTTGAAATATATGAGGCAAAAAAAATTGACAGAGTGAAAGAGAACTAGACAAGAACAGTTGGTGATATTAACACTCCTCTCTCAGCAATTGATAGAACAAGTAGAAAGAAAATCAATAAGGACATAGAAGACCTAAATAACATCATCAACCAACTTTAATCAATTGATCTATATAGAATACTCTGCCTAACAACAGCAGAATGCATTTCTCAAGTGAATCTGGTATCTTCCCCAATATAGACCAAATAATTGACCATGAAACAAGTTTCAATAAACTTAAGAGGGATGAAATTATACAGAGCATATTCTTTGATATAGTGGTATTAAATTAGGAATAAATAATAAGAATGCATCTATAATATTCCTGCATATTTGGAAACTAAGCAAAATATATTTAAATAACCCAGTGGGTCAAAGAAGAGGGTGAGAAGAAAGGGAATTGAGAAAATAGTTTAAATAAAAATGAAAACACAGCACATAAAAATGTGTAAGCTTCAGCAAAAGCAATGCTTAGAAGGTAATTTGTAGTTTAATGCTAAATATGAAAAGAAGAAAAGTTGAAAATCAGTGGTCTAGGCCTCCCCCTTAGAAGCTAAAAAAAAAAGAATATCAAATAAATAAGAGAAGGAGTGAAATATTAAGATCAGAGCTGAAATCAATGATTAAAAAAAAAAAGACTTACAATAGGGAAAAATCAATGAAACCAAAAGCTCATTCTTTGAAAAAAAATCAATAAAATTCATGAATCTGTAGTTAACTTAACAAGAGAAAATGAGAAGATATAAATTATTAATATCCAGAATCAAAGAAGGCACATCACTACAGATCCCACAGATGTTAAAGAGATAATAAGGAAACATTATAATGTGTTTTATGGCAATGCATTCAATCATTTATATAAAACTGAGACAATTTCTTGAAAGATATCAAACATAAGGAAGAATAGAAAATATGAGTAGTTCTGTATTTATCAAAATATTAAATTTATCATGAAAAATTCCCTACAAAGAAAATTCAGTGATCAATTATTTTTTAAGTTTATTTATTTTTGAGAGAGAGAGAGAGAGAGAGAGCACAAGTGAGTGGGGGAGGGGCAGAGAGAGAGAGAGGGAGAGAGAGAATCCCAAGCAGGCTCCACACTGTCAGCAGAGCCCGATGGAGAGCTTGAACCCATGTACTATGAGATCATGACCGATCTGAAGTCAGACCCTTAACTGACTGAGCCACCCAGTCCCTCCAAAAATTCAGTGATCAATTCTATTAATATTTTCAGAAATAAGAAGAAGAACAATGATAAAAATGTTTCAGAAAATAAAGGAGGAGGGAAATACTTCCGATCTCATTTTGTGAACCAAAACTACTTTGTTACTAAGACACCAAAAACAGAAGAAAAAAGAACTATCAAAATCCATTATGAAAAAAAAGGATGCAAATTCTTTTACAAAATATCAGCAAATAAAAACTGGCAACAAAAAGAAAATATATTATGACCAAATAGAGTTCATTTCAAAAATTTAAGATTAAGTTAGCGTTCGAAAATCAATCAATATAATTCACCATATTAACAAGAAGACAAAGAAAGAGAAGGAGGAAGGGAGGGAGGAGAAGAAGAAGGAGAAGAGGAAGAAGAAATTACTTCAACAGATGGAAAAAAATATTTGATAAAATTCAATACCTTTTCATGATTTAAGGCTCAGCAAACTGAAAACAATAAATTGAAGATCACAAAATCAAGTAGCAAGATATCCCAGGCTCACTGATTAGAAGAACCAATATTGTTAATATGTGGATATTACCCAAAGCCATCTACAGATTAATGCAATCCCTGTCAAAATGCCAACATTTTTCACAGAAATAGATCAAATAATCTTAAAATCGGTATGAAATCAGAAAAGACCCCAAATAGCCAAAGACTCTTGAGAAAGGAGAATAAAACTAGAGGTATCACAACTGAGGGTTTGAGATGTACTACATAAGGCTGTAGTGCAACGGTATGGTCCTAGCACAAAGTAGACACATAAATCAATGGAACCCAATGGGGAACCCAGAAATAAACCCATGCTTATCTGGTCAATTAACTTACAACAAAGGAAGCAAGAATATACAACGGGAAAAACTGGACCATTTTTACACATCATACACAAAAATAAATTCGAAATTGAACAAAGACCTGAATGTGAGACCGAAACCATAAAATTCCTGAAAGAAAACATAGGCAGTAATATCTTTGACATCAGCCATAGAATTATTTTTCTAGATATGTCTCCTAAGGCAAGGGAAACAAAAGGAAAAATTAAACTATTAGACCTACACCAAAATCAAAATCTTTTAAACATGAAGGAAGCGTCAACAAAGCAACAAGGCAAACTACTCAATGGGAGAAGATATTTACAAATTACACACTCAATAAAAGGTAATGTCCAAAACATATAGAGAACTTATGCAACTGAAAACCAAAAACCAAATAATCCAATTAAAAATGGGCAGAGGACCTGAATGGACATTTTTTCCAAAGAAGACATCCAGATGGCCAACAGACACATGAAAAGATGCTCAACGTCACTCATCATCAGGGAAATGCAAATTAAAATTGCAATGAGATATCACCTGACACCTGTCAGAAAGGCTAAAATCAAAAACACGAGAAATAACAAATGTTGGCGAAGATGTGGACAAAAAAGAACCCTTATGCTTTGTTTGAGGGAATGCGAAGTGGTTCAGCCACTGAGGAGAACAGTATGGAGGATCCTCTAAAAATTGAAAATAGAAATACATATGATACAGTAACTCCACTACCAAGTATTTACCCAAAGAATACAAAAACACTCATTGAAAGGGATACATGCACACCCACATTTATCGTAGCACTATGAACAACACCAAACTATGGAAAGAGTTCAAGTATCCATCGATCAATGAATGGATAAAGAAGATGTGGTGTATATATACAATGGAATATTACTCAGCCATGAAAAAGAAATCTTGCCATTTGCAACGACGTGGATGGAGCTAAAAAGTATAATGCTAAGTGAAGTTAAGTCAGTCAGGGAAAGATGAATATATGTTTTCGCTCATGTATGGTATTTAAGAAACAAAACAAATGGGGGCACCTGGGTGGCTCAGTTGGTTGAGCATCCGACTTTGGTTCAGGTAATGATCTCACAGTTGATGGGTTCTAGCCCATTGTTAGGCTGACAGCTCAGAGCCCGGAGCCTGCTTTGGATTCTGTGTCTCCCTCTCTCTGCCCCTCCCCTGCTCACGCTCTCTCTCTCTTTCTCTGCTCCTTTCCCACTCGCACTAGGCCTCTCTCTCTCCTCTCTCTCTCTCTCTCTCTCTCTCTCTCTCTGGAAATAATAAGTAAACATTTAAAAAAATTAAAAAAAAAAAAAAAAAAGAGGTTAGAGTGGGAGAGAGCCAAAGCATAAGAGACTCTTAAAAACTGAGAACAAACTGAGGGTTGATGGGGGGTGGGAGGGAGGGGAGGGTGGGTGATGGGCATTGAGGAGGGCACCTTTTGGGATGAGCACTGGGTGTTGTATGGAAACCAATCTGACAATAAATTTCATATTAAAAAATTTAAAAAAATGAACAACAAAAAAAGAGATAAGCAAACAACAACAACAAAGACTTATACACAGAGAACAAACTGGTGGTTGCCAGAAGGGAGGTGAAGGGTGGTAATTGAAATAGACAAAGAGGATTAAGAGAACACTATCTTGATGAGCACTGAGTGGGGCAAACAAAAACAAAAACAAAAAATCAGCAAACTAAGGGAGCAGAGAACATCCGTAAACCAGTAAAGATCATCTGAAGTTACTTACAATCAACATCATCTTTAGTGGTGAAAGACTGAATGTTTTCCTCCAGGATCAGGAACAAGGCGAGGGTGTCCCTTCCCACCACCTCTAATCAACGTTGTAGCAGAGACTCTATTTAGTGCAATAAGGCCAAAAAAAGAAGCCATCATCACAGATTCTCAAAGAAGAAATAAAGTTGTCTTTATTTGTGAATAATATATTTTGTGAATGACATAATTTTTACATGGTAAGTCCTAAATCATATGGACTCATCAAAAGTGTCTAGAATTCAGAATGGATTTGGCAAAGTCACATGATGAAAGGTCAATATGCATAATTCATTATATGCTAGCAAAAAGCAACTGGAAAATGAATTTTAATATCCATTATCGATAGCATCACAAATACGTAAAAACAAAAATGTCCAAATATGTGCCGTGCTCACATCCTGAAGACTACGGAATATTGCTGAAGAAAATGAAACAAACCTACGTAAATAGTGAGATACATCATGTACCTGGATCAGACACCCAATTTGTTACAGTATCAATTGTCCTTTAATTAATCAGTAGATTTAGTGCGATACAAATGAAAACCTCAACAGGCTTTCCAGTGGAAAACGACAGGCTGACTTGAAAACTTGAGCAAACGGGCAAAGGACCTGGAGGAACCAAGACTGTCGTAAACTGGACCCGAGAGGGAGGGCCGCCACAGTCTAGTTTCAAAGCTTGCTGTTCTGCTACAGCCATGAAGCCCATGTGGTCCTGACATTGAAAGGGACGTGCAGCCGATGGCACAGAATCAATTACCGAGAGACAGATCATACGGACGCGGTCAATGGCGTTTCTACAAAGAGGGTAGGGCAAGTTCGTGGGGAAGAGACAGTCTGTCTACTAAACGGTTCTAGGACAAGTGGACGTCAAACGCAAATTTTAACTTGAAATGAGTCACGGCCCTACATATAAAACTATAAAAGTTCTTGAAGAAATAATAAGAAATCTTTGTGACACGGATACAGGCCAAGATTATTTAGGACCTAAAACGCATAGACCTCATAAAAGAGAAACTGACAAGTGGAACTTCCACAAATTAAAGACTTTGTGCTCGGGAGGATGTCACAGAAATAGAAAGGCATGCCACGGACTGGAGAAAATATTCACAATATGCATGTCAGACCAGAGGCTGATGTCCAAAATATCACTCAATAAAAACAATACAAACAGCCACTTTTTTTTAAATGTTGACAAATGTCTCAACATTCCATCTGTAAGCAAAAAATATGTGAATGATCAATAAACACATGGAACATGTTTCTTTAAATCATCAAAGAAATGCAAACTAAAATCCCGAGAAGTTACCAGCGCAAACCCACCAGAATAATGAACGTTTTAAATCCTGAAAATATCGGGTACGGACGGTGACCGGGTACGGACGGCGACCGACGGTAGCATTAGAATCACTGGTGGAAATTTAGAGTGGTACGCCCCTCCAGAGAGCAATGTGGAAGATTCTTATAAAGTTGAGCATGCACTTACTTTATGGCCCAGCACACAAACTCCCGGGTGTTTACACGAGAAGTCAAAAGAATATTCCACACAAAGACCAGCTCATGTGTGTTCACAGCAGTTTTACTCTCAACAGCCAGTAAATGAGCACATTTAAAGTTATGCCCTAGTCATATGCTTACAGATACAATTAGAGAGAAGCTGAGAAGGAACTAAGAAAGCATGATCAAGTCAAACAAATGAAAGTTTATAAAGGAAGAATGAAATGGAAAAATACGCTATCTGCGAAAGCAGAAACAGACAAAAATATACTGAAAAGAAAAGCTAAGTAGACAGATCAGTGCTCATGATAAATGTAAGAGCTCCTCTCATGTCGTAAATGACAGAAGCTTACACACTAGGTAAAAAAATCCTACTACCAGTCGGTTGAAGGGACACATCAAACATGAAGAGGGAAAGACAGGAAGGATAGAGATGTGATCATCAAACTCTAAAAACGAGCAAGCAAATGGAGCGTGTGGATGTGAAATAAATTTGAATTCAGAGTGAAAACACAGTGGAGAAAGTCAGATCTTCATACGATAAAAGGAATAAAGGACTAAACTTATGTCGATTGGAAAGTTTTTGCACCCAAAGACAGAACCTGAAAACACACAAAGCAAATAAAGACACGTAGAAAAGTCTCAACCATAGTAAAGAGATATGAACTTATAGCTCAGAAACTAACAAATCAAATAGAAAAAAGAAAAGTGGCAAAGTTGGATACTATCTTTAATAAGCTTGGTCTAATTTGCCTTTTGCTACTGAAATTGAACAATTAGAGAATACACATTATTTTAAAATATTCATGAAACGATCACAAAAACTGAGCCTTTATTACTGCATATGGAAATTTCAACATATTTTAAATCAATCCATCCATCTTTGCATACACTATCTTTCAACAAACATAAAAAGCGGTTCTTTGAAAAGAAATAATATTCAAACTGTATGTAAATTGAATAGGAAAGATTAATGCACAGGCACAAGTAACCAAAATTCAAGGTAAAAGGTAATCAAAACTTTATAGGAATACATTTTAAAACCGACCCATGATGAAACGATCTTGGAGGTATAAATCGCCAACACTGTCTCAAAACTGGAATCTAAACCACTGGATTAGTATGTGGTCAATAAAAACCAAGGACCTTGGTGATATGGAAACTCCCTCAAGACACGTTAGCACAAGAAGAAAGTGTCATACCGCAGTGTGTTCCGTAAAACTTACTCTATCGTCCGCTGTGAGTACAATTATTCTGTCACGGTTCTGTGGTTCAGAAAGTTGAGTGACTCAAAGTGTCTTGCGAGGTGGGGTGGAGGGCTGTCTTCCCAGCGCACGAACTGACTGTTGGAAGGCTTTGGCATATGTAGCCTATGGCTTCCGTGAGCGCAGGTGCACACATGTGTATGTACACGCAACTTACGGGACACGACTTACGCACATACATGCACACACGCCTTACATGTCTGTAGGTGCGTGTAGACGTATAGAAGTGCTTAGAGAAAGTGCTGGGGGTACACACTGAGTCTGGGGAGGGGGAATGACTTTGGGGTTGTGGTCTACAGGGGGTTGAATGGTGACCCCCAGAAACATTCTCCTGTGTCCTAATCCCAGAACCTGTGACTAGGATTTTATTTGGAAAACCATTGCCTGCAGATGTAAGTAAGTTAAGGACCTTGAGATAAAGTCATCCTGGATTATCTGTGTGTGTCCTGAGTCCAGTGACAGCCCCCAGGACAGACGGAAGAGGAGAGGCTGTGTCGGGGAGGACAGCCACTTGAACTTGGAGGCAGAGGCTGGAGCAAGGCGGCCCCAAGCCCGGGAACACCCAGGATCATGAGCAAGCACCCCGACAGCGAGAGAGACAGGGATGAAAGCATTCTCCCCGGAGCCTCCAGGGGAGCTGTCACAGGGTCCTACCACCGTGATCCAGTACCTGTGAAAGGGCGGTGGGTGATCTGCTGTGCGCTAGGGTCCTCAACTATTCAGCTTCTCGGTCATTATGACGATTAAAAGTCACAGTCACATCGCTGCTCTGTAGGAGGGGGTGCTGGTGAAGGACAGACAGCCGCTCCTACGGGTCACCCTCCACAGTCGGTCCCCGACGTCACTCAAACACAGATATTGAGGAGGGAGACCCCGCGACCACGTGCTCCATCACAGAAGCGCTGACTCAGCTTTCCAGGCTTTTATTTCCAGATTTTCTGTGACTTATTATTTCCAGGGTTTTATTAGTATCGCACCTGCTTTATCACACACACAATCTAGCCAATGGTAGCGGCTCTCCTTGCAATGGTTTCCATATGGCTCTGCACCCTTCTTGTTCAGTGTCTACTCAGGGTTCCACCGCGAGGCTGTATCGCGGCGGTTTTGACCCAGGACCTCTTCTCTACTTCTTTTTTTATTTTATTTTTTTATATTTTTAGTTATACTTTCTTTTATTTTTTCTTTATTTATTTTGAGTGAGAGAGAGAGAGAGAGAACGAGTGGGGGAGGGTCAGAGAGGGAGGGGGAGAGAGAATCTCCAGCAGGCTTCATGCCGTCAGGGCAGAGCCTAACTCGGGGCTTGATCTCAGGACCATGAGATCATGACCTGAGCCAAAAGCAACAGTTGGATGCTTAACTGACTGACCCACCCAGGCGTCCCTGTCTTTCTTAATTATAAAATGCCACATATTTGTGGTGAGAAGCAATATGAACATTGATAAGGACACATACTCACCCTGGACCCTTTATTCGATTCCTCAGAAGTTAAACTTCCAACCACATAGTGCGAATCTTGACAAATACTTCCTTGCGTATGTAGCTGGTGTGGGCATGATTTTAGAGCTGACGGATGGTCCTCTGCCAGTGCATAATTACCTACTACGCTTCCTGACAGGTGTTTAAGCCGGTTCCAGTTTTCTGCTGTGACAAGCACACCTTCGTAATGCTCCTATGCACGTAGTTTGGGATATTTCCATAGATGAAATTTCCAGAAACGGGATTCTTATTCAGAGACTACGAAGATTCTATATTTTGACAAACATTTAAAAATAGCTTCCAGGGACGCCTGGGTGGCTCAGTCGGTTGAGGTCCTACTCTGGCTCGGGTCATGATCTCGCAGCGCGTGAGTTCGAGCCCCGCGTCGGGCTCTGTGCTGACAGCTCGGAGCCTGGAGCCTGCTTCGGATCCTGTGTCTCCCTCTCTCTCTCTGCCCCAACCCACTCGCATTCTGTCTCTGTCTCTCTCAAAAATAAATAAACGTTAAAAACATTTTTTCAATTGCTTCCAAAAAGCATAGTTTATATCTATGCCCCGAAATAGATGATTTCTGTTCCCTCCACCTTGAGCACATTCTCCCGTTTGCTCATGAAATAGCTTGAGCTCTTTTGTTGTTGTTGTTGTTGATGTTTAATTTCCAGTAGGCTCTTTGGGGGTCATTTTGTTGTTACTTTATATCATTGTTGCCTGGGCATGTGTTGTTTGGGGAACCATGCAATAATTTTGCAACCTCAAACTTGCATCTTTTCATATGTACTTTATAAGCATATGAATTTTTATTTGTGGGAAATATGGGAATATATATACATACCTGTTTACGAGAACCTAACACCATTCTAATTTGGTTCCATAACACGAATGAAGTAACGGCCAAGAATTCCCATTAGAGAGAAAAGGATCTTTGTCGGCGCGAACCCTTCGCAAGGAACTTAACCCTGGCCTTGTGGCCATCGGCAGAAGCCAGCTCACGAACACTGTGTAACGTCGCTCTTCCTGAGCGAGAGTGGGTGCTGGGGGCTTGCCCCCTCCCCAGGGGGATGTGCAGAGGGGAACAGCAGGAAAGAGGGAGGCGACCATGCAGGGGAAACAGCCCCACATCAAATCTGAAGCTGCCTCTATCTTGAAGCAAACCCGCCCCCCTCCCCCCACCCCAGGCCTCCTCCCACGTCCAGCAAAGCGGGGCTCCTGCCTGCAGAGGTGCGGCAGAGCCAGCTGGCAGGGCAGAGCCTCCTGGGAGAGCAGGTGTGGAGAGCGGCCCGCACCCGGGGCCCGGAGCCGCCCTGGCCTGCAGACCTGTGCCCAGGCCGGGCTGGGGGGGGGGTGGGGGGGGGTGGCCGGAGCCTGCCCCGGGAAGGGCTAGCCCTGGAATGGCCCAGGTTCCAGGTTCCTGGTGCCCGGTGGTGGAAACAGGTCGAACCAGTTGTGCGGGGAGCACCTCTCACCTGCACTGAGGTGTGTGGCACCTGAGGGCACATTCCAGCCGTGGGGGGTGGGGGGAGGGCCGGCAGTGGGGGCGGCCCCTGCAACAAACAGCACACACCAGGCCCGGGGCAACCCCAAACACAAACAAAGCATGCTCCTCACTTAGAGGCGGCCATCAGCACAGCAATTTCAAAAGGACTCAAGTGCCTGCTCCCCCCACCCCGGCTGCCAGGGGTCAGGGGCCGGGAAGCGGACCCAGAGGAAGCTGGCCCTTGCCCGAGCGCAGGGAGGCCCGTGACAAATTCTGGCTTGGGCAGCCCTAGCACAATATAGGGACCCCTGAAACTGGGGGTAAAGAAAGGACAGGGTCACCAGAGACCGGGGGGAGCGAGAGGCCAGAGACCAGCCGGGCAGACCTGCCCAGTCCTCCCCCCCCCCCAGGGCCCCCCAGGTCAGCGTGAATCAGCTTTGGTCTCACGGCGAACAGTCCTGTCCCCCCGGTGACCCACCCGCACCTACCTGCCTGGGGCTGGCCGCTCTCTCCCCCCACTTCTGGAAAGCGGTCAACAAACGTTCTCTTCTGAATTCCTCCTGGAGTCTGCATTTCCTGCTGTTCCCCTCCCCCGACAGAGAAAGCCTCCACCCACACTTGGTAATGTGGCCTGATTCACACACACACACAGGGTCTCTGCGCACCTGACTAAGGTAAAGACCTGCCTGGATTTAAGGGTGGGGGCCCTTCCCAGAAGTGGGGGGGGGGGGCTGTGGGGAAGGCAGAGACCGAAGCAGTGTGGCCACAGGGCAGGCAGGAAGCCTGGGGCTGCCGGCAGCTTGACTTCCAACTTCTGGCCTCGGGTTCTGACACCGTAAATTCCCGTCGCTTTAAGCCGCCCCATTTGCGGTCCTTTTTTACACCCGCCTCCGGGAAGAACCGTCTTCTGGACCCATGGGCTGCTCCCTCTAAGACTTTGGAAGTCTGTGGCCACATTCCCCAGATAAACCCTCTGACCTCCCCACGCCTTCCGGAAACTCCCTCTCCCTCCGTTCTGGTTTCTTCTCAGATGTCACCTCGTGACCTTCTCTCGTGGGCACTGATGAAAAAGCCCTCGGATCGCCTACCCTGTTTCCCTGTGCCTCTAGCCCCTTTGACCCCCTGAGAAACGACGATGTGTCCAGCACAGCTGGTCAGGCCACAGCCGTCCCAGACATGCGCCTTCGCAACACAAGACAGCTCCAGGGGCCTCGGCCCAGGCCGGCCACCACTAGCCACACGGACAAGCCCCAGCCTTGAGCTCATGGATTCAGGGACCCCGTGTACACATCTGTCTGAGCACCAGCAAATACCAACAGAGCACCCTGAAAATAGAAGCCTGGGCCCTTCTATGCTTGGAGCACCAGCCCGAAAGCCCATGTGAATTAGAAGAGCCCACTGAGATACATGCCCATGAATACGCTATTGCTTCCGACCGCACAGGTGACGGAGGTACGGGTGAGAGACCATGCTTAGCTCACGGTTGATTAAAAAAGCACATCGACAAACTAGGGGTGCCTGTATGGCTTGGTCAGTTAAGCGTCCAACTTCTGCTCAGGTCATGAGCTCACAGTTGGTGGGTTCCAGCCCCGCGTCGGGCTCTGTGCTGACGGCTCGGAGCCCGGAGCCCGCTTCGGATCCTGTGTCTCCCTCTCTCTCTGCCCCTCCCCTGCTCTCACTCTGTCTCCCTCTCCCTCTTTCTCAAAAATAAATAAAGATTTAAAACAATTAGAAAGAAAAAAGAAAGAACATTTAAAACAATTAGAAAGAAAGGCAGGTGAGGGAGAGGCTCTTTGGAGAGGACGCTGTAATACTTTTTTTTTTTAATGTTTATTATTTTTGAGAGAGAGAGAGAGAGAGAGCGAGCAAGCAGGGGAGGGGTGGAGAGAGAGGGAGACACAGAATCCGAAGCAGGCTCAGGCTCCGAGCTGTCAGCACAGAGCCTGACATGGGTCTCAAACTCACAAACCGTGAGATCATGGCCTGAGCTGAAATCGGACGCTTACCCGACTGAGCCACTCAGGCGCCCCAAGACGCTGTAATACTTTTGAAAATGAAAAAGTGAAGCGTGCTCTAAGCCCTCGGAAAACTCACACGCTCATCCTCAAACTTGCAAACCTGAGAGACAGAAGGGAAATCAGAGGAGCGTCAGCGATAATCCTGGAGAACACGGAAGGCGTCCATGTGAACCACAGACACACACGCGTGGAGAGTGGGTGACGGGCCGGCACAACGCGGCCACGGTCACTCTGGATGCTGGCAATGGTTTGCAGCTCCTGCTCTGAACTCTCAACGCCGTCCGCACCACATCAGTTTCTGCGTGGCGCGACCCGGTGCAGGCTGGGAGCGTGTGTCCCCAGCCCCCAGCGGCCTGGGGAGGACACTCATGACACAGGCTTCCCCCGCCCCCCGCCCCGCTGAGTTTGTTCACGCAAAGTGAGGACACAGTCAGAATGTAAATAAATAACCAAATATTCCCCTGTCAACACTCCTCCTCACTTGTGTGGACATCAGTCCCCAAGGGAAATAGGACTGGGTCTCACTGAGCCCCTTCTTGTCCAATGGGCACAAAGCTCGGGCCAAGGCCCTCGGTGTCCGCGTCAGCCAGCGGCATGTGGCGTGGCCCAGCTGCCCAGGGAGCGTGTTGGCTTGGGCCGCAGGCCATGGCGTCGCACCCTCGAGGGCTCAGCCAATATCCCCTGCCAACGTAAGGCCCTAACCTGTATTTTGTGCACCGTCTCCGGGGACCCACCAACTGGGAGATGTAAGCGGCCTGTGACATTCTCCCCTGATTTGATTGGGAGGTTGAGCGTAGCGGGCAGGAGTCTGCTGTGAACCCAGTGGAAGGACGGACCTGCCACCAGGACAGGCCATAGGAGGCTCCTGCTGGCTGGGCCGATGCCATAACCAGTGACTTTCTGTCCTCCCCCGCATGAGAAACAACCAGCCCCCCCGTTTTTAAAATAAAACAACGACTGTGCCCAGGGGTTACCACTTTGCAGGTGCTCGTATTGGTCTGCTCAGGTTGTCGTAACAAAGTGCCAGGCCTGGACAGACTGAACGATAGAAATGTATTCTCTGGTTCTGGAAGCCAAAGCCCGAAATGGGGGTCTGCAGGGCTGGTTCCTTGGGAGGCCTCTCTCCCCGCTGCCGTCTCTCCCCGTGTCCTCACGTGGCCGTCCCCCTGTGCGTGCCTGTGTTCTACTCTCCTCTTCTTATAAGGACACCTGTCACATGGGGTTAGGGCCACTTTTAATGGTCTCATTTGGGTTGGTCACCTCTTTAAAAAAACTTTTTTAATGTTTTTATTTATTTTTGAGACAGAGAGAGACAGAGCATGAGCAGAGGAGGGGCAGAGAGAGGGGGAGACCCAGAGTCCGAAGCAGGTCCCAGGCTCCAAGCCGGCAGCACAGAGCCTGACGTGGGGCTTGAACTCACGGACTGTGAGATCATGACCTGAGCTGAAGTCGGACGCTCGACCGACTGAGCCACCCACGTGCCCCTGGGTTGGTCACCTCTTAAAAGAGCTTATGTCCAAATACAGTCGCACGTAGAGGTACTGAGGTTAGGGCTTTAAAGGATGAATTTGGGGGACACGGTTCACCACACAACCATTGTCAACAACTATTTGCTGGTCTATCTGACGAACAAAACAATGAACAGACAGAAACGTAACGCCCAGCAAAGAGCGCCGGTGGACTGGCTCACGCCTCCAGTCACAAGGACAGAGCTGCCTGGGCAGGTGTGCTGTTCTGGACCGGTGGTGAGGACGAAGCAGGTGGTGGGGAGCCTGGACACCCCAAAGACAGGCACCGCAGAGTCCCCCAGGGGCGATCGTGATGACGGAAGATCACACGCGCACGGCGGACGCCGTCCCGGGGGCCGCGAGGCGATATCGGCAGCGGCCCACGGCCACCACCTTCCACCGACCCTTTCCCAGAATTTAATGAACTAAAGCATCCTTGCAAAGATAGCGCCTCTTACCCCTGTTCCATCTCCTCTGAAACCCCCGCGTCAAGGTCTTGGTGCTTATTTTCAGTGTGCACCTGCTGTCCCCTGCGCTGACAGCGACGAGCCTCTGTGCTCTCCCTTTCTCAACGGCCTCAATCCTCCTGTCTTTGGGAGGGAGGAGTTTTCTGGGAGCGCCACTAAGCTCGGGCCCTGGCCTCTGCCGTCCTGGTGGCCCTCGAGCCTGGTGCCACCTTCAGCCTGAAACCCGGCCGGGCCCGTGGCTCTCCACCACCTCTGCCCAGAGGCCAGGCTTTGGAGACACCCTCCTGGCCCTTGGCAGAAAGCACGCCAAATCCACTGTGAAGTCCAAGTAGCTACTTCTAACAGATAACTAGACAACCTCTGCGTTGTTACTGACTCAGTCATTCAACGGCCAACTCTTTCCAAATGCCAATCCTGCAGCCCCATCCTGCTGAGCCGGGAGTGAGCACGTCCCACGAGCCGCCTCTGGTGGGGCGAAGGAGTGCTTCCATGCTTCCAGGCCAAGCTGCCTCTCGGGGCCACATCCATGCACCCCCATCTCCGCCACGGCACGTCCAATCTGGCGGTCTAGTGATGAGCCGGCGGGGATCGCTCAGATGTGACACAGACACCCTTCCCCCTCTTCCTGTGTCACGCCCGGTTGTAGTCACTGCCCCGTTTTCCCTCGGGGACTGTGGCTGGATTTAGTCTAAAACAGGGATCTGTCGCCATCGTCCCCATCAGAGGACGGGAACGTGCGAGGCCAGCGTGGTGAAGTCGATTTCCATGCCTCTGCCAACGTCCCCTCCCCCCCAAATTAAAAAGTATGGAAGAAAGCGTTAAAGTGTTCTCAGCTACAGAGAAACCAGGAGAGCAAGCATATCGTCCAAAGCCACGTGTGGCTCTTGACCCCCACACACCGGGTGTGTGTGTCAGGCCCTGGGCTAGGTCCCCAGGGTCTGTTCCTGCTAAGGAACAGCCCCCTCGCCTGTCGGGATGAGCACTGGCTGTCGTATGCAAGTGACGAATCCCCAGATTCTACTCCTGAAACTAGTACTACTCTATAGTTAACCAACTTGAATTTAAATAAAAAATAATAATAATTTTTTAAAAAGGGCAGCCTTCTAAGGAAGCCATTGTAGCCCTATTGCACAGAGCAGAAGACTGAAGGTCACAGAGAACCAGTAATTTGCCAAGGTCAGTGTAACAATTACCTGTTGCTGGGACACAAATTGTCCCAAACCTAGTGACTTAAGTCACGTACATTGTGTTATGTCTCATGATTCTGTGAGCTGCCTGCACTCGGATGGGAGCCCCTCCTGTTGGCCACATCCAGCCGGGAGCTCACAGAAGCGTCCCAGATGCCCTCTCCCGGCGGGGCCTCTGTCTGTGTGGCCTCTGTCTGCCTGGGGGAGGAGGGGGTCTGGCCTGAGCTTCCTTACAACATGGCAGCCGGGCGCCCAGGAAGCCAAGCCCCCATCCCCTGCTGGAGCTGGATGTCGCCGAAAGTTGCTTCCGTTGTACTCTGTTGATGAAAACCTGTCCTGAGGCTTGTGCAGGTGCAAGGAGAGGGGGCTGGCCTCTCCCTCCTGGCGTGAGGAGCCTGTGAGGGGCACAGTCTGGGCAGAGCAAACAACAGGGAAGGGGAGGAGGGGGCTGAGTTTTCAAATGATGACCATGTATAACTTTGATAAAAATAAAAACCAACTTAGAAAAAAAGACCGACTAGATGAGACCCGCAAATCTGTGGAAACATAATATGAAAGAGTGGAGGCTGTTTCAACTTGTCCTTTGTAGGAGAAACAAATTCGGAGCTTGGGAAAATTTGCTATCCATTCAGTAAACGTTACCTCACATCGTTAAAAAGATAATTCCCAAAGAATAAAAAATGTTACTGTGAAAGGCCTATAGTTACAAAAAGAAACACGTATTTGGCGTTCTAGGTTCTTTGAAGAAATGTCTTCAATCAACCAACCAAAAGGTCACAACTTATAAACCACTGACAGACGATACTAAGTCCTTGATAAATCAAGGACTTATTTAAGTTAAAAAATACTTTAAATTGAGTTGAAAGATCAAAACGTTAGGAAAATAATTTCAATTTACATGGATGTAAAAGGCTTAGTATCATAAGTTACAAGATCACTTATTAATAACAGAAAGATCAACAATAAAATTTAAAAAAAAAGAAAAGAAACTAAGGGGACAATTCACAGAAGCAGAAAGCTAACTGACCGATAAATATGAGATGTGTTCAGGCTCAAATGTAACAAAAGACCAAGGAGAGTTAACACACGGGTAAAACATTGTTTATCTCCAGTCATACTGGCAAAGATAGAAATGATTGAGAACGTCCAGGTCGGACAGGATTTGGTAAACAGGTGGAGGGATGTAAACATAAACTCTTTAGGAGTATTTTTTTAAAAAAAATTTTAATGTTTATTTACTTCTGAGATAGAGACAGAGCATGAGTGGGGGAAGGACAGAGTGAGAGGGAGACACAGAATCCGAAGCAGGCTCCAGGTTCCGAGCTGTCAGCCCAGAGCCTGACGCAGGGCTCGAACTCACAGACCTCGAGATCGTGACCTGAGCCAAAGTCAGTCGCTCAACCAGCTGAGCCACCCAGGAGCCCCAGGAGTATTTTAAACATTGTTTTGTAATTTTAGTAAAACGTAAGACGTATATGTTTGCTACTTAAAGCATAATTTATATATGATACAAAGATCAGATGGTAAGTGTCAAATTTGGTAGCTTTCGTAAATATACACATGCATGCAATCATGACACCGATCAGCATATCGGGTGAGGTCTCCACCTGCCCCGACCCGTCTTAGTCCTCCACCACTGACGTCCCAGGCGGCTTGTGGGCTCCTGATTAATCTTAGCCAGTACTGTTCTAGAACACCATCAGCACACCCTTCTAGACTATCTACCCTCTTTTGTATCTAGTTTCTTGTTTCAACAAAATGTTTTTGAGATCCACCCATGTTGTGTGTGGTAGTTCAGCCTTTTGATTACGGCATTATTACATTTGGTAAATAGACTACAACTTAACTCTCCATTCATCTATTGATAAATACTTGGCTTGTTTCCAGTTTGGGGCTGTTATGAATAGTATCACAATAAACATTTGGGTCAGATAGTTTGCAGGACATGTGTATTCTTTTCTCTTGGGTAAATACCTAAGAGTAGAATCTCTTAGACAAGTGGCAAGTGGATGCTGAACTATATATAAAAGTGCCAAGAGTTTTCCAAGTGTGCATGTGATTTCACACCTCACCAGCGGTAGTGAAGAGTCTGGCTTGTTCCTCATCGTTGCTAACACTTGATATTCTCAGGCTTTAGTTTTAGCCTGACTCTAACGGGTTTGTAGTAGTATCTTGTGCTTTAAGTTTGCATTTCTCTTATGACTAATGACATTGACCATTTCTGAAAGGCTTATTGGCCATTTTACGTCTTCTTTTGGCAAGTGTCCATTCAAGACTTTTACCCATTTTTTATTAGGCTCCTTGTCTTCTTATCAAAGTGTCTGATGTGTTCATATATATGCATTTTGGTCAAATTATACACTGTATACAATATATCTTATATCACAGGATTCATGCTATAAACAATATAATCTATATCACAAATTATACACTGTGGCTTGTCCTTTCATTGTATTGTCCTTGTCACTTACGGATCACTTGAACTCCAACTAAAGCCTTTTTTCTTTTAAGGATATTCTTGTGTGTGTCCTATCTAAGGAATATGTGAATCACTGAAACTGTGAAGATATGCTCATATGGTTTTTTTCCAGATGTTTTAGCTTTTGCATTTAGATTTATGATCCATTTCAAAATAACTCAGTGTATGGTCTGAGGTAGAACACACAGTTCATTTTTTTTCATGTGGATATTGAGTTGCTTTTGCACCAAGGTATTTATGTCAAAACTAAGTGACCATCTAAAGGGGTAGTATCCAAAATCCATAATGAACTTATCGAACTCAACACCCCAAAACCAAATAATTCAGTGAAGAAATGGGCAAAAGACATGAATAGACACTTCTCCAAAGAAGACATCCAGATGGTCAACAGACACATGAAAAGATGCTCAACGTCACTCATCATCAGGGAAATGCAAATCAGAACCATGATGAGATATCACCTCACACCTGTCAGAATGGCTAAAAGTAACAACTCAGGAAACAACAGATGTTGGCCAGGATGTGGAGAAAGGGGAACCCTCTTGCACTGTTGGCGGGAATGCAAACTGGTGCAGCCACTGTGGAAAACAGTATGGAGGCTCCTAAAAAATTAAACATAGAACCACCCTATGACCCAGCGATTGCACTACTAGGAATTTATCCAAAAGACACAAAAATGCTATTTCGAAGGGATACACACACCCCAAGGTTTATAGCAGCGCCATCAACAATAACCAAATTAAGGAAAGAGCCCAAATGTCCATCGAACTGGTGAATGAATAAACAAGACGTTGTGTGTGTATATATATATGTATATACATGCAATGGAATATTACTCAGCAATCAAAAAAATGAAATCTTGCCATTTGCAACAACGTGGATGGAGCTAGAGTGTATTATGCTAAGCGAAATAAGCCAGGCAGAGAAAGACAAATATATGCTTTTACTCATATGTGGAATTTAAGAAACACAACAAATGAACATAGGGGAAGAGAAGGAAAAATAAGATAAAAACAGAGAGGCGAAACATAAGAGACTCTTAAACACAGAGAACAAACAGGGCTGCTGGAAGGGAGGTGGTGGGGGGATGGGCTAGATGGGTGATGGGCATGAAAGAGGACACCGGTTGGGATGAGCATTGGGTGTCGTATGTAAGTAGTGAATCACTGGGTTCTACTCCTGAAGCCAAGACTATACTGTATGTTAACTAACATGGATTTCTAAAAAATAAGTAAATAAAAGACTAAGCGATCATCTATGTACAGATCTACGTTGGGCTCCCTATTCTGTTCTGTGGGTCTATAGGTCTTTCTATTCACCGGTGTCAAGCTGTCTTAATTACCATAGCTTTATAGTCAGGCTTAAAGTCAAGTGGCGTAAGCTTTCCAAGTTGGTTCTCCTTCAAAATTGTTCAACTTATCTTGTTCTTTGTAACTGCACATAAACTTTAGAATAAGTCTATCAGTTTCTCCGAAAACAAAACAAAACAAAACAAAACAAACCAAACCACCGATGTGTCGATTGATGCCATATGTCTACATACCAATCTGGGGAGAATGGACATCTTAACAGATGGAGTTTGCAATCCAGGAGTGTGACATACCTCTCGTTTTATTGACACTTCTCTCCCTCACTCTTGCGTAGTGTTCTGGGTAGAGTTTTTGTGTGATACATCTGACTCAATTGATTCGTACTCACTGAAATTTAAATGCTTATTTGTTAAAAAATTGTCAAAAATTAAATTTCCTATAACTTATTGCTACATTGTAGCAATATAATTGTTTTGTATCAAATGTCTATTCTACTGAAAGCGATCTACAGATTTCGTGTAATCCCTAGCAAAATACCAACATTTTCACAGAACGAGAACAAACAATCCTAACATTTGTATGCAACCACAAAAGATCTTGAATAGCCAAAGCAATTGAAAAAAGAATGACAAAACTGGATGTGCCATAATTCCAGGTTTCAAGTTACATTAAAAAAGGAGTGGTAACTAAAACAGTATGATACTGGCATAAAAACAGACAGATGGGTGCCTGGGCGGCTCAGTTGGCTGAGCATCTGACTCTTGATTTCAGCTCAGGTCATGATTTGAGTTTGTGAGTTCAAACCCCAGGTCAGGCTCCACACAGTCAGTGCAGAACCTGCTTGGGATTCTCTCTCTTCCTCTCTGTCCCTCCCCTGCTCATGGATGCCCATGTACATCTGGTCTCTCTCTCAATCTCTCTCTCAAAATAAATAAATAAACTTTAAAGAAATAGACATATAGATCAATGGAACTGAACAACAACAAAAAAAAAAACCCAGAAATGAACCCACAATTAAATGGTCAATTAATCTTCGATAAAGCAGGAAAGAATATACAATGGGGAAAATGTCTCTCCAACAAATGGTGTTGAGAGAACTGAACAACCACATGAAAAAGAATGAAATTGGAGCACTTTCTTACATCCTACACAAAAATAAACTCAAAATTGACTACAGGCCCAAATGTGAGACATAAATCCATAAAAATCTCGGAAGAGCACAGGCAGTAATCTGTCTGACATCAGCCATAGCAGCATTTTTCTAGATATGTCTCCTGACGTAAAGGAAACAAAAGCAACAATAAACTATTGGGACTACATCAAAATAAAAAGCTTCTGCACAGCAAAGGAAACAATCAACAAAACTAGAAGGCAACCAACTGAATAGAAGATATTTGCAAATAAAACATCTGCCAAAGGGTTAGTAACCAAAATATATAAAGAATTGATCGACTCAACACCCCCAAAACAAATAATCCAATTTAAAAAAGGGCAGAAGACATGAATAGGCATTTCTCCAAAGAAGACATCCAGATGGCCAACAGACACATGAAAAGAGGTTCAGCATCACTCATCATCAGAGAAATATAAATTAAAACCTTGGAGATTTGTCACCTCACACCTGTCAGAATGACCAAAATCAGAAACGCAGTAGGGGGCCTGGCTGGCTCAGTCAGTAGAACATGAAACTCAGTCTCAGGTTGTAAGTTTGAGCCCTACATTGGGTGTAGAGATCACTTAAAAATAAAATCTTTAAAGACAAAAAAAAAAAAAAAACCCAGAAGAAACAACAAGTACTGGTGAGGATGTGGAGAAAAAGGAAACCTCTTGCCCAAATGTCCATCAACTGATGGATGGATAGAAAAGATGTCGTATATATAGAAAATGGAATACTGCTCAGCCATAAAAAAGAATGAAATCTTGCCATTTGCAATGACATGGACAGAACTAGACAGTATTATGCTCAGCAAAGTAAGTCAGTCAGAGAAAGACAAATATATGATTTCACTTATGTGGAATTTAAGAAACGAAACAAATGAGCAAAGGGGAAAAAAAAAAGAGGAGACAAACCAAGAAACAAACTCTTAACTACAGAGAACATATCGATGGTCACCAGCGGGGAGGTGGGTCAGGGGATGGAGAAATGGGTGATGGGGATTAAAGAGTACACTTGTCATGATGAAAATAAAACAAAATAAAATAAAAAGAAATGCAATTGTTTTCATATGGATTTTCTATCCTGTGACCTTGCTACATTCACATACTAATTCTGATAGATACTTTGTTTTTCACAGTCATGCTGCCTAAGAAACCTTCCAA